>NC_138307.1:32627500-33357500 GCF_965601325.2 Salmo salar | reverse complement strand
GTTGAGGAAATCGTTTCCACAAATTAAATAATTAAAATTAGAAAACATTGGTAAAATATTATATTGTCATTTAAAGAATTATAGATTTACATCTCTTGAACGCAATCAACTTGCCAGATTTAAAAATAACCTTACTGGGAAATCACACTTTGCAATAATCTGAGCTCTGCGCCCAGAAAAATATGCTTTGCTATACAGACAAACGGCCATGTTGGAGAGATCTAAAATCGAAAATACTATGTAAATAATCCATTACCTTTGATTCTCTTCATCAGATGTCACTTCCCGGAATCCCAGGTCCATAACGAATGTAGTTTTGTTCAAAAAAGCTCATCATTTATATCCAAAAAGATCCGTGTTGTTAGCACATGATCTAAGCCAGCCGGACTTCTCGTCATGAACGAGGGGAAAAAATGTATTTACGTTCGTTCAAACATGTCAAACGTTGTATAGCATAAATCATTAGGGCCTTTTTTAACCAGAACATGAATAATATTCAAGGTGGACGAATGCATTCTCTTTTAAAACGTTTTGGAACAAGGGTAACCAACATGACCTCGCGCGCCAGAGTCTAATTGGCCATCACCGTTCCAAGGCTCTTGTTCGGTCAGATCTCATAGTAGAAGATTCAAAACACTTTGTAAAGGCTGGTGACATCTAGTGGAAGCAATAGGAAGTGCCAAAACATTAATCAGCCCCCGTGTGTTTCAATGGCATAGGCTTAAAGGTAATTCAACACATCAGGTATCCACTTCCTGTCAGAAAATGTCTCAGGGTTTTGCCTGCCAAATGAGTTCTGTTATACTCACAGACACCATTCAAACAGTTTTAGAAACTTTAGGGTGTTTTCTATCCATATATAATAAGTATATGCATATTCTAGTTACTGGGTAGGATTAGTAACCAGATTAAATCGGGTACGTTTTTTTATCCAGCCGTGAAAATACTGCCCCCTAGCCCCAACAGGTTAAGTGCAATGTCTTTACTCAGCTACACATGAATGCAGTCAGCGTTTGTTGTTGGCATGTCATGCCTAAGTTTGCTTATCTTTACAATGGAAAAAGTCATGAAAAATACTGTAGTTGGCAACATATGTTCCTAAATGTTTAATATCCATAATTTTTATGATTATTTATTTGAACTGCGCGCCCTCCAGCTTCTACAGGAGAAGGGGCTAGGTCCATTTGGAACGTATAATTCCTCTCCTCTCCTCTCCTCACTCAGCAGTAGGGGCTAGGTCCATTTGGAACGTATAATTCCTCTCTTCTACTCTCTCAGCAGTAGGGGCTAGGTCCATTTGGAACGTATAATTCCTCTCCTCTACTCTCTCAGCAGTAGGGGCTAGGTCCATTTGGAACGTATAATTCCTCTCCTCTACTCACTTAGCAGTAGGGGCTAGGTCCATTTGGAACGTATAATTCCTCTTCTCTACTCTCTCAGCAGTAGGGGCTAGGTCCATTTGGAACGTATAATTCCTCTCCTCTACTCACTCAGCAGTAGGGGCTAGGTCCATTTGGAACGTATAATTCCTCTCCTCTCCTCACTCAGCAGTAGGGGCTAGGTCCACTTGGAACGTATAATTCCTCTCCTCTACTCTCTCAGCAGTAGGGGCTAGGTCCATTTGGAACGTATAATTCCTCTCCCCTCTTCTACTCACTCACATTTGTTCTCTTGGCAAGAGGTGAGAGAGTGCTTTACTTATGCAGGCAATCTGAAGCAGTGGCATGTCCTGGTGGTGTCCTAGGGTGGCCATGCCCCCCCACCCCCCCACCCCCCCTGAAATGTGTTGTCTCTGAATAGATTGGTTAATTTTGACCAAGGCGCACACCAACAGCAAGACGTCAATCTCACCGGAGAAAACATCCGAGAGAGCGAAACAGCGCCCCTCTGTCTCAGTATGTGTAGCCCATGTATCTGATGCTGTGTGGCCAAAAAGAGTATGACATAGGAATTCCTTAATGTAATTCACACACCGGAACAGGTGTACAGTCGTGGACAAAAGTTTTCAGAATGACACAAATATTAGTCTGCTGCCTCAGTTTGTATGATGGCAATTTGCGTATACTCCAGAATGTTATGAAGAGTGATCAGATGAATTGCAATTAATTGTAAAGTCCCTCTTTGCCATGCAAATGAACTGAATCCCCCAAAAAACATTTCCACTGGATTTCAACCCTGCCACAAAAGGACAAGCTGACATCATGTCAGTGATTCTCTCGTTAACACAAGTGTGAGTGTTGACGAGGTCAAGGCTGGAGATTCCTCTGTCATGCTGATTGAGTTTGAATAACAGACTGGAAGCTTCAAAAGGACGGTGGTGCTTGGAATCATTGTTCTTCCTCTGTCAACGGTGGTTATCTGCAAGGAAACACGTGCCGTCATCATTGCTTTGCACAAAAAGGGCTTCACAGGCAAGGATATTGCTGCCAGTAAGATTGCACCTAAATCAACCATTTATCGGATCATCAAGAACTTCAAGGAGAGCGGTTCAATTGTTGTGAAGAAGGCTTCAGGGCAACCAAGACAGTCCAGCAAGCGCCAGGACCGTCTCCTAAAGTTGATTCAGCTGCGGGATCGGGGCACCACCAGTACAGAGCTTGCTCAGGAATGGCAGCAGGCAGGTGTGAGTACATCTGCACGCACAGTGAGGCAAAGACTTTTGGAGGATGGCCTGGTGTCAAGAAGGGCAGCAAAGAAGCCACTTCTCTCCAGGAAAAACATCAGGGACAGACTGATATTCTGCAAAAGGTTACAGGGATTGGACTGCTGAGGACTGGGGTAAAGTAATTTTCTCAGATCCCCTTTCCGATTGTTTGCGGCATCCGGAAAAAGCTTGTCAGGAGAAGACAAGGTGAGCGCTACCAGCAGTCCTGGGTCATGCCAACAATAAAGCATCCTGAGACCATTCATGTGTGGGGTTGCTTCTCAGCCAATTTTGCCTAAGAACACAGCCATGAATAAAGAATGGTACAAACACATCCTCCGAGAGCAACTTCTCCCAACCATCCACGTACAGTTTGGTGACGAACAATGCCTTTTCCAGCATGATGGAGCACCTTGCCATAAGGCAAAAGTGATAACTAAGTGGCTCGGGGAACAAAACATCGATATTTTGGCTCTATGGCCAGGAAACTCCCCAGACCTTAATCCCATTGAGAACTTGTGGTCAATCCTCAAGAGCCGGATTGACAAACAAAAACCCACAAATTCTGACAAACTCCATGCATTGATTATGCAAGAATGGGCTGCCATCAGTCAGGATGTGGCCCAGAAGTTAATTGACAGCATGCCAGGGCGGATTGCAGAGGTCTTGAAAAAGAAGGGTCAACACTGCAAATATTGGTTCTTTGCATCAACTTCATGTAATTGTCAATAAAAGCCTTTGACACTTCTGAAATGCTTGTAGTTATACTTCAGTATTCCATAGTAACATCTGACAAAAATATCTAAAGACACTGAAGCAGCAAACTTTGTGGAAATTAATATTTGTGTCATTCTCAAAACTTTTGGCCACGACTGTAGACCTTTCAGTGAAATGCTTACTAACAAGACCTTAACCAACAATGCAGTTTTAAGAAAATTCCTAAAAAAAGTAAGAGATAAGAATAACAAATAATTAAAGAGCAGCAGTAAATAACAATAGTGGGGCTATATACAGGGGGTACCAGTACAGAGTCAATGTGGAGGCTTTATACAGGGTGTTACGATACAGAGTCAATGTGGAGACTATATACAGGGGGTACCAGTACAGAGTCAATGTGGAGGCTATATACAGGGTGTTACGGTACATAGTCAATGTGTCAATGTGCGGGGGTCACCGGTGTTGAGGTAATTGAGGTAATTATGTACTGGCTATGTGTCACTCCCTGATCTGTTTCACCTGTCTTTGTGCTTGTCTCCACACCCCTCCAGGTGTCGCCCATCTTTCCCATTATCCCCTGGGTACTTATACCTGTGTTCTCTGTTTGTCTGTTGCCAGTTTGTCTTGTTTGTCATGTCAACCAGTGTTTGTCTCAGCTTCTGCTTTTCCCCAGTCTCTTTTTTTCTCGCCCTCCTGGTTTTGACCCTTGCCTGACTCAGAGCCCGCCTGCCTGACCCCTCTGCCTGCCCCTGAGCCTGCCTGCACCTTTGCTCACCACTCTGGATTATTGACCCCTGCCTGCCTTGACCTGTCATTTGCCTGCCCCTGTTGCTGTAATAAACATGATTACTTCAACACAGTCTGCATTTGCGTCTTACCGGAAACCTGATACAATGCATAGATAATAATAGCGAGTAGCAGCAGGGTGGGGGAGGGGGGGCAATGCAAATAGTCTGGGTAGCCATTTGATTAGCTGTTCGGGAGTCTTATGGCTTGGGGGTAGAAGTTGTTTAGAAGCCTCTTGGACCTAGACTTGGCGCTCCAGTTTCACTGCCGTGCGGTAGCAGAGGGAACAGTCTATGACTGGGGTGGCTGGAGTCTTTGACAATTTTTAGGGCCTTCCTCTGACACCGTCTGGTATAGAGGTCCTGGATGGCAGGAAGCTTGGCCTTAGTGATGTACTTGGCCGTTTGCACTACCCTCTGTAGTGCCTTGCGGTCGGAGGCCGAGCAGTTGCCATACCAGGCAGTGATGCAACCCGTCAGGATGCTCTCGATGGTGCAGCTGTAAAGCCTTTTGAGGATCTGAGGACCCATGCCAAATCTTTTCAGTCTCCTGAGGGGGAATAGGTTTTGTCATGCCCTCTTCACGACTGTCTTGGTGTTCTTTGGACCATGTTAGTTTGTTGGTGATGTGGACGCCAAGGAGCTCTCAACCTGCTCCAGAGGAGACAGCATTGTTCTGTGTCTGGGAAACTGCCCGAGGCTGGGGGGGGAGTTAGATATTCAATGGCGAGGAGGTAACAAACAACATCTAGAGGAGAAAACACTGTTCTGTTTAGTTGTACAGCGGGTGATGCATAGAGACTGTCACAGTGTTGCTCTGGTCATGTCTGGACATGTCTGGTTCTGTGGCTGGACACTCATTTAGCTCATTTTCCCTTTTGCTGTTCAGAGTACTGAAAAAACACTCCATCATGAGAGTCTGTGTGTGTGTGACAGAGAGGGTGTGTGTGTGTGAGACAGAGAGGGTATGTGTGTGTGAGACAGAGAGGGTGTGTGTGTGTGTGTGACAGAGAGGGTGTGTGTGTGTGTGTGACAGAGAGGGTGTGTGTGTGAGACAGAGAGGGTGTGTGTGTGTGTGACAGAGAGGGTGTGTGTGTGTGTGACAGAGAGGGTGTGTGTGTGAGTATATGAGTCCCTCTGTCTGTGTGTTTCTCTCCCTCCTTGTCATTACTGAGGCACTACAACACAACAGGCTCAGTGTTATGATGTCCAGAACACACACAAGCGCGCACACACACACACACACACGCGCACACACACACACACACACACACACACACACACACACACACACACACACACACACACACACACACACACACACACACACACACACACACACACACACACACACACACACACACACACACACACACACACACACACACACACACTCCACTCGCCCATCTTCAACTGTTGTAAGAATCCCTAGGAAACTGTCCCAGAAAGATAGGACCATTAGAATAGGTACTACTGTGATATGAGGTGTCCAGCAGCTCCAAATACAACAACAAATGTGTCTGTCTGTCTGTCCCATTTTCTCTGCAGAGAAGACAGATAGATGACAGAGAGGTGAAACAGCAGTAGCCAGGATTTGAATCCATACTGCAGTTGTATGTATGTGATCTATAGACAGCAGCTTAGACCACTGACAGGGATCTGCAGACAGAGCCGTTCTAGACAGGGATCTGCAGACAGAGCCGTTCTAGACAGGGATCTGCAGACAGAGCCGTTCTAGACAGGGATCTGCAGACCGAGCCGTTCTAGACAGGGATCTGCAGACAGAGCCGTTCTAGACAGGGATCTGCAGACAGAGCCGTTCTAGACAGGGATCTGCAGACAGAGCCGTTCTAGACAGGGATCTGCAGACAGAGTTGGCATCTCAGTAGTCTGGCTGTGAAAAGCCAACTGACATTTACTCCTGAGGTGCTGACCTGTTGCACCCTCGACAACCACTGTGATTATTATTATTTGACCCTGCTGTTCATCTATGAACGTTTGAACATCTTGGCCATGTTCTGTTATAATCTCCACCCAGCATAGCCAGAAGAGGACTGGCCACCCCTCATAGCCTGGTTCCTCTCTACCCGGCACAGCCAGAAGAGGACTGGCCACCCCTCATAGCCTGGTTCCTCTCTACCCAGCACAGCCAGAAGAGGACTGGCCACCCCTCATAGCCTGGTTCCTCTCTACCCGGCACAGCCAGAAGAGGACTGGCCACCCCTCATAGCCTGGTTCCTCTCTACCCGGCACAGTCAGAAGAGGACTGGCCACCCCTCATAGCCTGGTTCCTCTCTAGGTTTCTTCCTAGGTTCTGGCCTTTCTAGGGAGTTTTTCCTAGCCACCGTGCTTCTACACCTGCATTGCTTGCTGTTTGGGGGGTTTTAGGCTGGGTTTCTGTATAAGCACTTTGTGACATCAGCTGATGTAAAAAGGGCTTTATAAATACATTTGATTGATTGATTGGATCTCAGTCAGATCTAGTTAACCCACGATATCCCAAACCCGCATAGCTGGAGTTTTGGTGGTGTCTGAGCTGTAACTGACTATGGAGATGATCCAATCGGTGAGCAGCTGCTCTTCTGGCAACACTAACGTTAGAAGTTCATAATGAGAAAGTATAAGGCTATAAGATAAATAATAGCGTTGAAATATGTTAAAAATCATTAAAGAAAGATAATGAGGATAATCATGAGTGTAATGGAGGTGTAGATGACACCACACCTTCCAGTGTTCCAACGTGTAAACAAAGGCTCTATAGGATTCCTGCTAATGCCACTCCTGTAGCCAATGGACATGTCCACTTTAGGTATAACGCCAGGAACCGCTTGTGGATTTGACAGCTCCGACGCGGTTCCACAAACAGCCACCGTCTAAACACCAGTTATGCGGGGGTATCGGCTGTCGGATGAATCTGATTGAATCGAGCCCCGTTAATCTGATTGTTCCGTATCTACAGTTATTGTCCTCTGTGATGACAAGATACTGTGACTCTGTCTATCTGTCTGTATTATATTATGTCAAAGCCATGTGATTATTATCTGGTTAGATTGGCCTGATATTATCGATGGCTGGGGAAAACGAACAATCGCTGCAATAAGTAGGCGTGACAGTACAAATGAGATTATAGGCTAGGTTTTATTGCCTATTAATTCACACAGAGGATATTATTAGGTGATTTTACATCTGCATTGCTTGCTGTTTGGGGTTTTAGGCTAAGTTTTCTGTACAGCACTTTGTGACATCAGCTGATGTAAAAAAAAGAAGGAGATTTATAAATATACATTTGATTGATTTGATTGAATTATGATTGTATCCCAAATGGCCCCCTATTCCCAACATAGTGCACTACATTTAACCATAAGGCTCTGGGTCAAAAGTAGTGCACTATTACAGGGAATAGGGTGCACTAGCTTGGTCAAAAGTAGTGCACTATACAGGGAATAGGGTGCACTAGCCTGGTCAAAAGTAGTGCACTATACAGGGAATAGGGTGCACTAGCCTGGTCAAAAGTAGTGCACTATACAGGGAATAGGGTGCAGTAGCCTGGTTAAAAGTAGTGCACTATAAGGGAATAGGGTACAATGTGTTTGACGCAGAGGATATGTTATGACACGATCCTACAGATGTACTGGGTAGGCCGGCTTGTTCCAAACCAGAGTGAGGCTTGTTCCAAACCAGAGTTAGGCTTGTTCCAAACCAGAGTGAGGCTTGTTCCAAACCAGAGTGTAAGGCTTATTCCAAACCAGAGTGAGGCTTGTTCCAAACCAGAGTGTGAGGCTTGTTCCAGACCAGAGTGTGAGGCTTGTTCCAAACCAGAGTGAGGCTTGTTCCAAACCAGAGTGAAGCTTGTTCCAAACCAGAGTGAGGCTTGTTCCAAACCAGAGTGTGAGGCTTGTTCCAAACCAGAGTGAGGCTTGTTCCAAACCAGTATGAGGCTTGTTCCAAACCAGTGTGAGGCTTGTTCCAAACCAGTGTGCGAGGCTTGTTCCAAACCAGAGTGAGTCTTGTTCCAAACCAGAGTGAGGCTTGTTCCAAACCAGAGTGAGGCTTGTTCCAAACCAGAGTGAGGCTTGTTCCAAACCAGAATGAGGCTTGTTCCAAACCAGAGTGAGGCTTGTTCCAAATCAGAGTGTGAGGCTTGTTCCAAACCAGAGTGTGAGGCTTGTTCCAAACCAGAGTGAGGCGTGTTCCAAACCAGAGTGAGGCTTGTTCCAAACCAGAGTGAGGCTTGTTCCAAACCAGAGTGAGGCTTGTTCCAAACCAGAGTGAGGCTTGTTCCAAACCAGTGTGTGAGGCTTGTTCCAATCCAGAGTGAGGATTGTTCCAAACCAGAGTGTGGCTTGTTCCAAACCAGTGTGTGAGGCTTGTTCCAAACCAGAGTGTGAGGCTTGTTCCAAACCAGAGTGAGGCTTGTTCCAAACCAGAGTGAGGCTTGTTCCAAACCAGAGTGTGAGGCTTGTTCCAAACCAGAGTGAGGCTTGTTACAAACCAGAGTGTGAGGCTTGTTCCAAACCAGAGTGTGAGGCTTTTTTTTTAGCATGACGTGATTATTGGCCAAATGTAGCGTTCTTGTTTATTTCAAATGACTTGATTTATTCATAGGCAAACGCCAACACACACACACACACACACACACACACACACACACACACACACACACACACACACACACACACACACACACACACACACACACACACACACACACACACACACACACACACACACACACACAGCTAATGCAATTAACTAGCTAGCCACTACAAATGAACTGACATGGGCTCTTACAGGGACCAAACTGTACAGACAGAAAGTATTTTCTTCCCTGGTTATAATTCCAGCTGTTATGCGTTGTGACTGTAATTTATAATCAACATTTTATTTGCATAATTGCAGCTGCTCCTCTTGCATGCAGTCATATGTGATCAAAGATATCCACATCTCTAAAGAACAGCCAGGCTCTCTCTCTCTCTTTCTTTCTCTCTGTCTTTTCTCTCTCTCTCTCTCTCTCTCTCTCTCTCTCTCTCTCTCCTCTCTCTTTAAATTCTCTTTCTCTCTCTCTGTCTCTTCTCTCTCTCCTCTCTCTCTCTCTCTTTCTCCCTCCCTCCCTCCCTCCCTCCCTCCCTCCCTCCCTCCCTCCCCTCCCTCCCTCCCTCCCTCCCTCCCTCCCTCCCTCCCTCTCTCTCTCTCTCTCTCTCTCTTTATTTCCCCCCCTCTCTCTTTCTCTCTCTCTCTCTCTCTCTTTCTTTCATTCTCTCTATTTTTATCTCACCCTATCGATGTATGTTTGTAAATTGTTGGTGCGGGGGAGCGTGTAAATGTGGTGTTTTTAGTGCAATGAGGATGTCTGACTAAAGTAAAACAACAAAGTCAAAACTCTATCTCTCTCTCTGTCTCTCTCTCTTGCTCTATTTCGGACCTCTTCGCCCTTTCATGATTCCATGCCCTAAAGGGCTCCTTTCCTCAGCCCTCCCTCCTTCCCTCTTTTTTTCCACTTGGCCTCTTCTTGTTCTCTTTTATTTGATGTGGTCTATTTGTGTGTTCTCTCCAGCATCACATTCAGCCAAGCATATCCCTCAGTGTCAATTATCATTAGGACTGTTTTATACACCCTCTCTCTCTCTCTCTCTCTCTCTCTCTCTCTCTCTCCAAACCCTTTATCTCTCCCCTCTTCCCCCTCTATCTCCGTCTCTCTCTCTCTCTCTCTCTCTCTCTCTCTCTTTCTCTCTCTCTCTCTCTACCCCTCCTTCCCACTCCCTCTCTCTCTCTCTCCCTCTATCTCTCCCTCTCCCTCTCCCCTTCTTTCCCTCCCTCCCCTTCCTCTCCCTCTCTCTCCCCCTTCTCACAAACCAATACCCAGACACTCTCCTCTCCAGACAGACTGCTGCATCATAGTGGCCATTTTAAGTGCATAAATACAAAGTATTTAATAGCTCTTAAACCGTTGAGCCAAATCCATTATGAGGTGTACCTATAATGTGTATCCCAAATAGCACCATATTCCCTATATAGTGCACTACTTTTATAGAACCTTATTCCCTATATAGGGCACTACTTTTATAGAACCCTATTCCCTATATAGTGCACTACTTTAGAACAGGGCCCATAGAGCTCTGGTTAAAAGTTGTGCGCTATATAGGAAATATGGTGCAATTGGGGACACAACTATTCAAACCCCACAGTTGTTGAGTGTAAAAACCAGTTGATTGTTGGGCAGAAGCTAGCTCGTCTTCATGAGACTGTTGATGAGGAGAGGATAGGAGAGAGGATGAGGGGAGAGAGGAGGAGAGAGGAGGAGGGGAGAGAGGAGGGGAGAGAGGAGGAGGGGAGAGAGGAGGAGAGAGGAGGAGAGGAGAGAGGAGGAGAGAGGAGGAGAGGAGGAGAGGAGAGAGGAGGAGAGAGGAGGAGAGCGGAGAGGAGAGAGGAGGAGAGGAGAGAGGAGAGGAGGAGAGGAGAGAGGAGAGGAGGAGAGAGTGTTGGGTGGTAGCTAGCTCCTCTTCCAGACACCGTTGATGAGGAGAGGAGAGGACAGAGGAGGAGAGGAGGAGGAAAGGAGAGGAGCAGAGGAGGAGGAAAGGAGAGGAGGAGGAAAGGAGAGGAGGAGAGGAGAGAGTGTTGGGTGGTAGCTAGCTCCTCTTCCTGACACCAGAGAGGAGGAGAGAGGAGGAGGAGAGAGGAGGAGAGGAGGAGGAGAGAGGAGGGGAGGACAGAGGAGAGAGTGTTGGGTGGTAGCTAGCTCCTCTTCTTGACACCGTTGAGGAGGAGGAGAGGAGGAAGAAAGGAGAGGAGGAGGAGAGGAGGAGGAAAGGAGAGGAGGAGAGGAGAGAGTGTTGGGTGGTAGCTATCTCTTCTTCCTGACACTGATGATGAGGAGAGGAGAGAACAGAGGAGGAGAGGAGGAGGTGGAGAGGAGAGGAGGAGAGAGGAGGAGGAAAGGAGAGGACAGAGGAGAGAGTGTTGGGTGGTAGCTAGCTCCTCTTCCTGACACTGATGATGTGTTGCTTTGATGCAGCCAGCCCTATTTTACCATGGTGACCGACTGGCTGTTGTAGATGTGACTCATCTCTCTAGCTCCCTCATTTTCTCTCTCTCTCTCTTTCTCTCTCTGTCTCACTCTCAACCTCTTTCTCTCCCTCTCTGACTCATTTCATTGCTCTCTCTCTGTCCCTCACTCGCTCCTTCTCTCTCTTACTTAATCACCCTCTTTCTTTCTCTCTTACTCTCTCTCTCTCTCCCTCTCTACTCTCCCCTCTCTTTGTCTCGTTCTATTCCTGAGGGTGTAATTTACTCTGCTGTTCCTGTGGCCTATCTGAGCTTTAACAACAAACAAAACATTTACTCTGCTGTTACTGTGGTCTACCTGAGCTTTAACCTCTATGGGCTAGGTAGGACGCTTGCGTCCCACCTACGTAACAGCCACTGCCAGCCTGTGGCGCGATTTTCAAAACCTTAAAAATCCTATTACTTCAATTTCTCAAACATATGACTATTTTACAGCCATTTAAAGACAAGACTCTCGTTAATCTAACCACACTGTCCGATTTCAAAAAGGCTTTACAACGAAAGCAAAACATTAGATTATGTCAGCAGAGTACCAAGCCAGAAATAATCAGACACCCATTTTTCAAGCCAGCATATAATGTCACCAAAACCCAGAAGACAGCTAAATGCAGCACTCACCTTTGATGATCTTCATCAGATGACAACCCTAGGACATTATTTTATACAATACATGCATGTTTTGTTCAATCAAGTTCATATTTATATCAAAAACCAGCTTTTTACATTAGCATGTGACGTTCAGAACTAGCATACCCCCCGCAAACTTCCGGGGAATTCGCTAACATTTTACTAAATTACTCACGATAAACGTTCACAAAAAGCATAACAATTATTTTAAGAATTATAGATACAGACCTCCTCTATGCACTCGATATGTCCGATTTTAAAATAGCTTTTTGGTGAAAGCACATTTTGCAATATTCTAAGTACATAGCCCAGGCATCACGGGCTCGCTATTTAGACACCCGGCAAGTTTAGCACTCACCATAATCATATTTACTATTATAAAAGTTTGATTACCTTTTGTTGTCTTCGTCAGAATGCACACCCAGGACTGCTACTTCAATAACAAATGTTGGTTTGGTCCAAAATAATCCATCGTTATATCCGAATAGCGGCGTTTTGTTCGTGCGTTCCAGACACTATCCGAAATAGTAAAGAAGTGTCGCGCGCATGGCGCAATTCGTGACAATAAAATTCTAAATATTCCATTACCGTACTTCGAAGCATGTCAACCGCTGTTTAAAATCAATTTTTACGACACTTTTCTCGTAGAAAAGCGATAATATTCCGACAGGGAATCTCCTTTTCGGCAAACAGAGGAAAAAATCCCAAAGGCGGGGGCGGTCGGGGTCACGCGCATAAGCCCAGTGTCCCTTGATCGGCCACTTGAGAAAGGCGATAATGTGTTTCAGCCTGGGGCTGGAATGACGACATTCTGTTTTTTCCCGGGCTCTGAGCGCCTATGGACGACGTGGGAAGTGTCACGTTAGAGCAGAGATCCTTAGTAAATGATAGAGATGGAAAAGAAGTTCAAGAAATGGTCAGACAGGCCACTTCCTGTAAAGGAATCTCTCAGGTTTTGACCTGCCATTTGAGTTCTGTTATACTCACAGACACCATTCAAACAGTTTTAGAAAATGTAGGGTGTTTTCTATCCATATGTAATAAGTATATGCATATTCTAGTTACTGGGTAGGAGTGGTAACCAGATTAAATCGGGTATGTTTTTTATCCAGCCGTGTCAATACTGCCCCCTAGCCCTAACAGGTTTTAACAACAAACAAAACATTTACTCTGCTGTTACTGTGGTCTACCTGAGCTTTAACAACAAACAAAACATCTATCAACCATGTAATACCAGGCCACTGTGGTAACAACGCAGTAGAATGGAAAAGCATCTACCCACCATGTAATACCAGGCCACTGTGGTAACAACGCAGTAGCATGGAGAAGCATCTACCAACCATGTAATACCAGGCCACTGTGGTAACAACGCAGTAGAATGGAGAAGCATCTACCAACTATGTAATACCAGGCCACTGTGGTAACAACGCAGTAGTATGGAGAAGCATCTACCAACCATGTAATACCAGGCCACTGTGGTAACAACGCAGTAGAATGGAGAAGCATCTACCAACTATGTAATACCAGGCCACTGTGGTAACAACGCAGTAGCATGGAGAAGCATCTACCCACCATGTAATACCAGGCCACTGTGGTAACAACCACCTTATATTTTACCATTTGGTGTCCAGACAAAACACGTACAGGTAGTCATGCAGTTGGGTGATTGAAAACAGAGGAACAACATGACTAGTTAATGACTAGCTAGTCTCACAGAGGAACAACATGACTAGTTAATGTCTAGCTAGTCTCACAGAGGAACAACATGACTAGTTAATGACTAGCTAGTCTCACAGAGGAACAACATGACTAGTTAATGACTAGCTAGTCTCACAGAGGAACAACATGACTAGTTAATGACTAGCTAGTCTCACAGGGGAACAACACGACTAGTTAATGACTAGCTAGTCTCACAGGGGAACAACATGACTAGTTAATGACTACCTAGTCTCACAGGGGAACAACACGACTAGTTAATGACTAGCTAGTCTCACAGGGGAACAACATGACTAGTTAATGACTACCTAGTCTCACAGAGGAACAACACGACTAGTTAATGACTAGCTAGTCTCACAGAGGAACAACATGACTAGTTAATGACTACCTAGTCTCACAGAGGTACAACATGACTAGTTAATGACTAGCTAGTCTCACAGAGGAACAACATGACTAGTTAATGACTAGCTAGTCTCACAGAGGAACAACATGACTAGTTAATGACTAGCTAGTCTCACAGGGGAACAACATGACTAGTTAATGACTAGCTAGTCTCACAGAGGAACAACATGACTAGTTAATGACTAGCTAGTCTCACAGGGGAACAACATGACTAGTTAATGACTAGCTAGTCTCACAGAGGAACAACATGACTAGTTAATGACTACCTAGTCTCACAGGGGAACAACATGACTGGTTAATGACTACCTAGTCTCACAGAGGAACAACATGACTAGTTAATGACTACCTAGTCTCACAGAGGAACAACATGACTAGTTAATGACTAGCTAGTCTCACAGAGGAACAACATGACTAGTTAATGACTAGCTAGTCTCACAGAGGAACAACATGACTAGTTAATGACTAGCTAGTCTCACAGAGGAACAACATGACTAGTTAATGACTAGCTAGTCTCACAGAGGAACAACATGACTAGTTAATGACTAGCTAGTCTCACAGAGGAACAACATGACTAGTTAATGACTAGCTAGTCTCACAGAGGAACAACATGACTAGTTAATGACTAGCTAGTCTCACAGGGGAACAACATGACTAGTTAATGACTAGCTAGTCTCACAGAGGAACAACATGACTAGTTAATGACTAGCTAGTCTCACAGAGGAACAACATGACTAGTTAATGATTAGCTAGTCTCACAGAGGAACAACATGACTAGTTAATGACTACCTAGTCTCACAGAGGAACAACATGACTAGTTAATGACTAGCTAGTCTCACAGAGGAACAACATGACTAGTGAATGACTACCTAGTCTCACAGAGGAACAACATGACTAGTTAATGACTAGCTAGTCTCACAGAGGAACAACATGACTAGTGAATGACTACCTAGTCTCACAGAGGAACAACATGACTAGTTAATGACTACCTAGTCTCACAGAGGAACAACATGACTAGTTAATGACTAGCTAGTCTCACAGGGGAACAACATGACTAGTTAATGACTAGCTAGTCTCACAGAGGAACAACATGACTAGTTAATGACTAGCTAGTCTCACAGGGGAACAACATGACTAGTTAATGACTAGCTAGTCTCACAGAGGAACAACATGACTAGTTAATGACTAGCTAGTCTCACAGAGGCACAACATGACTAGTTAATGACTAAATCAAATCAAATCAAATCAAATGTATTTATATAGCCCTTCTTACATCAGCTGATATATCAACGTGCTGTACAGAAACTCAGCCTAAAACCCCAAACAGCAAGCAATGCAGGTGTAGAAGCACGTTGGCTAGGAAAAACTCCCTGGAAAAGTCCAGAACGTAGGAAGAAACCTAGAGAGGAACCAGGCTATGAGGGGTGGCCAGTCCTCTTCTGGCTGTGCACCACACCAAACCTGACCCTAACTTTAAATACACCCAACCTGACCCTAACCTTAAATACACCAAACCTGACCCTAACCTTAAATACCCCCAACCTGACCCTAACTTTAAATACACCCAACCTGACCCTAACCTTAAATACACCAAACCTGACCCTAACTTTAAATACACCCAACATGACCCTAACTTTAAATACACCAAACCTGACCCTAACCCTAACCTTAAATACACCAAACCTGACCCTAACTTTAAATACACCCAACATGACCCTAACTTTAAATACACCAAACCTGACCCTAACCCTAACCTTAAATACACCAAACCTGACCCTAACCTTAAATACACCCAACCTGACCCTAACTTTAAATACACCAAACCTGACCCTAACCCTAACCTTAAATACACCAAACCTGACACTAACCCTAACCTTAAATACACCCAACCTGACCCTAACCTTAAATACACCCAACCTGACCCTAACTTTAAATACACCAAACCTGACCCTAACCCTAACCTTAAATACACCAAACCTGACCCTAACCCTAACCTTAAATACACCAAACCTGACCCTAACCCTAACCTTAAATACACCAAACTTGACCCTAACCCTAACCTTAAATACACCAAACCTGACCCTAACCCTAACCTTAAATACACCAAACCTAACCCTAACCTTAAATACACCAAACCTGACCCTAACCTTAAATACACCCAACCTGACCCTAACTTTAAATACACCAAACCTGACCCTAACCCTAACCTTAAATACACCAAACCTGACCCTAACTCTAACCTTAAATACACCAAACCTGACCCTAACTCTAACCTTAAATACACCAAACCTGACAATAACCCTTTGGGTGGAACACACACACACACACTCTCAAGAACACGATGGTGTTCTCCGTGTTGCTCTACGACTCCCACAAGTGTCACGGGACTCATCTGAAGGTAGCCGGTACCATTTAAAACCTAATGGAAGTATGAAGGTAGTTTTATGCCCCCCTCCCCCCAGAAAGGGGTTAGATATGTGTAAACAATATTTCCTGAGTTTTATATCTCCTACATTTATAAGACAGACACTTCAAAACATTATTTGTCATGATTTATTTTGTTTACCTTCGTTTTTCCCATTTCTGAACGTGTTATTCAATGTGTTTCTATGGGCTTTAATAGTAAAGGACAGATGTATATGTGTGGTGTGTGTGGGACCATGTAACATCCTGGAAATCGGTCTTAAGAAAGCGTTTGAAGGGGGAGGGGTTGCATGCGTTTGTGTGAGTGTGAGTGTACTGTAAGACATTCTCAGCCTAGCCTTGAACACACATAACGTGTTTGTTATGGATGAGTTCACAGATAGAATCTGAACTTACTTCATATGCATTTTCCCTTTACCTTTAATGGAAGGAGGACAAAAAAAACATCCTTCTTCTGGATTTTCCCTTTACCTTTAATGGAAGGAGGACAAAAAAACATCCTTCTTCTGGATTTCCCTTTTACCTTTAATGGACGGAGGACACGAAGTGTTCCTTTTTCTTTCCTGGGTTGTTGTCAGGACAACCCCAAACCTGACTCTGACCGTAACCCTAACTGTAAAACCCCAAACCTGACCCTGGCCCCAACCCTAACTTTAGGGTTAGGGTTATATCAGAGTAAAACAGTGGGATTTGTCCCAGCTGAGGTTTCTTCTTCTACTCCAGTGATTAATTTACATGTCAGGAAGCCTATATCCACCTGCCTTGAACCAGTTAGGCACCCAAATTCTATCAGGAACATTTTGGATTGGGAAATTACAATTAGAAAACCAATTGTCATAATTGGAGACTCTAACATTTCACGGATACCTAGGTTTGCTGATCTCAGAGTGCAAGCAGACAGCGTTCCTGGTGCTACATTCCACCATTTAAAAGGGGTAGTAGAAAAATTAGAACAACACCCAACAGTGGAGAAGGTGGTTCTATCGGGGGGCTTAAACAACTGACTTTTGAAACAGCTGGCGTTGACCTCCTGGAAGCTACTACAACAACTTTTGAAAATGGCGGAAAGTAAATTTCCCAATGCCACACTCTACGTGTCCGTTATCAACTACTCAGACAGACTGGGCAAACAGCAACAGCTACTCTTGGATCAACTTCATCAAAAGATCCTGGAGAAATGCAACTATTTACCTGAGATCAGTAAACTTATATATGTGTTTATGGGAAGAGACAGTGTTTCTTAAGCGTAAGATCCTTCCTTTTCTATATCTCAGGTATTTGGATGACATCTGGGTGAGTTCTATGCAGGACTTGAGTGTTTTTTTAGAAACCCTCAATACACATCATCCTGCCATTACAACCTCCCACAATATACAAAGGGAAAAACTAGAGTTTTTGGACACTCAGGTCTTCTTCAAGGAGATTGATAGGCATGCCCTACTACATAAGGCAAGTTATCATCCAAAACATACTTTCAGAGGGATTATTAAATCTCAGCTGATCCGGTTCAACAGAAACTGTACATTATGTGAGCACGTGGAGGAGGCCATAACCATTATTTTTAGAGCCTTGGGGCAACGGGGATATTCCAAACGTTTCCTTAGGGGGATAAAAGCAGAGGTAGGTCAATTATTTGGCAGGGAATTCGGTTACAATAAAACAGCAGAAACACATAATTTGATACCATTTGTTACAACATACTCTGGGAGCTTGGGTGGATTTAGTAGGACCTTGAGGTCTAACTTCCGGAAAGCTCAACAAGCTGTGGATGGGCTGGTAGATTGTAGAGTAATCTCAGCCTATAGAAAAAACTAAAACCTCGGGGACAGGTTAGTCCACTCTGCCTTACAGATGAAAGATGCACCTAATAAATTGGATAAATATTTGGGGAGACCCAAATACATTGTTAATGCCTTCTCGGGTCTGGGGTTCCTCGTAAGACAGAGGATGGAATTGTCCACTGTAAACTTGATCTATGGAATTAAGTGCAAATTGTGCCAAAAGATTTACATAAGAGAAACAAAGAATGCATTACAGGTCAGACTCAAACAACATCTATACCATATGGCTCAAGGTAATAAGAGTACTGTATTTGCATTTTGCCCTACATGCAGTGGACAAGAGAGAGCCGCTCGTGATAGATGCTCATTTAATAATGTATTTATTTATGGTTTTATTCTTATATATATGTTTTTTAAGCACTTACCATGAATATGATGGCAACAATTTTTTTTTTATTCCTTAGTGTGGCGTGGTTTTACCTTATTTATTTTTTGTATACTTTTACAGCACTTATCTTGAGTTGAAAGAACTTACTTTTATACTTAGTGTGGTATGTTGATTCGTCCATTGTGGATTTGTCCTTGTTTGATAGCACTTATGATTGTCCTTAATACGTACTTTTTATTTGTTTATTTATTGGGCGGTTCTCCCTTTTGGTCCCTCCCCTTTTCCCTTATTTTTCTTTCCTTTGATCCCTGACCTAAACCCCTAGTTCCTAATGCCTAATCCTAGTCCCTATACCTAAACTTAACCCCTAGACCCTAATAATTAACCCTAACCCCTAGTTCCTAAATCCTAATCCCAGTCCCTATACCTAACCTTAATCCTTAGACCTGAATACCTAACCCTAACCCCTAGTTCCTAAATCCTAACCCTAATCCCCCACCCTAACCCCTCGACCCTTATGCCTAACCCTAACCTCTAGACCCCATACCTAATCCTAATTTAACCCTGACCCTAACCCTGACCCTAACCCTAACCCCAACCCTAACTCTAACCCTAACCCCTAGTTCCTAAATCCTAACCCTAATTCCCCACCCTAACCTTAACCCCTAGACCCCCATATCTAACCCTAACCCCTGGACCCCCTATACCCAACTCTAACCCCTAGACCCTCATACCTAACCCTAACCTCTAGACCATCGTTCTGACCTTGGCCCCTGGTCTCTAATTCTTAGTACTGAATCCCTGGTTCTTAACCCAAGCTTTATTTTAAATTCTGATTCTGGTCCTCTTTTATTTTATTTTTTTGTCATTAAAGTATTTTTATACACAAGTCTTACCATTTATTTTAAAGGTTTTGCCAGTGCCAGTGCACATCAGATTTGTCTGTTATTTATTAAACCTAACCCCAACCCCAACCCTAACCCTAACCCTAACCATAACCCCAACCATAACCATAACCCTAACCCTAACCCTAACTCCAACCCTAACCCAAACCCCAAACCAACCCCAACCCCAACCCTAACCCCAACCCTAACTCCAACCCTAACCCTAACCCCAACCCCAACCCTAACTCCAACCCCAACCCCAACCCTAACTCCAACCCCAACCCTAACTCCAACCCTAACCCTAACTCCAACCCCAACCCCAACCCCAACCCTAACTCCAACCCTAACCCTAACCCCAACCCTAACCCCAACCCCAACCCTAACTCCAACCCTAACCCTAACCCCAACCTTAACCCCAACCCTAACCCTAACCCCAACCCTAACCCCAACCCCAACCCCAACCCTAACCCTAACCCCAACCCTAACCATAACCCCAACTCCAACCCTAACCCTAACCCTAACCCCAACCCTAACCCTAACCCCAACCCCAACCCCAACCCTAACCCCAACACTAACCCCAACCCCAACCCCAACCCTAACCCTAACCCCAACCCCAACCCTAACCCTAACCCCAACCCTAACCCCAACCACAACCCCAACCCACTAGAGTCGTCAACCTAATTAGCATCATTTTTAAACATTTTCAATCATTTTCTTTCACTTTTAAAATGTGGAGCAGATCGGTAGGACAAAATATATATAATTTTAAGGCAGCAAAATGTGAAGGGTGTGCATGGGGTGTGTAGACTCTGACTAGACACTGTATATGTGAAATAAACCTTCCCCTCTCTTCCTTTATCAGACAATGGTCACGATCAACAAACACACTCATACTGAATGATGGTACCAGGATGGTACCAGGATGAAGGAAGCTGACACTGCCAACACACAGCCAACACACAGCCAACATGGAAGTTTAGATACAGTGTGATAAAGACAGAGAATGGGAACATTTCTGACCTAAATATTGACTCCTGTGTGGGGCTTTGGGTGGAGAACACACACACACACGCACGCATGCACACGCACGCGCACACACACACACGCACACACACACACACACACACACACACACACACACACACACACACACACACACACACACACACACACACACACACACTCACACACACACACACTCTCAAGAACACGATGGTGTTCTCCGTGTTGCTCTACGACTCCCACAAGTGTCACGGGACTCATCTGAAGGTAGCCGGTACCATTTAAAAAACTAATGGAAGTATGAAGGTAGTTTTATGCCCCCCCCCCCCCAGAAAGGGGTTAGATATATGTAAACAATATTTCCTGAGTTTTATATCTCCTAGATTTATAAGACAGACACTTCAAAACCTTGTTTCTTATGATTTATTTGTTGACTTTCCTTTTTCCCATTTCTGTACGTGTTATTCAATGTGTTTCTATGGGTTTTAATAGTAAAATACAAAAGTATATATTTTTCAAATACTTTTTTAATATATTTTTTGGGATACCTAAAGGGGTCCTAAAATTCTAAATCCAATATCTAAATGATCTGTATTATGACGATTCTATATATCAGCTCAGCACCAGACAGAACACCATCTAAGAGGACAACCCTTCGTTGTCTTCTGAATACTTAACCCTGGGATAGAGTTTTATCTTTCAACAAGTAGACACATTGTAATGCCAAAGACACACCAGAATGGCTTTCCAATAAGTGTTGTGTTCCTGAGAGGTCAAGTCTCAGTCCTGAATTTAAATTTGCTTGAAAATCAGAGGCAAGGTTTGAATATCAGTTTCCATTAAGGATTCCCAAACAAATCTACTGAACTTGAGACATTTTGGACAAAAACATTGGATATGTTGCCCTTAGAGCTGTGCCATGTTGGAAGAATCTTATTCCAAGAGGTTCCCAGCTGTAATGTGTGAGTGCATTTTGAAAATGTGGACTAGGTTGTGTAGATCTGTAGGACAAAAAAACACTTTTTAGATTAAAAGGTAGAAGAGGGTGCAAGAAGTGTGTAGATTAAATATTGACTCCTGTGTGGGGTTTTGGGAGGAGCAAACACACACACACACACACACACACACACACACACACACACACACACACACACACACACACACACACACACACACACACACACACACACACACACACACACACACACACACACACATAGCTGGAGCCAGTCAGACTATAAAGCGACTTGAGGAGACTCAGTCAAACTCACCGCCTCTGAGACACACTCCTGCAAGACCGCTGATAGACCGCTGCAAGACCGCTGCAAGACCTTTGCAAGACCACTGCAAGACCTCTGCAAGACCTCCACAGGTACCGTCTGCTGCTGCTGCAGCATCTGTTCAATACTATCATATCAATGATGATGATTTATCAATGTGAAGTTAATGATTATTACCATCACTATTTTACAGCTGGGTCAATCCTACAACTGTAGTTAAATAGAGACACTGACAGACTGGCAGAGAGACAGACAGACTGGCAGAGAGACTGCTATACTGGTAGAGAGACTGCTATACTGGTAGAGAGACTGATACACTGGTAGAGAGACTGATATACTGGCAGAGAGACAGACAGACTGGCAGAGAGACTGCTATACTGGTAGAGAGACTGATACACTGGTAGAGAGACTGCTATACTGGTCGAGAGACTGATATACTGGTAGAGAGACTGATATACTGGTAGAGAGACTGATATACTGGTAGAGAGACGGATATACTGGTAGAGAGACTGATATACTGGTAGAGAGACTTATACACTGGCAGAGAGACTGCTATACTGGTAGAGAGACTGATATACTGATAGAGAGACTGCTATACTGGTAGAGAGACTGATATACTGGTAGAGAGACTTATACACTGGTAGAGAGACTGATACACTGGTAGAGAGACTGATATACTGGTAGAGAGACTGATATACTGGTAGAGAGACTGATATACTGGTAGAGAGATGGATATACTGGTAGAGAGACTGATATACTGGTATAGAGACTGATATACTGGTAGAGAGACTGATATACTGGTAGAGAGACTGATATACTGGTAGAGAGACGGATATACTGGTAGAGAGACTGATATACTGGTAGAGAGACTGATATACTGGTAGAGAGACTGATATACTGGTAGAGAGACTGATATACTGGTAGAGAGACGGATATACTGGTAGAGAGACTGATATACTGGTAGAGAGACTTATACACTGGCAGAGAGACTGCTATACTGGTAGAGAGACTGCTATACTGGTAGAGAGACTGCTATACTGGTAGAGAGACTGATATACTGGTAGAGAGACTTATACACTGATAGAGCGACTGATACACTGGTAGAGAGACTGATATACTGGTAGAGAGACTGATATACTGGTAGAGAGACTGATATACTGGTAGAGAGACGGATATACTGGTAGAGAGACTGATATACTGGTAGAGAGACTGATATACTGGTAGAGAGACTGATATACTGGTAGAGAGACTGATATACTGGTAGAGAGACTTATACACTGATAGAGCGACTGATACACTGGTAGAGAGACTGATATACTGGTAGAGAGACTGATATACTGGTAGAGAGACTGATATACTGGTAGAGAGACGGATATACTGGTAGAGAGACTGATATACTGGTAGAGAGACTGATATACTGGTAGAGAGACTGATATACTGGTAGAGAGACCGACAGACTGGTAGAGAGACTGATATACTGGTAGAGAGACGGATATACTGGTAGAGAGACTGATATACTGGTAGAGAGACTGATATACTGGTAGAAAGACTGATATACTGATAGAGAGACTGATATACTGGTAGAGAGACTGATATACTGGTAGAGAGACTGATATACTGATAGAGAGACTGATATACTGGCAGAGAGACAGACAGACTGGCAGAGAGACTGCTATACTGGTAGAGAGACTGCTATACTGGTAGAGAGACTGATATACTGGTAGAGAGACTGCTATACTGGTAGAGAGACTGATATACTGGTAGAGAGACTGATATACTGGTAGAGAGACTGATATACTGGTAGAGAGACTGATATACTGATAGAGAGACTGATATACTGGTAGAGAGACTGATATACTGGTAGAGAGACTAATATACTGGTAGAGAGACTGATATACTGGTAGAGAGACTGATATACTGGTAGAGAGACTGATATACTGGTAGAGAGACTGATATACTGGTAGAGGGACTGATATACTGGTAGACCGATATACTGATAGACTGATATACTGGGAGAACCCTATAGAACCTATATAGGGAATAGGGTTTAAAGTAGTGCACTATATAGGGAATAGGGTCTAAAGTAGTGCACTATATAGGGAATAGGGTCTAAAGTAGTGCACTATATAGGGAATAGGCTCTAAAGTAGTGCACTATATAGGGAATAGGGTCTAAAGTAGTGCCCTATATAGGGAATAGGGTCTAAAGTAGTGCACTATTTAGGGAATAGAATGCCATTTGTGATGCTCACAGTGTTTGTGTTGTTGTCCTCCTCAGCCATGAAGTACCTGGTGGTTGTAGTCCGGTCTCTGTCTCTGACTGGAGGAGGCTGTGTCTCAGTAGATCCAGGTTAGTATACACACACACACACACACACACACACACACACACACACACACACACACACACACACACACACACACACTAGGTCTGTCTATCTAAGGTCCTTTTGTTTCCTCAGACCTTCTGATTGAGATCCACAACACCAACAACTTGTCCGGAGGCCCTAGCGGGGACACTTCTGTCTCCAAGAATGAACCTGCGAGATACAAAGTCCAGAGCTGCAAACAACTCAAAGACAAATACAACATCAAGGATGGTCAGCAAACCACAACGCATTCATTCTTCCCTGTAGTATGAGTTAAAGCAGTCAAGCTTGGAAAATAGACATATATGTCAATATATTTATATTTATATGTTATTTTTATGTGTTCATATGTTAATATATATACACCATACAGTGCCTTCGGAAAGTATTCAGACCCCTTGACTTTTTCCACATTTTGTTAAGTTACAGCCTTATTCTAAAATTGATTAAAATGGATTAAAACAAATCCTCATCAATCTACACACAAAACCCCATAATGACAAAGTGAAAACTGATTTTTTGAAATGTTTGCAAATATATAGAATATTTTAAAACAGAAATACCTTATTTACATAAGTATTCAGACCCTTTGCTATGAGACTCGAAAATGAGCTCAGGTGTGTCCTGTGTCCATTGATCATCCTTGAGATGTTTCTACAACTTGATTGGAGTCCACTTGTGGTAAATTCAATTGATTGCACAGGGACTGGGAGACTAGTCAGGATCGAGGGAAAGATGGACGGAGCAAAGTACAGAGAGATCCTTGATGAAAACCTGCTCCAGAGCACTCAGGACCTCAGACTGAGGCGAAGGTTCTCCACTGCAGTCCGACGGACGAATCTGGTTTTGGCGGATGCCAGGAGAACGCTACCTGCCCCAATGCATAGTGCCAACTGTAAAGTTTGGTGGAGGAAAAATGGTCTAATGCTCTTGTGGCTGAATGGAAGCAAGTCCCCGCAGCAATGTTCCAAAATCGAATGGAAAGCCTTCCCAGAAGAGTGAAGGCTGTTACAGCAAAGAAAGGGGGGACCAACTCCATATTAATGCCCATAATTTTGGAATGAGATGTTCAATGAGCAGGAGTCATGTAGTGTATATTTTAAATATATTTTGATATATTTGAATTAGGGCTGACCCCATTTAGTCGACTGGTCGATTGTTTGGTCGCTAGGCTGTTGGTCGACCAATATTTCTTTAGTCGAGCAGTAGCAAAAAAGAAGTTTAAAACATGGCGTAGAAGACCGCTGTCTGATTGGCTCCTGTCTGAGTGGACTGATCCATTGTGGAGGCCGTGGGGATGGCACAGTCCATCAGTCTAAGACATGTGCAACTGAAATTGTATATGGTGATATTACATAACAACAATGGTGCAACACTAATACAAATTGTACTATTTTTTAACAAATGCGTTTCTGCCGTGTTGGATAGACGCGGTTCTGAAAGAAATCAGTGCGTTGTTGAATTGGCGCCTTTTCCTAGACCATGTTGCTATTTACATAATAGCAAAGTTATTCAGCGTATTGGTGTTGAGAACAATGCGGCGGAGGCAGCAGCAGAATGAGATGAAAAAACAGCCCTTGACTTATTGTCTAAGAAAAGTGAGGAATTAGAAAATCACTACTTCATTAAGTCTATAATCAATAGCCTAACTGTTAAATGTGTCTTTGGCTTGATTTCCTCATTATTGTTATTATTATTATGATCATTATAATAATAATTAATGTTATTATCATTAGTAGGCGTCGTATAGCAGCCTCGTTTAACCACCATTGAGTTGTAGGCCTAAGAGCACATCCTGTTTAGTCTGAATACCGTAACTTACTGAGGACTATATTTCAATACTTATATAGGCTACTGTATCAATCAATCAGTCATTCATTCATGTCATCACACAGCATTCCAGTCATTTTAATACATTAAGGCATATAGATTGAACATATTTAGTATGTATTTGTGAATATTTTTCTCTGTGTCCTAGATGGGATATACTACCTGACCACGGCTAGCGGGACTGAGTACCAGACCTTCTGTGACATGACCACGGCGGGCGGCGGCTGGACACTTGTGGCAAGCGTGCACGAGAACAACATGTTTGGGAAGTGCACGGCTGGCGACCGCTGGACCAGTCAGCAGGGGAATAACATCAACTACCCAGGAGGAGACGGGAACTGGGAGAACACTGCCACCTTTGGGACAGCAGAGGGCGCCACCTCTGACGACTTCAAGGTGGAATACTCCCCTCTTAACTTTAGAACACTCCTCTTTACTTTAGAACACTCCTCTTTACCTTCAGAACACTCCTTTTTACTTTAGAACACTCTTCTTTACTTTAGAACACTCCTCTTTACCTTCAGAACACTCCTCTTTACTTTAGAACACTACTCTTTACTTTAGAACACTCCTCTTTACCTTTATAACACTCCTCTTTACTTTAGAACACTCATCTTTACTTTAGAACACTCCTCTTTACCTTTAGAACACTCATCTTTACTTTAGAACACTCCTCTTTACCTTTAGAACACTCCTCTTTACTTTAGAACACTTATCTTTACCTTTAGAACACTCCTCTTTACTTCAAAACACTCTTTACTTTAGAACACTTCTCTTTACCTTTAGAACACTCATCTTTACTTTAGAACACTTCTCTTTACTTTAGAACACTTCATTTTCCCTTCAGAACACTTCTCTTTACCTTTAGAAAACTCCTCTTTACTTTAGAACACTTATCTTTACTTTAGAACACTCCTCTTTACATTAGAACACTCATCTTTACCTTTAGAACACTCCTCTTTACCTTCAGAACACTTCTCTTTACCTTTAGAAAACTCATCTTTACTTTTGAACACTCCCCTTTACTTTAGAACACTTCTCTTTACCTTTAGAACACTTCTCTTTACTTTAGAACACTCCTCTTTACTTTAGAACACTCCTCTTTACCTTTATAACACTCCTCTTTACTTCAGAACACTCTTTACTTTAGAACACTTCTCTTTACCTTTAGAACACTCCTCTTTACTTTAGAACACTCATCTTTACTTTAGAACACTCCTCTTTACCTTTAGAACACTCCTCTTTACTTTAGAACACTCCTCTTTACCTTTAGAACACTCCTCTTTCCCTTCAGAACACTCCTCATTACCTTCAGAACACTCCTCTTTACCTTTAAACACTCCTCTTTCCTTTAGAACACTTCTCATTCCCTTCAGAACACTCCTCATTCCCTTAAGAACACTCCTCATTCCCTTTATAACACTCATCTTTCTCTTTGGAACACTCATCTTTCTCTTTAGAACACTCATCTTTCACTTTAGAACACTCCTCTTTCTCTTTAGAACATGCATCTTTCCCTTTAGAACACTCATCTTTCCCTTTAGAACACGCACATTTCTCTTTATAACACACATATTTCTCTTTAGAACACTTCTCTTTCTCTTTAGAACACTCATCTTTTCCTTTAAAACACTCCTCTTTCTCTTTAGAACACGCATCTTTCCCTTTAGAACACTCATCTTTCTCTTTAGAACACTCATATTATGCTTTAGAACACTCATCTTTCTCTTTGGAACACTCCTCTTTCTCTTTAGAACACTCGTATTTATCGTTAGAACACTCATCTTTATCTTTAGAACACTCATATTTTTCTTTAGAGCACTCATATTTCTCTTTGGAACACTCATCTTGCTCTTTCGAACACTCATCTTTCTCTTTAGAACACTCATCTTTCCCTTTAGAACACTCCTCTTTCTCTTTAGAACACTCACCTTTCCCTTTCGAACACTCCTCTTTCTCTTTGGAACACTCCTCTTTCTCTTTAGAACACTCATCTTTCCCTTTAGAACACTCGTATTTCTCATTAGAACACTCATCTTTCTCTTTGGAACACTCATATTTCTCTTTGGAACACTCACCTTTCCCTTTAGAACACTCATCTTTGTCTTTAGAACACTCATCTTTCTCTTTAGAACACTCATCTTTCCCTTTAGAACACTCCTCTTTCTCTTTAGAACACTCACCTTTCCCTTTCGAACACTCATCTTTCTCTTTAGAACACTCCTCTTTCTCTTTAGAACACTCATCTTTCCCTTTAGAACACTCGTATTTCTCATTAGAACACTCATCTTTCTCTTTAGAACACTCATATTTCTCTTTGGAACACTCACATTTCTCTTTGGAACACTCACATTTCTCTTTAGAACACTCATCTTTCTCTTTAGAACACTCATCTTTCCCTTTAGAACACGCACATTTCTCTTTATAACACTCATATTTCTCTTTAGAACACTTCTCTTTCTCTTTAGAACACTCATCTTTTCCTTTAAAACACTCCTCTTTCTCTTTAGAACACGCATCTTTCCCTTTAGAACACTCATCTTTCTCTTTAGAACACTCATATTATGCTTTAGAACACTCATCTTTCTCTTTGGAACACTCCTCTTTCTCTTTAGAACACTCCTCTTTCTCTTTAGAACATTCCTCTTTCTCTTTAGAACACTCATCTTTCCCTTTAGAACACTCGTATTTATCGTTAGAACACTCATCTTTATCTTTAGAACACTCATATTTTTCTTTAGAGCACTCATATTTCTCTTTGGAACACTCATCTTGCTCTTTCGAACACTCATCTTTCTCTTTAGAACACTCATCTTTCCCTTTAGAACACTCCTCTTTCTCTTTAGAACACTCACCTTTCCCTTTCGAACACTCATCTTTCTCTTTGGAACACTCCTCTTTCTCTTTAGAACACTCATCTTTCCCTTTAGAACACTCGTATTTCTCATTAGAACACTCATCTTTCTCTTTAGAACACTCATATTTCTCTTTGGAACACTCACATTTCTCTTTGGAACACTCACATTTCTCTTTAGAACACTCATCTTTCTCTTTAGAACACTCATCTTTCCCTTTAGAACACGCACATTTCTCTTTATAACACTCATATTTCTCTTTAGAACACTTCTCTTTCTCTTTAGAACACTCATCTTTTCCTTTAAAACACTCCTCTTTCTCTTTAGAACACACATCTTTCCCTTTAGAACACTCATCTTTCTCTTTAGAACACTCATATTATGCTTTAGAACACTCATCTTTCTCTTTGGAACACTCCTCTTTCTCTTTAGAACACTCCTCTTTCTCTTTAGAACATTCCTCTTTCTCTTTAGAACACTCATCTTTCCCTTTAGAACACTCGTATTTATCGTTAGAACACTCATCTTTATCTTTAGAACACTCATATTTTTCTTTAGAGCACTCATATTTCTCTTTGGAACACTCATCTTGCTCTTTCGAACACTCATCTTTCTCTTTAGAACACTCATCTTTCCCTATTGAACACTCCTCTTTCTCTTTAGAACACTCACCTTTCCCTTTCGAACACTCATCTTTCTCTTTGGAACACTCCTCTTTCTCTTTAGAACACTCATCTTTCCCTTTAGAACACTCGTATTTCTCATTAGAACACTCATCTTTCTCTTTAGAACACTCATATTTCTCTTTGGAACACTCACATTTCTCTTTGGAACACTCACATTTCTCTTTAGAACACTCATCTTTCTCTTTAGAACACTCATCTTTCCCTTTAGAACACTCCTCTTTCTCTTTACAACACTCACATTTCCCTTTAGAACACTCACCTTTCCCTTTAGAACACTCATCTTTGTCTTTAGAACACTCATATTGCTCTTTAGAACACTCATCTTTCTCTTTGGAACACTCGTCTGTCTCTTTAGAACACTAATCTTTCCCTTTAGAACACTCCTCTTTCTCTTTAGAACACTTCTCTAATACTTCTCAGCAAAGAAAGGAGACAAGGAGAAGAAGAGGGTTTTAGACCAATGAGATGTAACCCAGGGTAAAACCTAGGTTGGAGAAGACAAAAGTTAAGACAACAACAATTTAATATCCCATAACTCTTTGCAACAATGGGACCAGCTTTACTAGTTACCAACGGCTCTTCTAATATCCCATAAATCTTTGCAACAATCGGACCAGCTTTGTTTGTTAGCAATTGCACTGGTAGTTAGCAATGGCGCAGGTCCCAGATTTGTGACGACGTTGTCTATATTTTTGACCCAGGGTCAAACCAAACCTCACTTCCTGATTCCCCTCTCTCAGAACCCAGGGTATTATGACATCATGGCGGAGGACATGTCTGTGTGGCATGTTCCTAACAGAGCTCAGCTGCAGACCTGGAGAATCACCTCTATCCTCCGTTACCACACTGAAGCCAAGTTCCTAGCCCAGTACGGAGGAAACCTCCATGGACTGTTCAAGGTACAGAACACAACACAGGACCTTCATTGGGGAGGACGGGCTCGTGCTAATGACTGGAGTGGAATCTGTGGATTGGTATTTGCTCTGTTCTGACCATTATTATGAGCTGTCCTCATCTCACCAGCCTCCTCTGGTACACACACACGCACACACACACACACACACACACACACACACACACACACACACACACACACACACACACACACACACACACACACACACACACACACACACACACACACACACACACGTCTAGTATAACTAAACGTTTAGGGACACACAATTCAGTCACATTCAAAATCCTATTTTCCCTAAATCTAACCCTAACCTTAACACCAAAACTTAACCCTAGCTAACCCAAACCCTAATTCTAACCCAAACACTAATTCAAACGTTAACACTAAACCCCCTAAAAATAGTATTTGACCTTGTGAGGATTAACAAAAGCATTGTTTTTGTAAGTTTAGTATTATTGTGGAGACTGGTTTTCTCTCTCTCTCTCTCACTCTCTCTCTCTCTCTCTCTCTCTCTCTCTCTCTCTCTCTCTCTCTCTCTCTCTCCCTCTCCCCATGTGTCCTTGTCCCCCCAGCGTTATACAGTGAGGTATGGAGTAGGAAATTGCAACGACAAGGGACCTTCTATTCCAGTGGATGATCTGGGAACTAAGGACACCACCAAAATGTTCTATGGTCCTACGCCCAGAGGTAATAACAACATTTAGTTTATTAGGATCCCCATTCACTACTGAACATGCAGCAGCTACTCTTCCAGGACGACATGGCTCTATACAGAACTGAGCAACGCATTAAATGTGTTTTGGTTTGGGTACCGGGAAGAAACCCATAGTGGTGTGTCTGCTGGGGTATATGCAGTACTAGTCAAAAGATTGGACACACCTACTCATTCAAGGGTTTTTCTTTATTTGTACTATTTTCTACATTGTAGAATAATAGTGAAGTCATCAAAACTATGAAATAACAGATATGGAATCATGTAGTACCCCAAAATATATTTTATATTTGAGATTCTTCAAAGTAGCCACCCTTTGCCTTGATGACAGCTTTGCACACTTCTGGCATTCTCTCAACCAGCTTCACCTGGAATGCTTTTCCATCAGCCTTCAAGGAGATCCCACATATGCTGAGCACTTGTTGGCTGCTTTTCCTTCACTCTGCGCTCTAACTCATCCCGAACCATCTCAATTGGGATAAGGTTGGATGATTGTGGAGACCAGGTCATCTGATGCAGCACTCCATCACTCTCCTTCTTGGTCAAATAGCCCTTACACAGCCTGGAGGTGTGATTTGGGTCATTGTCCTATTGAAAAACAAATGATAGTCCTACAAAAGCGCAAACCAGATGGGATGGCATTTCTCTCAGGAATGCTGTGGTAGCCATGATGGTTAAGCGTGTAATCAATTCGAAAATAATCACAGACAGTGTCACCAGCAAAGCACCCCCACACCATAACACCTCCTCCTCCATGCTTCACGGTGGGAACCACACATGCGGAGATCATCCGTTCACCTACTCTGCGTCTCACAAAGACACGGCGGTTGGAGCCAAAAATCTAAAATTTGGACTAATTAGACCAAGTGACAGATTTCCACTGGTCTAATGTCCATTGTTCATGTTTCTTGGCCCAAGCAAGTCCCTTCTTCTTATTGGTGTCCTTTAGTAGTGGTTTCTTTTCAGCAATTCGACCATGAAGGCCTGATTCACAGTCTCCTCTGAACAGTTGATGTTGAGATGTGTCTGTTACTTGAACTCTGTGAAGTATTTATTTGGCCTGCAATTTCTGAGGCTGGTAACTCCAATGAAGTGATCCTCTGCAGCAGAGGTAACTCTGGGTCTTCCTTTCCTGTGGTGGTCCTCATGGGAGCCAGTTTCATCATAGCGCATGATGTTTTTTGCGACTGCACTTGAAGAAACTTTAAACATTTTTTAAATGTTCCAGATTGATTGACATCCATGTCTTAAAGTAATGATGGACTGTTGCTTCTCTTTGCTTATTTAAGCTGTTATTTTTTAAATATTTTTGTATTATTTTATTTTGCGACAGAGCCTGGGCTCGAACCCAGAATCTCTGGTGGCACAGCCTTAGACCACAACACCACCCGGCAGGCCCTACTTAAGCTGTTCATGCCATAATATGGACTTGGTATTTTATTAAATAGGGCTATATTCTGTATACCACCACTACTTTGTCACAACACAACAGATTGGCTCAAACGCATTAAGAAGGAAATAAATTCCACTATTTAACAGGTCAACCTGTTAATTGAAATGCATTCCAGGTGACATTTTCATTTTAGTCATTTAGCAGACGCTCTTATCCAGAGCAACTTACAGTAGTGAATGAATACATTTCATTTCTAAACATTTTTTTTTTTTTTTCTGTGCTGGCCCACCGTGGGAAACGAACCCACAACCCTGGCGTTGCAAACACCATGCTCTACCATGCTCTACCAACTGAGCTACAGTGACTACCTCATGAAGCTGGTTGAGAGAATGCCAAGAGTGTGCAAAGCTGTCATCAAGGCAAAGGGTGGCTACTTTGAATAATCTCAAATATAAAATATATTTAGATTTGTTCAACACTTTTTTGGTTACTACATGATTCCATATGTATTATTTCATAGTTTTGATGTCTTCATTATTATTCTACAATGTAGAAAATAGTAAAAATAAAGAAAAACCCTTGAATGAGTAGGTTTGTCCAAACTGGTACTATAAGTCCGAAGTTCTGTATGTCTGTTTGAAGTGTATGCAAATAGATTATACAAGTGGTTAGGCATTTTCAACACCCAAATCTTTCTTAAAAAGACTGGAAGAGAAGTAGTCAGTTTCTCCTCAACCATGAGACTATCATGTTGTTGATTGCTAGATCTTCCTTTGCTGTACCTGACCATATTACCAGACAGTAATCAAGACGAGACAAGATCAAAGACTGAACAACAAGTACAGTTGATCTTTGTGACAAAAACATTTTTTTTTTTATAACAGATATACCTCTTCCTATCTTCACAACGACTTTGTCAATATGATAACTGACCATCCAATGTTCCTCCGAGGAGTTCAGCTACTTCAACTTGTTCAATGTTCCTCCGAGGAGTTCAGCTACTTCAACTTGTTCAATGTTCCTCCGAGGAGTTCAGCTACTTCAACTTGTTCAATGTTCACAGCCTTTGTGCACATCTCCAGTTGAGGTTTAGGTCAATCATTTATTTTTTTACCAAATACAATGCTTTTGATTTTAGATGTATTTAAGACCAGTTTATTGTTAACTTATTACCCGATCTGACACTGACTGTAACTCCTTGCTAAGCGTTTCAGTGAGCTCTCTGGCTGAAGGTGCTGAAGTCTGCAATCATCAGCATACATAGTAATTTGAGCTTCATGTGTTGACTGTGTTCTACTGTAGGAGTAGTTAGTAGTTACACCCACCTCCTAATGTGTTGACTGTGTTCTACTGTAGGAGTAGTTAGTAGTTACACCTACCTCCTAATGTGTTGACTGTTTTCTACTGTAGGAGTAGTTAGATGATAGACTACACCTACCTCCTAATGTGTTGACTGTGTTCTACTGTAGGAGTAGTTAGTAGTTACACCTACCTCCTAATGTGTTGACTGTGTTCTACTGTAGGAGTAGTTCGATGATAGACTACACCTATCTCCTAATGTGTTGACTGTGTTCTACTGTAGGAGTAGTTAGATGTTGGACTACACCTACCTCCTAATGTGTTGACTGTGTTCTACTGTAGTAGTAGTTAGATGATAGACTACACCTACCTCCTAATGTGTTGACTGTGTTCTACTGTAGGAGTAGTTAGTAGTTACACCTACCTCCTAATGTGTTGACTGTGTTCTACTGTAGGAGTAGTTAGTAGTTACACCCACCTCCTAATGTGTTGACTGTGTTCTACTGTAGGAGTAGTTAGTAGTTACACCTACCTCCTAATGTGTTGACTGTTTTCTACTGTAGGAGTAGTTAGATGATAGACTACACCTACCTCCTAATGTGTTGACTGTGTTCTACTGTAGGAGTAGTTAGTAGTTACACCTACCTCCTAATGTGTTGACTGTGTTCTACTGTAGGAGTAGTTAGATGATAGACTACACCTATCTCCTAATGTGTTGACTGTGTTCTAATGTAGGAGTAGTTAGATGTTGGACTACACCTACCTCCTAATGTGTTGACTGTGTTCTACTGTAGGAGTAGTTAGATGATAGACTACACCTACCTCCTAATGTGTTGACTGTGTTCTACTGTAGGAGTAGTTAGATGATAGACTACACCTACCTCCTAATGTGTTGACTGTGTTCTACTGTAGGAGTAGTTAGATGATAGACTACACCTACCTCCTAATGTGTTGACTGTGTTCTACTGTAGGAGTAGTTAGATGATAGACTACACCTACCTCCTAATGTGTTGACTGTGTTCTACTGTAGGAGTAGTTAGTTGATAGACTACACCTACCTCCTAATGTGTTGACTGTGTTCTACTGTAGGAGTAGTTAGTAGTTACACCTACCTCCTAATGTGTTGACTGTGTTCTACTGTAGGAGTAGTTAGATGATATACTACACCTACCTCCTAATGTGTTGACTGTGTTATACTGTAGGAGTAGTTAGATGTTGGACTACACCTACCTCCTAATGTGTTGACTGTGTTCTACTGTAGTAGTAGTTACACCTACCTCCTAATGTGTTGACTGTGCTCTACTGTAGGAGTAGTTAGTAGTTACACCTACCTCCTAATGTGTTGACTGTGTTCTACTGTAGGAGTAGTTAGATGTTGGACTACACCTACCTCCTAATGTGTTGACTGTGTTCTACTGTAGGAGTAGTTAGATGTTGGACTACACCTACCTCCTAATGTGTTGACTGTGTTCTACTGTAGGAGTAGTTAGTAGTTACACCTACCTCCTAATGTGTTGACTGTGTTCTACTGTAGGAGTAGTTAGATGTTGGGCTACACCTACCTCCTAATGTGTTGACTGTGTTCTACTGTAGGAGTAGTTAGATGATAGACTACACCTACCTCCTAATGTGTTGACTGTGTTCTACTGTAGGAGTAGTTAGATGATAGACTACACCTACCTCCTAATGTGTTGACTGTGCTCTACTGTAGGAGTAGTTAGATGATAGACTACACCTACCTCCTAATGTGTTGACTGTGCTCTACTGTAGGAATAGTTAGATGTTGGACTACACCTACCTCCTAATGTGTTGACTGTTCCAGCCGAATAGACAACATTACATACTTATGTTCCTAAACTTCTATTTCTTCTGTTTCTATGGCAGGTGAGTTTGAGCCTGGCTTCATCACTTTCCGAGCGATAAACACTGAACGTGCAGCCTTGGCCATCTGCTCTGGGGTCAAACCCACTGGCTGCAACAATGAACACGTGAGTAAGGCTACGGCCACACAGAAATGTACAGATTTAGTTTTTCAATGGCAGTCATCAGTTGAGACAGACTACGTAACATGAAAGGCATCGTAATGTCTGTCAAAAGACTGTGGAATGCGATGACTATTGTTAGGGTTTGACCAACTATTTGTTTGCATAACCTATATAATATAACAAAGAAGCTATGCTATAATATTAAGTTTATACTCTATATGATAAGAGCATACTGCTGTGTGAGAGGAAGGGGCTCATGGGATGTTGAGTCATATGGAAAGAATGCAGATGCTGTAAATCAGGGATATGGAAGAGCTTGTTAAATGATAACGGCAGGATATGGGTGAAATGTATATGCGGAGGGGTGTCGGGGTTTTAGAGAACTGTACATTGTGCAGTCACAAGATAAATCGACTGCCAAAGATAATAACTACACCCGGCAACAGGAGGCGTCTTGAGGTTGGGACCAACCTGCACGCCAACGATAGGATGAGTAAGTTTAAACCACGCTCATCCTCCCTTTGACAGGCCAGCAGTGAGCGGGAACTATCTCTGTCAGAGTATTTAATGAGAAGCAAAGGATGTTATTCCAGTTCTCTGTTTTGCCCTGCGAGGTGTTACAGGGAGCCCGTATATACGAACCACCTATTTACCATTCAAGTGTTTGCATTAATTAAAGTACAAAGAAATCCGAAGTTACTATGAGTGACTATTTTGTTCCGATACCAGATTCGAATTGACGCGACTTAACACTATCGAGCAACAGTTGTTCCGCACATTGACATAACGTTTAGTCAACTTTTTTCTAAGGGCAGAAAGAATCTGATTGGTTTAGGGCAGACCAAATCTCATTGGTTTCTAAAAGGTCAATGGGTGGACTTTAACAGATGCACAACTTTTGAAAACATGGCGTCGGTTTGAACTGAGAATCTTGTAAGTAAAACTTTGTTACAAGTTGAAACATTTTGAAATGTATTATTGTGTTACAGTAGTCAAACAAATGTGACAATATATCTAAGATACAACTGGTTTCCTGACATGAAGCAAAGCGTAAAATGTAGAAAATTACCAGCAACATGCTAAGCTAATCAGAGCAAGTTAGCTAGCTAAGCATTCAGCAACCTCTTAGCTCCTCATGTTGAATTAATAAATAGAGCTAATTAGCTAGCTAGCTAAGCATTCAGCTACCTCTTAGCTACTCATGTTGAATTAATAAATAGAGCTACCTAGCTAGCTAGCTAAGCATTCAGCAACCTCTTAGCTCCTCATGTTGAATTAATAAATAGAGCTAATTAGCTAGCTAGCTAGCGAGCTGTCAAATATACAAGTAGGTCAGCTAACACGCTTTATTGAAACTTTAAGTTGAATAATCTATATAAACTTTAAAAAAATGGGGATGGACAGCCCCCTCCTGCTGTTCAAAGACCATTCAGTCCTCTGAAGCCCCCTCCTGCTGTTCAGAGACCATTCAGTCCTCTGAAGCCCCCTCCTGCTGTTCAGAGACCATTCAGTTCTCTGAAGCCCCCTGCTGCTGTTCAGAGACCATTCAGTCCTCTGAAGCCCCCTGCTGCTGTTCAGAGACCATTCACTGGCATTTTCTGCAAGAAATCTGCCTCCAGAAATAAAATCTTCTCCCAAGTGGGTGTGACACCAACTCCTGTGTCCTGCTGCACTGCTGCTTGGATTCCACCTGGCGATCCGTTCACCGTCTGCCCTGGCCTGTCTCCCCCTCTCTGGTACAGGTTCCCTCCACCGCACTCACACCTCTCTCCCGAGCTTTCGCTCGCCTCCAGCTCACAGGCCTTTTTGGGGCAAGTGACTCTGAACTTACAATGGCTAGCCCAAAGTCATTATATATTAAAGCATTTTCTTGTGCATTTTGCTATTTTGCCTCATGACTCCTGCATACTTTGTTGACTACAAACTTTCTTTACCCAACGGTGGTAAAGACTATGTTTGTTCCCACACTCGGGACTCTGACTCTCTATTGGTTACACAGACCTTTGTCCTCCCATCCTATTCTAACCACCTCTCGCGGCTTTGTATTCATGTTACCTGATGAAATTGCTGTATAATATGATCTTGTTGCACATTCAGATGTCATAAATCAGCACTGCAGAGCTCTCTCTGTCCTCTGCCGTGCCTTGATTGTGTTACTGTTGATGATATCTGGAAATGTGCATGTACACCCTGGCCCATCTACAGTTGCTAGCCCCAATTCTGACTTGTGCTCTGATATCTTCTTCACTGATTTCTGCTCCCGTAAAAGCCTGGGTTTTCTGCACATTAACACCAGAAGCTTATTACCTATAATGGATCAATTGATAGTGTGGGTTCACAGCTCCAATCCAGATGTGTTGGTCATTACTGAGACGTGGTTAATCACCACTTCAACCTCTTATGGACAAACTTTCCGCTAGCGGAACACTGTTCCGCCTGCGGAACCCCTAGCCAACTGCCAATGGCATCGCACCGCGCAAAATACAAAACCAACTAAAATACCACTAAAATACCACAATAACATTTTCTCAAACATATGACTATTTTACACCATTTGAAAGATAAGACTCTCGTTAATCCAACCACACTGTCCGATTTCAAAAAGGCTTTACAGCGAAAATAAAACATTAGATTATGTCAGGAGAGTACCCAGCCAGAAATAATCACACAGCCATTTTCAAAGCAAGCATATAATGTCACAAAAAAACAAAACCACAGCTAAATGCAGCACTAACCTTTGATGATCTTCATCAGATGACACTCCTAGCACATTATGTTATACAATACATGCATGTTTTGTTCAATCAAGTTCATATTTATATCAACATTTTTTTTTTACATTAGCATGTGATGTTCAGAACTAGCATACACTCCGAAAACTTCCGGTGAATTTATTAAATTACTCATGATAAACCTTGACAAAATACATAACAATTATTTTAAGAATTATAGATACAGAACTCCTTTATGCAATCACGGTGTATGATTTTAAAATAGCTTTTCGGCAAAAGCACATTTTGCAATATTTTGAGTACATTGCTCGGCCATCACGGCTATCTATTCAGACACTCGCCAAGTCGAGGCTCACTAAACTCAGAATTACTATTAGAAAAATTGGATTACCTTTGCTGTTCTTCGTCAGAATGCACTCCCAGGACTTCTACTTCAACAACAAATGTTGTTTTGGTCCCAAATAATCCATAGTTATATTTCAATAGCTCCGTTTGTTCGTGCGTTCAGGTAACTATCCGAAGGGTGAAGCGCAGGCGCATTTCGTGACAAACAATTTCAAAATGTTCCTTTACCGTACTTAGAAGCATGTCAAACGCTGTTTAAAATCTATTTTTATGCGATTTTCCTCGTAAAATAGCGATAATATTCCAACCGGACGATGTTGTATTCATTCAAACAGGTGAAGAAAAACATGGAGTACTCTCGTGGCCGCGCATCTCCAGGCTATGAGCCACTAGGCTGACCACTCACAAACAGAGCTGCTGGACCCTGCCCAGAGACAGCAGAGATCCCATTCCACTTTCTGGCGCCTTCAGAGAGCCTATGGAAGCCTTAGAAATTGTCACGTTACAGCAGAGATACTGTATTTTCGATAGAGAGGCAAAAGAAGCACCAGAAATTGTCAGACAGGCCACTTCCTGTATGGAATCTTCTCAGGTTTTGGCCTGCCATATGAGTTCTGTTATACTCACAGACACCATTCAAAGAAGTTTTAGAGTGTTTTCTATCCAAATATACAAATTATATGCATATTCTAGTTTCTGGGCAAGAGTAGTAACCAGATTAAATCGGGCACGTTATTTATACCCGGTCGTGAAAATAGTGCCCCCTAGCCCTAACAGGTTTTAACCTGTTGGGTCTAGGGGGCAGCATTTGCACGTCTGGATAAAAAAAATGTACCCGATTTAATCTGGTTACTAATCCTACCCAGTAACTAGAATATGCATATACTTATTATATATGGATAGAAAACACTCTAAAGTTTCCAAAACTGTTTGAATGGTGTCTGTGAGTATAACAGAACTCATTTGGCAGGCAAAACCCTGAGACATTTTCTGACAGGAAGTGGATACCTGATGTGTTGTATTGACTTTAAACCTATCCCATTGAAAAACACAGGGGTTTAGGAATATTTTGGCACTTCCTATTGCTTCCACTAGATGTCACCAGCCTTTACAAAGTGTTTTGAGTCTTCTGGAGGGAGATCTGACCGAACAAGAGCCATGGAACGGTGATGTCCCATTAGACACCTGGCGCGCTACTTCATGTTGGGTACCCTCGTTCCAATACGTTATAAAAGACTATGCATTCGTCCACCTTGAATATTATTCATGTTCTGGTTAAAAAAGGCCCTAATGATTTATGCTATACAACGTTTGACATGTTTGAACGAACGGAAATATATTTTTTCCCCTCGTTCATGACGAGAAGTCCGGCTGGCTTACATCATGTGCTAACGAGACGGAGATTTTTGGACATAAATGATGAGCTTTTTTGAACAAAACTACATTCGTTATGGACCTGTGATACCTGGAAGTGACATCTGATGAAGAGAATCAAAGGTAATGGATTATTTACATAGTATTTTCGATTTTAGATCTCCCCAACATGACGTCTAGTCTGTATCGCAACGCGTATTTTTCTGGGCACAGTGCTCAGATTATTGCAAAGTGTGATTTCCCAGTAAGGTTATTTTTAAATCTGGCAAGTTGATTGCGTTCAAAAGATGTAAATCTATAATTCTTTAAATGACAATATAATATTTTACCAATGTTTTCTAATTTTAATTATTTAATTTGTGACGCTGACTTGACTGCCGGTTATTGGAGGGAAACGATTTCCTCAACATCAATGCCATAGTAAAACGCTGTTTTTGGATATAAATATCAACTTGATAGAACTAAAAATGCATGCATTGTCTAACATAATGTCCTAGGAGTGTCATCTGATGGAGATTGTAAAAGGTTAGTGTATCATTTTAGCTGGTTTTATGGTTTTGGTGACCCTGTCTTTGACTTGACAAAACATTACACACAACTCTTGTAAATGTACTGTCCTAACATACTCTAAATTTATGCTTTCGCCGTAAAACCTTTTTGAAATCGTAAAACGTGGTTAGATTAAGGAGATGTTTATCTTTCAAATGGTGTAACATAGTTGTATTTTTGAAAAATTTGAATTTTGACATTTATTTGGATTCAAATTTGCCGCTCTTGAAATGCACCTGCTGTTGATGGAGTGCACCACGGGTGGCACGCTAGCGTCCCACCTAGCCCCAAGAGGTTAAGTCAGGATTCCTATTTGACTCAGCCACGTCTCCTTGCCCGTCCAACATTTCCTCATCTCCCACCCCTTCTAATGTGACTATTCCTGATGCTTCTCCCTCTTTTTCCCCTGCCCCGCTACAAAGGTTCTCCCTGCAGGCAGTCACTGAGTCCGAGGTCCTAAAAGAGCTCCTTTAACTTGACCACCCAAAAAACTTCTGGGTCAGATGGTTTAGACCCTTTCTTCTTTAAGGTTGCTGCCCCTATCATCGCCAAGCCTTTCTCCAACCTTTTTAACCTGTCTCTCCTATCTGGTGAGGTTCCCATTGCTTGGAAGGCAGCCACGGTTCGTCCTTTATTTAAAGGGGGAGATCAAGCTGATCGTAAATGTTATAGGCCTATTTCTATTTTGCCCTGTTAATCAAAAGTGTTGGAAAAACTTGTTATTAATCAACTGACTAGCTTTCTTGATGTCTATAGTATTCTCTCTAGTGTGTTCCGCTCAGGTTATGGATGTGTCACTACAAACCTTAAAGGTCCTCAATGATTTCACCATTGCCCTTGAATCTAAGCAATATTGTGCTGATATATTTATTGACGAGGCCAAAACTTTTGATAGACCATTCCATTCTTGATAGACTATTCCATTCTTGTGAGCCAGCTAAAGAGTATTTGGTGTCTCTGAAGGGTCTTTGGGCTGGTTTGCTAACTACCTCTCTCAAAGAGTGCAGTGTATAAAGTCAGAAAATCTGCTGTCTCAGTCACTGCCTGTCACCAAGGGAGTACCCAAAGGCTCAATCCTAGGCCCCACGCTCTTCTCAATTCACACCAACAACATAGCTCAGACAGTAGGAAGCTCTCTCATCCATTTATATGCAGATGATACAGTATTATACTCAGCTGGCCCCTCCCCAGATTTTGTCTTAAATGCTCTATAACAAAGCTTTCTTAGTGTCCAACAAGTTTTCTCTGTCCTTAACCTTGTTCTGAACACCTCCAAAACAAAGGTCATGTGGTTTGGTAAGAGGAACGCCCCTCTCCCCACAGGTGTGATTACTACGTCTGAGGGTTTAGAGCTTGAGGTAGTCACCTCATACAAGTACTTGGGAGTATGGCTAGACAGTGCACTGTCCTTCTCTCAGCACATATCAAAGCTGCAGGCTAAAGTTAAATCTAGACTTGATTTCCTCTATCGTAATCGCTCCTCTTTCACCCCAGCTGCCAAACTAACCCTGATTCAGATGACCATCCTACCCATGCTAGATTACAGAGACGTCATTTATAGATCAGCAGGTAAGGGTGTTCTCAAGCAGCTAGATGTTCTTTACCATTCAGCCATCAGATTTTCCACCAATGCTCCTGATAGGACACATCACCACACTCTATACTCTTCTGTAAACTGGTCATCTCTCTATACCCTTCGCAAGACATTTACGTCATTTAGCAGACGCTCTTATCCAGAGCGACTTACAGTAGTGAATGCATACATTTCATACATTTTTTTTTTTTTTTTCCTGTGCTGGCCCCCCGTGGGAATCGAACCCACAACCCTGGTGTTGCAAACGCCATGCTCTACCAACTGAGCTACAGGGAAGGCCCACTGGTTGATGCTTTTTTATAAAACCCTCTTAGATATCAACTGCAGCCCTCATCCTCCACAAACAACACCCGCTCTGCCAGTCACATTCTGTTAAAGGTCCCCAAAGCATACACATCCCTGGGTCGCTCCTCTTTTCAGTTCGTTGCAGCTAGTGACTGGAACGAGCTGTAACAAACACTCAAACTGGACAGTTTTATCTCCATCTCTTCATTCAAAGACTCAATCATGGACACTCTTACTGCGAGTTGTGGCTGCTATGTGTGATGTATTGTTAAAGTGTCCAATCACTGGACACTTTAACCTGTTGGGGGTAGGGGGCAGTATTTACACGGCCGGATAAAAAACGTACCCGATTTAATCTGGTTATTACTACTGCCCAGAAACTAGAATATGCATATAATTATTGGCTTTGGATAGAAAACACCCTAAAGTTTCTAAAACTGTTTGAATGGTGTCTGTGAATATAACAGAACTCATATGGCAGGCAAAAACCTGAGAAGATTCCTTACAGGAAGTGCCCTCTCTGACAAGATCTTGTTCTTCTTGTCTCTGTTTATTGAAGACTGAGGATCTTTGCTGTAACGTGACACTTCCTACGGCTCCCATAGGCTCTCAGAGCCCGGGAAAAAGCTGAATGATATCGAGGCAGCCCCAGGCTGAAACACATTATCGCTTTTGGCAAGTGGCCGATCAGAGGACAATGGGCTTAGGCGCGTGCACGAGTCGACCCCGTGCTTTATTTTCTTTCGTCTTTTTACCTAAACGCAGATTCCCGGTCGGAATATTATCGCTTTTTTACGAGAAAAATGGCATAAAAATTTGATTTTAAACAGAGGTTGACATGCTTCTAACTACGGTAATGGAATATTTAGACATTTTTTGTCACGAAATGCGCCGTGCTCGTCACCCTTCTTTACCCTTTCGGATAGTGTCTTGAACACATGAACAAAACGCCGCTGTTTGGAGATAACTATGGATTATTTGGGACCAAACCAACATTTGTTATTGAAGTAGAAGTCCTGGGAGTGCATTCTGACGAAGAACACCAAAGGTAATCAAACTTTTCTAATAGTAAATCGGAGTTTGGTGAAGGCTAAACTTGCTGGGTGTCTAAATAGCTAGCCCTGTGATGCCGGGCTATCTACTTAGAATATTGCAAAATGTGCTTTCACCGAAAAGCTATTTTAAAATCGGACATATCGAGTGCATAGAGGAGTTCTGTATCTATAATTCTTAAAATAATTGTTATGCTTTTTGTGAACGTTTATCGTGAGTAATTTAGTACATTTTTTGTAAATTCACCGGAAGTTTGCTAGTTCTGAACTTCACATGCTAATGTAAAAAGCTGGTTTTTGATATAAATATGAACTTGATTGAACAAAACATGCATGTATTGTATAACATAATGTCCTAGGGTTGTCATCTGATGAAGATCATCAAAGGTTAGTGCTGCATTTAGCTGTCTTCTGGGTTTTTGTGACATTATATGCTAGCTTGAAAAATGGGTGTCTGATTATTTCTGGCTGGGGACTCTGCTGACATAATCTAATGTTTTGCTTTCGTTGTAAAGCCTTTTTGAAATCGGACAGTGTGGTTAGATTAACGAGAGTCTTGTCTTTAAAATGGTGTAAAATAGTCATATGTTTGAGAAATTTAAGTAATAGCATTTCTAAGGTATTTGAATAACGTGCCACGGGATTTCACTGGCTGTTACGTAGGTGGGACGAAATCGTCCCACTGGCCCTAGAGAAGTTAAAACTATACTGATGTTACACCAACAACTGTGACTTTCATATCTTGATATTGTCTTCATTCCCTTGTCTCTGTCTGTCTCTTCCTCCTGTCTCTGTCTCTTTCTGAAACACTGAGCTACTATCAATCAAATGAAATCATTTACAGCAAGTGAAAAGGTCCATGCTTAATTTAGTCAAACTTCCTTTAACCTCTACGGGCTGCCTCCTACACCAACTCAGAAGCTAGGATATGCATATTATTAACAGATTTGGATAGAAAACACTCTGAATGTTCTAAAACAGTTTGAATGGTGTCTGTAAGTATAACAAAACTCATATGGCAGGCAAAAACCTGAGAAAAATACAACCAGGAAATGAGAATTTTGTGTCTGTACTATTTTCGAGTCATTGCTCATAGATCACACAGTGACAAAGGAATCATTTTGCACTTCCTACGGCTTCCACTAGATGTCAACGATCTTTATAAAGTTGTTTGAAGCGTCTATGATGAACAGAGACCGAATTCGAATGCAGGGAAGTTGACGTCCCTGGGATGTCGTCACTTCATTATTGCGTGCACCTGCACGTGCATGTGAGGCGAGACATTTTTCAAAAACGTTTTTCAAGACACAGGAGAGGTCGGGTTAAAATATTACTGATGTTTCACGTTAAAAATGTCCCTAAAGATTGATGCTAAACAACGTTTGACATGTTTGAACGAACGTAAATAGATTTTTTTTTTTTACTTTTCGTCGTGACTTTCCCCCCCCTGCCCTACATTTTGAGGAGCCTAACAACATGGAACAACCTGGAGTTATTTGGACATAAATTATGAACTTTGTCGAAAGAAACCACATTTGTTGTGGACCTGGGATTCCTGGAAGTGCCTTCTGATGAAGATAATCAAAGGTAAGGTTTTTTTACAATAGTATTATTGATATTAGATGGTGCTAACCTGTATATCCTAGCCTATTGTTCTTAGCATGTTCTTAGCATAGCACCCCGTTTATTGCAAAGTGTGATTTCCCAGTAAAGTTATTTTGAAATCTGGCAATGTGGTAGCATTTACGAGATGTTAATCTATAATTCTTTGAATGACAATATTATAATTTACCAATGTTTTCGAATAGTAATTTTGTAAATTGTAACGCTGATCCACCGGAAGCATTTAAGGGAAAAAAAATCTGAATTTCACCGCTACTGTAAAATGCTGTTTTTGGATATAAATATGAACTTCATGGAACAAATAATGCATGTATTGTATAACATAATGTCCTAGGAGTGTCATCTGGTGAAGATTGTCTAAGGTTAGTGCATAATTTTAGCTGGTTATCTGCTTTTGGTTACGCCTGTCTTTGAATTGACAAAACATTACACACAGCTATTTTCAATGTACTCTCCTAACATAACCTAACTTTATGCTTTCGCCGTAAAGCCTCTTTGAAATCGGACAATGTGGTTGGATTTAGGAGATGTTTATCTTTCAAATGGTGAAAAATAGTTGATTGTTTGAGAAATTGAAATTATTAGATTCTTGCAGTTTTGAATTTCCCGCCATGGTCTCTTGACAATAAATCCCTATACCGGGATCAGGTCCTCAACAGGTTCTTAATGGACTCTGAATAAGTTACTATGCACACTCAACAAATGGTATATTATTTAATAGTGTAGATTATTTTAATGTTATGTTATTACTATTTGTATTATTATTGTTATTCATATTATTTGTATTATTTGTAATATAATTATTATTATTAGTATTATTATTATTAGTAGTATTAGAATTATTAGTAGCGTCTTGACAAGAAACACAGAAACAAGAACCTAAGGGAGTGCCAGATAAAGGGGAGGTAATGAGTGAGGGAAGGGAACAAATGTTTATGGTGAGGCACATGGGCTACTAAAAGCTTACTACACAACATCCATATCTCCCTGGCATATTACGTCATTTATCAGCATACAATACATTTTTGGACTCACCTTGTTGTGCTGTGCCCACTTGAACAGGAAGTTCTTACATTTACATTTAAGTCATTTAGCAGACGCTCTTATCCAGAGCTACTTACACATTGGTGCATTCACCTTATGATATCCAGTGGAACAACCACTTTACAATAGTGCATCTAAATCTTTTAAGGGGGGGGGGGGGGGGGGGGGTTAGAAGGATTACTTTATCCTATCCTAGGTATTCCTTAAAGAGGTGGGGTTTCAGGTGTCTCCGGAAGGTGGTGATTGACTCCGCTGTCCTGGTGTCGTGAGGGAGCTTGTTCCACCATTGGGGAGCCAGAGCAGCGAACAGTTTTGACTGGGCTGAGCGGGAACTGTGCTTCCTCAGAGGTAGGGAGGCGAGCAGGCCAGAGGTGGATGAACGCAGTGCCCTTGTTTGGGTGTAGGGCCTGATCAGAGCCTGAAGGTACGGAGGTGCCGTTCCCCTCACAGCTCCGTAGGCAAGCACCATGGTCTTGTAGCGGATGCGAGCTTCAACTGGAAGCCAGTGGAGAGAGCGGAGGAGCGGGGTGACGTGAGAGAACTTGGGAAGGTTGAACACCAGACGGGCTGCGGCGTTCTGGATGAGTTGTAGGGGTTTAATGGCACAGGCAGGGAGCCCAGCCAACAGCGAGGTGCAGTAATCCAGACGGGAGATGACAAGTGGACAAATTTTGCCATCAAAGTCTGTCATTCTCTGGGTTGATGGTGCTTTCAAGACAATAGGGAACTCAGAAAAAAACAAGGTTTAATACTTTTTTGGTTTATTTGTATTTTTATTGAACCTTTATTTAACTAGTTGAATCATGATGACGACAGTGATCTTCAAGTAGGAGCTCTAGAACGAGGCCTGAGTTCCTGACTTGGAATTCCCAGTTGGATGACCATTCAAACTTATTTTCCCAGTCTGAGCTTTTCTCAGAGTTCCCAGTTGTCTTGAAATCACTGAAGTCTCATATTTCCCAGTTTTGAGTTTCCAGTTGTTTTGAAAGCAGCAGAAGTCATGCTGGATTGACAGCATGGCCAATGTATTCAACCTTTTCTGACCCATGGTGTGTTGCGAGTGAATGTTTATCCTTTTAAGCTTGGAAAGTTCTCTTTATAAGTTCTCTTTATATGACAAGGATTAAAAAGGATTTGCCAGTAGATTGTCAACTTGATTCATGATGATGACTGCTTTCTAGCTTGCTAGCTAAGATTTTGAAAGTATGACGTTGACACATCAGTCCAATCAAAGCTACGGTCATTTTATCTGTGGCCCAATGACCTTGAGCCTTCTTGGATGGGCACTTCTAATGTAAATCTATGCTAGCACCCAAGGGGCTTGCATTTTCTATCTTTCCCCATAGATTTTGCTTTGACGTAGTGTCCCTGTGAGTAACAGAACACTAAGTCAATCACGGCGCAACTAGAGAACATTACCAATCCCTACGCTCCGTATTTTTCGCTGGCTGCCATTTTAGAGCTGCCTTACACAAGAAAGCAAAAAATGAGACCATGTTTGTATACGGCTTTATTAACTCAATTATTATTATTTTTAAATTGTTTGCAAACTGATATTTGACATGTATTAATGCCAAAATAACATGCAAAACAGACAACAACAACAACAACAACAAAACAAAAAGATATGTTTTATTAGCTAAACAGGTGGAGCTCTGCCCCACCTGCCCTGAATGACGGGTCGCCACTGGACTCTCCGTTTTGCTCTATGACCCCCACAAGTGTCACGGGACTTGTCTAAAGGTAACCCATACAAATGAAAGGAAGTATGGAGGTCATTTTGTGCCAACTGTGACGTTCGTCGTATGGAGTAGACCTAGGTGCAGCATGTTGAGTGCTCATGATAAATATTTATTATTATACTCAGAACACTATACAAAACAACAAAGAAAGAAACACGAACATCACGTTCTGCAGGCTTCACTGAGCAATACAAAAACAAGATCCCACCACACCAGGTGAAAAAAAAAATACCCTACTTAAGTATGATCTCCAATTAGAGACAACGAGGACCAGCTGCCTCTAATTGGAGATCATCCCAAACAAAACCAACATAGAAATACAAAACTAGAACATGAACATAGAAATACAAAACATAGAAAAACACCCCCTGTCACGCCCTGACCTACTCTACCATAGAAAATAACATCTTACTATGGTCAGGACGTGACACCAACAGAAATAAGGGGTTAAATATGTGTAAAAAAATTAATACAATCCTGAACTTTATATCTCCTAGATATTGGACAGACACTTCAAAACCTTGTTGCTTGTAATTTATTTTTTGACTGTCTTGTTTTGCCATTTCTGAAAGTGTTATTCAATGCGTTTCCATGGGCTATAATAGTAAAGGCCAAATTCAATATTTTAGCAAATCATTTTGTCATATTTTTTTAGATGTAATCCCCCCCTCCCAATGGCTTAGACTTTTAATAATTTTTAACACATTTTTTACAAAAGATTTACAAGTGTGGCGAGTTGCTAACTTACGGTTGTGAATGTAAATAAATGAAAGCAGTGGACTTCTATAGAGTTTAGAGCTCTCACATCAGGTTTCCAACAACAGGGTCAAAGTTGAATGTCTCTTGCTCAGTTGCGGCAAGCAATGGCAATATAATAGGCGAATGCAGACCAGAATGTGGTAAAAATGTGGCAATTTGAAAGGGGACCATATAAATATTGCTTATTTTTTCAGTCAACATATACTAGGAATATATATATGTTTAGTAGGCCTGTGTCACATCATGTCACGGTTGTCGTAAGGAGAGGACCAAAACGCAGCGGGAAAATGTATACTCATCTTCTTTATTGTGGACAAAGAAGGAAAAACCCAAAACAAACACGTATACAAAACACAACGACGAATAACAGGCCGGTAAGGCACAAAGCTATACACAGCACAATCTCCCACAAACTAACAGGTGAAAACAGGCGACCTAAGTATGACTCTCAATCAGCAACAACGATGAACAGCTGTTCCTGATTGAGAGCCACACCAGGCCAACACAGAAATACACAACATAGAAACCCTAGAATACAAAACAAGAACATAAACCAAAAACCCCGGAACACATAAATCCAACACCCCTCTACATACACACACACACCCCGAACCATATAAAACAAATACCCCCTGCCACGTCCTGACTAAACTACAATAACCAATAACCCCTTATACTGGTCAGGACGTGACACATCACCTCTTTTTGGACTACAGTATATCCTTTGAATGACTTTAAAAGTTGACTGCTATGAGTTGTCATAACCAGCTATAACAACTTTATTCAGCCTTATGACAGCCTTATGACAGTGTTATGACATCCTTGTGCAGCCCTGATTAAGTACTCCCCACATTTGACACCAGCCCAGCAAGAAAGAAAGAAAGAAAGAAAGACAGACAGACAGACAGACAGACAGACAGACAGACAGACAGACAGACAGACAGACAGACAGACAGACAGACAGACAGACAGACAGACAAAAAGAGACAGAGAGAGAGACAGACAGAGAGAGAGAGAGACAGAGACTTGTTCCCAAAGTCTGTTAGAAGGAAGAGGATTCAGATTCGACCAATTGAATTGTAAGAATGTAGATTAACATTAAGCTCACCGTATTGGTCAGTTGCACACAAGGTCCAATCAGATTTGAATTCATACATACATACATATTTCTCTGGAGAGTACCTGGGTACCTGGTGAGAGGTGGGGGGTGGCTGACACACTGGGTACCTGGTGAGAGGTGAGGGGGGGCTGACACACTGGGTACCTGGTGAGAGGTGAGGGGGGGCTGACACACTGGGTACCTGTTGAGAGGTGGGGGGGGGGCTGACACACTGGGTACCTGGTGAGCTGTTGGTTTGGGGGGTTACGTGCCTTGCTCAATGACATCTAGGAATTGAAAAACATACCTTAATACAGTATAATTGAATACTTCCGCCAGATTTTTGCAATCAGACCCTGATTCATACCTGCAACACTCCGGTAGCTGGCTCGTCTCTCTAACCACTAGGATACCTGTCAACACTCCGGTAGCTGGCTCGTCTCTCTACCCACTAGGACACCTGTCAACACTCCGGTAGCTGGCTCGTCTCTCTACCCGCTAGGATACCTGTCAACACTCCGGTAGCTGGCTCGTCTCTCTACCCGCTAGGATACCTGTCAACACTCCGGTAGCTGGCTCGTCTCTCTACCCGCTAGGATACCTGTCAACACTCCGGTAGCTGGCTCGTCTCTCTACCCGCTAGGATACCTGTCAACACTCTGGTAGCTGGCTCGTCTCTCTACCCGCTAGGATACCTGTCAACACTCCGGTAGCTGGCTCGTCTCTCTACCCACTAGGATACCTGTCAACACTCCGGTAGCTGGCTCGTCTCTCTACCCGCTAGGATACCTGTCAACACTCCGGAAGCTGGCTCGTCTCTCTACCCGCTCGGATACCTGTCAACACTCCGGGAGCTTGCTCGTCTCTCTACCCGCTAGGATACCTGTCAACACTCCGGTAGCTGGCTCGTCTCTCTACCCGCTAGGATACCTGTCAACACTCCGGTAGCTGGCTCGCCTCTCTAACCGCTAGGATACCTGTCAACACTCCGGGAGCTGGCTCGTCTCTCTACCCGCTAGGATACCTGTCAACACTCCGGTAGCTGGCTCGTCTCTCTACCCGCTAGGATACCTGTCATCACTCTGGTAGCTGGCTCGTCTCTCTCTACCCACTAGGATACCTGTCAACACTCCGGTAGCTGGCTCGTCTCTCTCCCCGCTAGGATACCTGTCAACACTCCGGTCGCTGGCTCGTCTCTCTACCCACTAGGATACCTGTCAACACTCCGGTAGCTGGCTCATCTCTCTACCCGCTAGGATACCTGTCAACACTCCGGTAGCTGGCTCGTCTCTCTACCCGCTAGGATACCTGTCAACACTCCGGTAGCTGGCTCGTCTCTCTACCCGCTAGGATACCTGTCAACACTCCGGTAGCTGGCTCGTCTCTCTACCCGCTAGGATACCTGTCAACACTCCGGTAGCTGGCTCGTCTCTCTAACCGCTAGGATACCTGTCAACACTCCGGTAGCTGGCTCGTCTCTCTACCCGCTAGGATACCTGTCAACACTCCGGTAGCTGGCTCGTCTCTCTACCCGCTAGGATACCTGTCAACACTCCGGTAGCTGGCTCGTCTCTCTACCCGCTAGGATACCTGTCAACACTCCGGTAGCTGGCTCGTCTCTCTACCCGCTAGGATACCTGTCAACACTCCGGTAGCTGGCTCGTCTCTCTAACCGCTAGGATACCTGTCAACACTCCGGTAGCTGGCTTCTCTCTCTACCCGCTAGGATATCTGTCAACACTCCGGTAGCAGGCTAGTCTCTTTAACCGCTAGGATACCTTTCAACACTCTGGTAGCTGGCTAGTCTCTCTACCCGCTAGGATACCTGTCAACACTCTGGTAGCTGGCTCGTCTCTCTACCCGCTAGGATACCTGTCAACACTCCGGTAGCTGGCTCGTCTCTCTAACTGCTAGGATACCTGTCAATACTCTGGTAGCTGGCTCGTCTCTCTACCCGCTAGGATACCTGTCAACACTCCGGCAGCTGGCTCGTCTCTCTACCCGCTAGGATACCTGTCAACACTCCGGTAGCTGGCTTCTCTCTCTAACCGCTAGGATACCTGTCAACACTCCGGTAGCTGGCTCGTCTCTCTACCCGCTAGGATACCTGTCAACACTCCCGTAGCTGGCTCGTCTCTCTACCCGCTAGGATACCTGTCAACACTCCCGTAGCTGGCTCGTCTCTCTACCCGCTAGGATACCTGTCAACACTCCCGTAGCTGGCTCGTCTCTCTACCCGCTCGGATACCTGTCGTCCCTTTTTTAGGTTTACAACAAAGCTGTGATGTACCTAAGTTGGAATATAGTTGGCCTGCAAAACGAAGAGAATTCACAACACTTTTATCAAGAATAGTTTTGACATGAATATGCTACAGTAGCTGCTGTACGGTGTGTGTGATGGTTGTGTGTGTGTGTGTGTGTGTGTGATACGTGTGTGTGTGTGTGTGTGTGCCTGGTTGAATTAAAACACATCTCAATTATATGTGAGGTCTGAGCCTTTTCCATGCCTCCCACGTTGTAATGAGACTCTCACTGTGAAAATTCTCTCTCTCTCAGCCACAGAACATTGTTCTTAGCGAACAAATCACAGTCTGTCTTCTTCTCAAGTGGCTGCTTCACATCAGAATAGCAACACTTAAAAATGTCAATCATATTTCTCAATTTGTAAAAAAAAATATATAATAATTGAATGGCATATTAAACCATGTTAACCTGTTGGGTCTAGGGGGCAGCATTTGCACGTCTGGATAAAAAAAATGTACCCGATTTAATCTGGTTACTAATCCTACCCAGTAACTAGAATATGCATATACTTATTATATATGGATAGAAAACACTCTAAAGTTTCCAAAACTGTTTGAATGGTGTCTGTGAGTATAACAGAACTCATTTGGCAGGCAAAACCCTGAGACATTTTCTGACAGGAAGTGGATACCTGATGTGTTGTATTGACTTTAAACCTATCCCATTGAAAAACACAGGGGTTTAGGAATATTTTGGCACTTCCTATTGCTTCCACTAGATGTCACCAGCCTTTACAAAGTGTTTTGAGTCTTCTGGAGGGAGATCTGACCGAACAAGAGCCATGGAACGGTGATGTCCCATTAGACACCTGGCGCGCTACTTCATGTTGGGTACCCTCGTTCCAATACGTTATAAAAGACTATGCATTCGTCCACCTTGAATATTATTCATGTTCTGGTTAAAAAAGGCCCTAATGATTTATGCTATACAACGTTTGACATGTTTGAACGAACGGAAATATATTTTTTCCCCTCGTTCATGACGAGAAGTCCGGCTGGCTTACATCATGTGCTAACGAGACGGAGATTTTTGGACATAAATGATGAGCTTTTTTGAACAAAACTACATTCGTTATGGACCTGTGATACCTGGAAGTGACATCTGATGAAGAGAATCAAAGGTAATGGATTATTTACATAGTATTTTCGATTTTAGATCTCCCCAACATGACGTCTAGTCTGTATCGCAACGCGTATTTTTCTGGGCACAGTGCTCAGATTATTGCAAAGTGTGATTTCCCAGTAAGGTTATTTTTAAATCTGGCAAGTTGATTGCGTTCAAAAGATGTAAATCTATAATTCTTTAAATGACAATATAATATTTTACCAATGTTTTCTAATTTTAATTATTTAATTTGTGACGCTGACTTGACTGCCGGTTATTGGAGGGAAACGATTTCCTCAACATCAATGCCATAGTAAAACGCTGTTTTTGTATATAAATATGAACTTGATAGAACTAAAAATGCATGCATTGTCTAACATAATGTCCTAGGAGTGTCATCTGATGGAGATTGTAAAAGGTTAGTGTATCATTTTAGCTGGTTTTATGGTTTTGGTGACCCTGTCTTTGACTTGACAAAACATTACACACAACTCTTGTAAATGTACTGTCCTAACATACTCTAAATTTATGCTTTCGCCGTAAAACCTTTTTGAAATCGTAAAACGTGGTTAGATTAAGGAGATGTTTATCTTTCAAATGGTGTAACATAGTTGTATTTTTGAAAAATTTGAATTTTGACATTTATTTGGATTCAAATTTGCCGCTCTTGAAATGCACCTGCTGTTGATGGAGTGCACCACGGGTGGCACGCTAGCGTCCCACCTAGCCCCAAGATTAATGTAACCTTTATTTAATTAGGCAAGTCAGTTAATAAGAACAAATTCTTATTTACAACGACATCCTACACCGGCCAAACCCGGACGACGCTGGGCCATTTGTGCGCCGCCCTACGGGACTCCCATTCACGGCCGGTTGTGATACAGCCTGGATTCGAACCAGTGACACCTCTTAGAAGTGACGCCTCTTGCACTGAGATGCAGTTCCTTAAACCGCTGCGCCACTCAGGAGCCCAACGTTCACAGCAAACCTTTATTTTAGAAGGAGACCAATGCATGATAGTACAGACATTACAGAAGGACATTCATTATAGTGCTCATCAAAATATATATACACTACCGGTCAACAGTTCTAGAACACCGACTCATTCAAGGGTTTTTCTTTATTTTTACTATTTTCTACATTGCAGAATGCTGTGGTAGCCATGCTGGTTAAGTGTGCCTTGAATTCTAAATAAATCACTGACAGTGTCACCAGCAAAGCACCCCCACACCATAACACCTCCTCCTCCATGCTTTACGGTGGGAAATACACATGCAGAGATCATCCGTTCACCCACACCGTGTCTCACAAAGACATGGCGGTTGGAACCAAAAAACTCAAATTAGGACTCAAGACCAAAGGACAAATTTCCACCGGTCTTATGTCCATTGTTCATGTTTCTTGGCCCAAGCAAGTCTCTTCTTATTATTGGTGTCCTTTAGTAGAGGTTTCTTTGCAGCAATTCGACCATGAAGGCCTGATTCCCACAGTCTCCTCTGAACAGTTGATGTTGAGATGTGTCTGTTACTTGAACTCTGCGAACCATTTATTTGGGCTGCAATTTCTGAGGCTGGTAACTCTAATGAACTTATCCTCTTCGGCAGAGGTAACTCTGGGTCTTCCATTCCTGTGGCGGTCCTCATGAGATCCAGTTTCATCATAGCGCTTGATGGTTTTTGAGCTGATGGTTCACTGATGGTTTTTTGAGCTTTGCTTATTTGAGCTGTTCTTGCAATAATATGGACTTGGTCTTTTACCAAATAGGGCTATCTTCTGTATCCCACTTCTACCTTGTCACAACACAACTGATTTGCTCAAACATATTAAGAAGGAAAGAAATTCCACAAATAAATATTTAAGAAGGCACGCCTGTTAATTGAAATGCATTCCAGGTGACTACCTCATGAAGCTGGTTGAGAAAATGCCAAAAGTGTGCAAAGCTATCATCAAGGCAAAGGGTGGTTACTTTGAAGAATCTAAAATCTAAAATATATTTTGATTTGTTTAACACTTTATTGGTTACTACATGATTCCACAAGAAAAACCCTTGAATGAGAATGTGTTCTAAAACATTTGACCAGTAGTGTCTATATATTTCATTTCCTGATATCCAATTGGTAGTTACAGTCTTGTCTCATCGTTGCAACTCCCGTACGGACTCGGGAGAGGCAAAGGTCGAGAGCCACGCGTCCACCGAAACACGATCCTGCCAAGCCGCACTGCTCGCTTAAACCGGAAGCCAGCCGCACAAATGTGTCGGAGGAAACACCGTACAGCTGGCTACTGAAGTCAGCGTGCACTGCACCCTGCCGCCACAAGGAGTCGCTAGTGTGCGATAGAACAAGGACATCCCAGCCGGCCAAACCCTCCCCTAACCCAGATGACGCTGGGCCAATTGTGCGGCGTCTCATGGGTCTCCCGGTCACGGACGGCTGCGACACAGCTCAGGATCAAATCTGGATCTGTAGTGACACCTCTAGCACTGCGATGCAGTGTCTTAGATCGCTGCGCCACTCAGGAGTCCTGTCTGGTGCTCGTTTTTGGATTTATTCTATACTGTATGTAGCTCAACCTTCCCTCCCTAGGTATTCCTGTCTCTGTTCTCCTCCCTCTCTTCTCTCTGTTCCTCCCTAGGTATTCCTCTCTCTGTTCTCCCCCCTCTCTTCTCTCTATTCCTCCCTAGGTATTCCTCTCTCTGTTCTCCTCCCTCTCTTCTCTCTATTCCTCCCTAGGTATTCCTGTCTCTGTTCTCCTCCCTCTCTTCTCTCTGTTCCTCCCTAGGTATTCCTCTCTCTGTTCTCCTCCCTCTCTTCTCTCTATTCCTCCCTAGGTATTCCTCTCTCTGTTCTCCTCCCTCTCTTCTCTCTATTCCTCCCTAGGTATTCCTCTCTCTGTTCTCCTCCCTCTCTTCTCTCTATTCCTCCCTAGGTATTCCTGTCTCTTTTCTCCTCCCTCTCTTCTCTCTGTTCCTCCCTAGGTATTCCTGTCTCTTTTCTCCTCCATCTCTTCTCTCTGTCTCTTTATCAACAGCATCAGTTGGGGCTTAGTGTCTTCCTCCCCCCTGTGACTTAACCAATCAGGTTGCCTGAAACAGAGCAGTGAGATAGTTCCTGTCAGATATCTCTTAATATCTCTCTTTAATTAAGGAGACATGATGAGAGAGTTAATTGTGGTGGCCACACTGGGACTGTCGCTAACATATTACAGAGTGCTAATGAGAGCTTACTGTATAAGGCCTTACTACTGACTATTGCATGATACTATCATCAGCTCTGCTCAGCTCTGTTCTCCGGTGATGTGCTGAGCTACGCTGCTATGCCTGTCAGTCAGTCAGTCAGTCAGTCAGTCAGTCAGTCAGTCAGTCAGTCAGTCAGTCAGTCAGTCAGTCAGTCAGTCTGTCTGTCTGTCTGTCTGTCTGTCTGTCTGTCTGTCTGTCTGTCTGTCTGTCTGTCTGTCTGTCTGTCTGTCTGTCTGTCTGTCTGTCTGTCTGTCTGTCTGTCTGTCTGTCTGTCTGTCTGTCTGTCTGTCTGTCTGTCTGTCTGTCTGTCTGTCTGTCTGTCTGTCTGTGGCATCAACAAAGAGTGCACACTGGTACCTAGATCTGAACACGCAGTACTGACAACTGCACAAGGGACAGGACACTGGGGGAGGCCAGAGGCATGGGACAGGAGACTGGGGGAGGCCAGAGGCATGGGACAAGAGACTGGGGGAGGCCAGAGGCATGGGACAAGAGAGGGGGGAGGCCAGAGGCATGGGACAAGAGACTGGGGGAGGCCAGAGGCATGGGACAGGAGACAGGGGGAGGCCAGAGGCATGGGACAGGAGACTGGGGGAGGCCAGAGAGGGGGGGACGGGAGACTGGGGGAGGCCAGAGGCATGGGACAGGAGACTGGGGGAGGCCAGAGGCATGGGACAGGAGACTGGGGGAGGCCAGAGGCATGGGACAGGAGACTGGGGGAGGCCAGAGGGGGGGGGGGGCAGGATACTGGGGGAGGCCAGAGGCATGGGACGGGAGACTGGGGGAGGCCAGAGGGGGGGGACGGGAGACTGGGGGAGGCCAGAGGGGGGGACAGGAGACTGGGGGAGGCCAGAGGCATGGGACAGGAGACTGGGGGAGGCCAGAGGCATGGGACAGGAGACTGGGGGAGGCCAGAGGGGGGGGGGGCAGGATACTGGGGGAGGCCAGAGGCATGGGACGGGAGACTGGGGGAGGCCAGACGGGGGGGACGGGAGACTGGGGGAGGCCAGAGGGGGGGACAGGAGACTGGGGGAGGCCAGAGGGGAGGGGGACGGGAGACTGGGGGAGGCCAGAGGGGAGGGAGACGGGAGACTGGGGGAGGCCAGAGGGGAGGGGGACGGGAGACTGGGGGAGGTCGGGGGGGGGGGGGGGACTGGGGGAGGCCAGAGGTAAAGCCTCTACAGATACAGAGGTTTTACCTCAGTGGGCTCTGTGTCTGTAGTTTCTTTACCTCAGTGGGCTCTGTGTCTGTAGTTTCTTTACCTCAGTGGGCTCTGTGTCTGTAGAGGCTTTACCTCAGTGGGCTCTGTGTCTGTAGTTTCTTTATCTCAGTGGGCTCTGTGTCTGTAGAGGCTTTACTTCAGTGGGCTCTGTGTCTGTAGTTTCTTTACCTCAGTGGGCTCTGTTTCTTTACCTCAGTGGGCTCTGTGTCTGTAGAGGCTTTACTTCAGTGGGCTCTGTGTCTGTAGTTTCTTTACCTCAGTGGGCTCTGTGTCTGTAGAGGTTTTACCTCAGTGGGCTCTGTGTCTGTAGAGGTTTTACCTCAGTGGGCTCTGTGTCTGTAGAGGCTTTACCTCAGTGGGCTCTGTATCTGTAGAGGATTTACCTCAGTGGGCTCTGTGTCTGTAGAGGCTTTACCTCAGTGGGCTCTGTGTCTGTAGTATCTTTACCTCAGTGGGCTCTGTGTCTGTAGAGGTTTTACCTCAGTGGGCTCTGTGTCTGTAGAGGTTTTACCTCAGTGGGCTCTGTGTCTGTCGTATCTTTACCTCAGTGGGCTCTGTGTCTGTAGAGGATTTACCTCAGTGGGCTCTGTGTCTGTAGAGGCTTTACCTCAGTGGGCTCTGTGTCTGTAGTTTCTTTACCTCAGTGGGCTCTGTGTCTGTAGAGGTTTTACCTCAGTGGGCTCTGTATCTGTAGTATCTTTACCTCAGTGGGCTCTGTGTCTGTGTGGAGGCGGTTCAGAGTAACCTATACTGTGACTTGAATTAATTCCCAGAGGCTTCAGCTCAGTGGGCTAATACAGTCTCATAGATTTATACCGAGTCAGTCAGAGTGAGTGATACAGGTAGTTTAGATGAAGAAGCAGAATTAAGTATTTTTATGACAGATTCAGGACCTGTGAAAACTCTAACCTGACAGAACTAAAATCATCTTACAATTTTAATATCTGAGTTCTAAGGGTTTTTGTTCCATTCTAACCTTTAACCCTGCATTTTAACGGCTGTAACATAAAAAATATTAAAATGTAAAAAGGTTTGGCTCCAGATTAAATTTATTTGAAACACAGGACAGGAGAGAGAGCAGAGGAGAGAAGTGGACAGGAGAGGAGAGGAGCGAAGAAATGGGATTGAAGAGGAGAGGAGAGGAGAGGAGAGGAGAGGAGAGGGGAGGGGAGGGGAGGAGCGAAGAAATGGGATTGGAGAGAAGAGGAGAGGAGAGGAGAGGAGAGGAGAGGGGGAAGAGAGGTGAATAGAGGAGAGGAGAGGAGAGGAGAGAAGAGGAGAGGAGAGGAGAGGAGAGGAGAGGGGGGAGAGGGGAGGGGGAGAGAGGTGAATAGAGGTAAGGAGAGGAACAGAGCAGAAGATTCAGGACCTTTGATAAGCCTAACCTGACAGAACTACAATCAGCTTAACTTTTTAATATCAGAGTTTTTAGGGGTTTTGTTCCATTTTAACCTTCAACCCCGTGCTTTAACAGCTGTTCTAATAGCTGCAAAGTAAACTGTTAATAGCTGCAATTAGGTTTATGTAACTCCATGACTAATCAAACATCTCTTTCAAAATAATATTTTTGAAAATAAAGATAAACTTCACTGAAGAAGTAAGTAAGAGCGAGAGAAGAGGAGGAAAGAACATTAGAGATGGAGAGGAGAGGAGAAATAAGAGAAGAGAAGAAATGAGAGAAGAGAAGAGAGAGGAGAGGAGAGGAGAGGAGAAATGAGAGAAGAGAAGAGGAGAGGAGAGGAGAGGAGAGGAGAGGAGAAAAGAGGAGAGGAGAGAAGAAATGATAGAAGAGATGAAAAGAAATGAGAGAACTGAAGAGAAGAGAAGAGAGAAGAGAGGTGAGGAGAGGAGAGGAGAGGAGAGAAGAAATGAGAGAAGAGCAGAGAAGAGAAGAGAAGAGAAGAGAGAGGAGAGGAGAGGAGAGAAGAGAGAGCAGAGGAGAGAAGAGAAGAGGAGAGATCAGAGGTGAGGAGAGGAGAGGCTGGAAGGGAGAGAGGAGAGGAGAGCAGAGAAGAGAAGATAGAGGAGAGGAGAGGGGAGGAGAGGGGAGGGGAGGGGAGGGGAGGGGGGGAGGGGGAGAGAGGTGAATAGAGGTGAGGAGAGGAACAGAGCAGAAGCTTCAGGACCTTTGATAAGCCTAACCTGACAGAACTGCAATCAGCTTAACTTTTTCATATCAGAGTTTTTAGGGGTTTTGTTCCATTTTAACCTTCAACCCCGTGCTTTAACAGCTGTTCTAATAGCTGCAAAGTAAACTGTTAATAGCTGCAATTAAGTTTATGTAACTCCATAACTAATCAAACATCTCTTTCAAAATAATATTTTTGAAAATAAAGAGAAACTTCACTGAAGAAGTAAGTAAGAGTGAGAGAAGAGGAGGAATGAACATTAGAGATGGAGAGGAGAACACTAGAGACGGTGTCAACGATAGGTGTAGCTGGTGCATGGAAGTCAAGCGCTGGAGAGCAGAGATGAGTGGACAAAGCACTTTACTGAGGCAATTATTTGAACAGAACGCAACCGCGTCACAAAAACACATGCCCAAAGAACAAGTGAGGCAGCACAAAGCACCACAACCAAGTACAAAGTACCAGCTGCCACAAAGCAAGGTACAAAACAAAACCTGCCGCAAACCAGCCGGAAGCGTGCCAACCTTGACAATAAACCCCACACAGACATGGAGGGATACCGCACACAGACATGGAGGGAACAGAGGGCTAAATACACATAGTAATTATGAGGAGATGTGAACCAGGTGTGCAGGAAAACAAGACAAAACAGATGGAAAATGAAAGGTGGAGCGGCGATGGCTAGAAGACCGGTGACGTCGACCGCCGAACGCCGCCCGAACAAGGAGAGGGACCGACTTCGGCGGAAGTCGTGACAGTAACCCCCCCTTGACGCACGGCTCCAGCAGTGCGCCGACACCGGCCTCGGGGACGACCCGGAGGGCGAGGCGCAGGGCGATTCGGATGGAGACGGTGGAACTCCCGCAGCATTGAAGGGTCCAATACGTCCCCCACCGGGACCCAGCATCTCTCCTCCGGATTGTACCCCTCCCAGTCCACGAGGTACTGAAGGGCCCTCGCCTGACCCCTCGAATCCAGTATGGAGTGAACGGAGTACGCCGGGACCCCCTCAATGTCCAGAGGGGGCGGCGGAACCTGGTGCGGGCCAGCCACCACCGGCCTGAGGAGAGACACATGGATGAGGGGTTAATATGGTAATCGGGGGGAAGCTGTAACCTGTAACTCACCTCGTTCAGTCTCCTCAGGACTTTAAATGGCCCCACAAACCACGCTCCCAGTTTCCGGCAGGGCAGGCGGAGGGACAGGTTTCGGGTCGAGAGCCAGTGCGAACACTGGGGCCTCACTGCGGTGACGGTCTGTGCTGGCTTTCTGGCGCAGCACGGCCCGTTGGAGGTGAACATGGGCGGCGTCCCATGTTTCTTCCGCGCGGCTGAACCAGTCGTCCACCACAGGAGCCTCAGTCTGACTCTGATGCCAAGGTGCTAGAACCGGCTGATACCCCAGTACGCACTAGAAAGGGGAGAGGTTAGTGGAGGAGTGGCGAAGCGAGTTCTGAGCCATCTCGGCCCAGGACACGAACGCCACCCACTCCCCGGCCGGTCCTGGCAATAAGACCGCAGAAACCTACCCACATCCTGGTTCACTCTCTCTACCTGCCCATTACTCTCAGGGTGAAAACCCGAGGTAAGGCTGATCGAGACCCCCAGACGTTCCATGAACGCCCTCCAGACCCTCGAAGTGAACTGGGAACCCCGATCAGACACTATATCCTCAGGCACCCCGTAGTGCCGGAAGACGTGCGTAAACAAGGCCTCCGCAGTCTGTAGGGCCGTAGGGAGACCGGGCAGAGGGAGGAGATGGCAGGACTTAGAGAAACAATCCACAACAACCAGGATCGTGGCGTTACCCTGTGATCGGGGGAGATCGGTCAGGAAATCGATCGACAGGTGCGACCACGGCCGTTGTGGAACAGGTAAGGGTTGTAACTTACCTCTGGGCAGGTGCCTAGGAGCCTTACACTCGGTGCACACCGAGCAGGAGGAAACATAAACCCGTCCGACCGATGCCTGGATGACCAGAGGAGGGTGACGTGTGGGCCCAATAGGTCAGCCGGTCACGGGTAGCAGACGGAACGTACAGACGCCCAGCGGGACACTGGGGGGGAGCGGGCTCTGCACGTAACGCCTGCTCAATGTCTGCGTCCAGCTCCCACACCTCCGTGCCACCAGTCAGGAGGCCGAGAGTATGGGAGTGGGATCCATGGGCTGCTCCTCTGTGTCATACAGCCGGGACAAAACGTCTGCCTTCACGTTCTGAGAACCTGGTCTGTAAGAACGGGTGAAAACAAAACGGGTGAAAAACATGGCCCACCTTGCCTGGCGAGGATTCAGTCTCCTCGCTGCCTGGATGTACTCCAGATTGCGGTGGTCAGTCCAGATGAGAAAAGGGTGTTTAGCCCCCTCAAGCCAATGTCTCCACGCCTTCAAAGCCTTGACGACAGCCAACAGCTCCCAGTCCCCCACGTCATAGTTTCGCTCCGCCGGGCTGAGCTTCCTCGAAAAGAAGGCACAGGGGCGGAGCTTCGGTGGCGTGCCCGAGCGCTGTGAGGCTCCTATCCCAGCCTCGGACACGTCCACCTCCACTATGAATGCCAAAGAGGGATCCGGATGGGCCAGCACGGGAGCTGAGGTAAACAGAGCCCTCAGGTGACCAAAAGCCCTGTCCGCCTCAGCCGACCACTGCAAACGTACCGGTCCATCCTTCAGTAGTGAGGTAATGGGAGCCGCTACCTGACCAAAACCCCGGATAAACCTCTGGTAGTAATTGGCAAACCCTAGAAACTGCTGCACCTGCTTCACTGTGGTGGGAGTCGGCCAATTACGCACGGCTGAAATGCAGTCACTCTCCATCTCCACCACTGAGGTGGAAATGCGGTACCCTTGGAAGGAGACGGACTGTTGGAAGAACAGACATTTCTCAGCCTTGACATACAGGTCATGCTCCAACAGTCGTCCAAGTACCCTGCACACCAGGGACACATGATTGGCGCGTGTAGTGGAGTCAGAGGGGAGAGGAGGTGAGGTAACAATACTAGAGATGTCTGTCTGTCAGAGGGGAGAGGAGGTGAGGTAACAATACTAGAGATGTCTGTCTGTTAGAGAGGAGAGGAGGTGAGGTAACAATACTAGAGATGTCTGTCAGAGAGGAGAGGAGGTGAGGTAACAATACTAGAGATGTCTGTCTGTCAGAGAGGAGAGGAGGTGAGGTAACAATACTAGAGATGTCTGTCTGTTAGAGAGGAGAGGAGGTGAGGTAACAATACTACATATGTCTGTCAGAGAGGAGAGGAGGTGAGGTAACAATACTAGAGATGTCTGTCTGTCAGAGAGGAGAGGAGGTGAGGTAACAATACTAGAGATGTATGTCTGTCAGAGGGGAGAGGAGGTGAGGTAACAATACTAGAGGTGTCTGTCTGTTAGAGAGGAGAGGAGGTGAGGTAACAATACTAGAGATGTCTGTCTGTTAGAGAGGAGAGGAGGTGAGGTAACAATACTAGAGATGTCTGTCTGTCAGAGAGGAGAGGAGAGGAGGTAACAATACTAGAGATGTCTGTCTGTCAGAGAGGAGAGGAGGTGAGGTAACAATACTAGAGATGTCTGTCAGAGAGGAGAGGAGGTGAGGTAACAATACTAGAGATGTCTGTCAGTCAGAGAGGAGAGGAGGTAACAATACTAGAGATGTCTGTCTGTCAGAGAGGAGAGGAGGTGAGGTAACAATACCAGAGATGTCTGTCTGTCAGAGAGGAGAGTAGGTGAGGTAACAATACTAGAGATGTCTGTCTGTCAGAGAGGAGAGGAGGTGAGGTAACAATACCAGAGATGTCTGTCTGTCAGAGAGGAGAGGAGGTGAGGTAACAATACTAGAGATGTCTGTCTGTCAGAGAGGAGAGGAGGTGAGGTAACAATACTAGAGATGTCTGTCTGTCAGAGAGGAGAGGAGGTGAGGTAACAATACAAGAGATTTCTGTCTGTCAGAGAGGAGAGGAGGTGAGGGAACAATACTAGAGATGTCTGTCAGAGAGGAGAGAAGGTGAGGTAACAATACTAGAGATGTCTGTCTGTCAGAGAGGAGAGGAGGTGAGGTAACAACACTAGAGATGTCTGTCTGTCAGAGGGGAGAGGAGGTGAGGTAACAATACTAGAGATGTCTGTCTGTCAGAGAGGAGAGGAGAGGAGGTAACAATAATAGAGATGTCTGTCTGTCAGAGAAGAGAGGAGGTGAGGTAACAATACCAGCGATGCCTGTCTGTCAGAGAGGAGAGGAGGTGAGGTAACAATACTAGAGATGTCTGTCTGTCAGAGAGGAGAGGAGGTGAGGTAACAATACTAGAGATGTCTGTCTGTCAGAGACGAGAGGATGTGAGGTAACAATACTTGAGATGTCTGTCAGAGAGGAGAGGAGGTGAGGTAACAATACTAGAGATGTCTGTCAGAGAGGAGAGGAGGTGAGGTAACAATACTAGAGATGTCTGTCTGTCAGAGAGGAGAGGAGGTGAGGTAACAATACTAGAGATGTCTGTCTGTCAGAGGGGAGAGGAGGTGAGGTAACAATACTAGAGATTTCTGTCTGTCAGAGAGGAGAGGAGGTGAGGTAACATTACTAGAGATGTCTGTCAGAGAGGAGAGGAGGTGAGGTAACAATACTAGAGATGTCTGTCAGAGAGGAGAGGAGGTGAGGTAACAACACTAGAGATGTCTGTCTGTCAGAGAGGAGAGGAGGTGAGGTAACAATACTAGAGATGTCTGTCTGTCAGAGGGGAGAGGAGGTGAGATAACAATACCAGAGATGTCTGTCTGTCAGAGAGGAGAGGAGGTGAGGTAACAATACTAGAGATGTCTGTCAGAGAGGAGAGGAGGTGAGGTAACAATACTAGAGATGTCTGTCTGTCAGAGAGGAGAGGAGGTGAGGTAACAATACTAGAGATGTCTGTCTGTCAGAGAGGAGGGGAGGTGAGGTAACAATACTTGAGATGTCTGTCAGAGAGTAGAGGAGGTGAGGTAACAATACTAGAGATGTCTGTCAGAGAGGAGAGGAGGTGAGGTAACAATACTAGAGATGTCTGTCTGTCAGAGAGGAGAGGAGGTGAGGTAACAATACTAGAGATGTCTGTCTGTCAGAGGAGAGAGGAGGTGAGGTAACAATACTAGAGATTTCTGTCTGTCAGAGAGGAGAGGAGGTGAGGTAACATTACTAGAGATGTCTGTCAGAGAGGAGAGGAGGTGAGGAAACAATACTAGAGATGTCTGTCAGAGAGGAGAGGAGGTGAGGTACCAACACGAGAGATGTCTGTCTGTCAGAGAGGGGAGGAGGTGAGATAACAATACTAGAGATGTCTGTCAGAGGGGAGAGGAGGAGAGATAACAATACCAGAGATGTCTGTCTGTCAGAGAGGAGAGGAGGTGAGGTAACAATACTAGAGATGTCTGTCTGTCAGAGGGGAGAGGAGGTGAGATAACAATACCAGAGATGTCTGTCTGTCAGAGAGGAGAGGAGGTGAGGTAACAATACTAGAGATGTCTGTCAGAGAGGAGAGGAGGTGAGGTAACAATACTAGAGATGTCTGTCTGTCAGAGAGGAGAGGAGGTGAGGTAACAATACTAGAGATGTCTGTCTGTCAGAGAGGAGGGGAGGTGAGGTAACAATACTTGAGATGTCTGTCAGAGAGTAGAGGAGGTGAGGTAACAATATTAGAGATGTCTGTCAGAGAGGAGAGGAGGTGAGGTAACAATACTAGAGATGTCTGTCTGTCAGAGAGGAGAGGAGGTGAGGTAACAATACTAGAGATGTCTGTCTGTCAGAGGAGAGAGGAGGTGAGGTAACAATACTAGAGATTTCTGTCTGTCAGAGAGGAGAGGAGGTGAGGTAACATTACTAGAGATGTCTGTCAGAGAGGAGAGGAGGTGAGGAAACAATACTAGAGATGTCTGTCAGAGAGGAGAGGAGGTGAGGTACCAACACGAGAGATGTCTGTCTGTCAGAGAGGGGAGGAGGTGAGATAACAATACTAGAGATGTCTGTCAGAGGGGAGAGGAGGAGAGATAACAATACCAGAGATGTCTGTCTGTCAGAGAGGAGAGGAGGTGAGGTAACAATACTAGAGATGTCTGTCAGATAGGAGAGGAGGTGAGGTAACAATACTAGAGATGTCTGTCTGTCAGAGAGGAGAGGAGGTGAGGTAACAATACTAGAGATGTCTGTTTGTCAGAGAGGAGAGGAGGTGAGGTAACAATACTAGAGATGTCTGTCAGAGAGGAGAGGAGGTGAGGTAACAATACTAGAGATGTCTGTGAGAGAGGAGAGGAGGTGAGGTAACAATACTAGAGATGTCTGTCAGAGAGGAGAGGAGGTGAGGTAACAATACTAGAGATGTCTGTCTGTCAGAGAGGAGAGGAGGTGAGGTAACAATACTAGAGATGTCTGTCTGTCAGAGAGGAGAGGAGGTGAGGTAACAATACTAGAGATGTCTGTATTTCTGTCAGAGAGGAGAGGAGGTGAGGTAACAATACTAGAGATGTCTGTCTGTCATAGGGGAGAGGAGGTGAGGTAACAATACTAGAGATGTCTGTCTGTCAGAGAGGAGAGGAGGTGAGGTAACAATACCAGAGATGTCTGTCAGAGAGGAGAGGAGGTGAGGTAACAACACTAGAGATGTCTGTCTGTCATAGAGGAGAGGAGGTGAGGTAACAATACTAGAGATGTCTGTCTGTCAGAGGGGAGAGGAGGTGAGGTAACAATACCATAGATGTCTGTCTGTCAGAGAGGAGAGGAGGTGAGGTAACAATACTAGAGATGTCTGTCTGTCAGAGAGGAGAGGAGAGGAGGTAACAATACTAGAGATGTCTGTCTGTCAGAGAGGAGAGGAGGTGAGGTAACAATACTAGAGATGTCTGTCAGAGAGGAGAGGAGGTGAGGTAACAATACTAGAGATGTCTGTCAGTCAGAGAGGAGAGGAGGTAACAATACTAGAGATGTCTGTCTGTCAGAGAGGAGAGGAGGTGAGGTAACAATACCAGAGATGTCTGTCTGTCAGAGAGGAGAGTAGGTGAGGTAACAATACTAGAGATGTCTGTCTGTCAGAGATGAGAGGAGGTGAGGTAACAATACCAGAGATGTCTGTCTGTCAGAGAGGAGAGGAGGTGAGGTAACAATACTAGAGATGTCTGTCTGTCAGAGAGGAGAGGAGGTGAGGTAACAATACTAGAGATGTCTGTCTGTCAGAGAGGAGAGGAGGTTAGGTAACAATACAAGAGATTTCTGTCTGTCAGAGAGGAGAGGAGGTGAGGGAACAATACTAGAGATGTCTGTCAGAGAGGAGAGAAGGTGAGGTAACAATACTAGAGATGTCTGTCTGTCAGAGAGGAGAGGAGGTGAGGTAACAACACTAGAGATGTCTGTCTGTCAGAGGGGAGAGGAGGTGATGTAACAATACTAGAGATGTCTGTCTGTCAGAGAGGAGAGGAGAGGTGGAAACAATTATAGAGATGTCTGTCTGTCAGAGAAGAGAGGAGGTGAGGTAACAATACCAGCGATGCCTGTCTGTCAGAGAGGAGAGGAGGTGAGGTAACAATACTAGAGATGTCTGTCTGTCAGAGAGGAGAGGAGGTGAGGTAACAATACTAGAGATGTCTGTCTGTCAGAGACGAGAGGAGGTGAGATAACAATACCAGAGATGTCTGTCTGTCAGAGAGGAGAGGAGGTGAGGTAACTATACTAGAGATGTCTGTCAGAGAGGAGAGGAGGTGAGGTAACAATACTAGAGATGTCTGTCTGTCAGAGAGGACAGGAGGTGAGGTAACAATACTAGAGATGTCTGTCTGTCAGAGAGGAGGGGAGGTGAGGTAACAATACTTGAGATGTCTGTCAGAGAGTAGAGGAGGTGAGGTAACAATACTAGAGATGTCTGTCAGAGAGGCGAGGAGGTGAGGTAACAATACTAGAGATGTCTGTCTGTCAGAGAGGAGAGGAGGTGAGGTAACAATACTAGAGATGTCTGTCTGTCAGAGGAGAGAGGAGGTGAGGTAACAATACTAGAGATTTCTGTCTGTCAGAGAGGAGAGGAGGTGAGGTAACATTACTAGAGATGTCTGTCAGAGAGGAGAGGAGGTGAGGAAACAATACTAGAGATGTCTGTCAGAGAGGAGAGGAGGTGAGGTACCAACACGAGAGATGTCTGTCTGTCAGAGAGGGGAGGAGGTGAGATAACAATACTAGAGATGTCTGTCAGAGGGGAGAGGAGGAGAGATAACAATACCAGAGATGTCTGTCTGTCAGAGAGGAGAGGAGGTGAGGTAACAATACTAGAGATGTCTGTCAGAGAGGAGAGGAGGTGAGGTAACAATACTAGAGATGTCTGTCTGTCAGAGAGGAGAGGAGGTGAGGTAACAATACTAGAGATGTCTGTCTGTCAGAGAGGAGGGGAGGTGAGGTAACAATACTTGAGATGTCTGTCAGAGAGTAGAGGAGGTGAGGTAACAATACTAGAGATGTCTGTCAGAGAGGCGAGGAGGTGAGGTAACAATACTAGAGATGTCTGTCTGTCAGAGAGGAGAGGAGGTGAGGTAACAATACTAGAGATGTCTGTCTGTCAGAGGAGAGAGGAGGTGAGGTAACAATACTAGAGATTTCTGTCTGTCAGAGAGGAGAGGAGGTGAGGTAACATTACTAGAGATGTCTGTCAGAGAGGAGAGGAGGTGAGGAAACAATACTAGAGATGTCTGTCAGAGAGGAGAGGAGGTGAGGTACCAACACGAGAGATGTCTGTCTGTCAGAGAGGGGAGGAGGTGAGATAACAATACTAGAGATGTCTGTCAGAGGGGAGAGGAGGAGAGATAACAATACCAGAGATGTCTGTCTGTCAGAGAGGAGAGGAGGTGAGGTAACAATACTAGAGATGTCTGTCAGATAGGAGAGGAGGTGAGGTAACAATACTAGAGATGTCTGTCTGTCAGAGAGGAGAGGAGGTGAGGTAACAATACTAGAGATGTCTGTTTGTCAGAGAGGAGAGGAGGTGAGGTAACAATACTAGAGATGTCTGTCAGAGAGGAGAGGAGGTGAGGTAACAATACTAGAGATGTCTGTGAGAGAGGAGAGGAGGTGAGGTAACAATACTAGAGATGTCTGTCAGAGAGGAGAGGAGGTGAGGTAACAAAACTAGAGATGTCTGTCTGTCAGAGAGGAGAGGAGGTGAGGTAACAATACTAGAGATGTCTGTCTGTCAGAGAGGAGAGGAGGTGAGGTAACAATACAAGAGATTTCTGTCTGTCAGAGAGGAGAGGAGGTGAGAGAACAATACTAGAGATGTCTGTCAGAGAGGAGAGAAGGTGAGGTAACAATACTAGAGATGTCTGTCTGTCAGAGAGGAGAGGAGGTGAGGTAACAACACTAGAGATGTCTGTCTGTCAGAGGGGAGAGGAGGTGAGGTAACAATACTAGAGATGTCTGTCTGTCAGAGAGGAGAGGAGAGGAGGTAACAATAATAGAGATGTCTGTCTGTCAGAGAAGAGAGGAGGTGAGGTAACAATACCAGCGATGCCTGTCTGTCAGAGAGGAGAGGAGGTGAGGTAACAATACTAGAGATGTCTGTCTGTCAGAGAGGAGAGGAGGTGAGGTAACAATACTAGAGATGTCTGTCTGTCAGAGACGAGAGGAGGTGAGGTAACAATACTTGAGATGTCTGTCAGAGAGGAGAGGAGGTGAGGTAACAATACTAGAGATGTCTGTCAGAGAGGAGAGGAGGTGAGGTAACAATACTAGAGATGTCTGTCTGTCAGAGAGGAGAGGAGGTGAGGTAACAATACTAGAGATGTCTGTCTGTCAGAGGGGAGAGGAGGTGAGATAACAATACCAGAGATGTCTGTCTGTCAGAGAGGAGAGGAGGTGAGGAAACAATACTAGAGATGTCTGTCAGAGAGGAGAGGAGGGGAGGTACCAACACGAGAGATGTCTGTCTGTCAGAGAGGGGAGGAGGTGAGATAACAATACTAGAGATGTCTGTCAGAGGGGAGAGGAGGAGAGATAACAATACCAGAGATGTCTGTCTGTCAGAGAGGAGAGGAGGTGAGGTAACAATACTAGAGATGTCTGTCTGTCAGAGGGGAGAGGAGGTGAGATAACAATACCAGAGATGTCTGTCTGTCAGAGAGGAGAGGAGGTGAGGTAACAATACTAGAGATGTCTGTCAGAGAGGAGAGGAGGTGAGGTAACAATACTAGAGATGTCTGTCTGTCAGAGAGGAGAGGAGGTGAGGTAACAATACTAGAGATGTCTGTCTGTCAGAGAGGAGGGGAGGTGAGGTAACAATACTTGAGATGTCTGTCAGAGAGTAGAGGAGGTGAGGTAACAATATTAGAGATGTCTGTCAGAGAGGAGAGGAGGTGAGGTAACAATACTAGAGATGTCTGTCTGTCAGAGAGGAGAGGAGGTGAGGTAACAATACTATAGATGTCTGTCTGTCAGAGGAGAGAGGAGGTGAGGTAACAATACTAGAGATTTCTGTCTGTCAGAGAGGAGAGGAGGTGAGGTAACATTACTAGAGATGTCTGTCAGAGAGGAGAGGAGGTGAGGAAACAATACTAGAGATGTCTGTCAGAGAGGAGAGGAGGTGAGGTACCAACACGAGAGATGTCTGTCTGTCAGAGAGGGGAGGAGGTGAGATAACAATATTAGAGATGTCTGTCAGAGGGGAGAGGAGGAGAGATAACAATACCAGAGATGTCTGTCTGTCAGAGAGGAGAGGAGGTGAGGTAACAATACTAGAGATGTCTGTCAGATAGGAGAGGAGGTGAGGTAACAATACTAGAGATGTCTGTCTGTCAGAGAGGAGAGGAGGTGAGGTAACAATACTAGAGATGTCTGTTTGTCAGAGAGGAGAGGAGGTGAGGTAACAATACTAGAGATGTCTGTCTGTCAGAGACGAGAGGAGGTGAGGTAACAATACTTGAGATGTCTGTCAGAGAGGAGAGGAGGTGAGGTAACAATACTAGAGATGTCTGTCAGAGAGGAGAGGAGGTGAGGTAACAATACTAGAGATGTCTGTCTGTCAGAGAGGAGAGGAGGTGAGGTAACAATACTAGAGATGTCTGTCTGTCAGAGGGGAGAGGAGGTGAGATAACAATACCAGAGATGTCTGTCTGTCAGAGAGGAGAGGAGGTGAGGTAACATTACTAGAGATGTCTGTCAGAGAGGAGAGGAGGTGAGGTAACAATACTAGAGATGTCTGTCAGAGAGGAGAGGAGGTGAGGTAACAACACTAGAGATGTCTGTCTGTCAGAGAGGAGAGGAGGTGAGGTAACAATACTAGAGATGTCTGTCTGTCAGAGGGGAGAGGAGGTGAGATAACAATACCAGAGATGTCTGTCTGTCAGAGAGGAGAGGAGGTGAGGTAACAATACTAGAGATGTCTGTCAGAGAGGAGAGGAGGTGAGGTAACAATACTAGAGATGTCTGTCTGTCAGAGAGGAGAGGAGGTGAGGTAACAATACTAGAGATGTCTGTCTGTCAGAGAGGAGGGGAGGTGAGGTAACAATACTTGAGATGTCTGTCAGAGAGTAGAGGAGGTGAGGTAACAATACTAGAGATGTCTGTCAGAGAGGAGAGGAGGTGAGGTAACAATACTAGAGATGTCTGTCTGTCAGAGAGGAGAGGAGGTGAGGTAACAATACTAGAGATGTCTGTCTGTCAGAGGAGAGAGGAGGTGAGGTAACAATACTAGAGATTTCTGTCTGTCAGAGAGGAGAGGAGGTGAGGTAACATTACTAGAGATGTCTGTCAGAGAGGAGAGGAGGTGAGGAAACAATACTAGAGATGTCTGTCAGAGAGGAGAGGAGGTGAGGTACCAACACGAGAGATGTCTGTCTGTCAGAGAGGGGAGGAGGTGAGATAACAATACTAGAGATGTCTGTCAGAGGGGAGAGGAGGAGAGATAACAATACCAGAGATGTCTGTCTGTCAGAGAGGAGAGGAGGTGAGGTAACAATACTAGAGATGTCTGTCTGTCAGAGGGGAGAGGAGGTGAGATAACAATACCAGAGATGTCTGTCTGTCAGAGAGGAGAGGAGGTGAGGTAACAATACTAGAGATGTCTGTCAGAGAGGAGAGGAGGTGAGGTAACAATACTAGAGATGTCTGTCTGTCAGAGAGGAGAGGAGGTGAGGTAACAATACTAGAGATGTCTGTCTGTCAGAGAGGAGGGGAGGTGAGGTAACAATACTTGAGATGTCTGTCAGAGAGTAGAGGAGGTGAGGTAACAATATTAGAGATGTCTGTCAGAGAGGAGAGGAGGTGAGGTAACAATACTAGAGATGTCTGTCTGTCAGAGAGGAGAGGAGGTGAGGTAACAATACTAGAGATGTCTGTCTGTCAGAGGAGAGAGGAGGTGAGGTAACAATACTAGAGATTTCTGTCTGTCAGAGAGGAGAGGAGGTGAGGTAACATTACTAGAGATGTCTGTCAGAGAGGAGAGGAGGTGAGGAAACAATACTAGAGATGTCTGTCAGAGAGGAGAGGAGGTGAGGTACCAACACGAGAGATGTCTGTCTGTCAGAGAGGGGAGGAGGTGAGATAACAATATTAGAGATGTCTGTCAGAGGGGAGAGGAGGAGAGATAACAATACCAGAGATGTCTGTCTGTCAGAGAGGAGAGGAGGTGAGGTAACAATACTAGAGATGTCTGTCAGATAGGAGAGGAGGTGAGGTAACAATACTAGAGATGTCTGTCTGTCAGAGAGGAGAGGAGGTGAGGTAACAATACTAGAGATGTCTGTTTGTCAGAGAGGAGAGGAGGTGAGGTAACAATACTAGAGATGTCTGTCAGAGAGGAGAGGAGGTGAGGTAACAATACTAGAGATGTCTGTGAGAGAGGAGAGGAGGTGAGGTAACAATACTAGAGATGTCTGTCAGAGAGGAGAGGAGGTGAGGTAACAATACTAGAGATGTCTGTCTGTCAGAGAGGAGAGGAGGTGAGGTAACAATACTAGAGATGTCTGTCTGTCAGAGAGGAGAGGAGGTGAGGTAACAATACTAGAGATGTCTGTATTTCTGTCAGAGAGGAGAGGAGGTGAGGTAACAATACTAGAGATGTCTGTCTGTCATAGGGGAGAGGAGGTGAGGTAACAATACTAGAGATGTCTGTCTGTCAGAGAGGAGAGGAGGTGAGGTAACAATACCAGAGATGTCTGTCAGAGAGGAGAGGAGGTGAGGTAACAACACTAGAGATGTCTGTCTGTCATAGAGGAGAGGAGGTGAGGTAACAATACTAGAGATGTCTGTCTGTCAGAGGGGAGAGGAGGTGAGGTAACAATACCATAGATGTCTGTCTGTCAGAGAGGAGAGGAGGTGAGGTAACAATACTAGAGATGTCTGTCTGTCAGAGGGGAGAGGAGGTGAGGTAACAATACTAGAGGTGTCTGTCTGTTAGAGAGGAGAGGAGGTGAGGTAACAATACTAGAGATGTCTGTCAGAGAGGAGAGGAGGTGAGGTAACAATACTAGAGATGTCTGTCTGTTAGAGAGGAGAGGAGGTGAGGTAACAATACTAGAGATGTCTGTCTGTCAGAGAGGAGAGGAGAGGAGGTAACAATACTAGAGATGTCTGTCTGTCAGAGAGGAGAGGAGGTGAGGTAACAATACTAGAGATGTCTGTCAGAGAGGAGAGGAGGTGAGGTAACAATACTAGAGATGTCTGTCAGTCAGAGAGGAGAGGAGGTAACAATACTAGAGATGTCTGTCTGTCAGAGAGGAGAGGAGGTGAGGTAACAATACCAGAGATGTCTGTCTGTCAGAGAGGAGAGTAGGTGAGGTAACAATACTAGAGATGTCTGTCTGTCAGAGAGGAGAGGAGGTGAGGTAACAATACCAGAGATGTCTGTCTGTCAGAGAGGAGAGGAGGTGAGGTAACAATACTAGAGATGTCTGTCTGTCAGAGAGGAGAGGAGGTGAGGTAACAATACTAGAGATGTCTGTCTGTCAGAGAGGAGAGGAGGTTAGGTAACAATACAAGAGATTTCTGTCTGTCAGAGAGGAGAGGAGGTGAGGGAACAATACTAGAGATGTCTGTCAGAGAGGAGAGAAGGTGAGGTAACAATACTAGAGATGTCTGTCTGTCAGAGAGGAGAGGAGGTGAGGTAACAACACTAGAGATGTCTGTCTGTCAGAGGGGAGAGGAGGTGAGGTAACAATACTAGAGATGTCTGTCTGTCAGAGAGGAGAGGAGAGGTGGTAACAATTATAGAGATGTCTGTCTGTCAGAGAAGAGAGGAGGTGAGGTAACAATACCAGCGATGCCTGTCTGTCAGAGAGGAGAGGAGGTGAGGTAACAATACTAGAGATGTCTGTCTGTCAGAGAGGAGAGGAGGTGAGGTAACAATACTAGAGATGTCTGTCTGTCAGAGACGAGAGGAGGTGAGGTAACAATACTAGAGATGTCTGTCAGAGAGGAGAGGAGGTGAGGTAACAATACTAGAGATGTCTGTCTGTCAGAGAGGAGAGGAGGTGAGGTAACAATACTAGAGATGTCTGTCTGTCAGAGAGGAGGGGAGGTGAGGTAACAATACTTGAGATGTCTGTCAGAGAGTAGAGGAGGTGAGGTAACAATACTAGAGATGTCTGTCAGAGAGGCGAGGAGGTGAGGTAACAATACTAGAGATGTCTGTCTGTCAGAGAGGAGAGGAGGTGAGGTAACAATACTAGAGATGTCTGTCTGTCAGAGGAGAGAGGAGGTGAGGTAACAATACTAGAGATTTCTGTCTGTCAGAGAGGAGAGGAGGTGAGGTAACATTACTAGAGATGTCTGTCAGAGAGGAGAGGAGGTGAGGAAACAATACTAGAGATGTCTGTCAGAGAGGAGAGGAGGTGAGGTACCAACACGAGAGATGTCTGTCTGTCAGAGAGGGGAGGAGGTGAGATAACAATACTAGAGATGTCTGTCAGAGGGGAGAGGAGGAGAGATAACAATACCAGAGATGTCTGTCTGTCAGAGAGGAGAGGAGGTGAGGTAACAATACTAGAGATGTCTGTCAGATAGGAGAGGAGGTGAGGTAACAATACTAGAGATGTCTGTCTGTCAGAGAGGAGAGGAGGTGAGGTAACAATACTAGAGATGTCTGTTTGTCAGAGAGGAGAGGAGGTGAGGTAACAATACTAGAGATGTCTGTCAGAGAGGAGAGGAGGTGAGGTAACAATACTAGAGATGTCTGTGAGAGAGGAGAGGAGGTGAGGTAACAATACTAGAGATGTCTGTCAGAGAGGAGAGGAGGTGAGGTAACAATACTAGAGATGTCTGTCTGTCAGAGAGGAGAGGAGGTGAGGTAACAATACTAGAGATGTCTGTCTGTCAGAGAGGAGAGGAGGTGAGGTAACAATACTAGAGATGTCTGTATTTCTGTCAGAGAGGAGAGGAGGTGAGGTAACAATACTAGAGATGTCTGTCTGTCATAGGGGAGAGGAGGTGAGGTAACAATACTAGAGATGTCTGTCTGTCAGAGAGGAGAGGAGGTGAGGTAACAATACCAGAGATGTCTGTCAGAGAGGAGAGGAGGTGAGGTAACAACACTAGAGATGTCTGTCTGTCATAGAGGAGAGGAGGTGAGGTAACAATACTAGAGATGTCTGTCTGTCAGAGGGGAGAGGAGGTGAGGTAACAATACCAGAGATGTCTGTCTGTCAGAGAGGAGAGGAGGTGAGGTAACAATAGTAGAGATGTCTGTCTGTCAGAGGGGAGAGGAGGTGAGGTAACAATACTAGAGGTGTCTGTCTGTTAGAGAGGAGAGGAGGTGAGGTAACAATACTAGAGATGTCTGTCAGAGAGGAGAGGAGGTGAGGTAACAATACTAGAGATGTCTGTCTGTTAGAGAGGAGAGGAGGTGAGGTAACAATACTAGAGATGTCTGTCTGTCAGAGAGGAGAGGAGAGGAGGTAACAATACTAGAGATGTCTGTCTGTCAGAGAGGAGAGGAGGTGAGGTAACAATACTAGAGATGTCTGTCAGAGAGGAGAGGAGGTGAGGTAACAATACTAGAGATGTCTGTCAGTCAGAGAGGAGAGGAGGTAACAATACTAGAGATGTCTGTCTGTCAGAGAGGAGAGGAGGTGAGGTAACAATACCAGAGATGTCTGTCTGTCAGAAAGGAGAGTAGGTGAGGTAACAATACTAGAGATGTCTGTCTGTCAGAGAGGAGAGGAGGTGAGGTAACAATACCAGAGATGTCTGTCTGTCAGAGAGGAGAGGAGGTGAGGTAACAATACTAGAGATGTCTGTCTGTCAGAGAGGAGAGGAGGTGAGGTAACAATACTAGAGATGTCTGTCTGTCAGAGAGGAGAGGAGGTGAGGTAACAATACAAGAGATTTCTGTCTGTCAGAGAGGAGAGGAAGTGAGGGAACAATACTAGAGATGTCTGTCAGAGAGGAGAGAAGGTGAGGTAACAATACTAGAGATGTCTGTCTGTCAGAGGGGAGAGGAGGTGAGGTAACAATACTAGAGATGTCTGTCTGTCAGAGAGGAGAGGAGAGGTGGTAACAATTATAGAGATGTCTGTCTGTCAGAGAAGAGAGGAGGTGAGGTAACAATACCAGCGATGCCTGTCTGTCAGAGAGGAGAGGAGGTGAGGTAACAATACTAGAGATGTCTGTCTGTCAGAGAGGAGAGGAGGTGAGGTAACAATACTAGAGATGTCTGTCAGAGAGGAGAGGAGGTGAGGTAACAATACTAGAGATGTCTGTCTGTCAGAGAGGAGAGGAGGTGAGGTAACAATACTAGAGATGTCTGTCTGTCAGAGAGGAGGGGAGGTGAGGTAACAATACTTGAGATGTCTGTCAGAGAGTAGAGGAGGTGAGGTAACAATACTAGAGATGTCTGTCAGAGAGGCGAGGAGGTGAGGTAACAATACTAGAGATGTCTGTCTGTCAGAGAGGAGAGGAGGTGAGGTAACAATACTAGAGATGTCTGTCTGTCAGAGGAGAGAGGAGGTGAGGTAACAATACTAGAGATTTCTGTCTGTCAGAGAGGAGAGGAGGTGAGGTAACATTACTAGAGATGTCTGTCAGAGAGGAGAGGAGGTGAGGAAACAATACTAGAGATGTCTGTCAGAGAGGAGAGGAGGTGAGGTACCAACACGAGAGATGTCTGTCTGTCAGAGAGGGGAGGAGGTGAGATAACAATACTAGAGATGTCTGTCAGAGGGGAGAGGAGGAGAGATAACAATACCAGAGATGTCTGTCTGTCAGAGAGGAGAGGAGGTGAGGTAACAATACTAGAGATGTCTGTCAGATAGGAGAGGAGGTGAGGTAACAATACTAGAGATGTTTGTCTGTCAGAGAGGAGAGGAGGTGAGGTAACAATACTAGAGATGTCTGTTTGTCAGAGAGGAGAGGAGGTGAGGTAACAATACTAGAGATGTCTGTCAGAGAGGAGAGGAGGTGAGGTAACAATACTAGAGATGTCTGTGAGAGAGGAGAGGAGGTGAGGTAACAATACTAGAGATGTCTGTCAGAGAGGAGAGGAGGTGAGGTAACAATACTAGAGATGTCTGTCTGTCAGAGAGGAGAGGAGGTGAGGTAACAATACTAGAGATGTCTGTCTGTCAGAGAGGAGAGGAGGTGAGGTAACAATACTAGAGATGTCTGTATTTCTGTCAGAGAGGAGAGGAGGTGAGGTAACAATACTAGAGATGTCTGTCTGTCATAGGGGAGAGGAGGTGAGGTAACAATACTAGAGATGTCTGTCTGTCAGAGAGGAGAGGAGGTGAGGTAACAATACCAGAGATGTCTGTCAGAGAGGAGAGGAGGTGAGGTAACAACACTAGAGATGTCTGTCTGTCATAGAGGAGAGGAGGTGAGGTAACAATACTAGAGATGTCTGTCTGTCAGAGGGGAGAGGAGGTGAGGTAACAATACCAGAGATGTCTGTCTGTCAGAGAGGAGAGGAGGTGAGGTAACAATAGTAGAGATGTCTGTCTGTCAGAGGGGAGAGGAGGTGAGGTAACAATACTAGAGGTGTCTGTCTGTTAGAGAGGAGAGGAGGTGAGGTAACAATACTAGAGATGTCTGTCAGAGAGGAGAGGAGGTGAGGTAACAATACTAGAGATGTCTGTCTGTTAGAGAGGAGAGGAGGTGAGGTAACAATACTAGAGATGTCTGTCTGTCAGAGAGGAGAGGAGAGGAGGTAACAATACTAGAGATGTCTGTCTGTCAGAGAGGAGAGGAGGTGAGGTAACAATACTAGAGATGTCTGTCAGAGAGGAGAGGAGGTGAGGTAACAATACTAGAGATGTCTGTGAGAGAGGAGAGGAGGTGAGGTAACAATACTAGAGATGTCTGTCAGAGAGGAGAGGAGGTGAGGTAACAATACTAGAGATGTCTGTCTGTCAGAGAGGAGAGGAGGTGAGGTAACAATACTAGAGATGTCTGTCTGTCAGAGAGGAGAGGAGGTGAGGTAACAATACTAGAGATGTCTGTATTTCTGTCAGAGAGGAGAGGAGGTGAGGTAACAATACTAGAGATGTCTGTCTGTCATAGGGGAGAGGAGGTGAGGTAACAATACTAGAGATGTCTGTCTGTCAGAGAGGAGAGGAGGTGAGGTAACAATACCAGAGATGTCTGTCAGAGAGGAGAGGAGGTGAGGTAACAACACTAGAGATGTCTGTCTGTCATAGAGGAGAGGAGGTGAGGTAACAATACTAGAGATGTCTGTCTGTCAGAGGGGAGAGGAGGTGAGGTAACAATACCAGAGATGTCTGTCTGTCAGAGAGGAGAGGAGGTGAGGTAACAATAGTAGAGATGTCTGTCTGTCAGAGGGGAGAGGAGGTGAGGTAACAATACTAGAGGTGTCTGTCTGTTAGAGAGGAGAGGAGGTGAGGTAACAATACTAGAGATGTCTGTCAGAGAGGAGAGGAGGTGAGGTAACAATACTAGAGATGTCTGTCTGTTAGAGAGGAGAGGAGGTGAGGTAACAATACTAGAGATGTCTGTCTGTCAGAGAGGAGAGGAGAGGAGGTAACAATACTAGAGATGTCTGTCTGTCAGAGAGGAGAGGAGGTGAGGTAACAATACTAGAGATGTCTGTCAGAGAGGAGAGGAGGTGAGGTAACAATACTAGAGATGTCTGTCAGTCAGAGAGGAGAGGAGGTAACAATACTAGAGATGTCTGTCTGTCAGAGAGGAGAGGAGGTGAGGTAACAATACCAGAGATGTCTGTCTGTCAGAGAGGAGAGTAGGTGAGGTAACAATACTAGAGATGTCTGTCTGTCAGAGAGGAGAGGAGGTGAGGTAACAATACCAGAGATGTCTGTCTGTCAGAGAGGAGAGGAGGTGAGGTAACAATACTAGAGATGTCTGTCTGTCAGAGAGGAGAGGAGGTGAGGTAACAATACTAGAGATGTCTGTCTGTCAGAGAGGAGAGGAGGTGAGGTAACAATACAAGAGATTTCTGTCTGTCAGAGAGGAGAGGAAGTGAGGGAACAATACTAGAGATGTCTGTCAGAGAGGAGAGAAGGTGAGGTAACAATACTAGAGATGTCTGTCTGTCAGAGGGGAGAGGAGGTGAGGTAACAATACTAGAGATGTCTGTCTGTCAGAGAGGAGAGGAGAGGTGGTAACAATTATAGAGATGTCTGTCTGTCAGAGAAGAGAGGAGGTGAGGTAACAATACCAGCGATGCCTGTCTGTCAGAGAGGAGAGGAGGTGAGGTAACAATACTAGAGATGTCTGTCTGTCAGAGAGGAGAGGAGGTGAGGTAACAATACTAGAGATGTCTGTCTGTCAGAGACGAGAGGAGGTGAGGTAACAATACTTGAGATGTCTGTCAGAGAGGAGAGGAGGTGAGGTAACAATACTAGAGATGTCTGTCAGAGAGGAGAGGAGGTGAGGTAACAACACTAGAGATGTCTGTCTGTCAGAGAGGAGAGGAGGTGAGGTAACAATACTAGAGATGTCTGTCTGTCAGAGGGGAGAGGAGGTGAGATAACAATACCAGAGATGTCTGTCTGTCAGAGAGGAGAGGAGGTGAGGTAACAATACTAGAGATGTCTGTCAGAGAGGAGAGGAGGTGAGGTAACAATACTAGAGATGTCTGTTTGTCAGAGAGGAGAGGAGGTGAGGTAACAATACTAGAGATGTCTGTCTGTCAGAGAGGAGGGGAGGTGAGGTAACAATACTTGAGATGTCTGTCAGAGAGGAGAGGAGGTGAGGTAACAATACTAGAGATGTCTGTCAGAGAGGAGAGGAGGTGAGGTAACAATACTAGAGATGTCTGTCTGTCAGAGAGGAGAGGAGGTGAGGTAACAATACTAGAGATGTCTGTCTGTCAGAGGAGAGAGGAGGTGAGGTAACAATACTAGAGATTTCTGTCTGTCAGAGAGGAGAGGAGTTGAGGTAACATTACTAGAGATGTCTGTCAGAGAGGAGAGGAGGTGAGGAAACAATACTAGAGATGTCTGTCAGAGAGGAGAGGAGGTGAGGTAACAACACTAGAGATGTCTGTCTGTCAGAGAGGAGAGGAGGTGAGATAACAATACTAGAGATGTCTGTCAGAGGGGAGAGGAGGTGAGATAACAATACCAGAGATGTCTGTCTGTCAGAGAGGAGAGGAGGTGAGGTAACAATACTAGAGATGTCTGTCAGAGAGGAGAGGAGGTGAGGTAACAATACTAGAGATGTCTGTCTGTCAGAGAGGAGAGGAGGTGAGGTAACAATACTAGAGATGTCTGTCAGAGAGGAGAGGAGGTGAGGTAACAATACTAGAGATGTCTGTCTGTTAGAGAGGAGAGGAGGTGAGGTAACAATACTAGAGATGTCTGTCTGTCAGAGAGGAGAGGAGAGGAGGTAACAATACTAGAGATGTCTGTCTGTCAGAGAGGAGAGGAGGTGAGGTAACAATACTAGAGATGTCTGTCAGAGAGGAGAGGAGGTGAGGTAACAATACTAGAGATGTCTGCCAGTCAGAGAGGAGAGGAGGTAACAATACTAGAGATGTCTGTCTGTCAGAGAGGAGAGGAGGTGAGGTAACAATACCAGAGATGTCTGTCTGTCAGAGAGGAGAGTAGGTGAGGTAACAATACTAGAGATGTCTGTCTGTCAGAGAGGAGAGGAGGTGAGGTAACAATACCAGAGATGTCTGTCTGTCAGAGAGGAGAGGAGGTGAGGTAACAATACTAGAGATGTCTGTCTGTCAGAGAGGAGGGGAGGTGAGGTAACAATACTTGAGATGTCTGTCAGAGAGGAGAGGAGGTGAGGTAACAATACTAGAGATGTCTGTCAGAGAGGAGAGGAGGTGAGGTAACAATACTTGAGATGTCTGTCAGAGAGGAGAGGAGGTAACAATACTAGAGATGTCTGTCTGTCAGAGAGGAGAGAAGGTGAGGTAACAATACCAGAGATGTCTGTCTGTCAGAGAGGAGGGGAGGTGAGGTAACAATACTTGAGATGTCTGTCAGAGAGGAGAGGAGGTGAGGTAACAATACTAGAGATGTCTGTCAGAGAGGAGAGGAGGTGAGGTAACAATACTAGAGATGTCTGTCTGTCAGAGAGGAGAGGAGGTGAGGTAACAATACTAGAGATGTCTGTCTGTCAGAGGAGAGAGGAGGTGAGGTAACAATACTAGAGATTTCTGTCTGTCAGAGAGGAGAGGAGGTGAGGTAACATTACTAGAGATGTCTGTCAGAGAGGAGAGGAGGTAACAATACTAGAGATGTCTGTCTGTCAGAGAGGAGAGAAGGTGAGGTAACAATACCAGAGATGTCTGTCTGTCAGAGAGGAGGGGAGGTGAGGTAACAATACTTGAGATGTCTGTCAGAGAGGAGAGGAGGTGAGGTAACAATACTAGAGATGTCTGTCAGAGAGGAGAGGAGGTGAGGTAACAATACTAGAGATGTCTGTCTGTCAGAGAGGAGAGGAGGTGAGGTAACAATACTAGAGATGTCTGTCTGTCAGAGGAGAGAGGAGGTGAGGTAACAATACTAGAGATTTCTGTCTGTCAGAGAGGAGAGGAGGTGAGGTAACATTACTAGAGATGTCTGTCAGAGAGGAGAGGAGGTGAGGAAACAATACTAGAGATGTCTGTCAGAAAGGAGAGGAGGTGAGGTAACAACACTAGAGATGTCTGTCTGTCAGAGAGGAGAGGAGGTGAGATAACAATACTAGAGATGTCTGTCAGAGGGGAGAGGAGGTGAGATAACAATACCAGAGATGTCTGTCTGTCAGAGAGGAGAGGAGGTGAGGTAACAATACTAGAGATGTCTGTCAGAGAGGAGAGGAGGTGAGGTAACAATACTAGAGATGTCTGTCTGTCAGAGAGGAGAGGAGGTGAGGTAACAATACTAGAGATGTCTGTCAGAGAGGAGAGGAGGTGAGGTAACAATACTAGAGATGTCTGTCTGTTAGAGAGGAGAGGAGGTGAGGTAACAATACTAGAGATGTCTGTCTGTCAGAGAGGAGAGGAGAGGAGGTAACAATACTAGAGATGTCTGTCTGTCAGAGAGGAGAGGAGGTGAGGTAACAATACTAGAGATGTCTGTCAGAGAGGAGAGGAGGTGAGGTAACAATACTAGAGATGTCTGTCAGTCAGAGAGGAGAGGAGGTAACAATACTAGAGATGTCTGTCTGTCAGAGAGGAGAGGAGGTGAGGTAACAATACCAGAGATGTCTGTCTGTCAGAGAGGAGAGGAGGTGAGGTAACAATACTAGAGATGTCTGTCAGAGAGGAGAGGAGGTGAGGTAACAATACTAGAGATGTCTGTCAGTCAGAGAGGAGAGGAGGTAACAATACTAGAGATGTCTGTCTGTCAGAGAGGAGAGGAGGTGAGGTAACAATACCAGAGATGTCTGTCTGTCAGAGAGGAGAGGAGGTGAGGTAACAATACTAGAGATGTCTGTCTGTCAGAGAGGAGAGGAGGTGAGGTAACAATACTAGAGATGTCTGTCTGTCAGAGAGGAGAGGAGGTGAGGTAACAATACAAGAGATTTCTGTCTGTCAGAGAGGAGAGGAGGTGAGGGAACAATACTAGAGATGTCTGTCAGAGAGGAGAGAAGGTGAGGTAACAATACTAGAGATGTCTGTCTGTCAGAGAGGAGAGGAGGTGAGGTAACAACACTAGAGATCTCTGTCTGTCAGAGGGGAGAGGAGGTGAGGTAACAATACTAGAGATGTCTGTCTGTCAGAGAGGAGAGGAGATGAGGTAACAATAATAGAGATGTCTGTCTGTCAGAGAAGAGAGGAGGTGAGGTAACAATACCAGCAATGCCTGTCTGTCAGAGAGGAGAGGAGGTGAGGTAACAATACTAGAGATGTCTGTCTGTCAGAGAGGAGAGGAGGTGAGGTAACAATACTAGAGATGTCTGTCTGTCAGAGACGAGAGGAGGTGAGGTAACAATACTTGAGATGTCTGTCAGAGAGGAGAGGAGGTGAGGTAACAATACTAGAGATGTCTGTCAGAGAGGAGAGGAGGTGAGGTAACAATACTAGAGATGTCTGTCTGTCAGAGAGGAGAGGAGGTGAGGTAACAATACTAGAGATGTCTGTCTGTCAGAGGGGAGAGGAGGTGAGGTAACAATACTAGAGATTTCTGTCTGTCAGAGAGGAGAGGAGGTGAGGTAACATTACTAGAGATGTCTGTGAGAGAGGAGAGGAGGTGAGGTAACAATACTAGAGATGTCTGTATTTCTGTCAGAGAGGAGAGGAGGTGAGGTAACAATACTAGAGATGTCTGTCTGTCATAGGGGAGAGGAGGTGAGGTAACAATACTAGAGATGTCTGTCTGTCAGAGAGGAGAGGAGGTCAGGTAACAATACCAGAGATGTCTGTCAGAGAGGAGAGGAGGTGAGGTAACAATACTAGAGATGTCTGTCAGAGAGGAGAGGAGGTGAGGTAACAACACTAGAGATGTCTGTCTGTCATAGAGGAGAGGAGGTGAGGTAACAATACTAGAGATGTCTGTCTGTCAGATGGGAGAGGAGGTGAGGTAACAATACCAGAGATGTCTGTCTGTCAGAGAGGAGAGGAGGTGAGGTAACAATACTAGAGATGTCTGTCTGTCAGAGGGGAGAGGAGGTGAGGTAACAATACTAGAGGTGTCTGTCTGTTAGAGAGGAGAGGAGGTGAGGTAACAATACTAGAGATGTCTGTCAGAGAGGAGAGGAGGTGAGGTAACAATACTAGAGATGTCTGTCTGTTAGAGAGGAGAGGAGGTGAGGTAACAATACTAGAGATGTCTGTCTGTCAGAGAGGAGAGGAGAGGAGGTAACAATACTAGAGATGTCTGTCTGTCAGAGAGGAGAGGAGGTGAGGTAACAATACTAGAGATGTCTGTCAGAGAGGAGAGGAGGTGAGGTAACAATACTAGAGATGTCTGTCAGTCAGAGAGGAGAGGAGGTAACAATACTAGAGATGTCTGTCTGTCAGAGAGGAGAGGAGGTGAGGTAACAATACCAGAGATGTCTGTCTGTCAGAGAGGAGAGTAGGTGAGGTAACAATACTAGAGATGTCTGTCTGTCAGAGAGGAGAGGAGGTGAGGTAACAATACCAGAGATGTCTGTCTGTCAGAGAGGAGAGGAGGTGAGGTAACAATACTAGAGATGTCTGTCTGTCAGAGAGGAGAGGAGAGGAGGTGAGGTAACAATACTAGAGATGTCTGTCAGAGAGGAGAGGAGGTGAGGTAACAATACAAGAGATTTCTGTCTGTCAGAGAGGAGAGGAGGTGAGGGAACAATACTAGAGATGTCTGTCTGTCAGAGACGAGAGGAGGTGAGGTAACAATACTTGAGATGTCTGTCAGAGAGGAGAGGAGGTGAGGTAACAATACTAGAGATGTCTGTCAGAGAGGAGAGGAGGTGAGGTAACAATACTAGAGATGTCTGTCTGTCAGAGAGGAGAGGAGGTGAGGTAACAATACTAGAGATGTCTGTCTGTCAGAGGGGAGAGGAGGTGAGGTAACAATACTAGAGATTTCTGTCTGTCAGAGAGGAGAGGAGGTGAGGTAACATTACTAGAGATGTCTGTCAGAGAGGAGAGGAGGTGAGGTAACAATACTAGAGATGTCTGTCAGAGAGGAGAGGAGGTGAGGTAACAACACTAGAGATGTCTGTCTGTCAGAGAGGAGAGGAGGTGAGGTAACAATACTAGAGATGTCTGTCTGTCAGAGGGGAGAGGAGGTGAGATAACAATACCAGAGATGTCTGTCTGTCAGAGAGGAGAGGAGGTGAGGTAACAATACTAGAGATGTCTGTCAGAGAGGAGAGGAGGTGAGGTAACAATACTAGAGATGTCTGTCTGTCAGAGAGGAGAGGAGGTGAGGTAACAATACAAGAGATTTCTGTCTGTCAGAGAGGAGAGGAGGTGAGGGAACAATACTAGAGATGTCTGTCAGAGAGGAGAGAAGGTGAGGTAACAATACTAGAGATGTCTGTCTGTCAGAGAGGAGAGGAGGTGAGGTAACAACACTAGAGATGTCTGTCTGTCAGAGGGGAGAGGAGGTGAGGTAACAATACCAGAGATGTCTGTCTGTCAGAGGGGAGAGGAGGTGAGGTAACAATACTAGAGGTGTCTGTCTGTTAGAGAGGAGAGGAGGTGAGGTAACAATACTAGAGATGTCTGTCAGAGAGGAGAGGAGGTGAGGTAACAATACTAGAGATGTCTGTCTGTTAGAGAGGAGAGGAGGTGAGGTAACAATACTAGAGATGTCTGTCAGTCAGAGAGGAGAGGAGGTAACAATACTAGAGATGTCTGTCTGTCAGAGAGGAGAGGAGGTGAGGTAACAATACCAGAGATGTCTGTCTGTCAGAGAGGAGAGTAGGTGAGGTAACAATACTAGAGATGTCTGTCTGTCAGAGAGGAGAGGAGGTGAGGTAACAATACTAGAGATGTCTGTCTGTCAGAGAGGAGAGTAGGTGAGGTAACAATACTAGAGATGTCTGTCTGTCAGAGAGGAGAGGAGGTGAGGTAACAATACCAGAGATGTCTGTCTGTCAGAGAGGAGAGGAGGTGAGTTAACAATACTAGAGATGTCTGTCTGTCAGAGAGGAGAGGAGGTGAGGTAACAATACTAGAGATGTCTGTCTGTCAGAGAGGAGAGGAGGTGAGGTAATAATACAAGAGATTTCTGTCTGTCAGAGAGGAGAGGAGGTGAGGGAACAATACTAGAGATGTCTGTCAGAGAGGAGAGAAGGTGAGGTAACAATACTAGAGATGTCTGTCTGTCAGAGAGGAGAGGAGGTGAGGTAACAACACTAGAGATGTCTGTCTGTCAGAGGGGAGAGGAGGTGAGGTAACAATACTAGAGATGTCTGTCTGTCAGAGAGGAGAGGAAAGGAGGTAACAATAATAGAGATGTCTGTCTGTCAGAGAAGAGAGGAGGTGAGGTAACAATACCAGCGATGCCTGTCTGTCAGAGAGGAGAGGAGGTGAGGTAACAATACAAGAGATTTCTGTCTGTCAGAGAGGAGAGGAGGTGAGGGAACAATACTAGAGATGTCTGTCAGAGAGGAGAGAAGGTGAGGTAACAATACTAGAGATGTCTGTCTGTCAGAGAGGAGAGGAGGTGAGGTAACAACACTAGAGATCTCTGTCTGTCAGAGGGGAAAGGAGGTGAGGTAACAATACTAGAGATGTCTGTCTGTCAGAGAGGAGAGGAGATGAGGTAACAATAATAGAGATGTCTGTCTGTCAGAGAAGAGAGGAGGTGAGGTAACAATACCAGCGATGCCTGTCTGTCAGAGAGGAGAGGAGGTGAGGTAACAATACTAGAGATGTCTGTCTGTCAGAGAGGAGAGGAGGTGAGGTAACAATACTAGAGATGTCTGTCTGTCAGAGACGAGAGGAGGTGAGGTAACAATACTTGAGATGTCTGTCAGAGAGGAGAGGAGGTGAGGTAACAATACTAGAGATGTCTGTCAGAGAGGAGAGGAGGTGAGGTAACAATACTAGAGATGTCTGTCTGTCAGAGAGGAGAGGAGGTGAGGTAACAATACTAGAGATGTCTGTCTGTCAGAGGGGAGAGGAGGTGAGGTAACAATACTAGAGATTTCTGTCTGTCAGAGAGGAGAGGAGGTGAGGTAACATTACTAGAGATGTCTGTGAGAGAGGAGAGGAGGTGAGGTAACAATACTAGAGATGTCTGTCTGTCAGAGAGGAGAGGAGGTGAGGTAACAATACTAGAGATGTCTGTTTGTCAGAGAGGAGAGGAGGTGAGGTAACAATACTAGAGATGTCTGTCAGAGAGGAGAGGAGGTGAGGTAACAATACTAGAGATGTCTGTGAGAGAGGAGAGGAGGTGAGGTAACAATACTAGAGATGTCTGTCAGAGAGGAGAGGAGGTGAGGTAACAATACTAGAGATGTCTGTCTGTCAGAGAGGAGAGGAGGTGAGGTAACAATACTAGAGATGTCTGTCTGTCAGAGAGGAGAGGAGGTGAGGTAACAATACTAGAGATGTCTGTATTTCTGTCAGAGAGGAGAGGAGGTGAGGTAACAATACTAGAGATGTCTGTCTGTCATAGGGGAGAGGAGGTGAGGTAACAATACTAGAGATGTCTGTCTGTCAGAGAGGAGAGGAGGTCAGGTAACAATACCAGAGATGTCTGTCAGAGAGGAGAGGAGGTGAGGTAACAATACTAGAGATGTCTGTCAGAGAGGAGAGGAGGTGAGGTAACAACACTAGAGATGTCTGTCTGTCATAGAGGAGAGGAGGTGAGGTAACAATACTAGAGATGTCTGTCTGTCAGATGGGAGAGGAGGTGAGGTAACAATACCAGAGATGTCTGTCTGTCAGAGAGGAGAGGAGGTGAGGTAACAATACTAGAGATGTCTGTCTGTCAGAGGGGAGAGGAGGTGAGGTAACAATACTAGAGGTGTCTGTCTGTTAGAGAGGAGAGGAGGTGAGGTAACAATACTAGAGATGTCTGTCAGAGAGGAGAGGAGGTGAGGTAACAATACTAGAGATGTCTATCTGTTAGAGAGGAGAGGAGGTGAGGTAACAATACTAGAGATGTCTGTCTGTCAGAGAGGAGAGGAGAGGATGTAACAATACTAGAGATGTCTGTCTGTCAGAGAGGAGAGGAGGTGAGGTAACAATACTAGAGATGTCTGTCAGAGAGGAGAGGAGGTGAGGTAACAATACTAGAGATGTCTGTCAGTCAGAGAGGAGAGGAGGTAACAATACTAGAGATGTCTGTCTGTCAGAGAGGAGAGGAGGTGAGGTAACAATACCAGAGATGTCTGTCTGTCAGAGAGGAGAGTAGGTGAGGTAACAATACTAGAGATGTCTGTCTGTCAGAGAGGAGAGGAGGTGAGGTAACAATACCAGAGATGTCTGTCTGTCAGAGAGGAGAGGAGGTGAGGTAACAATACTAGAGATGTCTGTCTGTCAGAGAGGAGAGGAGGTGAGGTAACAATACTAGAGATGTCTGTCAGAGAGGAGAGGAGGTGAGGTAACAATACAAGAGATTTCTGTCTGTCAGAGAGGAGAGGAGGTGAGGGAACAATACTAGAGATGTCTGTCAGAGAGGAGAGAAGGTGAGGTAACAATACTAGAGATGTCTGTCTGTCAGAGAGGAGAGGAGGTGAGGTAACAACACTAGAGATGTCTGTCTGTCAGAGGGGAGAGGAGGTGAGGTAACAATACTAGAGATGTCTGTCTGTCAGAGAGGAGAGGAGAGGAGGTAACAATAATAGAGATGTCTGTCTGTCAGAGAAGAGAGGAGGTGAGGTAACAATACCAGCGATGCCTGTCGGTCAGAGAGGAGAGGAGGTGAGGTAACAATACTAGAGATGTCTGTCTGTCAGAGAGGAGAGGAGGTGAGGTAACAATACTAGAGATGTCTGTCTGTCAGAGACGAGAGGAGGTGAGGTAACAATACTTGAGATGTCTGTCAGAGAGGAGAGGAGGTGAGGTAACAATACTAGAGATGTCTGTCAGAGAGGAGAGGAGGTGAGGTAACAATACTAGAGATGTCTGTCTGTCAGAGAGGAGAGGAGGTGAGGGAACAATACTAGAGATGTCTGTCAGAGAGGAGAGAAGGTGAGGTAACAATACTAGAGATGTCTGTCTGTCAGAGAGGAGAGGAGGTGAGGTAACAACACTAGAGATGTCTGTCTGTCAGAGGGGAGAGGAGGTGAGGTAACAATACTAGAGATGTCTGTCTGTCAGAGAGGAGTGGAGAGGAGGTAACAATAATAGAGATGTCTGTCTGTCAGAGAAGAGAGGAGGTGAGGTAACAATACCAGCGATGCCTGTCTGTCAGAGAGGAGAGGAGGTGAGGTAACAATACTAGAGATGTCTGTCTGTCAGAGAGGAGAGGAGGTGAGGTAACAATACTAGAGATGTCTGTCTGTCAGAGACGAGAGGAGGTGAGGTAACAATACTTGAGATGTCTGTCAGAGAGGAGAGGAGGTGAGGTAACAATACTAGAGATGTCTGTCAGAGAGGAGAGGAGGTGAGGTAACAATACTAGAGATGTCTGTCTGTCAGAGAGGAGAGGAGGTGAGGTAACAATACTAGAGATGTCTGTCTGTCAGAGGGGAGAGGAGGTGAGGTAACAATACTAGAGATTTCTGTCTGTCAGAGAGGAGAGGAGGTGAGGTAACATTACTAGAGATGTCTGTCAGAGAGGAGAGGAGGTGAGGTAACAATACTAGAGATGTCTGTCAGAGAGGAGAGGAGGTGAGGTAACAACACTAGAGATGTCTGTCTGTCAGAGAGGAGAGGAGGTGAGGTAACAATACTAGAGATGTCTATCTGTCAGAGGGGAGAGGAGGTGAGATAACAATACCAGAGATGTCTGTCTGTCAGAGAGGAGAGGAGGTGAGGTAACAATACTAGAGATGTCTGTCAGAGAGGAGAGGAGGTGAGGTAACAATACTAGAGATGTCTGTCTGTCAGAGAGGAGAGGAGGTGAGGTAACAATACAAGAGATTTCTGTCTGTCAGAGAGGAGAGGAGGTGAGGGAACAATACTAGAGATGTCTGTCAGAGAGGAGAGAAGGTGAGGTAACAATACTAGAGATGTCTGTCTGTCAGAGAGGAGAGGAGGTGAGGTAACAACACTAGAGATGTCTGTCTGTCAGAGGGGAGAGGAGGTGAGGTAACAATACCAGAGATGTCTGTCTGTCAGAGGGGAGAGGAGGTGAGGTAACAATACTAGAGGTGTCTGTCTGTTAGAGAGGAGAGGAGGTGAGGTAACAATACTAGAGATGTCTGTCAGAGAGGAGAGGAGGTGAGGTAACAATACTAGAGATGTCTGTCTGTTAGAGAGGAGAGGAGGTGAGGTAACAATACTAGAGATGTCTGTCAGTCAGAGAGGAGAGGAGGTAACAATACTAGAGATGTCTGTCTGTCAGAGAGGAGAGGAGGTGAGGTAACAATACTAGAGATGTCTGTCTGTCAGAGGGGAGAGGAGGTGAGGTAACAATACTAGAGATGTCTGTCTGTCAGAGAGGAGAGGAGGTGAGGTAACAATACTAGAGATGTCTGTCTGTCAGAGAGGAGGGGAGGTGAGGTAACAATACTTGAGATGTCTGTCAGAGAGGAGAGGAGGTGAAGTAACAATACTAGAGATGTCTGTCAGAGAGGAGAGGAGGTGAGGTAACAATACTAGAGATGTCTGTCTGTCAGAGAGGATAGGAGGTGAGGTAACAATACTAGAGATGTCTGTCTGTCAGAGGAGAGAGGAGGTGAGGTAACAATACTAGAGATTTCTGTCTGTCAGAGAGGAGAGGAGGTGAGGTAACAATACTAGAGATGTCTGTCAGAGAGGAGAGGAGGTGAGGTAACAATACTAGAGATGTCTGTCTGTCAGAGAGGAGAGGAGGTGAGGTAACAATACTAGAGATGTCTGTCTGTCAGAGAGGAGAGGAGGTGAGGTAACAATACTAGAGATGTCTGTATTTCTGTCAGAGAGGAGAGGAGGTGAGGTAACAATACAAGAGATGTCTGTCTGTCATAGGGGAGAGGAGGTGAGGTAACAATACTAGAGATGTCTGTCTGTCAGAGAGGAGAGGAGGTGAGGTAACAATACTAGAGATGTCTGTCAGAGAGGAGAGGAGGTGAGGTAACAATACTAGAGATGTCTGTCTGTCAGAGAGGAGAGGAGGTGAGGTAACAATACTAGAGATGTCTGTCTGTCAGAGAGGAGAGGAGGTGAGGTAACAATACAAGAGATGTCTGTCTGTCATAGGGGAGAGGAGGTGAGGTAACAATACTAGAGATGTCTGTCTGTCAGAGAGGAGAGGAGGTGAGGTAACAATACCAGAGATGTCTGTCAGAGAGGAGAGGAGGTGAGGTAACAATACTAGAGATGTCTGTCAGAGAGGAGAGGAGGTGAGGTAACAATACAAGAGATTTCTGTCTGTCAGAGAGGAGAGGAGGTGAGGGAACAATACTAGAGATGTCTGTCAGAGAGGAGAGAAGGTGAGGTAACAATACTAGAGATGTCTGTCTGTCAGAGAGGAGAGGAGGTGAGGTAACAACACTAGAGATGTCTGTCTGTCAGAGGGGAGAGGAGGTGAGGTAACAATACTAGAGATGTCTGTCTGTCAGAGAGGAGAGGAAAGGAGGTAACAATAATAGAGATGTCTGTCTGTCAGAGAAGAGAGGAGGTGAGGTAACAATACCAGCGATGCCTGTCTGTCAGAGAGGAGAGGAGGTGAGGTAACAATACTAGAGATGTCTGTCTGTCAGAGAGGAGAGGAGGTGAGGTAACAATACTAGAGATGTCTGTCTGTTAGAGAGGAGAGGAGGTGAGGTAACAATACTAGAGATGTCTGTCAGTCAGAGAGGAGAGGAGGTAACAATACTAGAGATGTCTGTCTGTCAGATAGGAGAGGAGGTGAGGTAACAATACCAGAGATGTCTGTCTGTCAGAGAGGAGAGTAGGTGAGGTAACAATACTAGAGATGTCTGTCTGTCAGAGAGGAGAGGAGGTGAGGTAACAATACTAGAGATGTCTGTCTGTCAGAGAGGAGAGTAGGTGAGGTAACAATACTAGAGATGTCTGTCTGTCAGAGAGGAGAGGAGGTGAGGTAACAATACTAGAGATGTCTGTCAGAGAGGAGAGGAGGTGAGGTAACAATACTAGAGATGTCTGTCTGTCAGAGAGGATAGGAGGTGAGGTAACAATACTAGAGATGTCTGTCTGTCAGAGGAGAGAGGAGGTGAGGTAACAATACTAGAGATTTCTGTCTGTCAGAGAGGAGAGGAGGTGAGGTAACAATACTAGAGATGTCTGTCAGAGAGGAGAGGAGGTGAGGTAACAATACTAGAGATGTCTGTCTGTCAGAGAGGAGAGGAGGTGAGGTAACAATACTAGAGATGTCTGTCTGTCAGAGAGGAGAGGAGGTGAGGTAACAATACTAGAGATGTCTGTATTTCTGTCAGAGAGGAGAGGAGGTGAGGTAACAATACAAGAGATGTCTGTCTGTCATAGGGGAGAGGAGGTGAGGTAACAATACTAGAGATGTCTGTCTGTCAGAGAGGAGAGGAGGTGAGGTAACAATACCAGAGATGTCTGTCAGAGAGGAGAGGAGGTGAGGTAACAATACTAGAGATGTCTGTCTGTCAGAGAGGAGAGGAGGTGAGGTAACAATACTAGAGATGTCTGTCTGTCAGAGAGGAGAGGAGGTGAGGTAACAATACCAGCGATGCCTGTCTGTCAGAGAGGAGAGGAGGTGAGGTAACAATACCAGAGATGTCTGTCAGAGAGGAGAGGAGGTGAGGTAACAATACTAGAGATGTCTGTCTGTCAGAGAGGAGAGGAAAGGAGGTAACAATAATAGAGATGTCTGTCTGTCAGAGAAGAGAGGAGGTGAGGTAACAATACCAGCGATGCCTGTCTGTCAGAGAGGAGAGGAGGTGAGGTAACAATACTAGAGATGTCTGTCTGTCAGAGAGGAGAGGAGGTGAGGTAACAATACTAGAGATATCTGTCTGTCAGAGAGGAGGGGAGGTGAGGTAACAATACTTGAGATGTCTGTCAGAGAGGAGAGGAGGTGAGGTAACAATACTAGAGATGTCTGTCAGAGAGGAGAGGAGGTGAGGTAACAATACTAGAGATGTCTGTCTGTCAGAGAGGATAGGAGGTGAGGTAACAATACTAGAGATGTCTGTCTGTCAGAGGAGAGAGGAGGTGAGGTAACAATACTAGAGATTTCTGTCTGTCAGAGAGGAGAGGAGGTGAGGTAACAATACTAGAGATGTCTGTCAGAGAGGAGAGGAGGTAAGGTAACAATACTAGAGATGTCTGTCTGTCAGAGAGGAGAGGAGGTGAGGTAACAATACTAGAGATGTCTGTCTGTCAGAGAGGAGAGGAGGTGAGGTAACAATACAAGAGATGTCTGTCTGTCATAGGGGAGAGGAGGTGAGGTAACAATACTAGAGATGTCTGTCTGTCAGAGAGGAGAGGAGGTGAGGTAACAATACCAGAGATGTCTGTCAGAGAGGAGAGGAGGTGAGGTAACAATACTAGAGATGTCTGTCAGAGAGGAGATGAGGTGAGGTAACAACACTAGAGATGTCTGTCTGTCATAGAGGAGAGGAGGTGAGGTAACAATACTAGAGATGTCTGTCTGTCAGAGGGGAGAGGAGGTGAGGTAACAATACTAGAGGTGTCTGTCTGTTAGAGAGGAGAGGAGGTGAGGTAACAATACCAGAGATGTCTGTCAGAGAGGAGAGGAGGTGAGGTAACAATACTAGAGATGTCTGTCTGTCAGAGAGGAGAGGAGGTGAGGTAACAATACTAGAGATGTCTGTCTGTCAGAGAGGAGAGGAGGTGAGGTAACAATACCAGCGATGCCTGTCTGTCAGAGAGGAGAGGAGGGGAGGTAACAATACCAGAGATGTCTGTCAGAGAGGAGAGGAGGTGAGGTAACAATACTAGAGATGTCTGTCTGTCAGAGAGGAGAGGAAAGGAGGTAACAATAATAGAGATGTCTGTCTGTCAGAGAAGAGAGGAGGTGAGGTAACAATACCAGCGATGCCTGTCTGTCAGAGAGGAGAGGAGGTGAGGTAACAATACTAGAGATGTCTGTCTGTCAGAGAGAAGAGGAGGTGAGGTAACAATACTAGAGATGTCTGTCTGTCAGAGAGGAGGGGAGGTGAGGTAACAATACTTGAGATGTCTGTCAGAGAGGAGAGGAGGTGAGGTAACAATACTAGAGATGTCTGTCAGAGAGGAGAGGAGGTGAGGTAACAATACTAGAGATGTCTGTCTGTCAGAGGGGAGAGGAGGTGAGGTAACAATACTAGAGGTGTCTGTCTGTTAGAGAGGAGAGGAGGTGAGGTAACAATACTAGAGATGTCTGTCTGTTAGAGAGGAGAGGAGGTGAGGTAACAATACTAGAGATGTCTGTCTGTCAGAGAGGAGAGGAGAGGAGGTAACAATACTAGAGATGTCTGTCTGTCAGAGAGGAGAGGAGGTGAGGTAACAATACTAGAGATGTCTGTCAGAGAGGAGAGGAGGTGAGGTAACAATACTAGAGATGTCTGTCAGTCAGAGAGGAGAGGAGGTAACAATACTAGAGATGTCTGTCTGTCAGAGAGGAGAGGAGGTGAGGTAACAATACCAGAGATGTCTGTCTGTCAGAGAGGAGAGTAGGTGAGGTAACAATACTAGAGATGTCTGTCTGTCAGAGAGGAGAGGAGGTGAGGTAACAATACTAGAGATGTCTGTCTGTCAGAGAGGAGAGGAGGTGAGGTAACAATACTAGAGATGTCTTTCTGTCAGAGAGGAGAGGAGGTGAGGTAACAATACAAGAGATTTCTGTCTGTCAGAGAGGAGAGGAGGTGAGGGAACAATACTAGAGATGTCTGTCAGAGAGGAGAGAAGGTGAGGTAACAATACTAGAGATGTCTGTCTGTCAGAGAGGAGAGGAGGTGAGGTAACAATACTAGAGATGTCTGTCTGTCAGAGGGGAGAGGAGGTGAGGTAACAATACTAGAGGTGTCTGTCTGTTACAGAGGAGAGGAGGTGAGGTAACAATACTAGAGATGTCTGTCAGAGAGGAGAGGAGGTGAGGTAACAATACTAGAGATGTCTGTCTGTTAGAGAGGAGAGGAGGTGAGGTAACAATACTAGAGATGTCTGTCAGTCAGAGAGGAGAGGAGGTAACAATACTAGAGATGTCTGTCTGTCAGATAGGAGAGGAGGTGAGGTAACAATACCAGAGATGTCTGTCTGTCAGAGAGGAGAGTAGGTGAGGTAACAATACTAGAGATGTCTGTCTGTCAGAGAGGAGAGGAGGTGAGGTAACAATACTAGAGATGTCAGTCTGTCAGAGAGGAGAGAAGGTGAGGTAACAATACTAGAGATGTCTGTCTGTCAGAGAGGAGAGGAGGTGAGGTAACAACACTAGAGATGTCTGTCTGTCAGAGGGGAGAGGAGGTGAGGTAACAATACTAGAGATGTCTGTCTGTCAGAGAGGAGAGGAAAGGAGGTAACAATAATAGAGATGTCTGTCTGTCAGAGAAGAGAGGAGGTGAGGTAACAATACCAGCAATGCCTGTCTGTCGTAGAGGAGAGGAGGTGAGGTAACAATACTAGAGATGTCTGTCTGTCAGAGAGGAGAGGAGGTGAGGTAACAATACTAGAGATGTCTGTCTGTCAGAGACGAGAGGAGGTGAGGTAACAATACTTGAGATGTCTGTCAGAGAGGAGAGGAGGTGAGGTAACAATACTAGAGATGTCTGTCTGTCAGAGAGGAGAGGAGGTGAGGTAACAATACTAGAGATGTCTGTCTGTCAGAGAGGAGAGGAGTTGAGGTAACAATACTAGAGATGTCTGTATTTCTGTCAGAGAGGAGAGGAGGTGAGGTAACAATACTAGAGATGTCTGTCTGTCAGAGGGGAGAGGAGGTGAGGTAACAATACTAGAGATGTCTGTCTGTCAGAGAGGAGAGGAGGTGAGGTAACAATACCAGAGATGTCTGTCAGAGAGGAGAGGAGGTGAGGTAACAATACTAGAGATGTCTGTCAGAGAGGAGAGGAGGTGAGGTAACAACACTAGAGATGTCTGTCTGTCAGAGGGGAGAGGAGGTGAGGTAACAATACTAGAGATGTCTGTCTGTCAGAGAGGAGAGGAGGTGAGGTAACAATACTAGAGATGTCTGTCTGTCAGAGAGGAGGGGAGGTGAGGTAACAATACTTGAGATGTCTGTCAGAGAGGAGAGGAGGTGAAGTAACAATACTAGAGATGTCTGTCAGAGAGGAGAGGAGGTGAGGTAACAATACTAGAGATGTCTGTCTGTCAGAGAGGATAGGAGGTGAGGTAACAATACTAGAGATGTCTGTCTGTCAGAGGAGAGAGGAGGTGAGGTAACAATACTAGAGATTTCTGTCTGTCAGAGAGGAGAGGAGGTGAGGTAACAATACTAGAGATGTCTGTCAGAGAGGAGAGGAGGTGAGGTAACAATACTAGAGATGTCTGTCTGTCAGAGAGGAGAGGAGGTGAGGTAACAATACTAGAGATGTCTGTCTGTCAGAGAGGAGAGGAGGTGAGGTAACAATACTAGAGATGTCTGTATTTCTGTCAGAGAGGAGAGGAGGTGAGGTAACAATACAAGAGATGTCTGTCTGTCATAGGGGAGAGGAGGTGAGGTAACAATACTAGAGATGTCTGTCTGTCAGAGAGGAGAGGAGGTGAGGTAACAATACCAGAGATGTCTGTCAGAGAGGAGAGGAGGTGAGGTAACAATACTAGAGATGTCTGTCTGTCAGAGAGGAGAGGAGGTGAGGTAACAATACTAGAGATGTCTGTCTGTCAGAGAGGAGAGGAGGTGAGGTAACAATACCAGCGATGCCTGTCTGTCAGAGAGGAGAGGAGGTGAGGTAACAATACCAGAGATGTCTGTCAGAGAGGAGAGGAGGTGAGGTAACAATACTAGAGATGTCTGTCTGTCAGAGAGGAGAGGAAAGGAGGTAACAATAATAGAGATGTCTGTCTGTCAGAGAAGAGAGGAGGTGAGGTAACAATACCAGCGATGCCTGTCTGTCAGAGAGGAGAGGAGGTGAGGTAACAATACTAGAGATGTCTGTCTGTCAGAGAGGAGAGGAGGTGAGGTAACAATACTAGAGATATCTGTCTGTCAGAGAGGAGGGGAGGTGAGGTAACAATACTTGAGATGTCTGTCAGAGAGGAGAGGAGGTGAGGTAACAATACTAGAGATGTCTGTCAGAGAGGAGAGGAGGTGAGGTAACAATACTAGAGATGTCTGTCTGTCAGAGAGGATAGGAGGTGAGGTAACAATACTAGAGATGTCTGTCTGTCAGAGGAGAGAGGAGGTGAGGTAACAATACTAGAGATGTCTGTCTGTCAGAGAGGAGAGGAGGTGAGGTAACAATACTAGAGATGTCTGTCTGTCAGAGAGGAGAGGAGGTGAGGTAACAATACAAGAGATGTCTGTCTGTCATAGGGGAGAGGAGGTGAGGTAACAATACTAGAGATGTCTGTCTGTCAGAGAGGAGAGGAGGTGAGGTAACAATACCAGAGATGTCTGTCAGAGAGGAGAGGAGGTGAGGTAACAATACTAGAGATGTCTGTCAGAGAGGAGATGAGGTGAGGTAACAACACTAGAGATGTCTGTCTGTCATAGAGGAGAGGAGGTGAGGTAACAATACTAGAGATGTCTGTCTGTCAGAGGGGAGAGGAGGTGAGGTAACAATACTAGAGGTGTCTGTCTGTTAGAGAGGAGAGGAGGTGAGGTAACAATACCAGAGATGTCTGTCAGAGAGGAGAGGAGGTGAGGTAACAATACTAGAGATGTCTGTCTGTCAGAGAGGAGAGGAGGTGAGGTAACAATACTAGAGATGTCTGTCTGTCAGAGAGGAGAGGAGGTGAGGTAACAATACCAGCGATGCCTGTCTGTCAGAGAGGAGAGGAGGGGAGGTAACAATACCAGAGATGTCTGTCAGAGAGGAGAGGAGGTGAGGTAACAATACTAGAGATGTCTGTCTGTCAGAGAGGAGAGGAAAGGAGGTAACAATAATAGAGATGTCTGTCTGTCAGAGAAGAGAGGAGGTGAGGTAACAATACCAGCGATGCCTGTCTGTCAGAGAGGAGAGGAGGTGAGGTAACAATACTAGAGATGTCTGTCTGTCAGAGAGAAGAGGAGGTGAGGTAACAATACTAGAGATGTCTGTCTGTCAGAGAGGAGGGGAGGTGAGGTAACAATACTTGAGATGTCTGTCAGAGAGGAGAGGAGGTGAGGTAACAATACTAGAGATGTCTGTCAGAGAGGAGAGGAGGTGAGGTAACAATACTAGAGATGTCTGTCTGTCAGAGGGGAGAGGAGGTGAGGTAACAATACTAGAGGTGTCTGTCTGTTAGAGAGGAGAGGAGGTGAGGTAACAATACTAGAGATGTCTGTCTGTTAGAGAGGAGAGGAGGTGAGGTAACAATACTAGAGATGTCTGTCTGTCAGAGAGGAGAGGAGAGGAGGTAACAATACTAGAGATGTCTGTCTGTCAGAGAGGAGAGGAGGTGAGGTAACAATACTAGAGATGTCTGTCAGAGAGGAGAGGAGGTGAGGTAACAATACTAGAGATGTCTGTCAGTCAGAGAGGAGAGGAGGTAACAATACTAGAGATGTCTGTCTGTCAGAGAGGAGAGGAGGTGAGGTAACAATACCAGAGATGTCTGTCTGTCAGAGAGGAGAGTAGGTGAGGTAACAATACTAGAGATGTCTGTCTGTCAGAGAGGAGAGGAGGTGAGGTAACAATACTAGAGATGTCTGTCTGTCAGAGAGGAGAGGAGGTGAGGTAACAATACTAGAGATGTCTTTCTGTCAGAGAGGAGAGGAGGTGAGGTAACAATACAAGAGATTTCTGTCTGTCAGAGAGGAGAGGAGGTGAGGGAACAATACTAGAGATGTCTGTCAGAGAGGAGAGAAGGTGAGGTAACAATACTAGAGATGTCTGTCTGTCAGAGAGGAGAGGAGGTGAGGTAACAATACTAGAGATGTCTGTCTGTCAGAGGGGAGAGGAGGTGAGGTAACAATACTAGAGGTGTCTGTCTGTTACAGAGGAGAGGAGGTGAGGTAACAATACTAGAGATGTCTGTCAGAGAGGAGAGGAGGTGAGGTAACAATACTAGAGATGTCTGTCTGTTAGAGAGGAGAGGAGGTGAGGTAACAATACTAGAGATGTCTGTCAGTCAGAGAGGAGAGGAGGTAACAATACTAGAGATGTCTGTCTGTCAGATAGGAGAGGAGGTGAGGTAACAATACCAGAGATGTCTGTCTGTCAGAGAGGAGAGTAGGTGAGGTAACAATACTAGAGATGTCTGTCTGTCAGAGAGGAGAGGAGGTGAGGTAACAATACTAGAGATGTCAGTCTGTCAGAGAGGAGAGAAGGTGAGGTAACAATACTAGAGATGTCTGTCTGTCAGAGAGGAGAGGAGGTGAGGTAACAACACTAGAGATGTCTGTCTGTCAGAGGGGAGAGGAGGTGAGGTAACAATACTAGAGATGTCTGTCTGTCAGAGAGGAGAGGAAAGGAGGTAACAATAATAGAGATGTCTGTCTGTCAGAGAAGAGAGGAGGTGAGGTAACAATACCAGCAATGCCTGTCTGTCGTAGAGGAGAGGAGGTGAGGTAACAATACTAGAGATGTCTGTCTGTCAGAGAGGAGAGGAGGTGAGGTAACAATACTAGAGATGTCTGTCTGTCAGAGACGAGAGGAGGTGAGGTAACAATACTTGAGATGTCTGTCAGAGAGGAGAGGAGGTGAGGTAACAATACTAGAGATGTCTGTCTGTCAGAGAGGAGAGGAGGTGAGGTAACAATACTAGAGATGTCTGTCTGTCAGAGAGGAGAGGAGTTGAGGTAACAATACTAGAGATGTCTGTATTTCTGTCAGAGAGGAGAGGAGGTGAGGTAACAATACTAGAGATGTCTGTCTGTCAGAGGGGAGAGGAGGTGAGGTAACAATACTAGAGATGTCTGTCTGTCAGAGAGGAGAGGAGGTGAGGTAACAATACCAGAGATGTCTGTCAGAGAGGAGAGGAGGTGAGGTAACAATACTAGAGATGTCTGTCAGAGAGGAGAGGAGGTGAGGTAACAACACTAGAGATGTCTGTCTGTCAGAGGGGAGAGGAGGTGAGGTAACAATACTAGAGATGTCTGTCTGTCAGAGAGGAGAGGAGGTGAGGTAACAATACTAGAGATGTCTGTCTGTCAGAGAGGAGGGGAGGTGAGGTAACAATACTTGAGATGTCTGTCAGAGAGGAGAGGAGGTGAAGTAACAATACTAGAGATGTCTGTCAGAGAGGAGAGGAGGTGAGGTAACAATACTAGAGATGTCTGTCTGTCAGAGAGGATAGGAGGTGAGGTAACAATACTAGAGATGTCTGTCTGTCAGAGGAGAGAGGAGGTGAGGTAACAATACTAGAGATTTCTGTCTGTCAGAGAGGAGAGGAGGTGAGGTAACAATACTAGAGATGTCTGTCAGAGAGGAGAGGAGGTGAGGTAACAATACTAGAGATGTCTGTCTGTCAGAGAGGAGAGGAGGTGAGGTAACAATACTAGAGATGTCTGTCTGTCAGAGAGGAGAGGAGGTGAGGTAACAATACTAGAGATGTCTGTATTTCTGTCAGAGAGGAGAGGAGGTGAGGTAACAATACAAGAGATGTCTGTCTGTCATAGGGGAGAGGAGGTGAGGTAACAATACTAGAGATGTCTGTCTGTCAGAGAGGAGAGGAGGTGAGGTAACAATACCAGAGATGTCTGTCAGAGAGGAGAGGAGGTGAGGTAACAATACTAGAGATGTCTGTCTGTCAGAGAGGAGAGGAGGTGAGGTAACAATACTAGAGATGTCTGTCTGTCAGAGAGGAGAGGAGGTGAGGTAACAATACCAGCGATGCCTGTCTGTCAGAGAGGAGAGGAGGTGAGGTAACAATACCAGAGATGTCTGTCAGAGAGGAGAGGAGGTGAGGTAACAATACTAGAGATGTCTGTCTGTCAGAGAGGAGAGGAAAGGAGGTAACAATAATAGAGATGTCTGTCTGTCAGAGAAGAGAGGAGGTGAGGTAACAATACCAGCGATGCCTGTCTGTCAGAGAGGAGAGGAGGTGAGGTAACAATACTAGAGATGTCTGTCTGTCAGAGAGGAGAGGAGGTGAGGTAACAATACTAGAGATATCTGTCTGTCAGAGAGGAGGGGAGGTGAGGTAACAATACTTGAGATGTCTGTCAGAGAGGAGAGGAGGTGAGGTAACAATACTAGAGATGTCTGTCAGAGAGGAGAGGAGGTGAGGTAACAATACTAGAGATGTCTGTCTGTCAGAGAGGATAGGAGGTGAGGTAACAATACTAGAGATGTCTGTCTGTCAGAGGAGAGAGGAGGTGAGGTAACAATACTAGAGATTTCTGTCTGTCAGAGAGGAGAGGAGGTGAGGTAACAATACTAGAGATGTCTGTCAGAGAGGAGAGGAGGTGAGGTAACAATACTAGAGATGTCTGTCTGTCAGAGAGGAGAGGAGGTGAGGTAACAATACAAGAGATGTCTGTCTGTCATAGGGGAGAGGAGGTGAGGTAACAATACTAGAGATGTCTGTCTGTCAGAGAGGAGAGGAGGTGAGGTAACAATACCAGAGATGTCTGTCAGAGAGGAGAGGAGGTGAGGTAACAATACTAGAGATGTCTGTCAGAGAGGAGAGGAGGTGAGGTAACAATACAAGAGATTTCTGTCTGTCAGAGAGGAGAGGAGGTGAGGGAACAATACTAGAGATGTCTGTCAGAGAGGAGAGAAGGTGAGGTAACAATACTAGAGATGTCTGTCTGTCAGAGAGGAGAGGAGGTGAGGTAACAACACTAGAGATGTCTGTCTGTCAGAGGGGAGAGGAGGTGAGGTAACAATACTAGAGATGTCTGTCTGTCAGAGAGGAGAGGAAAGGAGGTAACAATAATAGAGATGTCTGTCTGTCAGAGAAGAGAGGAGGTGAGGTAACAATACCAGCGATGCCTGTCTGTCAGAGAGGAGAGGAGGTGAGGTAACAATACTAGAGATGTCTGTCTGTCAGAGAGGAGAGGAGGTGAGGTAACAATACTAGAGATGTCTGTCTGTTAGAGAGGAGAGGAGGTGAGGTAACAATACTAGAGATGTCTGTCAGTCAGAGAGGAGAGGAGGTAACAATACTAGAGATGTCTGTCTGTCAGATAGGAGAGGAGGTGAGGTAACAATACCAGAGATGTCTGTCTGTCAGAGAGGAGAGTAGGTGAGGTAACAATACTAGAGATGTCTGTCTGTCAGAGAGGAGAGGAGGTGAGGTAACAATACTAGAGATGTCTGTCTGTCAGAGAGGAGAGTAGGTGAGGTAACAATACTAGAGATGTCTGTCTGTCAGAGAGGAGAGGAGGTGAGGTAACAATACTAGAGATGTCTGTCAGAGAGGAGAGGAGGTGAGGTAACAATACTAGAGATGTCTGTCTGTCAGAGAGGATAGGAGGTGAGGTAACAATACTAGAGATGTCTGTCTGTCAGAGGAGAGAGGAGGTGAGGTAACAATACTAGAGATTTCTGTCTGTCAGAGAGGAGAGGAGGTGAGGTAACAATACTAGAGATGTCTGTCAGAGAGGAGAGGAGGTGAGGTAACAATACTAGAGATGTCTGTCTGTCAGAGAGGAGAGGAGGTGAGGTAACAATACTAGAGATGTCTGTCTGTCAGAGAGGAGAGGAGGTGAGGTAACAATACTAGAGATGTCTGTATTTCTGTCAGAGAGGAGAGGAGGTGAGGTAACAATACAAGAGATGTCTGTCTGTCATAGGGGAGAGGAGGTGAGGTAACAATACTAGAGATGTCTGTCTGTCAGAGAGGAGAGGAGGTGAGGTAACAATACCAGAGATGTCTGTCAGAGAGGAGAGGAGGTGAGGTAACAATACTAGAGATGTCTGTCTGTCAGAGAGGAGAGGAGGTGAGGTAACAATACTAGAGATGTCTGTCTGTCAGAGAGGAGAGGAGGTGAGGTAACAATACCAGCGATGCCTGTCTGTCAGAGAGGAGAGGAGGTGAGGTAACAATACCAGAGATGTCTGTCAGAGAGGAGAGGAGGTGAGGTAACAATACTAGAGATGTCTGTCTGTCAGAGAGGAGAGGAAAGGAGGTAACAATAATAGAGATGTCTGTCTGTCAGAGAAGAGAGGAGGTGAGGTAACAATACCAGCGATGCCTGTCTGTCAGAGAGGAGAGGAGGTGAGGTAACAATACTAGAGATGTCTGTCTGTCAGAGAGGAGAGGAGGTGAGGTAACAATACTAGAGATATCTGTCTGTCAGAGAGGAGGGGAGGTGAGGTAACAATACTTGAGATGTCTGTCAGAGAGGAGAGGAGGTGAGGTAACAATACTAGAGATGTCTGTCAGAGAGGAGAGGAGGTGAGGTAACAATACTAGAGATGTCTGTCTGTCAGAGAGGATAGGAGGTGAGGTAACAATACTAGAGATGTCTGTCTGTCAGAGGAGAGAGGAGGTGAGGTAACAATACTAGAGATTTCTGTCTGTCAGAGAGGAGAGGAGGTGAGGTAACAATACTAGAGATGTCTGTCAGAGAGGAGAGGAGGTAAGGTAACAATACTAGAGATGTCTGTCTGTCAGAGAGGAGAGGAGGTGAGGTAACAATACTAGAGATGTCTGTCTGTCAGAGAGGAGAGGAGGTGAGGTAACAATACAAGAGATGTCTGTCTGTCATAGGGGAGAGGAGGTGAGGTAACAATACTAGAGATGTCTGTCTGTCAGAGAGGAGAGGAGGTGAGGTAACAATACCAGAGATGTCTGTCAGAGAGGAGAGGAGGTGAGGTAACAATACTAGAGATGTCTGTCAGAGAGGAGATGAGGTGAGGTAACAACACTAGAGATGTCTGTCTGTCATAGAGGAGAGGAGGTGAGGTAACAATACTAGAGATGTCTGTCTGTCAGAGGGGAGAGGAGGTGAGGTAACAATACTAGAGGTGTCTGTCTGTTAGAGAGGAGAGGAGGTGAGGTAACAATACCAGAGATGTCTGTCAGAGAGGAGAGGAGGTGAGGTAACAATACTAGAGATGTCTGTCTGTCAGAGAGGAGAGGAGGTGAGGTAACAATACTAGAGATGTCTGTCTGTCAGAGAGGAGAGGAGGTGAGGTAACAATACCAGCGATGCCTGTCTGTCAGAGAGGAGAGGAGGGGAGGTAACAATACCAGAGATGTCTGTCAGAGAGGAGAGGAGGTGAGGTAACAATACTAGAGATGTCTGTCTGTCAGAGAGGAGAGGAAAGGAGGTAACAATAATAGAGATGTCTGTCTGTCAGAGAAGAGAGGAGGTGAGGTAACAATACCAGCGATGCCTGTCTGTCAGAGAGGAGAGGAGGTGAGGTAACAATACTAGAGATGTCTGTCTGTCAGAGAGAAGAGGAGGTGAGGTAACAATACTAGAGATGTCTGTCTGTCAGAGAGGAGGGGAGGTGAGGTAACAATACTTGAGATGTCTGTCAGAGAGGAGAGGAGGTGAGGTAACAATACTAGAGATGTCTGTCAGAGAGGAGAGGAGGTGAGGTAACAATACTAGAGATGTCTGTCTGTCAGAGGGGAGAGGAGGTGAGGTAACAATACTAGAGGTGTCTGTCTGTTAGAGAGGAGAGGAGGTGAGGTAACAATACTAGAGATGTCTGTCTGTTAGAGAGGAGAGGAGGTGAGGTAACAATACTAGAGATGTCTGTCTGTCAGAGAGGAGAGGAGAGGAGGTAACAATACTAGAGATGTCTGTCTGTCAGAGAGGAGAGGAGGTGAGGTAACAATACTAGAGATGTCTGTCAGAGAGGAGAGGAGGTGAGGTAACAATACTAGAGATGTCTGTCAGTCAGAGAGGAGAGGAGGTAACAATACTAGAGATGTCTGTCTGTCAGAGAGGAGAGGAGGTGAGGTAACAATACCAGAGATGTCTGTCTGTCAGAGAGGAGAGTAGGTGAGGTAACAATACTAGAGATGTCTGTCTGTCAGAGAGGAGAGGAGGTGAGGTAACAATACTAGAGATGTCTGTCTGTCAGAGAGGAGAGGAGGTGAGGTAACAATACTAGAGATGTCTTTCTGTCAGAGAGGAGAGGAGGTGAGGTAACAATACAAGAGATTTCTGTCTGTCAGAGAGGAGAGGAGGTGAGGGAACAATACTAGAGATGTCTGTCAGAGAGGAGAGAAGGTGAGGTAACAATACTAGAGATGTCTGTCTGTCAGAGAGGAGAGGAGGTGAGGTAACAATACTAGAGATGTCTGTCTGTCAGAGGGGAGAGGAGGTGAGGTAACAATACTAGAGGTGTCTGTCTGTTACAGAGGAGAGGAGGTGAGGTAACAATACTAGAGATGTCTGTCAGAGAGGAGAGGAGGTGAGGTAACAATACTAGAGATGTCTGTCTGTTAGAGAGGAGAGGAGGTGAGGTAACAATACTAGAGATGTCTGTCAGTCAGAGAGGAGAGGAGGTAACAATACTAGAGATGTCTGTCTGTCAGATAGGAGAGGAGGTGAGGTAACAATACCAGAGATGTCTGTCTGTCAGAGAGGAGAGTAGGTGAGGTAACAATACTAGAGATGTCTGTCTGTCAGAGAGGAGAGGAGGTGAGGTAACAATACTAGAGATGTCAGTCTGTCAGAGAGGAGAGAAGGTGAGGTAACAATACTAGAGATGTCTGTCTGTCAGAGAGGAGAGGAGGTGAGGTAACAACACTAGAGATGTCTGTCTGTCAGAGGGGAGAGGAGGTGAGGTAACAATACTAGAGATGTCTGTCTGTCAGAGAGGAGAGGAAAGGAGGTAACAATAATAGAGATGTCTGTCTGTCAGAGAAGAGAGGAGGTGAGGTAACAATACCAGCAATGCCTGTCTGTCGTAGAGGAGAGGAGGTGAGGTAACAATACTAGAGATGTCTGTCTGTCAGAGAGGAGAGGAGGTGAGGTAACAATACTAGAGATGTCTGTCTGTCAGAGACGAGAGGAGGTGAGGTAACAATACTTGAGATGTCTGTCAGAGAGGAGAGGAGGTGAGGTAACAATACTAGAGATGTCTGTCTGTCAGAGAGGAGAGGAGGTGAGGTAACAATACTAGAGATGTCTGTCTGTCAGAGAGGAGAGGAGTTGAGGTAACAATACTAGAGATGTCTGTATTTCTGTCAGAGAGGAGAGGAGGTGAGGTAACAATACTAGAGATGTCTGTCTGTCAGAGGGGAGAGGAGGTGAGGTAACAATACTAGAGATGTCTGTCTGTCAGAGAGGAGAGGAGGTGAGGTAACAATACCAGAGATGTCTGTCAGAGAGGAGAGGAGGTGAGGTAACAATACTAGAGATGTCTGTCAGAGAGGAGAGGAGGTGAGGTAACAACACTAGAGATGTCTGTCTGTCATAGAGGAGAGGAGGTGAGGTAACAATACTAGAGATGTCTGTCTGTCAGAGGGGAGAGGAGGTGAGGTAACAATACCAGAGATGTCTGTCTGTCAGAGAGGAGAGGAGGTGAGGTAACAATACTAGAGATGTCTGTCAGAGAGGAGAGGAGGGGAGGTAACAATAGTAGAGATGTCTGTCTGTCAGAGAGGAGAGGAGGTGAGGTAACAATACTAGAGATGTCTGTCTGTCAGAGAGGAGAGGAGGTGAGGTAACAATACTAGAGAGTTCTGTCTGTCAGAGAGGAGAGGAGGTGAGGGAACAATACTAGAGATTTCTGTCTGTCAGAGGGGAGAGGAGGTGAGGTAACAATACCAGAGATGTCTGTCTGTCAGAGAGGAGTGGAGGTGAGTTAACAATACTAGAGATGTCTGTCAGAGAGAGAGGAGGTGAGGTAACAATACTAGAGATGTCTGTCAGAAAGGAGAGGAGGTGAGGTAACAATACTAGAGATGTCTCTGTCAGAGAGGAGAGGAGGTGAGGTAACAATACTAGAGATGTCTGTCCGAGAGGAGAGGAGGTGAGGTAACAATACTAGAGATGTCTGTCAGAGAGGAGAGGAGGTGAGGTACCAATACTAGAGATGTCTGTCAGAGAGGAGAGGAGGTGAGGTAACAATACTAGAGATGTCTGTCTGTCAGAGAGGAGAGGAGGTGAGGTAACAACACTAGAGATGTCTGTCTGTCAGAGAGGAGAGGAGGTGAGGTAACAATACTAGAGATGTCTGTCTGTCAGAGGGGAGAGGAGGTGAGATAACAATACCAGAGATGTCTGTCTGTCAGAGAGGAGAGGAGGTGAGGTAACAATACTAGAGATGTCTGTCAGAGAGGAGAGGAGGTGAGGTAACAATACTAGAGATGTCTGTCTGTCAGAGAGGAGAGGAGGTGAGGTAACAATACTAGAGATGTCTGTCTGTCAGAGAGGAGGGGAGGTGAGGTAACAATACTTGAGATGTCTGTCAGAGAGGAGAAGAGGTGAGGTAACAATACAAGAGATGTCTGTCAGAGAGGAGAGGAGGTGAGGTAACAATACTAGAGATGTCTGTCTGTCAGAGAGGAGAGGAGGTGAGGTAACAATACAAGAGATTTCTGTCTGTCAGAGAGGAGAGGAGGTGAGGGAACAATACTAGAGATGTCTGTCAGAGAGGAGAGAAGGTGAGGTAACAATACTAGAGATGTCTGTCTGTCAGAGAGGAGAGGAGGTGAGGTAACAACACTAGAGATGTCTGTCTGTCAGAGGGGAGAGGAGGTGAGGTAACAATACTAGAGATGTCTGTCTGTCAGAGAGGAGAGGAAAGGAGGTAACAATAATAGAGATGTCTGTCTGTCAGAGAAGAGAGGAGGTGAGGTAACAATACCAGCGATGCCTGTCTGTCAGAGAGGAGAGGAGGTGAGGTAACAATACTAGAGATGTCTGTCTGTCAGAGAGGAGAGGAGGTGAGGTAACAATACTAGAGATGTCTGTCTGTTAGAGAGGAGAGGAGGTGAGGTAACAATACTAGAGATGTCTGTCAGTCAGAGAGGAGAGGAGGTAACAATACTAGAGATGTCTGTCTGTCAGATAGGAGAGGAGGTGAGGTAACAATACCAGAGATGTCTGTCTGTCAGAGAGGAGAGTAGGTGAGGTAACAATACTAGAGATGTCTGTCTGTCAGAGAGGAGAGGAGGTGAGGTAACAATACTAGAGATGTCTGTCTGTCAGAGAGGAGAGTAGGTGAGGTAACAATACTAGAGATGTCTGTCTGTCAGAGAGGAGAGGAGGTGAGGTAACAATACTAGAGATGTCTGTCTGTCAGAGAGGAGAGGAGGTGAGGTAACAATACTAGAGATGTCTGTCTGTCAGAGAGGAGAGGAGGTGAGGTAACAATACAAGAGATTTCTGTCTGTCAGAGAGGAGAGGAGGTGAGGGAACAATACTAGAGATGTCTGTCAGAGAGGAGAGAAGGTGAGGTAACAATACTAGAGATGTCTGTCTGTCAGAGAGGAGAGGAGGTGAGGTAACAACACTAGAGATGTCTGTCTGTCAGAGGGGAGAGGAGGTGAGGTAACAATACTAGAGATGTCTGTCTGTCAGAGAGGAGAGGAAAGGAGGTAACAATAATAGAGATGTCTGTCTGTCAGAGAAGAGAGGAGGTGAGGTAACAATACCAGCAATGCCTGTCTGTCGTAGAGGAGAGGAGGTGAGGTAACAATACTAGAGATGTCTGTCTGTCAGAGAGGAGAGGAGGTGAGGTAACAATACTAGAGATGTCTGTCTGTCAGAGACGAGAGGAGGTGAGGTAACAATACTTGAGATGTCTGTCAGAGAGGAGAGGAGGTGAGGTAACAATACTAGAGATGTCTGTCTGTCAGAGAGGAGAGGAGGTGAGGTAACAATACTAGAGATGTCTGTCTGTCAGAGAGGAGAGGAGTTGAGGTAACAATACTAGAGATGTCTGTATTTCTGTCAGAGAGGAGAGGAGGTGAGGTAACAATACTAGAGATGTCTGTCTGTCAGAGGGGAGAGGAGGTGAGGTAACAATACTAGAGATGTCTGTCTGTCAGAGAGGAGAGGAGGTGAGGTAACAATACCAGAGATGTCTGTCAGAGAGGAGAGGAGGTGAGGTAACAATACTAGAGATGTCTGTCAGAGAGGAGAGGAGGTGAGGTAACAACACTAGAGATGTCTGTCTGTCATAGAGGAGAGGAGGTGAGGTAACAATACTAGAGATGTCTGTCTGTCAGAGGGGAGAGGAGGTGAGGTAACAATACCAGAGATGTCTGTCTGTCAGAGAGGAGAGGAGGTGAGGTAACAATACTAGAGATGTCTGTCAGAGAGGAGAGGAGGTGAGGTAACAATAGTAGAGATGTCTGTCTGTCAGAGAGGAGAGGAGGTGAGGTAACAATACTAGAGATGTCTGTCTGTCAGAGAGGAGAGGAGGTGAGGTAACAATACTAGAGAGTTCTGTCTGTCAGAGAGGAGAGGAGGTGAGGGAACAATACTAGAGATTTCTGTCTGTCAGAGGGGAGAGGAGGTGAGGTAACAATACCAGAGATGTCTGTCTGTCAGAGAGGAGTGGAGGTGAGTTATCAATACTAGAGATGTCTGTCAGAGAGGAGAGGAGGTGAGGTAACAATACTAGAGATGTCTGTCAGAAAGGAGAGGAGGTGAGGTAACAATACTAGAGATGTCTCTGTCAGAGAGGAGAGGAGGTGAGGTAACAATACTAGAGATGTCTGTCCGAGAGGAGAGGAGGTGAGGTAACAATACTAGAGATGTCTGTCAGAGAGGAGAGGAGGTGAGGTACCAATACTAGAGATGTCTGTCAGAGAGGAGAGGAGGTGAGGTAACAATACTAGAGATGTCTGTCTGTCAGAGAGGAGAGGAGGTGAGGTAACAACACTAGAGATGTCTGTCTGTCAGAGAGGAGAGGAGGTGAGGTAACAATACTAGAGATGTCTGTCTGTCAGAGGGGAGAGGAGGTGAGATAACAATACCAGAGATGTCTGTCTGTCAGAGAGGAGAGGAGGTGAGGTAACAATACTAGAGATGTCTGTCAGAGAGGAGAGGAGGTGAGGTAACAATACTAGAGATGTCTGTCTGTCAGAGAGGAGAGGAGGTGAGGTAACAATACTAGAGATGTCTGTCTGTCAGAGAGGAGGGGAGGTGAGGTAACAATACTTGAGAAGTCTGTCAGAGAGGAGAAGAGGTGAGGTAACAATACAAGAGATGTCTGTCAGAGAGGAGAGGAGGTGAGGTAACAATACTAGAGATGTCTGTCTGTCAGAGAGGAGAGGAGGTGAGGTAACAATACAAGAGATTTCTGTCTGTCAGAGAGGAGAGGAGGTGAGGGAACAATACTAGAGATGTCTGTCAGAGAGGAGAGAAGGTGAGGTAACAATACTAGAGATGTCTGTCTGTCAGAGAGGAGAGGAGGTGAGGTAACAACACTAGAGATGTCTGTCTGTCAGAGGGGAGAGGAGGTGAGGTAACAATACTAGAGATGTCTGTCTGTCAGAGAGGAGAGGAAAGGAGGTAACAATAATAGAGATGTCTGTCTGTCAGAGAAGAGAGGAGGTGAGGTAACAATACCAGCGATGCCTGTCTGTCAGAGAGGAGAGGAGGTGAGGTAACAATACTAGAGATGTCTGTCTGTCAGAGAGGAGAGGAGGTGAGGTAACAATACTAGAGATGTCTGTCTGTCAGAGACGAGAGGAGGTGAGGTAACAATACTTGAGATGTCTGTCAGAGAGGAGAGGAGGTGAGGTAACAATACTAGAGATGTCTGTCTGTCAGAGGGGAGAGGAGGTGAGGTAACAATACTAGAGGTGTCTGTATGTTAGAGAGGAGAGGAGGTGAGGTAACAATACTAGAGATGTCTGTCTGTCAGAGAGGAGAGGAGGTGAGGTAACAATACTAGAGATGTCTGTCTGTCAGAGAGGAGAGTAGGTGAGGTAACAATACTAGAGATGTCTGTCTGTCAGAGAGGAGAGGAGGTGAGGTAACAATACCAGAGATGTCTGTCTGTCAGAGAGGAGAGGAGGTGAGGTAACAATACTAGAGATGTCTGTCTGTCAGAGAGGAGAGGAGGTGAGGTAACAATACTAGAGATGTCTGTCTGTCAGAGAGGAGAGGAGGTGAGGTAACAATACAAGAGATTTCTGTCTGTCAGAGAGGAGAGGAGGTGAGGGAACAATACTAGAGATGTCTGTCAGAGAGGAGAGAAGGTGAGGTAACAATACTAGAGATGTCTGTCTGTCAGAGAGGAGAGGAGGTGAGGTAACAACACTAGAGATGTCTGTCTGTCAGAGGGGAGAGGAGGTGAGGTAACAATACTAGAGATGTCTGTCTGTCAGAGAGGAGAGGAAAGGAGGTAACAATAATAGAGATGTCTGTCTGTCAGAGAAGAGAGGAGGTGAGGTAACAATACCAGCAATGCCTGTCTGTCGTAGAGGAGAGGAGGTGAGGTAACAATACTAGAGATGTCTGTCTGTCAGAGAGGAGAGGAGGTGAGGTAACAATACTAGAGATGTCTGTCTGTCAGAGACGAGAGGAGGTGAGGTAACAATACTTGAGATATCTGTCAGAGAGGAGAGGAGGTGAGGTAACAATACTAGAGATGTCTGTCTGTCAGAGAGGAGAGGAGGTGAGGTAACAATACTAGAGATGTCTGTCTGTCAGAGAGGAGAGGAGTTGAGGTAACAATACTAGAGATGTCTGTATTTCTGTCAGAGAGGAGAGGAGGTGAGGTAACAATACTAGAGATGTCTGTCTGTCAGAGGGGAGAGGAGGTGAGGTAACAATACTAGAGATGTCTGTCTGTCAGAGAGGAGAGGAGGTGAGGTAACAATACTAGAGATGTCTGTCTGTCAGAGAGGAGAGGAGGTGAGGTAACAATACTAGAGATGTCTGTCTGTCTGTCAGAGAGGAGAGGAGGTGAGGTAACAATACTAGAGATGTCTGTCTGTCAGAGAGGAGAGGAGGTGAGGTAACAATACTAGAGATGTCTGTCAGAGATGAGAGGAGGTGAGGTAACAATACTAGAGATGTCTGTCAGAGAGGAGAGGAGGTGAGGTAACAATACTAGAGATCTCTGTCTGTCAGAGAGGAGAGGAGGTGAGGTAACAATACTAGAGATGTCTGTCAGAGAGGAGAGGAGGTGAGGTAACAATACGAGAGATGTCTGTCAGAGAGGAGAGGAGGTGAGGTAACAATACTAGAGATGTCTGTCTGTCAGAGAGGAGAGGAGGTGAGGTAAAAATACTAGAGATGTCTGTCAGAGAGGAGAGGAGGTGAGGTAACAATACTAGAGATGTCTGGCTGTCAGAGAGGAGAGGAGGTAACAATACTAGAGATGTCTGTCTGTCAGAGAGGAGAGGAGGTGAGGTAACAATACTAGAGATGTCTGTCAGAGAGGAGAGGAGGTGAGGTAACAATACTAGAGATGTCTGTCAGTCAGAGAGGAGAGGAGAGGAGGTAACAGTACTAGAGATGTATGTTTGTCAGAGAGGAGAGGAGGTGAGGTAACAATACCAGAGATGTCAGGCTGTCAGAGAGGAGAGTAGGTGAGGTAACAATGCTAGTGATGTCTGTCTGTCAGAGAGGAGAGGAGGTGAGGTAACAATACCAGAGATGTCTGTCTGTCAGAGAGGAGAGGAGGTGAGGTAACAATAGTAGAGATGTCTGTCTGTCAGAGAGGAGAGGAGGTGAGGTAACAATACTAGAGATGTCTGTCTGTCAGAGAGGAGAGGAGGTCAGGTAACAATACTATAGATTTCTGTCTGTCAGAGAGGAGAGGAGGTGAGGGAACAATACTAGAGATGTCTGTCAGAGAGGAGAGAAGGTGAGGTAACAATATTAGAGATGTCTGTCAGAGAGGAGAGGAGGTGAGGTAACAATGCTAGAGATGTCTGTCAGAGAGGAGAGGAGGTGAGGTAACAACACTAGAGATGTCTGTCTGTCAGAGGGGATAGGAGGTGAGGTAACAATACTAGAGATGTCTGTCTGTCAGAGAGGAGAGGAGAGGAGGTAACAATACTAGAGATGTCTGTCTGTCAGAGAGGAGAGGAGGTGAGGTAACAATACCAGAGATGCCTGTCTGTCAGAGAGGAGAGGAGGTAAGGTAACAATACTAGAGATGTCTGTCTGTCAGAGAGGAGAGGAGGTGAGGTAACAATACTAGAGATGTCTGTCTGTCAGAGAGGAGAGGAGGTGAGGTAACAATACTTGAGATGTCTGTCAGAGAGGAGAGGAGGTGAGGTAACAATACTAGAGATGTCTGTCAGAGAGGAGAGGAGGTGAGGTAACAATACTAGAGATGTCTGTCTGTCAGAGGGGAGAGGAGGTGAGGTAACAATACTAGAGATTTCTGTCTGTCAGAGAGGAGAGGAGGTGAGGTAACAATACCAGAGATGCCTGTCTGTCAGAGAGGAGAGGAGGTAAGGTAACAATACTAGAGATGTCTGTCTGTCAGAGAGGAGAGGAGGTGAGGTAACAATACTAGAGATGTCTGTCTGTCAGAGAGGAGAGGAGGTGAAGTAACAATACTTGAGATGTCTGTCAGAGAGGAGAGGAGGTTAGGTAACAATACTAGAGATGTCTGTCAGAGAGGAGAGGAGGTGAGGTAACAATGCTAGAGATGTCTGTCAGAGAGGAGAGGAGGTGAGGTAACAACACTAGAGATGTCTGTCTGTCAGACAGGAGAGGAGGTGAGGTAACAATACTAGAGATGTCTGTCTGTCAGAGAGGAGAGGAGAGGAGGTAACAATACTAGAGATGTCTGTCTGTCAGAGAGGAGAGGAGGTGAGGTAACAATACTAGAGATGTCTGTCTGTCAGAGAGGAGAGGAGGTGAGGTAACAATACTTGAGATGTCTGTCAGAGAGGAGAGGAGGTGAGGTAACAATACTAGAGATGTCTGTCAGAGAGGAGAGGAGGTGAGGTAACAATACCAGAGATGCCTGTCTGTCAGAGGAGAGGAGGTAAGGTAACAATACTAGAGATGTCTGTCTGTCAGAGAGGAGAGGAGGTGAGGTAACAATACTAGAGATGTCTGTCTGTCAGAGAGGAGAGGAGGTGAGGTAACAATACTTGAGATGTCTGTCAGAGAGGAGAGGAGGTGAGGTAACAATACTAGAGATGTCTGTCAGAGAGGAGAGGAGGTGAGGTAACAATACTAGAGATGTCTGTCTGTCAGAGGGGAGAGGAGGTGAGGTAACAATACTAGAGATTTCTGTCTGTCAGAGAGGAGAGCAGGTGAGGTAACAATACTTGAGATGTCTGTCAGAGAGGAGAGGAGGTGAGGTAACAATACTAGAGATGTCTGTCCGAGAGGAGAGGAGGTGAGGTAACAATACTAGAGATGTCTGTCTGTCTGTCAGAGGGGAGAGGAGATGAGGTAACAATACTAGAGATGTCTGTCTGTCAGAGAGGAGAGGAGGTGAGGTAACAATACTAGAGATGTCTGTCAGAGATGAGAGGAGGTGAGTTAACAATACTAGAGATGTCTGTCAGAGAGGAGAGGAGGTGAGGTAACAATACTAGAGATCTCTGTCTGTCAGAGAGGAGAGGAGGTGAGGTAACAATACTAGAGATGTCTGTCAGAGAGGAGAGGAGGTGAGGTAACAATACGAGAGATGTCTGTCAGAGAGGAGAGGAGGTGAGGTAACAATACTAGAGATGTCTGTCTGTCAGAGAGGAGAGGAGGTGAGGTAAAAATACTAGAGATGTCTGTCAGAGAGGAGAGGAGGTGAGGTAACAATACTAGAGATGTCTGGCTGTCAGAGAGGAGAGGAGGTAACAATACTAGAGATGTCTGTCTGTCAGAGAGGAGAGGAGGTGAGGTAACAATACTAGAGATGTCTGTCTGAGAGGAGAGGAGGTGAGGTAACAATACTAGAGATGTCTGTCAGTCAGAGAGGAGAGGAGAGGAGGTAACAGTACTAGAGATGTATGTTTGTCAGAGAGGAGAGGAGGTGAGGTAACAATGCTAGAGATGTCTGTCTGTCAGAGAGGAGAGGAGGTGAGGTAACAATGCTAGAGATGTCTGTCTGTCAGAGAGGAGAGGAGGTGAGGTAACAATACCAGAGATGTCTGTCTGTCAGAGAGGAGAGGAGGTGAGGTAACAATAGTAGAGATGTCTGTCTGTCAGAGAGGAGAGGAGGTGAGGTAACAATACTAGAGATGTCTGTCTGTCAGAGAGGAGAGGAGGTCAGGTAACAATACTATAGATTTCTGTCTGTCAGAGAGGAGAGGAGGTGAGGGAACAATACTAGAGATGTCTGTCAGAGAGGAGAGAAGGTGAGGTAACAATAATAGAGATGTCTGTCAGAGAGGAGAGGAGGTGAGGTAACAATGCTAGAGATGTCTGTCAGAGAGGAGAGGAGGTGAGGTAACAACACTAGAGATGTCTGTCTGTCAGAGGGGAGAGGAGGTGAGGTAACAATACTAGAGATGTCTGTCTGTCAGAGAGGAGAGGAGAGGAGGTAACAATACTAGAGATGTCTGTCTGTCAGAGAGGAGAGGAGGTGAGGTAACAATACCAGAGATGCCTGTCTGTCAGAGAGGAGAGGAGGTGAGGTAACAATACTTGAGATGTCTGTCAGAGAGGAGAGGAGGTGAGCTAACAATACTAGAGATGTCTGTCAGAGAGGAGAGGAGGTGAGGTAACAATACTAGAGATGTCTGTCTGTCAGAGGGGAGAGGAGGTGAGGTAACAATACTAGAGATTTCTGTCTGTCAGAGAGGAGAGCAGGTGAGGTAACAATACTTGAGATGTCTGTCAGAGAGGAGAGGAGGTGAGGTAACAATACTAGAGATGTCTGTCAGAGAGGAGAGGAGGTGAGGTAACAATACTAGAGATGTCTGTCTGTCTGTCAGAGGGGAGAGGAGGTGAGGTAACAATACTAGAGATGTCTGTCTGTCAGAGAGGAGAGGAGGTGAGGTAACAATACTAGAGATGTCTGTCAGAGATGAGAGGAGGTGAGTTAACAATACTAGAGATGTCTGTCAGAGAGGAGAGGAGGTGAGGTAACAATACGAGAGATGTCTGTCAGAGAGGAGAGGAGGTGAGGTAACAATACTAGAGATGTCTGTCTGTCAGAGAGGAGAGGAGGTGAGGTAAAAATACTAGAGATGTCTGTCAGAGAGGAGAGGAGGTGAGGTAACAATACTAGAGATGTCTGGCTGTCAGAGAGGAGAGGAAGTAACAATACTAGAGATGTCTGTCTGTCAGAGAGGAGAGGAGGTGAGGTAACAATACTAGAGATGTCTGTCAGAGAGGAGAGGAGGTGAGGTAACAATACTAGAGATGTCTGTCAGTCAGAGAGGAGAGGAGAGGAGGTAACAGTACTAGAGATGTATGTTTGTCAGAGAGGAGAGGAGGTGAGGTAACAATACCAGAGATGTCTGTCCGTCAGAGAGGAGAGGAGGTGAGGTAACAATAGTAGAGATGTCTGTCTGTCAGAGAGGAGAGGAGGTGAGGTAACAATACTAGAGATGTCTGTCTGTCAGAGAGGAGAGGAGGTCAGGTAACAATACTATAGATTTCTGTCTGTCAGAGAGGAGAGGAGGTGAGGGAACAATACTAGAGATGTCTGTCAGAGAGGAGAGAAGGTGAGGTAACAATATTAGAGATGTCTGTCAGAGAGGAGATGAGGTGAGGTAACAATGCTAGAGATGTCTGTCAGAGAGGAGAGGAGGTGAGGTAACAACACTAGAGATGTCTGTCTGTCAGAGGGGAGAGGAGGTGAGGTAACAATACTAGAGATGTCTGTCTGTCAGAGAGGAGAGGAGAGGAGGTAACAATACTAGAGATGTCTGTCTGTCAGAGAGGAGAGGAGGTGAGGTAACAATACCAGAGATGCCTGTCTGTCAGAGAGGAGAGGAGGTAAGGTAACAATACTAGAGATGTCTGTCTGTCAGAGAGGAGAGGAGGTGAGGTAACAATACTAGAGATGTCTGTCTGTCAGAGAGGAGAGGAGGTGAGGTAACAATACTTGAGATGTCTGTCAGAGAGGAGAGGAGGTGAGGTAACAATACTAGAGATGTCTGTCAGAGAGGAGAGGAGGTGAGGTAACAATACTAGAGATGTCTTTCTGTCAGAGGGGAGAGGAGGTGAGGTAACAATACTAGAGATTTCTGTCTGTCAGAGAGGAGAGGAGGTGAGGTAACAATACTAGAGATGTCTGTCTGTCAGAGAGGAGAGGAGGTGAGGTAACAATACTAGAGATGTCTGTCAGAGAGGAGAGGAGGTGAGGTAACAATACTAGAGATGTCTGTCTGTCAGAGGGGAGAGGAGGTGAGGTAACAATACTAGAGATGTCTGTCAGAGAGGAGAGGAGGTAAGGTAACAATACTAGAGATGTCTGTCTGTCAGAGAGGAGAGGAGGTGAGGTAACAATACTAGAGATGTCTGTCTGTCAGAGAGGAGAGGAGGTGAGGTAACAATGCTAGAGAAGTCTGTCAGAGAGGAGAGGAGGTGAGGTAACAACACTAGAGATGTCTGTCTGTCAGAGGGGAGAGGAGGTGAGGTAACAATACTAGAGATGTCTGTCTGTCAGAGAGGAGAGGAGAGGAGGTAACAATACTAGAGATGTCTGTCTGTCAGAGAGGAGAGGAGGTGAGGTAACAATACCAGAGATGCCTGTCTGTCAGAGAGGAGAGGAGGTAAGGTAACAATACTAGAGATGTCTGTCTGTCAGAGAGGAGAGGAGGTGAGGTAACAATACTAGAGATGTCTGTCTGTCAGAGAGGAGAGGAGGTGAGGTAACAATACTAGAGATTTCTGTCTGTCAGAGAGGAGAGGAGGTGAGGTAACAATACTAGAGATGTCTGTCTGTCAGAGAGGAGAGGAGGTGAGGTAACAATACTAGAGATGTCTGTCAGAGAGGAGAGGAGGTGAGGTAACAATACTAGAGATGTCTGTCTGTCAGAGGGGAGAGGAGGTGAGGTAACAATACTAAAGATGTCTGTCAGAGAGGAGAGGAGGTAAGGTAACAATACTAGAGATGTCTGTCTGTCAGAGAGGAGAGGAGGTGAGGTAACAATACTAGAGATGTCTGTCTGTCAGAGAGGAGAGGAGGTGAGGTAACAATACTAGAGATTTCTGTCTGTCAGAGAGGAGAGGAGGTGAGGGAACAATACTAGAAATGTCTGTCAGAGAGGAGAGAAGGTGAGGTAACAATACTAGAGATGTCTGTCAGAGAGGAGAGGAGGTGAGGTAACAACACTAGAGATGTCTGTCTGTCAGAGGGGAGAGGAGGTGAGGTAACAATACTAGAGATGTCTGTCTGTCAGAGAGGAGAGGAGAGGAGGTAACAATACTAGAGATGTCTGTCTGTCAGAGAGGAGAGGAGGTGAGGTAACAATACCAGAGATGCCTGTCTGTCAGAGAGGAGAGGAGGTAAGGTAACAATACTAGAGATGTCTGTCTGTCAGAGAGGAGAGGAGGTGAGGTAACAATACTAGAGATGTCTGTCTGTCAGAGAGGAGAGGAGGTGAGGTAACAATACTTGAGATGTCTGTCAGAGAGGAGAGGAGGTGAGGTAACAATACTAGAGATGTCTGTCAGAGAGGAGAGGAGGTGAGGTAACAATGCTAGAGATGTCTGTCAGAGAGGAGAGGAGGTGAGGTAACAACACAAGAGATGTCTGTCTGTCAGTGGGGAGAGGAGGTGAGGTAACAATACTAGAGATGTCTGTCTGTCAGAGAGGAGAGGAGAGGAGGTAACAATACTAGAGATGTCTGTCTGTCAGAGAGGAGAGGAGGTGAGGTAACAATACCAGAGATGCCTGTTTGTCAGAGAGGAGAGGAGGTAAGGTAACAATACTAGAGATGTCTGTCTGTCAGAGAGGAAAGGAGGTGAGGTAACAATACTAGAGATGTCTGTCTGTCAGAGAGGAGAGGAGGTGAGGTAACAATACTTGAGATGTCTGTCAGAGAGGAGAGGAGGTGAGGTAACAATACTAGAGATGTCTGTCAGAGAGGAGGTGAGGTGAGGTAACAATACTAGAGATGTCTGTCTGTCAGAGAGGAGAGGAGGTGAGGTAACAATACTAGAGATGTATGTCAGAGAGGAGAGGAGGTGAGGTAACAATACTAGAGATGTCTGTCAGAGAGGAGAGGAGGTGAGGTAACAACACTAGAGATGTCTGTCTGTCAGAGAGGAGAGGAGGTGAGGTAACAATACTAGAGGTGTCTGTCTGTCAGAGGGGAGAGGAGGTGAGGTAACAATACCAGAGATGTCTGTCTGTCAGAGAGGAGAGGAGGTGAGGTAACAATACTAGAGATGTCTGTCAGAGAGGAGAGGAGGTGAGGTAACAATACTAGAGACGTCTGTCTGTCAGAGAGGAGAGGAGGTGAGGTAACAATACTAGAGATGTCTGTCAGAGAGGAGAGGAGGTGAGGTAACAATACTAGAGATGTCTGTCTGTCAGAGAGGAGAGGAGGTGAGGTAACAATACTAGAGATGTCTGTCAGAGAGGAGAGGAGGTGAGGGAACAATACTAGAGATGTCTGTCTGTCAGAGAGGAGAGGAGGTGAGGTAACAATACTAGAGATGTCTGTCAGAGAGGAGAGGAAGTGAGGTAACAATACTAGAGATGTCTTTCAGAGAGGAGAGGAGGTGAGGGAACAATACTAGAGATGTCTGTCAGAGAGGAGAGAAGGTGAGGTAACAATACTAGAGATGTCTGTCTGTCAGAGAGGAGAGGAGGTGAGGTAACAATACTAGAGATGTTTGTCAGAGAGGAGAGGAGGTGAGGTAACAATACTAGAGATGTCTGTCTGTCAGAGAGGAGAGGAGGTGAGGTAACAATACTAGAGATGTCTGTCTGTCAGAGAGGAGGTGAGGTAACAATACTAGAGATGTCTATCAGAGAGGAGAGGAGGTGAGGTAACAATACTAAATATGTCTGTCTGTCAGAGAGGAGAGGAGGTGAGTTAACAATACTAGAGATGTCTGTCAGAGAGGAGAGGAGGTGAGGTAACAATACGAGAGATGTCTGTCAGAGAGGAGAGGAGGTGAGGTAACAATACTAGAGATGTCTGTCTGTCAGAGAGGAGAGGAGGTGAGGTAAAAATACTAGAGATGTCTGTCAGAGAGGAGAGGAGGTGATGTAACAATACTAGAGATGTCTGGCTGTCAGAGAGGAGAGGAAGTAACAATACTAGAGATGTCTGTCTGTCAGAGAGGAGAGGAGGTGAGGTAACAATACTAGAGATGTCTGTCAGAGAGGAGAGGAGGTGAGGTAACAATACTAGAGATGTCTGTCAGTCAGAGAGGAGAGGAGAGGAGGTAACAGTACTAGAGATGTATGTTTGTCAGAGAGGAGAGGAGGTGAGGTAACAATACCAGAGATGTCTGTCCGTCAGAGAGGAGAGGAGGTGAGGTAACAATAGTAGAGATGTCTGTCTGTCAGAGAGGAGAGGAGGTGAGGTAACAATACTAGAGATGTCTGTCTGTCAGAGAGGAGAGGAGGTCAGGTAACAATACTATAGATTTCTGTCTGTCAGAGAGGAGAGGAGGTGAGGGAACAATACTAGAGATGTCTGTCAGAGAGGAGAGAAGGTGAGGTAACAATATTAGAGATGTCTGTCAGAGAGGAGATGAGGTGAGGTAACAATGCTAGAGATGTCTGTCAGAGAGGAGAGGAGGTGAGGTAACAACACTAGAGATGTCTGTCTGTCAGAGGGGAGAGGAGGTGAGGTAACAATACTAGAGATGTCTGTCTGTCAGAGAGGAGAGGAGAGGAGGTAACAATACTAGAGATGTCTGTCTGTCAGAGAGGAGAGGAGGTGAGGTAACAATACCAGAGATGCCTGTCTGTCAGAGAGGAGAGGAGGTAAGGTAACAATACTAGAGATGTCTGTCTGTCAGAGAGGAGAGGAGGTGAGGTAACAATACTAGAGATGTCTGTCTGTCAGAGAGGAGAGGAGGTGAGGTAACAATACTTGAGATGTCTGTCAGAGAGGAGAGGAGGTGAGGTAACAATACTAGAGATGTCTGTCAGAGAGGAGAGGAGGTGAGGTAACAATACTAGAGATGTCTTTCTGTCAGAGGGGAGAGGAGGTGAGGTAACAATACTAGAGATTTCTGTCTGTCAGAGAGGAGAGGAGGTGAGGTAACAATACTAGAGATGTCTGTCTGTCAGAGAGGAGAGGAGGTGAGGTAACAATACTAGAGATGTCTGTCAGAGAGGAGAGGAGGTGAGGTAACAATACTAGAGATGTCTGTCTGTCAGAGGGGAGAGGAGGTGAGGTAACAATACTAGAGATGTCTGTCAGAGAGGAGAGGAGGTAAGGTAACAATACTAGAGATGTCTGTCTGTCAGAGAGGAGAGGAGGTGAGGTAACAATACTAGAGATGTCTGTCTGTCAGAGAGGAGAGGAGGTGAGGTAACAATGCTAGAGAAGTCTGTCAGAGAGGAGAGGAGGTGAGGTAACAACACTAGAGATGTCTGTCTGTCAGAGGGGAGAGGAGGTGAGGTAACAATACTAGAGATGTCTGTCTGTCAGAGAGGAGAGGAGAGGAGGTAACAATACTAGAGATGTCTGTCTGTCAGAGAGGAGAGGAGGTGAGGTAACAATACCAGAGATGCCTGTCTGTCAGAGAGGAGAGGAGGTAAGGTAACAATACTAGAGATGTCTGTCTGTCAGAGAGGAGAGGAGGTGAGGTAACAATACTAGAGATGTCTGTCTGTCAGAGAGGAGAGGAGGTGAGGTAACAATACTAGAGATTTCTGTCTGTCAGAGAGGAGAGGAGGTGAGGTAACAATACTAGAGATGTCTGTCTGTCAGAGAGGAGAGGAGGTGAGGTAACAATACTAGAGATGTCTGTCAGAGAGGAGAGGAGGTGAGGTAACAATACTAGAGATGTCTGTCTGTCAGAGGGGAGAGGAGGTGAGGTAACAATACTAAAGATGTCTGTCAGAGAGGAGAGGAGGTAAGGTAACAATACTAGAGATGTCTGTCTGTCAGAGAGGAGAGGAGGTGAGGTAACAATACTAGAGATGTCTGTCTGTCAGAGAGGAGAGGAGGTGAGGTAACAATACTAGAGATGTCTTTCAGAGAGGAGAGGAGGTGAGGTAACAATACTAGAGATGTCTGTCAGAGAGGAGAGGAGGTGAGGTAACAACACTAGAGATGTCTGTCTGTCAGAGGGGAGAGGAGGTGAGGTAACAATACTAGAGATGTCTGTCTGTCAGAGAGGAGAGGAGAGGAGGTAACAATACTAGAGATGTCTGTCTGTCAGAGAGGAGAGGAGGTGAGGTAACAATACCAGAGATGCCTGTCTGTCAGAGAGGAGAGGAGGTAAGGTAACAATACTAGAGATGTCTGTCTGTCAGAGAGGAGAGGAGGTGAGGTAACAATACTAGAGATGTCTGTCTGTCAGAGAGGAGAGGAGGTGAGGTAACAATACTTGAGATGTCTGTCAGAGAGGAGAGGAGGTGAGGTAACAATACTAGAGATGTCTGTCAGAGAGGAGAGGAGGTGAGGTAACAATGCTAGAGATGTCTGTCAGAGAGGAGAGGAGGTGAGGTAACAACACAAGAGATGTCTGTCTGTCAGTGGGGAGAGGAGGTGAGGTAACAATACTAGAGATGTCTGTCTGTCAGAGAGGAGAGGAGAGGAGGTAACAATACTAGAGATGTCTGTCTGTCAGAGAGGAGAGGAGGTGAGGTAACAATACCAGAGATGCCTGTTTGTCAGAGAGGAGAGGAGGTAAGGTAACAATACTAGAGATGTCTGTCTGTCAGAGAGGAGAGGAGGTGAGGTAACAATACTAGAGATGTCTGTCTGTCAGAGAGGAGAGGAGGTGAGGTAACAATACTTGAGATGTCTGTCAGAGAGGAGAGGAGGTGAGGTAACAATACTAGAGATGTCTGTCAGAGAGGAGGTGAGGTGAGGTAACAATACTAGAGATGTCTGTCTGTCAGAGAGGAGAGGAGGTGAGGTAACAATACTAGAGATGTATGTCAGAGAGGAGAGGAGGTGAGGTAACAATACTAGAGATGTCTGTCAGAGAGGAGAGGAGGTGAGGTAACAACACTAGAGATGTCTGTCTGTCAGAGAGGAGAGGAGGTGAGGTAACAATACTAGAGGTGTCTGTCTGTCAGAGGGGAGAGGAGGTGAGGTAACAATACCAGAGATGTCTGTCTGTCAGAGAGGAGAGGAGGTGAGGTAACAATACTAGAGATGTCTGTCAGAGAGGAGAGGAGGTGAGGTAACAATACTAGAGACGTCTGTCTGTCAGAGAGGAGAGGAGGTGAGGTAACAATACTAGAGATGTCTGTCAGAGAGGAGAGGAGGTGAGGTAACAATACTAGAGATGTCTGTCTGTCAGAGAGGAGAGGAGGTGAGGTAACAATACTAGAGATGTCTGTCAGAGAGGAGAGGAGGTGAGGGAACAATACTAGAGATGTCTGTCTGTCAGAGAGGAGAGGAGGTGAGGTAACAATACTAGAGATGTCTGTCAGAGAGGAGAGGAAGTGAGGTAACAATACTAGAGATGTCTTTCAGAGAGGAGAGGAGGTGAGGGAACAATACTAGAGATGTCTGTCAGAGAGGAGAGAAGGTGAGGTAACAATACTAGAGATGTCTGTCTGTCAGAGAGGAGAGGAGGTGAGGTAACAATACTAGAGATGTTTGTCAGAGAGGAGAGGAGGTGAGGTAACAATACTAGAGATGTCTGTCTGTCAGAGAGGAGAGGAGGTGAGGTAACAATACTAGAGATGTCTGTCTGTCAGAGAGGAGGTGAGGTAACAATACTAGAGATGTCTATCAGAGAGGAGAGGAGGTGAGGTAACAATACTAAATATGTCTGTCTGTCAGAGAGGAGAGGAGGTGAGGTAACAATACTAGAGATGTCTGTCAGAGAGGAGAGGAGGTGAGGAAACAATACTAGAGATGTCTGTCTGTCAGAGAGGAGAGGAGGTGAGGTAACAATACTAGAGATGTCTGTCTTTCAGAGAGGAGAGGAGGTGAGGTAACAACACTAGAGATGTCTGTCTTTCTGTCAGAGAGGAGAGGAGGTGAGGTAACAATACTAGAGATGTCTGTCTGTCAGAGGGGAGAGGAGGTGAGGTAACAATACTTGAGATGTCTGTCAGAGAGGAGAGGAGGTGAGGTAACAATACTAGAGATGTCTGTCAGAGAGGAGAGAAGGTGAGGTAACAATACTAGAGATGTCTGTCTGTCAGAGAGGAGAGGAGGTGAGGTAACGACACTAGAGATGTCTGTCTGTCAGAGGGGAGAGGAGGTGAGGTAACAATACTAGAGATGTCTGTCTGTCAGAGAGGAGAGGAGAGGAGGTAACAATACTAGAGATGTCTGTCTGTCAGAGAGGAAAGGAGGTGAGGTAACAATACCAGAGATGCCTGTCTGTCAGAGAGGAGAGGAGGTGAGGTAACAATACTAGAGATGTCTGTCTGTCAGAGGGGAGAGGAGGTGAGGTAACAATACTAGAGATTTCTGTCTGTCAGAGAGGAGAGGAGGTGAGGTAACAATACTTGAGATGTCTGTCAGAGAGGAGAGGAGGTGAGGTAACAATACTAGAGATGTCTGTCAGAGAGGAGAGGAGGTGAGGTAACAATATTAGAGATGTCTGTCTGTCAGAGAGGAGAGGAGGTGAGGTAACAATACTAGAGATGTCTGTCTTTCAGAGGGGAGAGGAGGGGAGGTAACAATACTAGAGATTTCTGTCTGTCAGAGAGGAGAGGAGGTGAGGTAACAATACTAGAGATGTCTGTCAGAGAGGAGAGGAGGTGATGTAACAATACTAGAGATGTCTGTCAGAGAGGAGAGGAGGTCAGGTAACAACACTAGATATGTCTGTCTGTCAGAGAGGAGAGGAGGTGAGGTAACAATACTAGAGATGTCTGTCTGTCAGAGAGGAGAGGAGGTGAGGTAACAATACTAGAGATGTCTGTCAGAGAGGAGAGGAGGTGAGGTAACAATACTAAAGATGTCTGTCTGTCAGAGGGGAGAGGAGGTGAGGTAACAACACTAGAGATGTCTGTCTGTCAGAGAGGAGAGGAGGTGAGGTAACAATACTAGAGATTTCTGTCTGTCAGAGAGGAGAGGAGGTGAGGGAACAATACTAGAGATGTCTGTCAGAGAGGAGAGAAGGTGAGGTAACAATACTAGAGATGTCTGTCTGTCAGAGAGGAGAGGAGGTGAGGTAACAACACTAGAGATATCTGTCTGTCAGAGGGGAGAGGAGGTGAGGTAACAATACTAGAGATGTCTGTCTGTCAGAGAGGAGAGGAGCGGAGATGAGGTAACAATACTAGAGATGTCTGTCAGAGAGGAGAGGAGGTGAGGTAACAATACTAGAGATGTCTGTCAGAGAGGAGAGGAGGTGAGGTAACAATACTAGAGATGTCTGTCAGAGAGGAGAGGAGGTGAGGTAACAATACTAGAGATGTCAGTCAGAGAGGAGAGGAGGTGAGGTAACAATATTAGAGATGTCTGTCTGTCAGAGAGGAGAGGAGGTGAGGTAACAATACTAGAGATGTCTGTCTGTCAGAGGGGAGAGGAGGTGAGGTAACAATACTAGAGATGTCTGTCTGTCAGAGAGGAGAGGAGGTGAGGTAACAATACTTGAGATGTCTGTCAGAGAGGAGAGGAGGTGAGGTAACAATACTAGAGATGTCTGTCAGAGAGGAGAGGAGGTGAGGTAACAATATTAGAGATGTCTGTCTGTCAGAGAGGAGAGGAGGTGAGGTAACAATACTAGAGATGTATGTCTTTCAGAGGGGAGAGGAGGTGAGGTAACAATACTAGAGATTTCTGTCTGTCAGAGAGGAGAGGAGGTGAGGTAACAATACTAGAGATGTCTGTCTGTCAGAGAGGAGAGGAGGTGAGGTAACAATACTAGAGATGTCTGTCAGAGAGGAGAGGAGGTGAGGTAACAATACTAAAGATGTCTGTCTGTCAGAGGGGAGAGGAGGTGAGGTAACAACACTAGAGATGTATGTCTGTCAGAGAGGAGAGGAGGTGAGGTAACAATACTAGAGATGTCTGTCTGTCAGAGAGGAGAGGAGGTGAGGGAACAATACTAGAGATGTCTGTCAGAGAGGAGAGAAGGTGAGGTAACAATACTAGAGATGTCTGTCTGTCAGAGAGGAGAGGAGGTGAGGTAACAATACTAGAGATGTCTGTCTGTCAGAGAGGAGGTGAGGTAACAATACTAGTGATGTCTGTCTGTCAGAGAGGAGAGGAGGTCAGGTAACAATACTAGAGATGTCTGTCAGAGAGGAGAGGAGGTGAGGTAACAATACTAGAGATGTCTGTCAGAGAGGAGAGGAGGTGAGGTAACAATACTAGAGATGTCTGTCTGTCAGACAGGAGAGGAGGTGAGGTAACAATACTAGAGATGTCTGTCTGTCAGAGAGGAGAGGAGGTGAGGTAACAATACTAGAGATGTCGGTCTGTCAGAGGGGAGAGGAGGTGAGGTAACAATACTAGAGATGTCTGTCTGTCAGAGAGGAGAGGAGGTGAGGTAACAATACTAGAGATGTATGTCAGAGAGGAGAGGAGGTGAGTTAACAATACTAGAGATGTCTGTCAGAGAGGAAAGGAGGTGAGGTAACAACACTAGAGATGTATGTCTGTCAGAGAGGAGAGGAGGTGAGGTAACAATACTAGAGATGTCTGTCTGTCAGAGGGGAGAGGAGGTGAGGTAACAATACCAGAGATGTCTGTCTGTCAGAGAGGAGAGGAGGTGAGGTAACAATACTAGAGATGTCTGTCAGAGAGGAGAGGAGTGAGGTTACAATACTAGAGATGTCTGTCTGTCAGAGAGGAGGTCAGGTAACAATACTAGAGATGTCTGTCAGAGAGGAGAGGAGGTGAGGTAACAATACTAGAAATGTCTGTCAGAGAGGAGAGGAGGTGAGGTAACAATACTAAAGATGTCTGTCTGTCAGAGAGGAGAGGAGGTGAGGTAACAATACTAGAGATGTCTGTCAGAGAGGAGAGGAGGTGAGGAAACAATACTAGAGATGTCTGTCTGTCAGAGAGGAGAGGAGGTGAGGTAACAATACTAGAGATGTCTGTCAGAGAGGAGAGGAGGTGAGGTAACAATACTAGAGATGTCTGTCAGAGAGGAGAGGAGGTGAGGTAACAATACTAGAGATGTCTGTCAGAGAGGAGAGGAGGTGAGGTAACAATACTAGAGATGTCTGTCTGTCAGAGAGGAGAGTAGGTGAGGTAACAATACTAGAGATGTCTGTCTGTCAGAGAGGAGAGGAGGTGAGGTAACAATACTAGAGATGTCTGTCAGAGAGGAGAGGAGGTGAGGTAACAATACTAGAGATGTCTGTCAGAGAGGAGAGGAGGTGAGGTAACAATACTAGAGATGTCTGTCAGAGAGGAGAGGAGGTGAGGTAACAATACTAGAGATGTCTGTCTGTCAGAGAGGAGAGGTGGTGAGGTAACAACACTAGAGATGTCTGTCTGTCAGAGAGGAGAGGAGGTGAGGTAACAATACTAGAGATTTCTGTCTGTCAGAGAGGAGAGGAGGTTAGGGAACAATACTAGAGATGTCTGTCAGAGAGGAGAGAAGGTGAGGTAACAATACTAGAGATGTCTGTCTGTCAGAGAGGAGAGGAGGTGAGGTAACAACACTAGAGATGTCTGTCTGTCAGAGGGGAGAGGAGGTGAGGTAACAATAATAGAGATGTCTGTCTGTCAGAGAGGAGAGGAGGTAACAATACTAGAGATGTCTGTCTGTCAGAGTGGAGAGGAGGTGAGGTAACAATACTTGAGATGTCTGTCAGAGAGGAGAGGAGGTGAGGTAACAATACTAGAGATGTCTGTCAGAGAGGAGAGGAGGTGAGGTAACAATATTAGAGGTGTCTGTCTGTCAGAGAGGAGAGGAGGTGAGGTAACAATACTAGAGATGTCTGTCTGTCAGAGGGGAGAGGAGGTGAGGTAACAATACTAGAGATTTCTGTCTGTCAGAGAGGAGAGGAGGTGAGGTAACAATACTTGAGATGTCTGTCAGAGAGGAGAGGAGGTGAGGTAACAATACTAGAGATGTATGTCTTTCAGAGGGGAGAGGAGGTGAGGTAACAATACTAGAGATTTCTGTCTGTCAGAGAGGAGAGGAGGTGAGGTAACAATACTAGAGATGTCTGTAAGAGAGGAGAGGAGGTGATGTAACAATACTAGAGATGTCTGTCAGAGAGGAGAGGAGGTCAGGTAACAACACTAGATATGTCTGTCTGTCAGAGAGGAGAGGAGGTGAGGTAACAATACTAGAGATGTCTGTCTGTCAGAGAGGAGAGGAGGTGAGGTAACAATACTAGAGATGTCTGTCAGAGAGGAGAGGAGGTGAGGTAACAATACTAAAGATGTCTGTCTGTCAGAGAGGAGAGGAGGTGAGGTAACAATACTAGAGATGTCTGTCAGAGAGGAGAGGAGGTGAGGAAACAATACTAGAGATGTCTGTCAGAGAGGAGAGGAGGTGAGGAAACAATACTAGAGATGTCTGTCTGTCAGAGAGGAGAGGAGGTGAGGTAACAATACTAGAGATGTCTGTCAGAGAGGAGAGGAGGTGAGGTAACAATACTAGAGATGTCTGTCAGAGAGGAGAGGAGGTGAGGTAACAATACTAGAGATGTCTGTCAGAGAGGAGAGGAGGTGAGGTAACAATACTAGAGATGTCTGTCTGTCAGAGAGGAGAGTAGGTGAGGTAACAATACTAGAGATGTCTGTCTGTCAGAGAGGAGAGGAGGTGAGGTAACAACACTAGAGATGTCTGTCTTTCTGTCAGAGAGGAGAGGAGGTGAGGTAACAATACTAGAGATGTCTGTCTGTTAGAGAGGAGAGGAGGTGAGGTAACAACACTAGAGATGTCTGTCTGTCAGAGAGGAGAGGAGGTGAGGTAACAATACTAGAGATGTCTGTCAGAGAGGAGAGGAGGTGAGGTAACAATACTAGAGATGTCTGTCAGAGAGGAGAGGAGGTGAGGTAACAATACTAGAGATGTCTGTCAGAGAGGAGAGGAGGTGAGGTAACAATACTAGAGATGTCTGTCAGAGAGGAGAGGAGGTGAGGTAACAATACTAGAGATGTCTGTCTGTCAGAGAGGAGAGGTGGTGAGGTAACAACACTAGAGATGTCTGTCTGTCAGAGAGGAGAGGAGGTGAGGTAACAATACTAGAGATTTCTGTCTGTCAGAGAGGAGAGGAGGTTAGGGAACAATACTAGAGATGTCTGTCAGAGAGGAGAGAAGGTGAGGTAACAATACTAGAGATGTCTGTCTGTCAGAGAGGAGAGGAGGTGAGGTAACAATACTAGAGATGTCTGTCTGTCAGAGGGGAGAGGAGGTGAGGTAACAATACCAGAGATGTCTGTCTGTCAGAGAGGAGAGGAGGTGAGGTAACAATACTAGAGATGTCTGTCAGAGAGGAGAGGAGTGAGGTTACAATACTAGAGATGTCTGTCTGTCAGAGAGGAGGTCAGGTAACAATACTAGAGATGTCTGTCAGAGAGGAGAGGAGGTGAGGTAACAATACTAGAGATGTCTGTCAGAGAGGAGAGGAGGTGAGGTAACAATATTAGAGGTGTCTGTCTGTCAGAGAGGAGAGGAGGTGAGGTAACAATACTAGAGATGTCTGTCTGTCAGAGGGGAGAGGAGGTGAGGTAACAATACTAGAGATTTCTGTCTGTCAGAGAGGAGAGGAGGTGAGGTAACAATACTTGAGATGTCTGTCAGAGAGGAGAGGAGGTGAGGTAACAATACTAGAGATGTATGTCTTTCAGAGGGGAGAGGAGGTGAGGTAACAATACTAGAGATTTCTGTCTGTCAGAGAGGAGAGGAGGTGAGGTAACAATACTAGAGATGTCTGTAAGAGAGGAGAGGAGGTGATGTAACAATACTAGAGATGTCTGTCAGAGAGGAGAGGAGGTCAGGTAACAACACTAGATATGTCTGTCTGTCAGAGAGGAGAGGAGGTGAGGTAACAATACTAGAGATGTCTGTCTGTCAGAGAGGAGAGGAGGTGAGGTAACAATACTAGAGATGTCTGTCAGAGAGGAGAGGAGGTGAGGTAACAATACTAAAGATGTCTGTCTGTCAGAGAGGAGAGGAGGTGAGGTAACAATACTAGAGATGTCTGTCAGAGAGGAGAGGAGGTGAGGAAACAATACTAGAGATGTCTGTCTGTCAGAGAGGAGAGGAGGTGAGGTAACAATACTAGAGATGTCTGTCAGAGAGGAGAGGAGGTGAGGTAACAATACTAGAGATGTCTGTCAGAGAGGAGAGGAGGTGAGGTAACAATACTAGAGATGTCTGTCAGAGAGGAGAGGAGGTGAGGTAACAATACTAGAGATGTCTGTCTGTCAGAGAGGAGAGAAAGTGAGGTAACAATACTAGAGATGTCTGTCAGAGAGGAGAGGAGGTGAGGTAACAATACTAGAGATGTCTGTCAGAGAGGAGAGGAGGTGAGGTAACAATACTAGAGATGTCTGTCTGTCAGAGAGGAGAGAAAGTGAGGTAACAATACTAGAGATGTCTGTCTGTCAGAGAGGAGAGGAGGTGAGGTAACAACACTAGAGATGTCTGTCTTTCTGTCAGAGAGGAGAGGAGGTGAGGTAACAATACTAGAGATGTCTGTCTGTTAGAGAGGAGAGGAGGTGAGGTAACAACACTAGAGATGTCTGTCTGTCAGAGAGGAGAGGAGGTGAGGTAACAATACTAGAGATGTCTGTCAGAGAGGAGAGGAGGTGAGGTAACAATACTAGAGATGTCTGTCAGAGAGGAGAGGAGGTGAGGTAACAATACTAGAGATGTCTGTCAGAGAGGAGAGGAGGTGAGGTAACAATACTAGAGATGTCTGTCAGAGAGGAGAGGAGGTGAGGTAACAATACTAGAGATGTCTGTCTGTCAGAGAGGAGAGGTGGTGAGGTAACAACACTAGAGATGTCTGTCTGTCAGAGAGGAGAGGAGGTGAGGTAACAATACTAGAGATTTCTGTCTGTCAGAGAGGAGAGGAGGTTAGGGAACAATACTAGAGATGTCTGTCAGAGAGGAGAGAAGGTGAGGTAACAATACTAGAGATGTCTGTCTGTCAGAGAGGAGAGGAGGTGAGGTAACAATACTAGAGATGTCTGTCTGTCAGAGGGGAGAGGAGGTGAGGTAACAATACCAGAGATGTCTGTCTGTCAGAGAGGAGAGGAGGTGAGGTAACAATACTAGAGATGTCTGTCAGAGAGGAGAGGAGTGAGGTTACAATACTAGAGATGTCTGTCTGTCAGAGAGGAGGTCAGGTAACAATACTAGAGATGTCTGTCAGAGAGGAGAGGAGGTGAGGTAACAATACTAGAAATGTCTGTCAGAGAGGAGAGGAGGTGAGGTAACAATACTAAAGATGTCTGTCTGTCAGAGAGGAGAGGAGGTGAGGTAACAATACTAGAGATGTCTGTCAGAGAGGAGAGGAGGTGAGGAAACAATACTAGAGATGTCTGTCTGTCAGAGAGGAGAGGAGGTGAGGTAACAATACTAGAGATGTCTGTCAGAGAGGAGAGGAGGTGAGGTAACAATACTAGAGATGTCTGTCAGAGAGGAGAGGAGGTGAGGTAACAATACTAGAGATGTCTGTCAGAGAGGAGAGGAGGTGAGGTAACAATACTAGAGATGTCTGTCTGTCAGAGAGGAGAGTAGGTGAGGTAACAATACTAGAGATGTCTGTCTGTCAGAGAGGAGAGGAGGTGAGGTAACAACACTAGAGATGTCTGTCTTTCTGTCAGAGAGGAGAGGAGGTGAGGTAACAATACTAGAGATGTCTGTCTGTTAGAGAGGAGAGGAGGTGAGGTAACAACACTAGAGATGTCTGTCTGTCAGAGAGGAGAGGAGGTGAGGTAACAATACTAGAGATGTCTGTCAGAGAGGAGAGGAGGTGAGGTAACAATACTAGAGATGTCTGTCAGAGAGGAGAGGAGGTGAGGTAACAATACTAGAGATGTCTGTCAGAGAGGAGAGGAGGTGAGGTAACAATACTAGAGATGTCTGTCAGAGAGGAGAGGAGGTGAGGTAACAATACTAGAGATGTCTGTCTGTCAGAGAGGAGAGGTGGTGAGGTAACAACACTAGAGATGTCTGTCTGTCAGAGAGGAGAGGAGGTGAGGTAACAATACTAGAGATTTCTGTCTGTCAGAGAGGAGAGGAGGTTAGGGAACAATACTAGAGATGTCTGTCAGAGAGGAGAGAAGGTGAGGTAACAATACTAGAGATGTCTGTCTGTCAGAGAGGAGAGGAGGTGAGGTAACAATACTAGAGATGTCTGTCAGAGAGGAGAGGAGTGAGGTTACAATACTAGAGATGTCTGTCTGTCAGAGAGGAGGTCAGGTAACAATACTAGAGATGTCTGTCAGAGAGGAGAGGAGGTGAGGTAACAATACTAGAGATGTCTGTCAGAGAGGAGAGGAGGTGAGGTAACAATATTAGAGGTGTCTGTCTGTCAGAGAGGAGAGGAGGTGAGGTAACAATACTAGAGATGTCTGTCTGTCAGAGGGGAGAGGAGGTGAGGTAACAATACTAGAGATTTCTGTCTGTCAGAGAGGAGAGGAGGTGAGGTAACAATACTTGAGATGTCTGTCAGAGAGGAGAGGAGGTGAGGTAACAATACTAGAGATGTATGTCTTTCAGAGGGGAGAGGAGGTGAGGTAACAATACTAGAGATTTCTGTCTGTCAGAGAGGAGAGGAGGTGAGGTAACAATACTAGAGATGTCTGTAAGAGAGGAGAGGAGGTGATGTAACAATACTAGAGATGTCTGTCAGAGAGGAGAGGAGGTCAGGTAACAACACTAGATATGTCTGTCTGTCAGAGAGGAGAGGAGGTGAGGTAACAATACTAGAGATGTCTGTCTGTCAGAGAGGAGAGGAGGTGAGGTAACAATACTAGAGATGTCTGTCAGAGAGGAGAGGAGGTGAGGTAACAATACTAAAGATGTCTGTCTGTCAGAGAGGAGAGGAGGTGAGGTAACAATACTAGAGATGTCTGTCAGAGAGGAGAGGAGGTGAGGAAACAATACTAGAGATGTCTGTCTGTCAGAGAGGAGAGGAGGTGAGGTAACAATACTAGAGATGTCTGTCAGAGAGGAGAGGAGGTGAGGTAACAATACTAGAGATGTCTGTCAGAGAGGAGAGGAGGTGAGGTAACAATACTAGAGATGTCTGTCAGAGAGGAGAGGAGGTGAGGTAACAATACTAGAGATGTCTGTCTGTCAGAGAGGAGAGAAAGTGAGGTAACAATACTAGAGATGTCTGTCAGAGAGGAGAGGAGGTGAGGTAACAATACTAGAGATGTCTGTCAGAGAGGAGAGGAGGTGAGGTAACAATACTAGAGATGTCTGTCTGTCAGAGAGGAGAGAAAGTGAGGTAACAATACTAGAGATGTCTGTCTGTCAGAGAGGAGAGGAGGTGAGGTAACAACACTAGAGATGTCTGTCTTTCTGTCAGAGAGGAGAGGAGGTGAGGTAACAATACTAGAGATGTCTGTCTGTTAGAGAGGAGAGGAGGTGAGGTAACAACACTAGAGATGTCTGTCTGTCAGAGAGGAGAGGAGGTGAGGTAACAATACTAGAGATGTCTGTCAGAGAGGAGAGGAGGTGAGGTAACAATACTAGAGATGTCTGTCAGAGAGGAGAGGAGGTGAGGTAACAATACTAGAGATGTCTGTCAGAGAGGAGAGGAGGTGAGGTAACAATACTAGAGATGTCTGTCAGAGAGGAGAGGAGGTGAGGTAACAATACTAGAGATGTCTGTCTGTCAGAGAGGAGAGGTGGTGAGGTAACAACACTAGAGATGTCTGTCTGTCAGAGAGGAGAGGAGGTGAGGTAACAATACTAGAGATTTCTGTCTGTCAGAGAGGAGAGGAGGTTAGGGAACAATACTAGAGATGTCTGTCAGAGAGGAGAGAAGGTGAGGTAACAATACTAGAGATGTCTGTCTGTCAGAGAGGAGAGGAGGTGAGGTAACAATACTAGAGATGTCTGTCTGTCAGAGGGGAGAGGAGGTGAGGTAACAATACCAGAGATGTCTGTCTGTCAGAGAGGAGAGGAGGTGAGGTAACAATACTAGAGATGTCTGTCAGAGAGGAGAGGAGTGAGGTTACAATACTAGAGATGTCTGTCTGTCAGAGAGGAGGTCAGGTAACAATACTAGAGATGTCTGTCAGAGAGGAGAGGAGGTGAGGTAACAATACTAGAAATGTCTGTCAGAGAGGAGAGGAGGTGAGGTAACAATACTAAAGATGTCTGTCTGTCAGAGAGGAGAGGAGGTGAGGTAACAATACTAGAGATGTCTGTCAGAGAGGAGAGGAGGTGAGGAAACAATACTAGAGATGTCTGTCTGTCAGAGAGGAGAGGAGGTGAGGTAACAATACTAGAGATGTCTGTCAGAGAGGAGAGGAGGTGAGGTAACAATACTAGAGATGTCTGTCAGAGAGGAGAGGAGGTGAGGTAACAATACTAGAGATGTCTGTCAGAGAGGAGAGGAGGTGAGGTAACAATACTAGAGATGTCTGTCTGTCAGAGAGGAGAGTAGGTGAGGTAACAATACTAGAGATGTCTGTCTGTCAGAGAGGAGAGGAGGTGAGGTAACAACACTAGAGATGTCTGTCTTTCTGTCAGAGAGGAGAGGAGGTGAGGTAACAATACTAGAGATGTCTGTCTGTTAGAGAGGAGAGGAGGTGAGGTAACAACACTAGAGATGTCTGTCTGTCAGAGAGGAGAGGAGGTGAGGTAACAATACTAGAGATGTCTGTCAGAGAGGAGAGGAGGTGAGGTAACAATACTAGAGATGTCTGTCAGAGAGGAGAGGAGGTGAGGTAACAATACTAGAGATGTCTGTCAGAGAGGAGAGGAGGTGAGGTAACAATACTAGAGATGTCTGTCAGAGAGGAGAGGAGGTGAGGTAACAATACTAGAGATGTCTGTCTGTCAGAGAGGAGAGGTGGTGAGGTAACAACACTAGAGATGTCTGTCTGTCAGAGAGGAGAGGAGGTGAGGTAACAATACTAGAGATTTCTGTCTGTCAGAGAGGAGAGGAGGTTAGGGAACAATACTAGAGATGTCTGTCAGAGAGGAGAGAAGGTGAGGTAACAATACTAGAGATGTCTGTCTGTCAGAGAGGAGAGGAGGTGAGGTAACAACACTAGAGATGTCTGTCTGTCAGAGGGGAGAGGAGGTGAGGTAACAATAATAGAGATGTCTGTCTGTCAGAGAGGAGAGGAGGTAACAATACTAGAGATGTCTGTCTGTCAGAGTGGAGAGGAGGTGAGGTAACAATACTTGAGATGTCTGTCAGAGAGGAGAGGAGGTGAGGTAACAATACTAGAGATGTCTGTCAGAGAGGAGAGGAGGTGAGGTAACAATATTAGAGGTGTCTGTCTGTCAGAGAGGAGAGGAGGTGAGGTAACAATACTAGAGATGTCTGTCTGTCAGAGGGGAGAGGAGGTGAGGTAACAATACTAGAGATTTCTGTCTGTCAGAGAGGAGAGGAGGTGAGGTAACAATACTTGAGATGTCTGTCAGAGAGGAGAGGAGGTGAGGTAACAATACTAGAGATGTATGTCTTTCAGAGGGGAGAGGAGGTGAGGTAACAATACTAGAGATTTCTGTCTGTCAGAGAGGAGAGGAGGTGAGGTAACAATACTAGAGATGTCTGTAAGAGAGGAGAGGAGGTGATGTAACAATACTAGAGATGTCTGTCAGAGAGGAGAGGAGGTCAGGTAACAACACTAGATATGTCTGTCTGTCAGAGAGGAGAGGAGGTGAGGTAACAATACTAGAGATGTCTGTCTGTCAGAGAGGAGAGGAGGTGAGGTAACAATACTAGAGATGTCTGTCAGAGAGGAGAGGAGGTGAGGTAACAATACTAAAGATGTCTGTCTGTCAGAGAGGAGAGGAGGTGAGGTAACAATACTAGAGATGTCTGTCAGAGAGGAGAGGAGGTGAGGAAACAATACTAGAGATGTCTGTCTGTCAGAGAGGAGAGGAGGTGAGGTAACAATACTAGAGATGTCTGTCAGAGAGGAGAGGAGGTGAGGTAACAATACTAGAGATGTCTGTCAGAGAGGAGAGGAGGTGAGGTAACAATACTAGAGATGTCTGTCAGAGAGGAGAGGAGGTGAGGTAACAATACTAGAGATGTCTGTCTGTCAGAGAGGAGAGTAGGTGAGGTAACAATACTAGAGATGTCTGTCTGTCAGAGAGGAGAGGAGGTGAGGTAACAACACTAGAGATGTCTGTCTTTCTGTCAGAGAGGAGAGGAGGTGAGGTAACAATACTAGAGATGTCTGTCTGTTAGAGAGGAGAGGAGGTGAGGTAACAACACTAGAGATGTCTGTCTGTCAGAGAGGAGAGGAGGTGAGGTAACAATACTAGAGATGTCTGTCAGAGAGGAGAGGAGGTGAGGTAACAATACTAGAGATGTCTGTCAGAGAGGAGAGGAGGTGAGGTAACAATACTAGAGATGTCTGTCAGAGAGGAGAGGAGGTCAGGTAACAACACTAGATATGTCTGTCTGTCAGAGAGGAGAGGAGGTGAGGTAACAATACTAGAGATGTCTGTCTGTCAGAGAGGAGAGGAGGTGAGGTAACAATACTAGAGATGTCTGTCAGAGAGGAGAGGAGGTGAGGTAACAATACTAAAGATGTCTGTCTGTCAGAGAGGAGAGGAGGTGAGGTAACAATACTAGAGATGTCTGTCAGAGAGGAGAGGAGGTGAGGAAACAATACTAGAGATGTCTGTCTGTCAGAGAGGAGAGGAGGTGAGGTAACAATACTAGAGATGTCTGTCAGAGAGGAGAGGAGGTGAGGTAACAATACTAGAGATGTCTGTCAGAGAGGAGAGGAGGTGAGGTAACAATACTAGAGATGTCTGTCAGAGAGGAGAGGAGGTGAGGTAACAATACTAGAGATGTCTGTCTGTCAGAGAGGAGAGTAGGTGAGGTAACAATACTAGAGATGTCTGTCTGTCAGAGAGGAGAGGAGGTGAGGTAACAACACTAGAGATGTCTGTCTTTCTGTCAGAGAGGAGAGGAGGTGAGGTAACAATACTAGAGATGTCTGTCTGTTAGAGAGGAGAGGAGGTGAGGTAACAACACTAGAGATGTCTGTCTGTCAGAGAGGAGAGGAGGTGAGGTAACAATACTAGAGATGTCTGTCAGAGAGGAGAGGAGTCGAGGTAACAATACTAGAGATGTCTGTCAGAGAGGAGAGGAGGTGAGGTAACAATACTAGAGATGTCTGTCAGAGAGGAGAGGAGGTGAGGTAACAATACTAGAGATGTCTGTCTGTCAGAGAGGAGAGGTGGTGAGGTAACAACACTAGAGATGTCTGTCTGTCAGAGAGGAGAGGAGGTGAGGTAACAATACTAGAGATTTCTGTCTGTCAGAGAGGAGAGGAGGTTAGGGAACAATACTAGAGATGTCTGTCAGAGAGGAGAGAAGGTGAGGTAACAATACTAGAGATGTCTGTCTGTCAGAGAGGAGAGGAGGTGAGGTAACAACACTAGAGATGTCTGTCTGTCAGAGGGGAGAGGAGGTGAGGTAACAATAATAGAGATGTCTGTCTGTCAGAGAGGAGAGGAGGTAACAATACTAGAGATGTCTGTCTGTCAGAGTGGAGAGGAGGTGAGGTAACAATACTTGACATGTCTGTCAGAGAGGAGAGGAGGTGAGGTAACAATACTAGAGATGTCTGTCAGAGAGGAAAGGAGGTGAGGTAACAATATTAGAGGTGTCTGTCTGTCAGAGAGGAGAGGAGGTGAGGTAACAATACTAGAGATGTCTGTCAGAGGGGAGAGGAGGTGAGGTAACAATACTAGAGATTTCTGTCTGTCAGAGAGGAGAGGAGGTGAGGTAACAATACTTGAGATGTCTGTCAGAGAGGAGAGGAGGTGAGGTAACAATACTAGAGATGTATGTCTTTCAGAGGGGAGAGGAGGTGAGGTAACAATACTAGAGATTTCTGTCTGTCAGAGAGGAGAGGAGGTGAGGTAACAATACTAGAGATGTCTGTAAGAGAGGAGAGGAGGTGATGTAACAATACTAGAGATGTCTGTCAGAGAGGAGAGGAGGTCAGGTAACAACACTAGATATGTCTGTCTGTCAGAGAGGAGAGGAGGTGAGGTAACAATACTAGAGATGTCTGTCTGTCAGAGAGGAGAGGAGGTGAGGTAACAATACTAGAGATGTCTGTCAGAGAGGAGAGGAGGTGAGGTAACAATACTAAAGATGTCTGTCTGTCAGAGAGGAGAGGAGGTGAGGTAACAATACTAGAGATGTCTGTCAGAGAGGAGAGGAGGTGAGGAAACAATACTAGAGATGTCTGTCTGTCAGAGAGGAGAGGAGGTGAGGTAACAATACTAGAGATGTCTGTCAGAGAGGAGAGGAGGTGAGGTAACAATACTAGAGATGTCTGTCAGAGAGGAGAGGAGGTGAGGTAACAATACTAGAGATGTCTGTCAGAGAGGAGAGGAGGTGAGGTAACAATACTAGAGATGTCTGTCTGTCAGAGAGGAGAGTAGGTGAGGTAACAATACTAGAGATGTCTGTCTGTCAGAGAGGAGAGGAGGTGAGGTAACAATACTAGAGATGTCTGTCTTTCTGTCAGAGAGTAGAGGAGGTGAGGTAACAATACTAGAGATGTATGTCTGTCAGAGGGGAGAGGAGGTGAGGTAACAATACTTGAGATGTCTGTCAGAGAGGAGAGGAGGTGAGGTAACAATACTAGAGATGTCTGTCAGAGAGGAGAGAAGGTGAGGTAACAATACTAGAGATGTCTGTCTGTCAGAGAGGAGAGGAGGTGAGGTAACGACACTAGAGATGTCTGTCTGTCAGAGGGGAGAGGAGGTGAGGTAACAATACTAGAGATGTCTGTCTGTCAGCGAGGAGAGGAGAGGAGGTAACAATACTAGAGATGTCTGTCTGTCAGAGAGGAAAGCAGTTGAGGTAACAATACCAGAGATGCCTGTCTGTCAGAGAGGAGAAGAGGTGAGGTAACAATACTTGAGATGTCTGTCAGAGAGGAGAGGAGGTGAGGTAACAATACTAGAGATGTCTGTCAGAGAGGAGAGGAGGTGAGGAAACAATACTAGAGATGTCTGTCTGTCAGAGAGGAGAGGAGGTGAGGTAACAATACTAGAGATGTCTGTCTGTCAGAGAGGAGAGGAGGTGAGGTAACAACACTAGAGATGTCTGTCTTTCTGTCAGAGAGGAGAGGAGGTGAGGTAACAATACTAGAGATGTCTGTCTGTCAGAGGGGAGAGGAGGTGAGGTAACAATACTTGAGATGTCTGTCAGAGAGGAGAGGAGGTGAGGTGACAATACTAGAGATGTCTGTCAGAGAGGAGAGAAGGTGAGGTAACAATACTAGAGATGTCTGTCTGTCAGAGAGGAGAGGAGGTGAGGTAACAACACTAGAGATGTCTGTCTGTCAGAGGGGAGAGGAGGTGAGGTAACAATACTAGAGATGTCTGTCTGTCAGAGAGGAGAGGAGAGGAGGTAACAATACTAGAGATGTCTGTCTGTCAGAGAGGAAAGGAGGTGAGGTAACAATACCAGAGATGCCTGTCTGTCAGAGAGGAGAGGAGGTGAGGTAACAATACTTGAGATGTCTGTCAGAGAGGAGAGGAGGTGAGGTAACAATACTAGAGATGTCTGTCAGAGAGGAGAGGAGGTGAGGTAACAATACTAGAGATGTCAGTCTGTCAGAGGGGAGAGGAGATGAGGTACCAATACTAGAGATTTCTGTCTGTCAGAGAGGAGAGGAGGTGAGGTAACAATACTAGAGATGTCTGTCAGAGAGGAGAGGAGGTGAGGTAACAATACTAGAGATGTCTGTCAGAGAGGAGAGGAGGTGAGGTAACAACACTAGAGATGTCTGTCTGTCAGAGAGGAGAGGAGGTGAGGTAACAATACTAGATATGTCTGTCTTTCTGTCAGAGAGGAGAGGAGGTGAGGTAACAATACTAGAGATGTCTGTCTGTCAGAGGGGAGAGGAGGTGAGGTAACAATACTAGAGATGTCTGTCTGTCAGAGAGTAGAGGAGGTGAGGTAACAATACTAGAGATGTATGTCAGAGAGGAGAGGAGGTGAGGTAACAATACTAGAGATGTCTGTCTGTCAGAGAGGAGAGGAGGTGAGGTAACAACACTAGAGATGACTGTCTGTCAGAGAGGAGAGGAGTTGAGGTAACAATACTAGAGATGTCTGTCTGTCAGAGAGGAGAGGAGGTGAGGTAACAATACTAGAGATGTCTGACAAAGAGGAGAGGAGGTGAGGTAACAATACTAGAGATGTCTGTCAGAGAGGAGAGGAGGTGAGGTAACAATACTAGAGATGTCTGTCAGAGAGGAGAGGAGGTGAGGTAACACTACTAGAGATGTCTGTCTGTCAGAGAGGAGAGGAGAGGAGGTAACAATACTAGAGATGTCTGTCTGTCAGAGAGGAAAGGAGGTGAGGTAACAATACCAGAGATGCCTGTCTGTCAGAGAGGAGAGGAGGTGAGGTAACAATACTTGAGATGTCTGTCAGAGAGGAGAGGAGGTGAGGTAACAACACTAGAGATGTCTGTCTGTCAGAGAGGAGAGGAGGTGAGGTAACAATACTAGAGATGTCTGTCTGTCAGAGAGGAGAGGAGCTGAGGTAACAATACTAGAGATGTCTGTCTGTCAGAGAGGAGAGGAGGTGAGGTAACAATACTAGAGATGTCTGTCAGAGAGGAGAGGAGGTGAGGTAACAATACTAGAGATGTCTGTCAGAGAGGAGGTGAGGTAACAATACTAGAGATGTCTGTCTGTCAGACAGGAGAGGAGGTGAGGTAACAATACTAGAGATGTCTGTCTGTCAGAGAGGAGAGGAGGTGAGGTAACAATACTAGATATGTCTGTCTTTCTGTCAGAGAGGAGAGGAGGTGAGGTAACAATACTAGAGATGTCTGTCTGTCAGAGGGAAGAGGATTTGAGGTAACAATACTAGAGATGTCTGTCTGTCAGAGAGGAGAGGAGTTGAGGTAACAATACTAGAGATGTCTGTCTGTCAGAGAGGAGAGGAGGTGAGGTAACAATACTAGAGATGTCTGACAAAGAGGAGAGGAGGTGAGGTAACAATACTAGAGATGTCTGTCAGAGAGGAGAGGAGGTGAGGTAACAATACTAGAGATGTCTGTCAGAGAGGAGAGGAGGTGAGGTAACAATACTAGAGATGTCTGTCTGTCAGAGAGGAGAGTAGGTGAGGTAACAATACTAGAGATGTCTGTCAGAGAGGAGAGGAGGTGAGGTAACAACACTAGAGATGTCTGTCTTTCTGTCAGAGAGGAGAGGAGGTGAGGTAACAATACTAGAGATGTCTGTCTGTTAGAGAGGAGAGGAGGTGAGGTAACAACACTAGAGATGTCTGTCTGTCAGAGAGGAGAGGAGGTGAGGTAACAATACTAGAGATGTCTGTCAGAGAGGAGAGGAGGTGAGGTAACAATACTAGAGATGTCTGTCAGAGAGGAGAGGAGGTGAGGTAACAATACTAGAGATGTCTGTCAGAGAGGAGAGGAGGTGAGGTAACAATACTAGAGATGTCTGTCAGAGAGGAGAGGAGGTGAGGTAACAATACTAGAGATGTCTGTCTGTCAGAGAGGAGAGGTGGTGAGGTAACAACACTAGAGATGTCTGTCTGTCAGAGAGGAGAGGAGGTGAGGTAACAATACTAGAGATTTCTGTCTGTCAGAGAGGAGAGGAGGTTAGGGAACAATACTAGAGATGTCTGTCAGAGAGGAGAGAAGGTGAGGTAACAATACTAGAGATGTCTGTCTGTCAGAGAGGAGAGGAGGTGAGGTAACAACACTAGAGATGTCTGTCTGTCAGAGGGGAGAGGAGGTGAGGTAACAATAATAGAGATGTCTGTCTGTCAGAGAGGAGAGGAGGTAACAATACTAGAGATGTCTGTCTGTCAGAGTGGAGAGGAGGTGAGGTAACAATACTTGAGATGTCTGTCAGAGAGGAGAGGAGGTGAGGTAACAATACTAGAGATGTCTGTCAGAGAGGAGAGGAGGTGAGGTAACAATATTAGAGGTGTCTGTCTGTCAGAGAGGAGAGGAGGTGAGGTAACAATACTAGAGATGTCTGTCAGAGGGGAGAGGAGGTGAGGTAACAATACTAGAGATTTCTGTCTGTCAGAGAGGAGAGGAGGTGAGGTAACAATACTTGAGATGTCTGTCAGAGAGGAGAGGAGGTGAGGTAACAATACTAGAGATGTATGTCTTTCAGAGGGGAGAGGAGGTGAGGTAACAATACTAGAGATTTCTGTCTGTCAGAGAGGAGAGGAGGTGAGGTAACAATACTAGAGATGTCTGTAAGAGAGGAGAGGAGGTGATGTAACAATACTAGAGATGTCTGTCAGAGAGGAGAGGAGGTCAGGTAACAACACTAGATATGTCTGTCTGTCAGAGAGGAGAGGAGGTGAGGTAACAATACTAGAGATGTCTGTCTGTCAGAGAGGAGAGGAGGTGAGGTAACAATACTAGAGATGTCTGTCAGAGAGGAGAGGAGGTGAGGTAACAATACTAAAGATGTCTGTCTGTCAGAGAGGAGAGGAGGTGAGGTAACAATACTAGAGATGTCTGTCAGAGAGGAGAGGAGGTGAGGAAACAATACTAGAGATGTCTGTCTGTCAGAGAGGAGAGGAGGTGAGGTAACAATACTAGAGATGTCTGTCAGAGAGGAGAGGAGGTGAGGTAACAATACTAGAGATGTCTGTCAGAGAGGAGAGGAGGTGAGGTAACAATACTAGAGATGTCTGTCAGAGAGGAGAGGAGGTGAGGTAACAATACTAGAGATGTCTGTCTGTCAGAGAGGAGAGTAGGTGAGGTAACAATACTAGAGATGTCTGTCTGTCAGAGAGGAGAGGAGGTGAGGTAACAATACTAGAGATGTCTGTCTTTCTGTCAGAGAGTAGAGGAGGTGAGGTAACAATACTAGAGATGTATGTCTGTCAGAGGGGAGAGGAGGTGAGGTAACAATACTTGAGATGTCTGTCAGAGAGGAGAGGAGGTGAGGTAACAATACTAGAGATGTCTGTCAGAGAGGAGAGAAGGTGAGGTAACAATACTAGAGATGTCTGTCTGTCAGAGAGGAGAGGAGGTGAGGTAACGACACTAGAGATGTCTGTCTGTCAGAGGGGAGAGGAGGTGAGGTAACAATACTAGAGATGTCTGTCTGTCAGCGAGGAGAGGAGAGGAGGTAACAATAGTAGAGATGTCTGTCTGTCAGAGAGGAAAGCAGTTGAGGTAACAATACCAGAGATGCCTGTCTGTCAGAGAGGAGAAGAGGTGAGGTAACAATACTTGAGATGTCTGTCAGAGAGGAGAGGAGGTGAGGTAACAATACTAGAGATGTCTGTCAGAGAGGAGAGGAGGTGAGGAAACAATACTAGAGATGTCTGTCTGTCAGAGAGGAGAGGAGGTGAGGTAACAATACTAGAGATGTCTGTCTGTCAGAGAGGAGAGGAGGTGAGGTAACAACACTAGAGATGTCTGTCTTTCTGTCAGAGAGGAGAGGAGGTGAGGTAACAATACTAGAGATGTCTGTCTGTCAGAGGGGAGAGGAGGTGAGGTAACAATACTTGAGATGTCTGTCAGAGAGGAGAGGAGGTGAGGTGACAATACTAGAGATGTCTGTCAGAGAGGAGAGAAGGTGAGGTAACAATACTAGAGATGTCTGTCTGTCAGAGAGGAGAGGAGGTGAGGTAACAACACTAGAGATGTCTGTCTGTCAGAGGGGAGAGGAGGTGAGGTAACAATACTAGAGATGTCTGTCTGTCAGAGAGGAGAGGAGAGGAGGTAACAATACTAGAGATGTCTGTCTGTCAGAGAGGAAAGGAGGTGAGGTAACAATACCAGAGATGCCTGTCTGTCAGAGAGGAGAGGAGGTGAGGTAACAATACTTGAGATGTCTGTCAGAGAGGAGAGGAGGTGAGGTAACAATACTAGAGATGTCTGTCAGAGAGGAGAGGAGGTGAGGTAACAATACTAGAGATGTCAGTCTGTCAGAGGGGAGAGGAGATGAGGTACCAATACTAGAGATTTCTGTCTGTCAGAGAGGAGAGGAGGTGAGGTAACAATACTAGAGATGTCTGTCAGAGAGGAGAGGAGGTGAGGTAACAATACTAGAGATGTCTGTCAGAGAGGAGAGGAGGTGAGGTAACAACACTAGAGATGTCTGTCTGTCAGAGAGGAGAGGAGGTGAGGTAACAATACTAGAGATGTCTGTCTGTCAGAGAGGAGAGGAGGTGAGGTAACAATACTAGATATGTCTGTCTTTCTGTCAGAGAGGAGAGGAGGTGAGGTAACAATACTAGAGATGTCTGTCTGTCAGAGGGGAGAGGAGGTGAGGTAACAATACTAGAGATGTCTGTCTGTCAGAGAGTAGAGGAGGTGAGGTAACAATACTAGAGATGTATGTCAGAGAGGAGAGGAGGTGAGGTAACAATACTAGAGATGTCTGTCTGTCAGAGAGGAGAGGAGGTGAGGTAACAACACTAGAGATGAATTTCTGTCAGAGAGGAGAGGAGTTGAGGTAACAATACTAGAGATGTCTGTCTGTCAGAGAGGAGAGGAGGTGAGGTAACAATACTAGAGATGTCTGACAAAGAGGAGAGGAGGTGAGGTAACAATACTAGAGATGTCTGTCAGAGAGGAGAGGAGGTGAGGTAACAATACTAGAGATGTCTGTCAGAGAGGAGAGGAGGTGAGGTAACACTACTAGAGATGTCTGTCTGTCAGAGAGGAGAGGAGAGGAGGTAACAATACTAGAGATGTCTGTCTGTCAGAGAGGAAAGGAGGTGAGGTAACAATACCAGAGATGCCTGTCTGTCAGAGAGGAGAGGAGGTGAGGTAACAATACTTGAGATGTCTGTCAGAGAGGAGAGGAGGTGAGGTAACAACACTAGAGATGTCTGTCTGTCAGAGAGGAGAGGAGGTGAGGTAACAATACTAGAGATGTCTGTCTGTCAGAGAGGAGAGGAGCTGAGGTAACAATACTAGAGATGTCTGTCTGTCAGAGAGGAGAGGAGGTGAGGTAACAATACTAGAGATGTCTGTCAGAGAGGAGAGGAGGTGAGGTAACAATACTAGAGATGTCTGTCAGAGAGGAGGTGAGGTAACAATACTAGAGATGTCTGTCTGTCAGACAGGAGAGGAGGTGAGGTAACAATACTAGAGATGTCTGTCTGTCAGAGAGGAGAGGAGGTGAGGTAACAATACTAGATATGTCTGTCTTTCTGTCAGAGAGGAGAGGAGGTGAGGTAACAATACTAGAGATGTCTGTCTGTCAGAGGGAAGAGGAGGTGAGGTAACAATACTAGAGATGTCTGTCTGTCAGAGAGGAGAGGAGTTGAGGTAACAATACTAGAGATGTCTGTCTGTCAGAGAGGAGAGGAGGTGAGGTAACAATACTAGAGATGTCTGACAAAGAGGAGAGGAGGTGAGGTAACAATACTAGAGATGTCTGTCAGAGAGGAGAGGAGGTGAGGTAACAATACTAGAGATGTCTGTCAGAGAGGAGAGGAGGTGAGGTAACAATACTAGAGATGTCTGTCTGTCAGAGAGGAGAGGAGAGGAGGTAACAATACTAGAGATGTCTGTCTGTCAGAGAGGAAAGGAGGTGAGGTAACAATACCAGAGATGCCTGTCTGTCAGAGAGCAGAGGAGGTGAGGTAACAATACTTGAGATGTCTGTCAGAGAGGAGAGGAGGTGAGGTAACAACACTAGAGATGTCTGTCTGTCAGAGAGGAGAGGTGGTGAGGTAACAATACTAGAGATGTCTGTCTGTCAGAGAGGAGAGGAGCTGAGGTAACAATACTAGAGATGTCTGTCTGTCAGAGAGGAGAGGAGGTGAGGTAACAATACTAGAGATGTCTGTCAGAGAGGAGAGGAGGTGAGGTAACAATACTAGAGATGTCTGTCAGAGAGGAGGTGAGGTAACAATACTAGAGATGTCTGTCTGTCAGACAGGAGAGGAGGTGAGGTAACAATACTAGAGATGTCTGTCTGTCAGAGAGGAGAGGAGGTGAAGTAACAATACTAGATATGTCTGTCTTTCTGTCAGAGAGGAGAGGAGGTGAGGTAACAATACTAGAGATCTCTGTCTGTCAGAGGGTAGAGGAGGTGAGGTAACAATACTAGAGATGTCTGTCTGTCAGAGAGGAGAGGAGGTGAGGTAACAATACTAGAGATGTATGTCAGAGAGGAGAGGAGGTGAGGTAACAATACTAGAGATGTCTGTCAGAGAGGAGAGGAGGTGAGGTAACAACACTAGAGATGTATGTCTGTCAGAGAGGAGAGGAGGTGAGGTAACAATACTAGAGATGTCTGTCTGTCAGAAGGGAGAGGAGGTGAGGTAACAATACCAGAGATGTCTGTCTGTCAGAGAGGAGAGGAGGTGAGGTAACAATACTAGAGATGTCTGTCAGAGAGGAGAGTAAGTGAGGTTACAATACTAGAGATGTCTGTCTGTCAGAGAGGAGAGGAGGTGAGGTAACAATACTAGAGATGTCTGTCTGTCAGAGAGGAGAAGAGGTGAGGTAACAATACAAGAGATGTCTGTCTTTCTGTCAGAGAGGAGAGGAGGTGAGGTAACAATACTAGAGATGTCTGTCTGTCAGAGAGGAGAGGAGGTGAGGTAACAATACTAGAGATGTCTGTCTGTCAGAGAGGAGAGGAGGTGAGGTAACAATACTAGAGATGTATGTCAGAGAGGAGAGGAGGTGAGGTAACAATACTAGAGATGTCTGTCTGTCAGAGAGGAGAGGAGGTGAGGTAACAATACTAGATATGTCTGTCTTTCTGTCAGAGAGGAGAGGAGGTGAGGTAACAATACTAGAGATGTCTGTCTGTCAGAGGGGAGAGAAGGTGAGGTAACAATACTAGAGATGTCTGTCTGTCAGAGAGGAGAGGAGGTGAGGTAACAATACTTGAGATGTCTGTCAGAGAGGAGAGGAGGTGAGGTAACAATACTAGAGATGTCTGTCTGTCAGAGAGGAGAGGAGGTGAGGTAACAATACTAGATATGTCTGTCTTTCTGTCAGAGAGGAGAGGAGGTGAGGTAACAATACTAGAGATGTCTGTCTGTCAGAGGGGAGAGAAGGTGAGGTAACAATACTAGAGATGTCTGTCTGTCAGAGAGGAGAGGAGGTGAGGTAACAATACTTGAGATGTCTGTCAGAGAGGAGAGGAGGTGAGGTAACAATACTAGAGATGTCTGTCAGAGAGGAGAGGAGGTGAGGTAACAATATTAGAGGTGTCTGTCTGTCAGAGAGGAGAGGAGGTGAGGTAACAATACTAGAGATGTCTGTCAGAGGGGAGAGGAGGTGAGGTAACAATACTAGAGATTTCTGTCTGTCAGAGAGGAGAGGAGGTGAGGTAACAATACTTGAGATGTCTGTCAGAGAGGAGAGGAGGTGAGGTAACAATACTAGAGATGTATGTCTTTCAGAGGGGAGAGGAGGTGAGGTAACAATACTAGAGATTTCTGTCTGTCAGAGAGGAGAGGAGGTGAGGTAACAATACTAGAGATGTCTGTAAGAGAGGAGAGGAGGTGATGTAACAATACTAGAGATGTCTGTCAGAGAGGAGAGGAGGTCAGGTAACAACACTAGATATGTCTGTCTGTCAGAGAGGAGAGGAGGTGAGGTAACAATACTAGAGATGTCTGTCTGTCAGAGAGGAGAGGAGGTGAGGTAACAATACTAGAGATGTCTGTCAGAGAGGAGAGGAGGTGAGGTAACAATACTAAAGATGTCTGTCTGTCAGAGAGGAGAGGAGGTGAGGTAACAATACTAGAGATGTCTGTCAGAGAGGAGAGGAGGTGAGGAAACAATACTAGAGATGTCTGTCTGTCAGAGAGGAGAGGAGGTGAGGTAACAATACTAGAGATGTCTGTCAGAGAGGAGAGGAGGTGAGGTAACAATACTAGAGATGTCTGTCAGAGAGGAGAGGAGGTGAGGTAACAATACTAGAGATGTCTGTCAGAGAGGAGAGGAGGTGAGGTAACAATACTAGAGATGTCTGTCTGTCAGAGAGGAGAGTAGGTGAGGTAACAATACTAGAGATGTCTGTCTGTCAGAGAGGAGAGGAGGTGAGGTAACAATACTAGAGATGTCTGTCTTTCTGTCAGAGAGTAGAGGAGGTGAGGTAACAATACTAGAGATGTATGTCTGTCAGAGGGGAGAGGAGGTGAGGTAACAATACTTGAGATGTCTGTCAGAGAGGAGAGGAGGTGAGGTAACAATACTAGAGATGTCTGTCAGAGAGGAGAGAAGGTGAGGTAACAATACTAGAGATGTCTGTCTGTCAGAGAGGAGAGGAGGTGAGGTAACGACACTAGAGATGTCTGTCTGTCAGAGGGGAGAGGAGGTGAGGTAACAATACTAGAGATGTCTGTCTGTCAGCGAGGAGAGGAGAGGAGGTAACAATACTAGAGATGTCTGTCTGTCAGAGAGGAAAGCAGTTGAGGTAACAATACCAGAGATGCCTGTCTGTCAGAGAGGAGAAGAGGTGAGGTAACAAAACTTGAGATGTCTGTCAGAGAGGAGAGGAGGTGAGGTAACAATACTAGAGATGTCTGTCAGAGAGGAGAGGAGGTGAGGAAACAATACTAGAGATGTCTGTCTGTCAGAGAGGAGAGGAGGTGAGGTAACAATACTAGAGATGTCTGTCTGTCAGAGAGGAGAGGAGGTGAGGTAACAACACTAGAGATGTCTGTCTTTCTGTCAGAGAGGAGAGGAGGTGAGGTAACAATACTAGAGATGTCTGTCTGTCAGAGGGGAGAGGAGGTGAGGTAACAATACTTGAGATGTCTGTCAGAGAGGAGAGGAGGTGAGGTGACAATACTAGAGATGTCTGTCAGAGAGGAGAGAAGGTGAGGTAACAATACTAGAGATGTCTGTCTGTCAGAGAGGAGAGGAGGTGAGGTAACAACACTAGAGATGTCTGTCTGTCAGAGGGGAGAGGAGGTGAGGTAACAATACTAGAGATGTCTGTCTGTCAGAGAGGAGAGGAGAGGAGGTAACAATACTAGAGATGTCTGTCTGTCAGAGAGGAGAGGAGGTGAGGTAACAATACTAGATATGTCTGTCTTTCTGTCAGAGAGGAGAGGAGGTGAGGTAACAATACTAGAGATGTCTGTCTGTCAGAGGGGAGAGGAGGTGAGGTAACAATACTAGAGATGTCTGTCTGTCAGAGAGTAGAGGAGGTGAGGTAACAATACTAGAGATGTATGTCAGAGAGGAGAGGAGGTGAGGTAACAATACTAGAGATGTCTGTCTGTCAGAGAGGAGAGGAGGTGAGGTAACAACACTAGAGATGACTGTCTGTCAGAGAGGAGAGGAGTTGAGGTAACAATACTAGAGATGTCTGTCTGTCAGAGAGGAGAGGAGGTGAGGTAACAATACTAGAGATGTCTGACAAAGAGGAGAGGAGGTGAGGTAACAATACTAGAGATGTCTGTCAGAGAGGAGAGGAGGTGAGGTAACAATACTAGAGATGTCTGTCAGAGAGGAGAGGAGGTGAGGTAACACTACTAGAGATGTCTGTCTGTCAGAGAGGAGAGGAGAGGAGGTAACAATACTAGAGATGTCTGTCTGTCAGAGAGGAAAGGAGGTGAGGTAACAATACCAGAGATGCCTGTCTGTCAGAGAGGAGAGGAGGTGAGGTAACAATACTTGAGATGTCTGTCAGAGAGGAGAGGAGGTGAGGTAACAACACTAGAGATGTCTGTCTGTCAGAGAGGAGAGGAGGTGAGGTAACAATACTAGAGATGTCTGTCTGTCAGAGAGGAGAGGAGCTGAGGTAACAATACTAGAGATGTCTGTCTGTCAGAGAGGAGAGGAGGTGAGGTAACAATACTAGAGATGTCTGTCAGAGAGGAGAGGAGGTGAGGTAACAATACTAGAGATGTCTGTCAGAGAGGAGGTGAGGTAACAATACTAGAGATGTCTGTCTGTCAGACAGGAGAGGAGGTGAGGTAACAATACTAGAGATGTCTGTCTGTCAGAGAGGAGAGGAGGTGAGGTAACAATACTAGATATGTCTGTCTTTCTGTCAGAGAGGAGAGGAGGTGAGGTAACAATACTAGAGATGTCTGTCTGTCAGAGGGAAGAGGAGGTGAGGTAACAATACTAGAGATGTCTGTCTGTCAGAGAGGAGAGGAGTTGAGGTAACAATACTAGAGATGTCTGTCTGTCAGAGAGGAGAGGAGGTGAGGTAACAATACTAGAGATGTCTGACAAAGAGGAGAGGAGGTGAGGTAACAATACTAGAGATGTCTGTCAGAGAGGAGAGGAGGTGAGGTAACAATACTAGAGATGTCTGTCAGAGAGGAGAGGAGGTGAGGTAACAATACTAGAGATGTCTGTCTGTCAGAGAGGAGAGGAGAGGAGGTAACAATACTAGAGATGTCTGTCTGTCAGAGAGGAAAGGAGGTGAGGTAACAATACCAGAGATGCCTGTTTGTCAGAGAGGAGAGGAGGTGAGGTAACAATACTTGAGATGTCTGTCAGAGAGGAGAGGAGGTGAGGTAACAACACTAGAGATGTCTGTCTGTCAGAGAGGAGAGGTGGTGAGGTAACAATACTAGAGATGTCTGTCTGTCAGAGAGGAGAGGAGCTGAGGTAACAATACTAGAGATGTCTGTCTGTCAGAGAGGAGAGGAGGTGAGGTAACAATACTAGAGATGTCTGTCAGAGAGGAGAGGAGGTGAGGTAACAATACTAGAGATGTCTGTCAGAGAGGAGGTGAGGTAACAATACTAGAGATGTCTGTCTGTCAGACAGGAGAGGAGGTGAGGTAACAATACTAGAGATGTCTGTCTGTCAGAGAGGAGAGGAGGTGAAGTAACAATACTAGATATGTCTGTCTTTCTGTCAGAGAGGAGAGGAGGTGAGGTAACAATACTAGAGATCTCTGTCTGTCAGAGGGTAGAGGAGGTGAGGTAACAATACTAGAGATGTCTGTCTGTCAGAGAGGAGAGGAGGTGAGGTAACAATACTAGAGATGTATGTCAGAGAGGAGAGGAGGTGAGGTAACAATACTAGAGATGTCTGTCAGAGAGGAGAGGAGGTGAGGTAACAACACTAGAGATGTATGTCTGTCAGAGAGGAGAGGAGGTGAGGTAACAATACTAGAGATGTCTGTCTGTCAGAAGGGAGAGGAGGTGAGGTAACAATACCAGAGATGTCTGTCTGTCAGAGAGGAGAGGAGGTGAGGTAACAATACTAGAGATGTCTGTCAGAGAGGAGAGTAAGTGAGGTTACAATACTAGAGATGTCTGTCTGTCAGAGAGGAGAGGAGGTGAGGTAACAATACTAGAGATGTCTGTCTGTCAGAGAGGAGAAGAGGTGAGGTAACAATACAAGAGATGTCTGTCTTTCTGTCAGAGAGGAGAGGAGGTGAGGTAACAATACTAGAGATGTCTGTCTGTCAGAGAGGAGAGGAGGTGAGGTAACAATACTAGAGATGTCTGTCTGTCAGAGAGGAGAGGAGGTGAGGTAACAATACTAGAGATGTCTGTCTGTCAGAGGGGAGAGGAGGTGAGGTAACAATACTAGAGATGTCTGTCTGTCAGAGAGGAGAGGAGAGGAGGTAACAATACTAGAGATGTCTGTCTGTCAGAGAGGAAAGGAGGTGAGGTAACAATACCAGAGATGCCTGTCTGTCAGAGAGGAGAGGAGGTGAGGTAACAATACTTGAGATGTCTGTCAGAGAGGAGAGGAGGTGAGGTAACAATACTAGAGATGTCTGTCAGAGAGGAGAGGAGGTGAGGTAACAATACTAGAGATGTCAGTCTGTCAGAGGGGAGAGGAGATGAGGTACCAATACTAGAGATTTCTGTCTGTCAGAGAGGAGAGGAGGTGAGGTAACAATACTAGAGATGTCTGTCAGAGAGGAGAGGAGGTGAGGTAACAATACTAGAGATGTCTGTCAGAGAGGAGAGGAGGTGAGGTAACAACACTAGAGATGTCTGTCTGTCAGAGAGGAGAGGAGGTGAGGTAACAATACTAGAGATGTCTGTCTGTCAGAGAGGAGAGGAGGTGAGGTAACAATACTAGATATGTCTGTCTTTCTGTCAGAGAGGAGAGGAGGTGAGGTAACAATACTAGAGATGTCTGTCTGTCAGAGGGGAGAGGAGGTGAGGTAACAATACTAGAGATGTCTGTCTGTCAGAGAGTAGAGGAGGTGAGGTAACAATACTAGAGATGTATGTCAGAGAGGAGAGGAGGTGAGGTAACAATACTAGAGATGTCTGTCTGTCAGAGAGGAGAGGAGGTGAGGTAACAACACTAGAGATGACTGTCTGTCAGAGAGGAGAGGAGTTGAGGTAACAATACTAGAGATGTCTGTCTGTCAGAGAGGAGAGGAGGTGAGGTAACAATACTAGAGATGTCTGACAAAGAGGAGAGGAGGTGAGGTAACAATACTAGAGATGTCTGTCAGAGAGGAGAGGAGGTGAGGTAACAATACTAGAGATGTCTGTCAGAGAGGAGAGGAGGTGAGGTAACACTACTAGAGATGTCTGTCTGTCAGAGAGGAGAGGAGAGGAGGTAACAATACTAGAGATGTCTGTCAGAGAGGAGAGGAGGTGAGGAAACAATACTAGAGATGTCTGTCTGTCAGAGAGGAGAGGAGGTGAGGTAACAATACTAGAGATGTCTGTCAGAGAGGAGAGGAGGTGAGGTAACAATACTAGAGATGTCTGTCAGAGAGGAGAGGAGGTGAGGTAACAATACTAGAGATGTCTGTCAGAGAGGAGAGGAGGTGAGGTAACAATACTAGAGATGTCTGTCTGTCAGAGAGGAGAGTAGGTGAGGTAACAATACTAGAGATGTCTGTCTGTCAGAGAGGAGAGGAGGTGAGGTAACAATACTAGAGATGTCTGTCTTTCTGTCAGAGAGTAGAGGAGGTGAGGTAACAATACTAGAGATGTATGTCTGTCAGAGGGGAGAGGAGGTGAGGTAACAATACTTGAGATGTCTGTCAGAGAGGAGAGGAGGTGAGGTAACAATACTAGAGATGTCTGTCAGAGAGGAGAGAAGGTGAGGTAACAATACTAGAGATGTCTGTCTGTCAGAGAGGAGAGGAGGTGAGGTAACGACACTAGAGATGTCTGTCTGTCAGAGGGGAGAGGAGGTGAGGTAACAATACTAGAGATGTCTGTCTGTCAGCGAGGAGAGGAGAGGAGGTAACAATACTAGAGATGTCTGTCTGTCAGAGAGGAAAGCAGTTGAGGTAACAATACCAGAGATGCCTGTCTGTCAGAGAGGAGAAGAGGTGAGGTAACAATACTTGAGATGTCTGTCAGAGAGGAGAGGAGGTGAGGTAACAATACTAGAGATGTCTGTCAGAGAGGAGAGGAGGTGAGGAAACAATACTAGAGATGTCTGTCTGTCAGAGAGGAGAGGAGGTGAGGTAACAATACTAGAGATGTCTGTCTGTCAGAGAGGAGAGGAGGTGAGGTAACAACACTAGAGATGTCTGTCTTTCTGTCAGAGAGGAGAGGAGGTGAGGTAACAATACTAGAGATGTCTGTCTGTCAGAGGGGAGAGGAGGTGAGGTAACAATACTTGAGATGTCTGTCAGAGAGGAGAGGAGGTGAGGTGACAATACTAGAGATGTCTGTCAGAGAGGAGAGAAGGTGAGGTAACAATACTAGAGATGTCTGTCTGTCAGAGAGGAGAGGAGGTGAGGTAACAACACTAGAGATGTCTGTCTGTCAGAGGGGAGAGGAGGTGAGGTAACAATACTAGAGATGTCTGTCTGTCAGAGAGGAGAGGAGAGGAGGTAACAATACTAGAGATGTCTGTCTGTCAGAGAGGAGAGGAGGTGAGGTAACAATACTAGATATGTCTGTCTTTCTGTCAGAGAGGAGAGGAGGTGAGGTAACAATACTAGAGATGTCTGTCTGTCAGAGGGGAGAGGAGGTGAGGTAACAATACTAGAGATGTCTGTCTGTCAGAGAGTAGAGGAGGTGAGGTAACAATACTAGAGATGTATGTCAGAGAGGAGAGGAGGTGAGGTAACAATACTAGAGATGTCTGTCTGTCAGAGAGGAGAGGAGGTGAGGTAACAACACTAGAGATGACTGTCTGTCAGAGAGGAGAGGAGTTGAGGTAACAATACTAGAGATGTCTGTCTGTCAGAGAGGAGAGGAGGTGAGGTAACAATACTAGAGATGTCTGACAAAGAGGAGAGGAGGTGAGGTAACAATACTAGAGATGTCTGTCAGAGAGGAGAGGAGGTGAGGTAACAATACTAGAGATGTCTGTCAGAGAGGAGAGGAGGTGAGGTAACACTACTAGAGATGTCTGTCTGTCAGAGAGGAGAGGAGAGGAGGTAACAATACTAGAGATGTCTGTCTGTCAGAGAGGAAAGGAGGTGAGGTAACAATACCAGAGATGCCTGTCTGTCAGAGAGGAGAGGAGGTGAGGTAACAATACTTGAGATGTCTGTCAGAGAGGAGAGGAGGTGAGGTAACAACACTAGAGATGTCTGTCTGTCAGAGAGGAGAGGAGGTGAGGTAACAATACTAGAGATGTCTGTCTGTCAGAGAGGAGAGGAGCTGAGGTAACAATACTAGAGATGTCTGTCTGTCAGAGAGGAGAGGAGGTGAGGTAACAATACTAGAGATGTCTGTCAGAGAGGAGAGGAGGTGAGGTAACAATACTAGAGATGTCTGTCAGAGAGGAGGTGAGGTAACAATACTAGAGATGTCTGTCTGTCAGACAGGAGAGGAGGTGAGGTAACAATACTAGAGATGTCTGTCTGTCAGAGAGGAGAGGAGGTGAGGTAACAATACTAGATATGTCTGTCTTTCTGTCAGAGAGGAGAGGAGGTGAGGTAACAATACTAGAGATGTCTGTCTGTCAGAGGGAAGAGGAGGTGAGGTAACAATACTAGAGATGTCTGTCTGTCAGAGAGGAGAGGAGTTGAGGTAACAATACTAGAGATGTCTGTCTGTCAGAGAGGAGAGGAGGTGAGGTAACAATACTAGAGATGTCTGACAAAGAGGAGAGGAGGTGAGGTAACAATACTAGAGATGTCTGTCAGAGAGGAGAGGAGGTGAGGTAACAATACTAGAGATGTCTGTCAGAGAGGAGAGGAGGTGAGGTAACAATACTAGAGATGTCTGTCTGTCAGAGAGGAGAGGAGAGGAGGTAACAATACTAGAGATGTCTGTCTGTCAGAGAGGAAAGGAGGTGAGGTAACAATACCAGAGATGCCTGTCTGTCAGAGAGGAGAGGAGGTGAGGTAACAATACTTGAGATGTCTGTCAGAGAGGAGAGGAGGTGAGGTAACAACACTAGAGATGTCTGTCTGTCAGAGAGGAGAGGTGGTGAGGTAACAATACTAGAGATGTCTGTCTGTCAGAGAGGAGAGGAGCTGAGGTAACAATACTAGAGATGTCTGTCTGTCAGAGAGGAGAGGAGGTGAGGTAACAATACTAGAGATGTCTGTCAGAGAGGAGAGGAGGTGAGGTAACAATACTAGAGATGTCTGTCAGAGAGGAGGTGAGGTAACAATACTAGAGATGTCTGTCTGTCAGACAGGAGAGGAGGTGAGGTAACAATACTAGAGATGTCTGTCTGTCAGAGAGGAGAGGAGGTGAAGTAACAATACTAGATATGTCTGTCTTTCTGTCAGAGAGGAGAGGAGGTGAGGTAACAATACTAGAGATGTCTGTCAGAGAGGAGAGGAGGTGAGGTAACAACACTAGAGATGTATGTCTGTCAGAGAGGAGAGGAGGTGAGGTAACAATACTAGAGATGTCTGTCTGTCAGAAGGGAGAGGAGGTGAGGTAACAATACCAGAGATGTCTGTCTGTCAGAGAGGAGAGGAGGTGAGGTAACAATACTAGAGATGTCTGTCAGAGAGGAGAGTAAGTGAGGTTACAATACTAGAGATGTCTGTCTGTCAGAGAGGAGAGGAGGTGAGGTAACAATACTAGAGATGTCTGTCTGTCAGAGAGGAGAAGAGGTGAGGTAACAATACAAGAGATGTCTGTCTTTCTGTCAGAGAGGAGAGGAGGTGAGGTAACAATACTAGAGATGTCTGTCTGTCAGAGAGGAGAGGAGGTGAGGTAACAATACTAGAGATGTCTGTCTGTCAGAGAGGAGAGGAGGTGAGGTAACAATACTAGAGATGTCTGTCTGTCAGAGGGGAGAGGAGGTGAGGTAACAATACTAGAGATGTCTGTCTGTCAGAGAGGAGAGGAGAGGAGGTAACAATACTAGAGATGTCTGTCTGTCAGAGAGGAAAGGAGGTGAGGTAACAATACCAGAGATGCCTGTCTGTCAGAGAGGAGAGGAGGTGAGGTAACAATACTTGAGATGTCTGTCAGAGAGGAGAGGAGGTGAGGTAACAATACTAGAGATGTCTGTCAGAGAGGAGAGGAGGTGAGGTAACAATACTAGAGATGTCAGTCTGTCAGAGGGGAGAGGAGATGAGGTACCAATACTAGAGATTTCTGTCTGTCAGAGAGGAGAGGAGGTGAGGTAACAATACTAGAGATGTCTGTCTGTCAGAGAGGAGAGTAGGTGAGGTAACAATACTAGAGATGTCTGTCTGTCAGAGAGGAGAGGAGGTGAGGTAACAATACTAGAGATGTCTGTCTTTCTGTCAGAGAGTAGAGGAGGTGAGGTAACAATACTAGAGATGTATGTCTGTCAGAGGGGAGAGGAGGTGAGGTAACAATACTTGAGATGTCTGTCAGAGAGGAGAGGAGGTGAGGTAACAATACTAGAGATGTCTGTCAGAGAGGAGAGAAGGTGAGGTAACAATACTAGAGATGTCTGTCTGTCAGAGAGGAGAGGAGGTGAGGTAACGACACTAGAGATGTCTGTCTGTCAGAGGGGAGAGGAGGTGAGGTAACAATACTAGAGATGTCTGTCTGTCAGCGAGGAGAGGAGAGGAGGTAACAATACTAGAGATGTCTGTCTGTCAGAGAGGAAAGCAGTTGAGGTAACAATACCAGAGATGCCTGTCTGTCAGAGAGGAGAAGAGGTGAGGTAACAATACTTGAGATGTCTGTCAGAGAGGAGAGGAGGTGAGGTAACAATACTAGAGATGTCTGTCAGAGAGGAGAGGAGGTGAGGAAACAATACTAGAGATGTCTGTCTGTCAGAGAGGAGAGGAGGTGAGGTAACAATACTAGAGATGTCTGTCTGTCAGAGAGGAGAGGAGGTGAGGTAACAACACTAGAGATGTCTGTCTTTCTGTCAGAGAGGAGAGGAGGTGAGGTAACAATACTAGAGATGTCTGTCTGTCAGAGGGGAGAGGAGGTGAGGTAACAATACTTGAGATGTCTGTCAGAGAGGAGAGGAGGTGAGGTGACAATACTAGAGATGTCTGTCAGAGAGGAGAGAAGGTGAGGTAACAATACTAGAGATGTCTGTCTGTCAGAGAGGAGAGGAGGTGAGGTAACAACACTAGAGATGTCTGTCTGTCAGAGGGGAGAGGAGGTGAGGTAACAATACTAGAGATGTCTGTCTGTCAGAGAGGAGAGGAGAGGAGGTAACAATACTAGAGATGTCTGTCTGTCAGAGAGGAGAGGAGGTGAGGTAACAATACTAGATATGTCTGTCTTTCTGTCAGAGAGGAGAGGAGGTGAGGTAACAATACTAGAGATGTCTGTCTGTCAGAGGGGAGAGGAGGTGAGGTAACAATACTAGAGATGTCTGTCTGTCAGAGAGTAGAGGAGGTGAGGTAACAATACTAGAGATGTATGTCAGAGAGGAGAGGAGGTGAGGTAACAATACTAGAGATGTCTGTCTGTCAGAGAGGAGAGGAGGTGAGGTAACAACACTAGAGATGACTGTCTGTCAGAGAGGAGAGGAGTTGAGGTAACAATACTAGAGATGTCTGTCTGTCAGAGAGGAGAGGAGGTGAGGTAACAATACTAGAGATGTCTGACAAAGAGGAGAGGAGGTGAGGTAACAATACTAGAGATGTCTGTCAGAGAGGAGAGGAGGTGAGGTAACAATACTAGAGATGTCTGTCAGAGAGGAGAGGAGGTGAGGTAACACTACTAGAGATGTCTGTCTGTCAGAGAGGAGAGGAGAGGAGGTAACAATACTAGAGATGTCTGTCTGTCAGAGAGGAAAGGAGGTGAGGTAACAATACCAGAGATGCCTGTCTGTCAGAGAGGAGAGGAGGTGAGGTAACAATACTTGAGATGTCTGTCAGAGAGGAGAGGAGGTGAGGTAACAACACTAGAGATGTCTGTCTGTCAGAGAGGAGAGGAGGTGAGGTAACAATACTAGAGATGTCTGTCTGTCAGAGAGGAGAGGAGCTGAGGTAACAATACTAGAGATGTCTGTCTGTCAGAGAGGAGAGGAGGTGAGGTAACAATACTAGAGATGTCTGTCAGAGAGGAGAGGAGGTGAGGTAACAATACTAGAGATGTCTGTCAGAGAGGAGGTGAGGTAACAATACTAGAGATGTCTGTCTGTCAGACAGGAGAGGAGGTGAGGTAACAATACTAGAGATGTCTGTCTGTCAGAGAGGAGAGGAGGTGAGGTAACAATACTAGATATGTCTGTCTTTCTGTCAGAGAGGAGAGGAGGTGAGGTAACAATACTAGAGATGTCTGTCTGTCAGAGGGAAGAGGAGGTGAGGTAACAATACTAGAGATGTCTGTCTGTCAGAGAGGAGAGGAGTTGAGGTAACAATACTAGAGATGTCTGTCTGTCAGAGAGGAGAGGAGGTGAGGTAACAATACTAGAGATGTCTGACAAAGAGGAGAGGAGGTGAGGTAACAATACTAGAGATGTCTGTCAGAGAGGAGAGGAGGTGAGGTAACAATACTAGAGATGTCTGTCAGAGAGGAGAGGAGGTGAGGTAACAATACTAGAGATGTCTGTCTGTCAGAGAGGAGAGGAGAGGAGGTAACAATACTAGAGATGTCTGTCTGTCAGAGAGGAAAGGAGGTGAGGTAACAATACCAGAGATGCCTGTCTGTCAGAGAGGAGAGGAGGTGAGGTAACAATACTTGAGATGTCTGTCAGAGAGGAGAGGAGGTGAGGTAACAACACTAGAGATGTCTGTCTGTCAGAGAGGAGAGGTGGTGAGGTAACAATACTAGAGATGTCTGTCTGTCAGAGAGGAGAGGAGCTGAGGTAACAATACTAGAGATGTCTGTCTGTCAGAGAGGAGAGGAGGTGAGGTAACAATACTAGAGATGTCTGTCAGAGAGGAGAGGAGGTGAGGTAACAATACTAGAGATGTCTGTCAGAGAGGAGGTGAGGTAACAATACTAGAGATGTCTGTCTGTCAGACAGGAGAGGAGGTGAGGTAACAATACTAGAGATGTCTGTCTGTCAGAGAGGAGAGGAGGTGAAGTAACAATACTAGATATGTCTGTCTTTCTGTCAGAGAGGAGAGGAGGTGAGGTAACAATACTAGAGATGTCTGTCAGAGAGGAGAGGAGGTGAGGTAACAACACTAGAGATGTATGTCTGTCAGAGAGGAGAGGAGGTGAGGTAACAATACTAGAGATGTCTGTCTGTCAGAAGGGAGAGGAGGTGAGGTAACAATACCAGAGATGTCTGTCTGTCAGAGAGGAGAGGAGGTGAGGTAACAATACTAGAGATGTCTGTCAGAGAGGAGAGTAAGTGAGGTTACAATACTAGAGATGTCTGTCTGTCAGAGAGGAGAGGAGGTGAGGTAACAATACTAGAGATGTCTGTCTGTCAGAGAGGAGAAGAGGTGAGGTAACAATACAAGAGATGTCTGTCTTTCTGTCAGAGAGGAGAGGAGGTGAGGTAACAATACTAGAGATGTCTGTCTGTCAGAGAGGAGAGGAGGTGAGGTAACAATACTAGAGATGTCTGTCTGTCAGAGAGGAGAGGAGGTGAGGTAACAATACTAGAGATGTCTGTCTGTCAGAGGGGAGAGGAGGTGAGGTAACAATACTAGAGATGTCTGTCTGTCAGAGAGGAGAGGAGAGGAGGTAACAATACTAGAGATGTCTGTCTGTCAGAGAGGAAAGGAGGTGAGGTAACAATACCAGAGATGCCTGTCTGTCAGAGAGGAGAGGAGGTGAGGTAACAATACTTGAGATGTCTGTCAGAGAGGAGAGGAGGTGAGGTAACAATACTAGAGATGTCTGTCAGAGAGGAGAGGAGGTGAGGTAACAATACTAGAGATGTCAGTCTGTCAGAGGGGAGAGGAGATGAGGTACCAATACTAGAGATTTCTGTCTGTCAGAGAGGAGAGGAGGTGAGGTAACAATACTAGAGATGTCTGTCAGAGAGGAGAGGAGGTGAGGTAACAATACTAGAGATGTCTGTCAGAGAGGAGAGGAGGTGAGGTAACAACACTAGAGATGTCTGTCTGTCAGAGAGGAGAGGAGGTGAGGTAACAATACTAGAGATGTCTGTCTGTCAGAGAGGAGAGGAGGTGAGGTAACAATACTAGATATGTCTGTCTTTCTGTCAGAGAGGAGAGGAGGTGAGGTAACAATACTAGAGATGTCTGTCTGTCAGAGGGGAGAGGAGGTGAGGTAACAATACTAGAGATGTCTGTCTGTCAGAGAGTAGAGGAGGTGAGGTAACAATACTAGAGATGTATGTCAGAGAGGAGAGGAGGTGAGGTAACAATACTAGAGATGTCTGTCTGTCAGAGAGGAGAGGAGGTGAGGTAACAACACTAGAGATGACTGTCTGTCAGAGAGGAGAGGAGTTGAGGTAACAATACTAGAGATGTCTGTCTGTCAGAGAGGAGAGGAGGTGAGGTAACAATACTAGAGATGTCTGACAAAGAGGAGAGGAGGTGAGGTAACAATACTAGAGATGTCTGTCAGAGAGGAGAGGAGGTGAGGTAACAATACTAGAGATGTCTGTCAGAGAGGAGAGGAGGTGAGGTAACACTACTAGAGATGTCTGTCTGTCAGAGAGGAGAGGAGAGGAGGTAACAATACTAGAGATGTCTGTCTGTCAGAGAGGAAAGGAGGTGAGGTAACAATACCAGAGATGCCTGTCTGTCAGAGAGGAGAGGAGGTGAGGTAACAATACTTGAGATGTCTGTCAGAGAGGAGAGGAGGTGAGGTAACAACACTAGAGATGTCTGTCTGTCAGAGAGGAGAGGAGGTGAGGTAACAATACTAGAGATGTCTGTCTGTCAGAGAGGAGAGGAGCTGAGGTAACAATACTAGAGATGTCTGTCTGTCAGAGAGGAGAGGAGGTGAGGTAACAATACTAGAGATGTCTGTCAGAGAGGAGAGGAGGTGAGGTAACAATACTAGAGATGTCTGTCAGAGAGGAGGTGAGGTAACAATACTAGAGATGTCTGTCTGTCAGACAGGAGAGGAGGTGAGGTAACAATACTAGAGATGTCTGTCTGTCAGAGAGGAGAGGAGGTGAGGTAACAATACTAGATATGTCTGTCTTTCTGTCAGAGAGGAGAGGAGGTGAGGTAACAATACTAGAGATGTCTGTCTGTCAGAGGGAAGAGGAGGTGAGGTAACAATACTAGAGATGTCTGTCTGTCAGAGAGGAGAGGAGTTGAGGTAACAATACTAGAGATGTCTGTCTGTCAGAGAGGAGAGGAGGTGAGGTAACAATACTAGAGATGTCTGACAAAGAGGAGAGGAGGTGAGTTAACAATACTAGAGATGTCTGTCAGAGAGGAGAGGAGGTGAGGTAACAATACTAGAGATGTCTGTCAGAGAGGAGAGGAGGTGAGGTAACAATACTAGAGATGTCTGTCTGTCAGAGAGGAGAGGAGAGGAGGTAACAATACTAGAGATGTCTGTCTGTCAGAGAGGAAAGGAGGTGAGGTAACAATACCAGAGATGCCTGTCTGTCAGAGAGGAGAGGAGGTGAGGTAACAATACTTGAGATGTCTGTCAGAGAGGAGAGGAGGTGAGGTAACAACACTAGAGATGTCTGTCTGTCAGAGAGGAGAGGTGGTGAGGTAACAATACTAGAGATGTCTGTCTGTCAGAGAGGAGAGGAGCTGAGGTAACAATACTAGAGATGTCTGTCTGTCAGAGAGGAGAGGAGGTGAGGTAACAATACTAGAGATGTCTGTCAGAGAGGAGAGGAGGTGAGGTAACAATACTAGAGATGTCTGTCAGAGAGGAGGTGAGGTAACAATACTAGAGATGTCTGTCTGTCAGACAGGAGAGGAGGTGAGGTAACAATACTAGAGATGTCTGTCTGTCAGAGAGGAGAGGAGGTGAAGTAACAATACTAGATATGTCTGTCTTTCTGTCAGAGAGGAGAGGAGGTGAGGTAACAATACTAGAGATCTCTGTCTGTCAGAGGGTAGAGGAGGTGAGGTAACAATACTAGAGATGTCTGTCTGTCAGAGAGGAGAGGAGGTGAGGTAACAATACTAGAGATGTATGTCAGAGAGGAGAGGAGGTGAGGTAACAATACTAGAGATGTCTGTCAGAGAGGAGAGGAGGTGAGGTAACAACACTAGAGATGTATGTCTGTCAGAGAGGAGAGGAGGTGAGGTAACAATACTAGAGATGTCTGTCTGTCAGAAGGGAGAGGAGGTGAGGTAACAATACCAGAGATGTCTGTCTGTCAGAGAGGAGAGGAGGTGAGGTAACAATACTAGAGATGTCTGTCAGAGAGGAGAGTAAGTGAGGTTACAATACTAGAGATGTCTGTCTGTCAGAGAGGAGAGGAGGTGAGGTAACAATACTAGAGATGTCTGTCTGTCAGAGAGGAGAAGAGGTGAGGTAACAATACAAGAGATGTCTGTCTTTCTGTCAGAGAGGAGAGGAGGTGAGGTAACAATACTAGAGATGTCTGTCTGTCAGAGAGGAGAGGAGGTGAGGTAACAATACTAGAGATGTCTGTCTGTCAGAGAGGAGAGGAGGTGAGGTAACAATACTAGAGATGTATGTCAGAGAGGAGAGGAGGTGAGGTAACAATACTAGAGATGTCTGTCTGTCAGAGAGGAGAGGAGGTGAGGTAACAATACTAGATATGTCTGTCTTTCTGTCAGAGAGGAGAGGAGGTGAGGTAACAATACTAGAGATGTCTGTCTGTCAGAGGGGAGAGGAGGTGAGGTAACAATACTAGAGATGTCTGTCTGTCAGAGAGTAGAGGAGGTGAGGTAACAATACTAGAGATGTATGTCAGAGAGGAGAGGAGGTGAGGTAACAATACTAGAGATGTCTGTCTGTCAGAGAGGAGAGGATGTGAGGTAACAACACTAGAGATGTCTGTCTGTCAGAGAGGAGAGGAGTTGAGGTAACAATACTAGAGATGTCTGTCTGTCAGAGAGGAGAGGAGGTGAGGTAACAATACTAGAGATGTCTGACAAAGAGGAGAGGAGGTGAGGTAACAATACTAGAGATGTCTGTCAGAGAGGAGAGGAGGTGAGGTAACAATACTAGAGATGTCTGTCAGAGAGGAGAGGAGGTGAGGTAACAATACTAGAGATGTCTGTCTGTCAGAGAGGAGAGGAGAGGAGGTAACAATACTAGAGATGTCTGTCTGTCAGAGAGGAAAGGAGGTGAGGTAACAATACCAGAGATGCCTGTCTGTCAGAGAGGAGAGGAGGTGAGGTAACAATACTTGAGATGTCTGTCAGAGAGGAGAGGAGGTGAGGTAACAACACTAGAGATGTCTGTCTGTCAGAGAGGAGAGGAGGTGAGGTAACAATACTAGAGATGTCTGTCTGTCAGAGAGGAGAGGAGCTGAGGTAACAATACTAGAGATGTCTGTCTGTCAGAGAGGAGAGGAGGTGAGGTAACAATACTAGAGATGTCTGTCAGAGAGGAGGTGAGGTAACAATACTAGAGATGTCTCTCTGTCAGACAGGAGAGGAGGTGAGGTAACAATACTAGAGATGTCTGTCTGTCAGAGAGGAGAGGAGGTGAGGTAACAATACTAGATATGTCTGTCTTTCTGTCAGAGAGGAGAGGAGGTGAGGTAACAATACTAGAGATGTCTGTCTGTCAGAGGGGAGAGGAGGTGAGGTAACAATACTAGAGATGTCTGTCTGTCAGAGAGGAGAGGAGTTGAGGTAACAATACTAGAGATGTCTGTCTGTCAGAGAGGAGAGGAGGTGAGGTAAAAATACTAGAGATGTCTGACAAAGAGGAGAGGAGGTGAGGTAACAATACTAGAGATGTATGTCAGAGAGGAGAGGAGGTGAGGTAACAATACTAGAGATGTCTGTCAGAGAGGAGAGGAGGTGAGGTAACAATACTAGAGCTGTCTGTCTGTCAGAGAGGAGAGGAGAGGAGGTAACAATACTAGAGATGTCTGTCTGTCAGAGAGGAAAGGAGGTGAGGTAACAATACCAGAGATGCCTGTCTGTCAGAGAGGAGAGGAGGTGAGGTAACAATACTTGAGATGTCTGTCAGAGAGGAGAGGAGGTGAGGTAACAACACTAGAGATGTCTGTCTGTCAGAGAGGAGAGGAGGTGAGGTAACAATACTAGAGATGTCTGTCTGTCAGAGAGGAGAGGAGCTGAGGTAACAATACTAGAGATGTCTGTCTGTCAGAGAGGAGAGGAGGTGAGGTAACAATACTAGAGATGTCTGTCAGAGAGGAGAGGAGGTGAGGTAACAATACTAGAGATGTCTGTCAGAGAGGAGGTGAGGTAACAATACTAGAGATGTCTGTCTGTCAGACAGGAGAGGAGGTGAGGTAACAATACTAGAGATGTCTGTCTGTCAGAGAGGAGAGGAGGTGAGGTAACAATACTAGATATGTCTGTCTTTCTGTCAGAGAGGAGAGGAGGTGAGGTAACAATACTAGAGATGTCTGTCTGTCAGAGGGGAGAGGAGGTGAGGTAACAATACTAGAGATGTCTGTCTGTCAGAGAGGAGAGGAGGTGAGGTAACAATACTAGAGATGTATGTCAGAGAGGAGAGGAGAGGAGGTGAGGTAACAATACTAGAGATGTCTGACAAAGAGGAGAGGAGGTGAGGTAACAATACTAGAGATGTCTGTCAGAGAGGAGAGGAGGTGAGGTAACAATACTAGAGATGTCTGTCAGAGAGGAGAGGAGGTGAGGTAACAATACTAGAGATGTCTGTCTGTCAGAGAGGAGAGGAGAGGAGGTAACAATACTAGAGATTTCTGTCTGTCAGAGAGGAAAGGAGGTGAGGTAACAATACCAGAGATGCCTGTCTGTCAGAGAGGAGAGGAGGTGAGGTAACAATACTTGAGATGTCTGTCTGTCAGAGAGGAGAGGAGGTGAGGTAACAATACTAGAGATGTCTGTCTGTCAGAGAGGAGAGGAGCTGAGGTAACAATACTAGAGATGTCTGTCTGTCAGAGAGGAGAGGAGGTGAGGTAACAATACTAGAGATGTCTGTCAGAGAGGAGAGGAGGTGAGGTAACAATACTAGAGATGTCTGTCAGAGAGGAGGTGAGGTAACAATACTAGAGATGTCTGTCTGTCAGACAGGAGAGGAGGTGAGGTAACAATACTAGAGATGTCTGTCTGTCAGAGAGGAGAGGAGGTGAGGTAACAATACTAGATATGTCTGTCTTTCTGTCAGAGAGGAGAGGAGGTGAGGTAACAATACTAGAGATGTCTGTCTGTCAGAGAGGAGAGGAGGTGAGGTAACAATACTAGAGATGTATGTCAGAGAGGAGAGGAGGTGAGGTAACAATACTAGAGATGTCTGTCAGAGAGGAGAGGAGGTGAGGTAACAACACTAGAGATGTATGTCTGTCAGAGAGGAGAGGAGGTGAGGTAACAATACTAGAGATGTCTGTCTGTCAGAGGGGAGAGGAGGTGAGGTAACAATACCAGAGATGTCTGACAAAGAGGAGAGGAGGTGAGGTAACAATACTAGAGATGTCTGTCAGAGAGGAGAGGAGGTGAGGTAACAATACTAGAGATGTCTGTCAGAGAGGAGAGGAGGTGAGGTAACAATACTAGAGATGTCTGTCTGTCAGAGAGGAGAGGAGAGGAGGTAACAATACTAGAGATGTCTGTCTGTCAGAGAGGAAAGGAGGTGAGGTAACAATACCAGAGATGCCTGTCTGTCAGAGAGGAGAGGAGGTGAGGTAACAATACTTGAGATGTCTGTCAGAGAGGAGAGGAGGTGAGGTAACAACACTAGAGATGTCTGTCTGTCAGAGAGGAGAGGAGGTGAGGTAACAATACTAGAGATGTCTGTCTGTCAGAGAGGAGAGGAGCTGAGGTAACAATACTAGAGATGTCTGTCTGTCAGAGAGGAGAGGAGGTGAGGTAACAATACTACAGATGTCTGTCAGAGAGGAGGTGAGGTAACAATACTAGAGATGTCTCTCTGTCAGACAGGAGAGGAGGTGAGGTAACAATACTAGAGATGTCTGTCTGTCAGAGAGGAGAGGAGGTGAGGTAACAATACTAGATATGTCTGTCTTTCTGTCAGAGAGGAGAGGAGGTGAGGTAACAATACTAGAGATGTCTGTCTGTCAGAGGGGAGAGGAGGTGAGGTAACAATACTAGAGATGTCTGTCTGTCAGAGAGGAGAGGAGTTGAGGTAACAATACTAGAGATGTCTGTCTGTCAGAGAGGAGAGGAGGTGAGGTAAAAATACTAGAGATGTCTGACAAAGAGGAGAGGAGGTGAGGTAACAATACTAGAGATGTATGTCAGAGAGGAGAGGAGGTGAGGTAACAATACTAGAGATGTCTGTCAGAGAGGAGAGGAGGTGAGGTAACAATACTAGAGCTGTCTGTCTGTCAGAGAGGAGAGGAGAGGAGGTAACAATACTAGAGATGTCTGTCTGTCAGAGAGGAAAGGAGGTGAGGTAACAATACCAGAGATGCCTGTCTGTCAGAGAGGAGAGGAGGTGAGGTAACAATACTTGAGATGTCTGTCAGAGAGGAGAGGAGGTGAGGTAACAACACTAGAGATGTCTGTCTGTCAGAGAGGAGAGGAGGTGAGGTAACAATACTAGAGATGTCTGTCTGTCAGAGAGGAGAGGAGCTGAGGTAACAATACTAGAGATGTCTGTCTGTCAGAGAGGAGAGGAGGTGAGGTAACAATACTAGAGATGTCTGTCAGAGAGGAGAGGAGGTGAGGTAACAATACTAGAGATGTCTGTCAGAGAGGAGGTGAGGTAACAATACTAGAGATGTCTGTCTGTCAGACAGGAGAGGAGGTGAGGTAACAATACTAGAGATGTCTGTCTGTCAGAGAGGAGAGGAGGTGAGGTAACAATACTAGATATGTCTGTCTTTCTGTCAGAGAGGAGAGGAGGTGAGGTAACAATACTAGAGATGTCTGTCTGTCAGAGGGGAGAGGAGGTGAGGTAACAATACTAGAGATGTCTGTCTGTCAGAGAGGAGAGGAGGTGAGGTAACAATACTAGAGATGTATGTCAGAGAGGAGAGGAGAGGAGGTGAGGTAACAATACTAGAGATGTCTGACAAAGAGGAGAGGAGGTGAGGTAACAATACTAGAGATGTCTGTCAGAGAGGAGAGGAGGTGAGGTAACAATACTAGAGATGTCTGTCTGTCAGAGAGGAGAGGAGAGGAGGTAACAATACTAGAGATTTCTGTCTGTCAGAGAGGAAAGGAGGTGAGGTAACAATACCAGAGATGCCTGTCTGTCAGAGAGGAGAGGAGGTGAGGTAACAATACTTGAGATGTCTGTCTGTCAGAGAGGAGAGGAGGTGAGGTAACAATACTAGAGATGTCTGTCTGTCAGAGAGGAGAGGAGCTGAGGTAACAATACTAGAGATGTCTGTCTGTCAGAGAGGAGAGGAGGTGAGGTAACAATACTAGAGATGTCTGTCAGAGAGGAGAGGAGGTGAGGTAACAATACTAGAGATGTCTGTCAGAGAGGAGGTGAGGTAACAATACTAGAGATGTCTGTCTGTCAGACAGGAGAGGAGGTGAGGTAACAATACTAGAGATGTCTGTCTGTCAGAGAGGAGAGGAGGTGAGGTAACAATACTAGATATGTCTGTCTTTGTGTCAGAGAGGAGAGGAGGTGAGGTAACAATACTAGAGATGTCTGTCTGTCAGAGAGGAGAGGAGGTGAGGTAACAATACTAGAGATGTATGTCAGAGAGGAGAGGAGGTGAGGTAACAATACTAGAGATGTCTGTCAGAGAGGAGAGGAGGTGAGGTAACAACACTAGAGATGTATGTCTGTCAGAGAGGAGAGGAGGTGAGGTAACAATACTAGAGATGTCTGTCTGTCAGAGGGGAGAGGAGGTGAGGTAACAATACCAGAGATGTCTGACAAAGAGGAGAGGAGGTGAGGTAACAATACTAGAGATGTCTGTCAGAGAGGACAGGAGGTGAGGTAACAATACTAGAGATGTCTGTCAGAGAGGAGAGGAGGTGAGGTAACAATACTAGAGATGTCTGTCTGTCAGAGAGGAGAGGAGAGGAGGTAACAATACTAGAGATGTCTGTCTGTCAGAGAGGAAAGGAGGTGAGGTAACAATACCAGAGATGCCTGTCTGTCAGAGAGGAGAGGAGGTGAGGTAACAATACTTGAGATGTCTGTCAGAGAGGAGAGGAGGTGAGGTAACAACACTAGAGATGTCTGTCTGTCAGAGAGGAGAGGAGGTGAGGTAACAATACTAGAGATGTCTGTCTGTCAGAGAGGAGAGGAGCTGAGGTAACAATACTAGAGATGTCTGTCTGTCAGAGAGGAGAGGAGGTGAGGTAACAATACTAGAGATGTCTGTCAGAGAGGAGGTGAGGTAACAATACTAGAGATGTCTCTCTGTCAGACAGGAGAGGAGGTGAGGTAACAATACTAGAGATGTCTGTCTGTCAGAGAGGAGAGGAGGTGAGGTAACAATACTAGATATGTCTGTCTTTCTGTCAGAGAGGAGAGGAGGTGAGGTAACAATACTAGAGATGTCTGTCTGTCAGAGGGGAGAGGAGGTGAGGTAACAATACTAGAGATGTCTGTCTGTCAGAGAGGAGAGGAGTTGAGGTTACAATACTAGAGATGTCTGTCTGTCAGAGAGGAGAGGAGGTGAGGTAAAAATACTAGAGATGTCTGACAAAGAGGAGAGGAGGTGAGGTAACAATACTAGAGATGTCTGTCAGAGAGGAGAGGAGGTGAGGTAACAATACTAGAGATGTCTGTCAGAGAGGAGAGGAGGTGAGGTAACAATACTAGAGCTGTCTGTCTGTCAGAGAGGAGAGGAGAGGAGGTAACAATACTAGAGATGTCTGTCTGTCAGAGAGGAAAGGAGGTGAGGTAACAATACCAGAGATGCCTGTCTGTCAGAGAGGAGAGGAGGTGAGGTAACAATACTTGAGATGTCTGTCAGAGAGGAGAGGAGGTGAGGTAACAACACTAGAGATGTCTGTCTGTCAGAGAGGAGAGGAGGTGAGGTAACAATACTAGAGATGTCTGTCTGTCAGAGAGGAGAGGAGCTGAGGTAACAATACTAGAGATGTCTGTCTGTCAGAGAGGAGAGGAGGTGAGGTAACAATACTAGAGATGTCTGTCAGAGAGGAGAGGAGGTGAGGTAACAATACTAGAGATGTCTGTCAGAGAGGAGGTGAGGTAACAATACTAGAGATGTCTGTCTGTCAGACAGGAGAGGAGGTGAGGTAACAATACTAGAGATGTCTGTCTGTCAGAGAGGAGAGGAGGTGAGGTAACAATACTAGATATGTCTGTCTTTCTGTCAGAGAGGAGAGGAGGTGAGGTAACAATACTAGAGATGTCTGTCTGTCAGAGGGGAGAGGAGGTGAGGTAACAATACTAGAGATGTCTGTCTGTCAGAGAGGAGAGGAGGTGAGGTAACAATACTAGAGATGTATGTCAGAGAGGAGAGGAGAGGAGGTGAGGTAACAATACTAGAGATGTCTGACAAAGAGGAGAGGAGGTGAGGTAACAATACTAGAGATGTCTGTCAGAGAGGAGAGGAGGTGAGGTAACAATACTAGAGATGTCTGTCAGAGAGGAGAGGAGGTGAGGTAACAATACTAGAGATGTCTGTCTGTCAGAGAGGAGAGGAGAGGAGGTAACAATACTAGAGATTTCTGTCTGTCAGAGAGGAAAGGAGGTGAGGTAACAATACCAGAGATGCCTGTCTGTCAGAGAGGAGAGGAGGTGAGGTAACAATACTTGAGATGTCTGTCTGTCAGAGAGGAGAGGAGGTGAGGTAACAATACTAGAGATGTCTGTCTGTCAGAGAGGAGAGGAGCTGAGGTAACAATACTAGAGATGTCTGTCTGTCAGAGAGGAGAGGAGGTGAGGTAACAATACTAGAGATGTCTGTCAGAGAGGAGAGGAGGTGAGGTAACAATACTAGAGATGTCTGTCAGAGAGGAGGTGAGGTAACAATACTAGAGATGTCTGTCTGTCAGACAGGAGAGGAGGTGAGGTAACAATACTAGAGATGTCTGTCTGTCAGAGAGGAGAGGAGGTGAGGTAACAATACTAGATATGTCTGTCTTTCTGTCAGAGAGGAGAGGAGGTGAGGTAACAATACTAGAGATGTCTGTCTGTCAGAGAGGAGAGGAGGTGAGGTAACAATACTAGAGATGTATGTCAGAGAGGAGAGGAGGTGAGGTAACAATACTAGAGATGTCTGTCAGAGAGGAGAGGAGGTGAGGTAACAACACTAGAGATGTATGTCTGTCAGAGAGGAGAGGAGGTGAGGTAACAATACTAGAGATGTCTGTCTGTCAGAGGGGAGAGGAGGTGAGGTAACAATACCAGAGATGTCTGTCTGTCAGAGAGGAGAGGAGGTGAGGTAACAATACTAGAGATGTCTGTCAGAGAGGAGAGTAAGTGAGGTTACAATACTAGAGATGTCTGTCTGTCAGAGAGGAGAGGAGGTGAGGTAACAATACTAGAGATGTCTGTCTGTCAGAGAGGAGAAGAGGTGAGGTAACAATACAAGAGATGTCTGTCTTTCTGTCAGAGAGGAGAGGAGGTGAGGTAACAATACTAGAGATGTCTGTCTGTCAGAGAGGAGAGGAGGTGAGGTAACAATACTAGAGATGTATGTCAGAGAGGAGAGGAGGTGAGGTAACAATACTAGAGATGTCTGTCAGAGAGGAGAGGAGGTGAGGTAACAACACTAGAGATGTATGTCTGTCAGAGAGGAGAGGAGGTGAGGTAACAATACCAGAGATGCCTGTCTGTCAGAGAGGAGAGGAGGTGAGGTAACAATACTTGAGATGTCTGTCAGAGAGGAGAGGAGGTGAGGTAACAATACTAGAGATGTCTGTCAGAGAGGAGAGGAGGTGACGTAACAACACTAGAGATGTATGTCTGTCAGAGAGGAGAGGAGGTGAGGTAACAATACCAGAGATGACTGTCTGTCAGAGAGGAGAGGAGGTGAGGTAACAATACTTGAGATGTCTGTCAGAGAGGAGAGGAGGTGAGGTAACAATACTAGAGATGTCTGTCAGAGAGGAGAGGAGGTGAGGTAACGACACTAGAGATGTATGTCTGTCAGAGGGGAGAGGAGGTGAGGTAACAATACTAGAGATGTCTGTCTGTCAGAGAGGAGAGGAGAGGAGGTAACAATACTAGAGATGTCTGTCTGTCAGAGAGGAAAGGAGGTGAGGTAACAATACTAGAGATGTCTGTCTGTCAGAGGGGAGAGGAGGTTAGGTAACAATACTTGAGATGTCTGTCAGAGAGGAGAGGAGGTGAGGTAACAATACTAGAGATGTCTGTCAGAGAGGAGAGAAGGTGAGGTAACAATAGTAGAGATGTCTGTCTGTCAGAGAGGAGAGGAGGTGAGGTAACAACACTAGAGATTTCTGTCTGTCAGAGGGGAGAGGAGGTGAGGTAACAATACTAGAGATGTCTGTCTGTCAGAGAGGAGAGGAGGTAACAATACTAGAGATTTCTGTCTGTCAGAGAGGAAAGGAGGTGAGGTAACAATACCAGAGATGCCTGTCTGTCAGAGAGGAGAGGAGGTGAGGTAACAATACTTGAGATGTCTGTCAGAGAGGAGAGGAGGTGAGGTAACAATACTAGAGATGTCTGTCAGAGAGGAGAGGAGGTGAGGTAACAATACTAGAGATGTCAGTCTGTCAGAGGGGAGAGGAGGTGAGGTACCAATACTAGAGATTTCTGTCTGTCAGAGAGGAGAGGAGGTGAGGTAACAATACTAGAGATGTCTGTCAGAGAGGAGAGGAGGTGAGGTAACAATACTAGAGATGTCTGTCAGAGAGGAGAGGAGGTGAGGTAACAACACTAGAGATGTCTGTCTGTCAGAGAGGAGAGGAGGTGAGGTAACAATTCTAGAGATGTCTGTCTGTCAGAGAGGAGAGGAGGTGAGGTAACAATACTAGAGATGTCTGTCAGAGAGGAGAGGAGGTGAGGTAACGACACTAGAGATGTATGTCTGTCAGAGGGGAGAGGAGGTGAGGTAACAATACTAGAGATGTCTGTCTGTCAGAGAGGAGAGGAGAGGAGGTAACAATACTAGAGATGTCTGTCTGTCAGAGAGGAAAGGAGGTGAGGTAACAATACTAGAGATGTCTGTCTGTCAGAGGGGAGAGGAGGTTAGGTAACAATACTTGAGATGTCTGTCAGAGAGGAGAGGAGGTGAGGTAACAATACTAGAGATGTCTGTCAGAGAGGAGAGAAGGTGAGGTAACAATAGTAGAGATGTCTGTCTGTCAGAGAGGAGAGGAGGTGAGGTAACAACACTAGAGATTTCTGTCTGTCAGAGGGGAGAGGAGGTGAGGTAACAATACTAGAGATGTCTGTCTGTCAGAGAGGAGAGGAGGTAACAATACTAGAGATTTCTGTCTGTCAGAGAGGAAAGGAGGTGAGGTAACAATACCAGAGATGCCTGTCTGTCATAGAGGAGAGGAGGTGAGGTAACAATACTTGAGATGTCTGTCAGAGAGGAGAGGAGGTGAGGTAACAATACTAGAGATGTCTGTCAGAGAGGAGAGGAGGTGAGGTAACAATACTAGAGATGTCAGTCTTTCAGAGGGGAGAGGAGGTGAGGTACCAATACTAGAGATTTCTGTCTGTCAGAGAGGAGAGGAGGTGAGGTAACAATACTAGAGATGTCTGTCAGAGAGGAGAGGAGGTGAGGTAACAATACTAGAGATGTCTGTCAGAGAGGAGAGGAGGTGAGGTAACAACACTAGAGATGTCTGTCTGTCAGAGAGGAGAGGAGGTGAGGTAACAATTCTAGAGATGTCTGTCTGTCAGAGAGGAGAGGAGGTGAGGTAACAATACTAGAGATGTCTGTCTGTCAGAGAGGAGAGGAGGTGAGGTAACAATACTAGATATGTCTGTCTTTCTGTCAGAGAGGAGAGGAGGTGAGGTAACAATACTAGAGATGTCTGTCTGTCAGAGGGGAGAGGAGGTGAGGTAACAATACTAGAGATGTCTGTCTGTCAGAGAGAAGAGGAGGTGAGGTAACAATACTAGAGATGTATGTCAGAGAGGAGAGGAGAGGAGGTGAGGTAACAATACTAGAGATGTCTGACAAAGAGGAGAGGAGGTGAGGTAACAATACTAGAGATGTCTGTCAGAGAGGAGAGGAGGTGAGGTAACAATACTAGAGATGTCTGTCAGAGAGGAGAGGAGGTGAGGTAACAATACTAGAGATGTCTGTCTGTCAGAGAGGAGAGGAGAGGAGGTAACAATAATAGAGATGTCTGTCTGTCAGAGAGGAAAGGAGGTGAGGTAACAATACCAGAGATGCCTGTCTGTCAGAGAGGAGAGGAGGTGAGGTAACAATACTTGAGATGTCTGTCAGAGAGGAGAGGAGGTGAGGTAACAACACTAGAGATGTCTGTCTGTCAGAGAGGAGAGGAGGTGAGGTAACAATACTAGAGATGTCTGTCTGTCAGAGAGGAGAGGAGCTGAGGTAACAATACTAGAGATGTCTGTCTGTCAGAGAGGAGAGGAGGTGAGGTAACAATACTAGAGATGTCTGTCAGAGAGGAGAGGAGGTGAGGTAACAATACTAGAGATGTCTGTCAGAGAGGAGGTGAGGTAACAATACTAGAGATGTCTGTCTGTCAGACAGGAGAGGAGGTGACGTAACAATACTAGAGATGTCTGTCTGTCAGAGAGGAGAGGAGCTGAGGTAACAATACTAGAGATGTCTGTCTGTCAGAGAGGAGAGGAGGTGAGGTAACAATACTAGAGATGTCTGTCAGAGAGGAGAGGAGGTGAGGTAACAATACTAGAGATGTCTGTCAGAGAGGAGGTGAGGTAACAATACTAGAGATGTCTGTCTGTCAGACAGGAGAGGAGGTGAGGTAACAATACTAGAGATGTCTGTCTGTCAGAGAGGAGAGGAGGTGAGGTAACAATACTAGATATGTCTGTCTTTCTATCAGAGAGGAGAGGAGGTGAGGTAACAATACTAGAGATGTCTGTCTGTCAGAGGGGAGAGGAGGTGAGGTAACAATACTAGAGATGTCTGTCTGTCAGAGAGGAGAGGAGGTGAGGTAACAATACTAGAGATGTATGTCAGAGAGGAGAGGAGAGGAGGTGAGGTAACAATACTAGAGATGTCTGACAAAGAGGAGAGGAGGTGAGGTAACAATACTAGAGATGTCTGTCAGAGAGGAGAGGAGGTGAGGTAACAATACTAGAGATGTCTGTCAGAGAGGAGAGGAGGTGAGGTAACAATACTAGAGATGTCTGTCTGTCAGAGAGGAGAGGAGAGGAGGTAACAATACTAGAGATTTCTGTCTGTCAGAGAGGAAAGGAGGTGAGGTAACAATACCAGAGATGCCTGTCTGTCAGAGAGGAGAGGAGGTGAGGTAACAATACTTGAGATGTCTGTCTGTCAGAGAGGAGAGGAGGTGAGGTAACAATACTAGAGATGTCTGTCTGTCAGAGAGGAGAGGAGCTGAGGTAACAATACTAGAGATGTCTGTCTGTCAGAGAGGAGAGGAGGTGAGGTAACAATACTAGAGATGTCTGTCAGAGAGGAGAGGAGGTGAGGTAACAATACTAGAGATGTCTGTCAGAGAGGAGGTGAGGTAACAATACTAGAGATGTCTGTCTGTCAGACAGGAGAGGAGGTGAGGTAACAATACTAGAGATGTCTGTCTGTCAGAGAGGAGAGGAGGTGAGGTAACAATACTAGATATGTCTGTCTTTCTGTCAGAGAGGAGAGGAGGTGAGGTAACAATACTAGAGATGTCTGTCTGTCAGAGAGGAGAGGAGGTGAGGTAACAATACTAGAGATGTATGTCAGAGAGGAGAGGAGGTGAGGTAACAATACTAGAGATGTCTGTCAGAGAGGAGAGGAGGTGAGGTAACAACACTAGAGATGTATGTCTGTCAGAGAGGAGAGGAGGTGAGGTAACAATACTAGAGATGTCTGTCTGTCAGAGGGGAGAGGAGGTGAGGTAACAATACCAGAGATGTCTGTCTGTCAGAGAGGAGAGGAGGTGAGGTAACAATACTAGAGATGTCTGTCAGAGAGGAGAGTAAGTGAGGTTACAATACTAGAGATGTCTGTCTGTCAGAGAGGAGAGGAGGTGAGGTAACAATACTAGAGATGTCTGTCTGTCAGAGAGGAGAAGAGGTGAGGTAACAATACAAGAGATGTCTGTCTTTCTGTCAGAGAGGAGAGGAGGTGAGGTAACAATACTAGAGATGTCTGTCTGTCAGAGAGGAGAGGAGGTGAGGTAACAATACTAGAGATGTATGTCAGAGAGGAGAGGAGGTGAGGTAACAATACTAGAGATGTCTGTCAGAGAGGAGAGGAGGTGAGGTAACAACACTAGAGATGTATGTCTGTCAGAGAGGAGAGGAGGTGAGGTAACAATACCAGAGATGCCTGTCTGTCAGAGAGGAGAGGAGGTGAGGTAACAATACTTGAGATGTCTGTCAGAGAGGAGAGGAGGTGAGGTAACAATACTAGAGATGTCTGTCAGAGAGGAGAGGAGGTGACGTAACAACACTAGAGATGTATGTCTGTCAGAGAGGAGAGGAGGTGAGGTAACAATACCAGAGATGACTGTCTGTCAGAGAGGAGAGGAGGTGAGGTAACAATACTTGAGATGTCTGTCAGAGAGGAGAGGAGGTGAGGTAACAATACTAGAGATGTCTGTCAGAGAGGAGAGGAGGTGAGGTAACGACACTAGAGATGTATGTCTGTCAGAGGGGAGAGGAGGTGAGGTAACAATACTAGAGATGTCTGTCTGTCAGAGAGGAGAGGAGAGGAGGTAACAATACTAGAGATGTCTGTCTGTCAGAGAGGAAAGGAGGTGAGGTAACAATACTAGAGATGTCTGTCTGTCAGAGGGGAGAGGAGGTTAGGTAACAATACTTGAGATGTCTGTCAGAGAGGAGAGGAGGTGAGGTAACAATACTAGAGATGTCTGTCAGAGAGGAGAGAAGGTGAGGTAACAATAGTAGAGATGTCTGTCTGTCAGAGAGGAGAGGAGGTGAGGTAACAACACTAGAGATTTCTGTCTGTCAGAGGGGAGAGGAGGTGAGGTAACAATACTAGAGATGTCTGTCTGTCAGAGAGGAGAGGAGGTAACAATACTAGAGATTTCTGTCTGTCAGAGAGGAAAGGAGGTGAGGTAACAATACCAGAGATGCCTGTCTGTCAGAGAGGAGAGGAGGTGAGGTAACAATACTTGAGATGTCTGTCAGAGAGGAGAGGAGGTGAGGTAACAATACTAGAGATGTCTGTCAGAGAGGAGAGGAGGTGAGGTAACAATACTAGAGATGTCAGTCTGTCAGAGGGGAGAGGAGGTGAGGTACCAATACTAGAGATTTCTGTCTGTCAGAGAGGAGAGGAGGTGAGGTAACAATACTAGAGATGTCTGTCAGAGAGGAGAGGAGGTGAGGTAACAATACTAGAGATGTCTGTCAGAGAGGAGAGGAGGTGAGGTAACAACACTAGAGATGTCTGTCTGTCAGAGAGGAGAGGAGGTGAGGTAACAATTCTAGAGATGTCTGTCTGTCAGAGAGGAGAGGAGGTGAGGTAACAATACTAGAGATGTCTGTCTGTCAGAGAGGAGAGGAGGTGAGGTAACAATACTAGATATGTCTGTCTTTCTGTCAGAGAGGAGAGGAGGTGAGGTAACAATACTAGAGATGTCTGTCTGTCAGAGGGGAGAGGAGGTGAGGTAACAATACTAGAGATGTCTGTCTGTCAGAGAGAAGAGGAGGTGAGGTAACAATACTAGAGATGTCTGACAAAGAGGAGAGGAGGTGAGGTAACAATACTAGAGATGTCTGTCAGAGAGGAGAGGAGGTGAGGTAACAATACTAGAGATGTCTGTCAGAGAGGAGAGGAGGTGAGGTAACAATACTAGAGATGTCTGTCTGTCAGAGAGGAGAGGAGAGGAGGTAACAATAATAGAGATGTCTGTCTGTCAGAGAGGAAAGGAGGTGAGGTAACAATACCAGAGATGCCTGTCTGTCAGAGAGGAGAGGAGGTGAGGTAACAATACTTGAGATGTCTGTCAGAGAGGAGAGGAGGTGAGGTAACAACACTAGAGATGTCTGTCTGTCAGAGAGGAGAGGAGGTGAGGTAACAATACTAGAGATGTCTGTCTGTCAGAGAGGAGAGGAGCTGAGGTAACAATACTAGAGATGTCTGTCTGTCAGAGAGGAGAGGAGGTGAGGTAACAATACTAGAGATGTCTGTCAGAGAGGAGAGGAGGTGAGGTAACAATACTAGAGATGTCTGTCAGAGAGGAGGTGAGGTAACAATACTAGAGATGTCTGTCTGTCAGACAGGAGAGGAGGTGACGTAACAATACTAGAGATGTCTGTCTGTCAGAGAGGAGAGGAGGTGAGGTAACAATACTTGAGATGTCTGTCAGAGAGGAGAGGAGGTGAGGTAACAATACTAGAGATGTCTGTCAGAGAGGAGAGGAGGTGAGGTAACGACACTAGAGATGTATGTCTGTCAGAGGGGAGAGGAGGTGAGGTAACAATACTAGAGATGTCTGTCTGTCAGAGAGGAGAGGAGAGGAGGTAACAATACTAGAGATGTCTGTCTGTCAGAGAGGAAAGGAGGTGAGGTAACAATACTAGAGATGTCTGTCTGTCAGAGGGGAGAGGAGGTTAGGTAACAATACTTGAGATGTCTGTCAGAGAGGAGAGGAGGTGAGGTAACAATACTAGAGATGTCTGTCAGAGAGGAGAGAAGGTGAGGTAACAATAGTAGAGATGTCTGTCTGTCAGAGAGGAGAGGAGGTGAGGTAACATCACTAGAGATTTCTGTCTGTCAGAGGGGAGAGGAGGTGAGGTAACAATACTAGAGATGTCTGTCTGTCAGAGAGGAGAGGAGGTAACAATACTAGAGATTTCTGTCTGTCAGAGAGGAAAGGAGGTGAGGTAACAATACCAGAGATGCCTGTCTGTCAGAGAGGAGAGGAGGTGAGGTAACAATACTTGAGATGTCTGTCAGAGAGGAGAGGAGGTGAGGTAACAATACTAGAGATGTCTGTCAGAGAGGAGAGGAGGTGAGGTAACAATACTAGAGATGTCAGTCTGTCAGAGGGGAGAGGAGGTGAGGTACCAATACTAGAGATTTCTGTCTGTCAGAGAGGAGAGGAGGTGAGGTAACAATACTAGAGATGTCTGTCAGAGAGGAGAGGAGGTGAGGTAACAATACTAGAGATGTCTGTCAGAGAGGAGATGAGGTGAGGTAACAACACTAGAGATGTCTGTCTGTCAGAGAGGAGAGGAGGTGAGGTAACAATTCTAGAGATGTCTGTCTGTCAGAGAGGAGAGGAGGTGAGGTAACAATACTAGAGATGTCTGTCTGTCAGAGAGGAGAGGAGGTGAGGTAACAATACTAGATATGTCTGTCTTTCTGTCAGAGAGGAGAGGAGGTGAGGTAACAATACTAGAGATGTCTGTCTGTCAGAGGGGAGAGGAGGTGAGGTAACAATACTAGAGATGTCTGTCTGTCAGAGAGAAGAGGAGGTGAGGTAACAATACTAGAGATGTATGTCAGAGAGGAGAGGAGAGGAGGTGAGGTAACAATACTAGAGATGTCTGACAAAGAGGAGAGGAGGTGAGGTAACAATACTAGAGATGTCTGTCAGAGAGGACAGGAGGTGAGGTAACAATACTAGAGATGTCTGTCAGAGAGGAGAGGAGGTGAGGTAACAATACTAGAGATGTCTGTCTGTCAGAGAGGAGAGGAGAGGAGGTAACAATAATAGAGATGTCTGTCTGTCAGAGAGGAAAGGAGGTGAGGTAACAATACCAGAGATGCCTGTCTGTCAGAGAGGAGAGGAGGTGAGGTAACAATACTTGAGATGTCTGTCAGAGAGGAGAGGAGGTGAGGTAACAACACTAGAGATGTCTGTCTGTCAGAGAGGAGAGGAGGTGAGGTAACAATACTAGAGATGTCTGTCTGTCAGAGAGGAGAGGAGCTGAGGTAACAATACTAGAGATGTCTGTCTGTCAGAGAGGAGAGGAGGTGAGTTAACAATACTAGAGATGTCTGTCAGAGAGGAGAGGAGGTGAGGTAACAATACTAGAGATGTCTGTCAGAGAGGAGGTGAGGTAACAATACTAGAGATGTCTGTCTGTCAGACAGGAGAGGAGGTGACGTAACAATACTAGAGATGTCTGTCTGTCAGAGAGGAGAGGAGGTGAGGTAACAATACTAGATATGTCTGTCTTTCTGTCAGAGAGGAGAGGAGGTGAGGTAACAATACTAGAGATGTCTGTCTGTCAGAGGGGAGAGGAGGTGAGGTAACAATACTAGAGATGTCTGTCTGTCAGAGAGGAGAGGAGGTGAGGTAACAATACTAGAGATGTATGTCAGAGAGGAGAGGAGGTGAGGTAACAATACTAGAGATGTCTGTCAGAGAGGAGAGGAGGTGAGGTAACAACACTAGAGATGTATGTCTGTCAGAGAGGAGAGGAGGTGAGGTAACAATACTAGAGATGTCTGTCTGTCAGAGGGGAGAGGAGGTGAGGTAACAATACCAGAGATGTCTGTCTGTCAGAGAGGAGAGGAGGTGAGGTAACAATACTAGAGATGTCTGTCAGAGAGGAGAGTAAGTGAGGTTACAATACTAGAGATGTCTGTCTGTCAGAGAGGAGATGAGGTGAGGTAACAATACTAGAGATGTCTGTCTGTCAGAGAGGAGAAGAGGTGAGGTAACAATACAAGAGATGTCTGTCTTTCTGTCAGAGAGGAGAGGAGGTGAGGTAACAATACTAGAGATGTCTGTCTGTCAGAGAGGAGAGGAGGTGAGGTAACAATACTAGAGATGTCTGTCTGTCAGAGAGGAGAGGAGAGGAGGTAACAATACTAGAGATGTCTGTCTGTCAGAGAGGAAAGGAGGTGATGTAACAATACCAGAGATGCCTGTCTGTCAGAGAGGAGAGGAGGTGAGGTAACAATACTTGAGATGTCTGTCAGAGAGGAGAGGAGGTGAGGTAACAACACTAGAGATGTCTGTCTGTCAGAGAGGAGAGGAGGTGAGGTAACAATACTAGAGATGTCTGTCTGTCAGAGAGGAGAGGAGCTGAGGTAACAATACTAGAGATGTCTGTCTGTCAGAGAGGAGAGGAGGTGAGATAACAATACTAGAGATGTCTGTCAGAGAGGAGAGGAGGTGAGGTAACAATACTAGAGATGTCTGTCAGAGAGGAGGTGAGGTAACAATACTAGAGATGTCTGTCTGTCAGACAGGAGAGGAGTTGAGGTAACAATACTAGAGATGTCTGTCTGTCAGAGAGGAGAGGAGGTGAGGTAACAATACTAGATATGTCTGTCTTTCTGTCAGAGAGGAGAGGAGGTGAGGTAACAATACTAGAGTTGTCTGTCTGTCAGAGGGGAGAGGAGGTGAGGTAACAATACTAGAGATGTCTGTCTGTCAGAGAGGAGAGGAGGTGAGGTAACAATACTAGAGATGTATGTCAGAGAGGAGAGGAGGTGAGGTAACAATACTAGAGATGTCTGTCAGAGTTGAGAGGAGGTGAGGTAACAACACTAGAGATGTATGTCTGTCAGAGAGGAGAGGAGGTGAGGTAACAATACTAGAGATGTCTGTCTGTCAGAGAGGAGAGGAGGTGAGGTAACAATACTAGAGATGTCTGTCTGTCAGAGAGGAGAAGAGGTGAGGTAACAATACAAGAGATGTCTGTCTTTCTGTCAGAGAGGAGAGGAGGTGAGGTAACAATACTAGAGATGTCTGTCAGAGAGGAGAGTAAGTGAGGTTACAATACTAGAGATGTCTGTCTGTCAGAGAGGAGATGAGGTGAGGTAACAATACTAGAGATGTCTGTCTGTCAGAGAGGAGAAGAGGTGAGGTAACAATACTAGAGATGTATGTCAGAGAGGAGAGGAGGTGAGGTAACAATACTAGAGATGTCTGTCAGAGAGGAGAGGAGGTGAGGTAACAACACTAGAGATGTATGTCTGTCAGAGAGGAGAGGAGGTGAGGTAACAATACTAGAGATGTCTGTCTGTCAGAGGGGAGAGGAGGTGAGGTAACAATACCAGAGATGTCTGTCTGTCAGAGAGGAGAGGAGGTGAGGTAACAATACTAGAGATGTCTGTCAGAGAGGAGAGTAAGTGAGGTTACAATACTAGAGATGTCTGTCTGTCAGAGAGGAGATGAGGTGAGGTAACAATACTAGAGATGTCTGTCTGTCAGAGAGGAGAAGAGGTGAGGTAACAATACAAGAGATGTCTGTCTTTCTGTCAGAGAGGAGAGGAGGTGAGGTAACAATACTAGAGATGTCTGTCTGTCAGAGAGGAGAGGAGGTGAGGTAACAATACTAGAGATGTCTGTCTGTCAGAGAGGAGAGGAGAGGAGGTAACAATACTAGAGATGTCTGTCTGTCAGAGAGGAAAGGAGGTGATGTAACAATACCAGAGATGCCTGTCTGTCAGAGAGGAGAGGAGGTGAGGTAACAATACTTGAGATGTCTGTCAGAGAGGAGAGGAGGTGAGGTAACAACACTAGAGATGTCTGTCTGTCAGAGAGGAGAGGAGGTGAGGTAACAATACTAGAGATGTCTGTCTGTCAGAGAGGAGAGGAGCTGAGGTAACAATACTAGAGATGTCTGTCTGTCAGAGAGGAGAGGAGGTGAGATAACAATACTAGAGATGTCTGTCAGAGAGGAGAGGAGGTGAGGTAACAATACTAGAGATGTCTGTCAGAGAGGAGGTGAGGTAACAATACTAGAGATGTCTGTCTGTCAGACAGGAGAGGAGTTGAGGTAACAATACTAGAGATGTCTGTCTGTCAGAGAGGAGAGGAGGTGAGGTAACAATACTAGATATGTCTGTCTTTCTGTCAGAGAGGAGAGGAGGTGAGGTAACAATACTAGAGTTGTCTGTCTGTCAGAGGGGAGAGGAGGTGAGGTAACAATACTAGAGATGTCTGTCTGTCAGAGAGGAGAGGAAGTGAGGTAACAATACTAGAGATGTATGTCAGAGAGGAGAGGAGGTGAGGTAACAATACTAGAGATGTCTGTCAGAGTTGAGAGGAGGTGAGGTAACAACACTAGAGATGTATGTCTGTCAGAGAGGAGAGGAGGTGAGGTAACAATACTAGAGATGTCTGTCTGTCAGAGAGGAGAGGAGGTGAGGTAACAATACTAGAGATGTCTGTCTGTCAGAGAGGAGAAGAGGTGAGGTAACAATACAAGAGATGTCTGTCTTTCTGTCAGAGAGGAGAGGAGGTGAGGTAACAATACTAGAGATGTCTGTCTGTCAGAGAGGAGAGGAGGTGAGGTAACAATACTAGAGATGTATGTCAGAGAGGAGAGGAGGTGAGGTAACAATACTAGAGATGTCTGTCAGAGAGGAGAGGAGGTGAGGTAACAACACTAGAGATGTATGTCTGTCAGAGAGGAGAGTAGGTGAGGTAACAATACCAGAGATGCCTGTCTGTCAGAGAGGAGAGGAGGTGAGGTAACAATATTTGAGATGTCTGTCAGAGAGGAGAGGAGGTGAGGTAACAATACTAGAGATGTCTGTCAGAGAGGAGAGGAGGTGACGTAACAACACTAGAGATGTATGTCTGTCAGAGAGGAGAGGAGGTGAGGTAACAATACCAGAGATGCCTGTCTGTCAGAGAGGAGAGGAGGTGAGGTAACAATACTTGAGATGTCTGTCAGAGAGGAGAGGAGGTGAGGTAACAATACTAGAGATGTCTGTCAGAGTGGAGAGGAGGTGAGGTAACGACACTAGAGATGTATGTCTGTCAGAGGGGAGAGGAGGTGAGGTAACAATACTAGAGATGTCTGTCTGTCAGAGAGGAGAGGAGGTAACAATACTAGAGATGTCTGTCTGTCAGAGAGGAAAGGAGGTGAGGTAACAATACCAGAGATGCCTGTCTGTCAGAGAGGAGAGGAGGTGAGGTAACAATACTTGAGATGTCTGTCAGAGAGGAGAGGAGGTGAGGTAACAATACTAGAGATGTCTGTCAGAGAGGAGAGGAGGTGAGGAAACAATACTAGAGATGTCTGTCTGTCAGAGAGGAGAGGAGGTGAGGTAACAATACTAGAGATGTCTGTCTGTCAGAGAGGAGAGGAGGTGAGGTAACAATACTAGAGATGTCTGTCTGTCAGAGGGGAGAGGAGGTTAGGTAACAATACTTGAGATGTCTGTCAGAGAGGAGAGGAGGTGAGGTAACAATACTAGAGATGTCTGTCAGAGAGGAGAGAAGGTGAGGTAACAATACTAGAGATGTCTGTCTGTCAGAGAGGAGAGGAGGTGAGGTAACAACACTAGAGATGTCTGTCTGTCAGAGGGGAGAGGAGGTGAGGTAACAATACTAGAGATGTCTGTCTGTCAGAGAGGAGAGGAGGTAACAATACTAGAGATGTCTGTCTGTCAGAGAGGAAAGGAGGTGAGGTAACAATACCAGAGATGCCTGTCTGTCAGAGAGGAGAGGAGGTGAGGTAACAATACTTGAGATGTCTGTCAGAGAGGAGAGGAGGTGAGGTAACAATACTAGAGATGTCTGTCAGAGAGGAGAGGAGGTGAGGTAACAATACTAGAGATGTCAGTCTGTCAGAGGGGAGAGGAGGTGAGGTACCAATACTAGAGATTTCTGTCTGTCAGAGAGGAGAGGAGGTGAGGTAACAATACTAGAGATGTCTGTCAGAGAGGAAAGGAGGTGAGGTAACAATACTAGAGATGTCTGTCAGAGAGGAGAGGAGGTGAGGTAACAACACTAGAGATGTCTGTCTGTCAGAGAGGAGAGGAGGTGAGGTAACAATTCTAGAGATGTCTGTCTGTCAGAGAGGAGAGGAGGTGAGGTAACAATACTAGATATGTCTGTCTTTCTGTCAGAGAGTAGAGGAGGTGAGGTAACAATACTAGAGATGTATATCAGAGAGGAGAGGAGGTGAGGTAACAATACTAGAGATGTCTGTCTGTCAGAGAGGAGAGGAGGTGAGGTAACAACACTAGAGATGTCTGTCTGTCAGAGAGGAGAGGAGTTGAGGTAACAATACTAGAGATGTCTGTCTGTCAGAGAGGAGAGGAGGTGAGGTAACAATACTAGAGATGTCTGACAAAGAGGAGAGGAGGTGAGGTAACAATACTAGAGATGTCTGTCAGAGAAGAGAGGAGGTGAGGTAACGACACTAGAGATGTATGTCTGTCAGAGGGGAGAGGAGGTGAGGTAACAATACTAGAGATGTCTGTCTGTCAGAGAGGAGAGGAGAGGAGGTAACAATACTAGAGATGTCTGTCTGTCAGAGAGGAAAGGAGGTGAGGTAACAATACCAGAGATGCCTGTCTGTCAGAGAGGAGAGGAGGTGAGGTAACAATACTTGAGATGTCTGTCAGAGAGGAGAGGAGGTGAGGTAACAATACTAGAGATGTCTGTCAGAGAGGAGAGGAGGTGAGGAAACAATACTAGAGATGTCTGTCTGTCAGAGAGGAGAGGAGGTGAGGTAACAATACTAGAGATGTCTGTCTGTCAGAGAGGAGAGGAGGTGAGGTAACAATACTAGAGATGTCTGTCTGTCAGAGGGGAGAGGGGGTTAGGTAACAATACTTGAGATGTCTGTCAGAGAGGAGAGGAGGTGAGGTAACAATACTAGAGATGTCTGTCAGAGAGGAGAGAAGGTGAGGTAACAATACTAGAGATGTCTGTCTGTCAGAGAGGAGAGGAGGTGAGGTAACAACACTAGAGATGTCTGTCTGTCAGAGGGGAGAGGAGGTGAGGTAACAATACTAGAGATGTCTGTCTGTCAGAGAGGAGAGGAGGTAACAATACTAGAGATGTCTGTCTGTCAGAGAGGAAAGGAGGTGAGGTAACAATACCAGAGATGCCTGTCTGTCAGAGAGGAGAGGAGGTGAGGTAACAATACTTGAGATGTCTGTCAGAGAGGAGAGGAGGTGAGGTAACAATACTAGAGATGTCAGTCTGTCAGAGGGGAGAGGAGGTGAGGTACCAATACTAGAGATTTCTGTCTGTCAGAGAGGAGAGGAGGTGAGGTAACAATACTAGAGATGTCTGTCAGAGAGGAGAGGAGGTGAGGTAACAATACTAGAGATGTCTGTCAGAGAGGAGAGGAGGTGAGGTAACAACACTAGAGATGTCTGTCTGTCAGAGAGGAGAGGAGGTGAGGTAACAACACTAGAGATGTCTGTCTGTCAGAGGGGAGAGGAGGTGAGGTAACAATACTAGAGATGTCTGTCTGTCAGAGAGGAGAGGAGGTAACAATACTAGAGATGTCTGTCTGTCAGAGAGGAAAGGAGGTGAGGTAACAATACCAGAGATGCCTGTCTGTCAGAGAGGAGAGGAGGTGAGGTAACAATACTTGAGATGTCTGTCAGAGAGGAGAGGAGGTGAGGTAACAATACTAGAGATGTCTGTCAGAGAGGAGAGGAGGTGAGGTAACAATACTAGAGATGTCAGTCTGTCAGAGGGGAGAGGAGGTGAGGTACCAATACTAGAGATTTCTGTCTGTCAGAGAGGAGAGGAGGTGAGGTAACAATACTAGAGATGTCTGTCAGAGAGGAGAGGAGGTGAGGTAACAATACTAGAGATGTCTGTCAGAGAGGAGAGGAGGTGAGGTAACAACACTAGAGATGTCTGTCTGTCAGAGAGGAGAGGAGGTGAGGTAACAATTCTAGAGATGTCTGTCTGTCAGAGAGGAGAGGAGGTGAGGTAACAATACTAGATATGTCTGTCTTTCTGTCTGAGAGTAGAGGAGGTGAGGTAACAATACTAGAGATGTCTGTCAGAGAGGAGAGGAGGTGAGGTAACAATACTAGAGATGTCTGTCAGAGAGGAGAGGAGGTGAGGTAACGACACTAGAGATGTATGTCTGTCAGAGGGGAGAGGAGGTGAGGTAACAATACTAGAGATGTCTGTCTGTCAGAGAGGAGAGGAGAGGAGGTAACAATACTAGAGATGTCTGTCTGTCAGAGAGGAAAGGAGGTGAGGTAACAATACCAGAGATGCCTGTCTGTCAGAGAGGAGAGGAGGTGAGGTAACAATACTTGAGATGTCTGTCAGAGAGGAGAGGAGGTGAGGTAACAATACTAGAGATGTCTGTCAGAGAGGAGAGGAGGTGAGGAAACAATACTAGAGATGTCTGTCTGTCAGAGAGGAGAGGAGGTGAGGTAACAATACTAGAGATGTCTGTCTGTCAGAGAGGAGAGGAGGTGAGGTAACAATACTAGAGATGTCTGTCTGTCAGAGGGGAGAGGAGGTTAGGTAACAATACATGAGATGTCTGTCAGAGAGGAGAGGAGGTGAGGTAACAATACTAGAGATGTCTGTCAGAGAGGAGAGAAGGTGAGGTAACAATACTAGAGATGTCTGTCTGTCAGAGAGGAGAGGAGGTGAGGTAACAACACTAGAGATGTCTGTCTGTCAGAGGGGAGAGGAGGTGAGGTAACAATACTAGAGATGTCTGTCTGTCAGAGAGGAGAGGAGGTAACAATACTAGAGATGTCTGTCTGTCAGAGAGGAAAGGAGGTGAGGTAACAATACCAGAGATGCCTGTCTGTCAGAGAGGAGAGGAGGTGAGGTAACAATACTTGAGATGTCTGTCAGAGAGGAGAGGAGGTGAGGTAACAATACTAGAGATGTCTGTCAGAGAGGAGAGGAGGTGAGGTAACAATACTAGAGATGTCAGTCTGTCAGAGGGGAGAGGAGGTGAGGTACCAATACTAGAGATTTCTGTCTGTCAGAGAGGAGAGGAGGTGAGGTAACAATACTAGAGATGTCTGTCAGAGAGGAGAGGAGGTGAGGTAACAATACTAGAGATGTCTGTCAGAGAGGAGAGGAGGTGAGGTAACAACACTAGAGATGTCTGTCTGTCAGAGAGGAGAGGAGGTGAGGTAACAATTCTAGAGATGTCTGTCTGTCAGAGAGGAGAGGAGGTGAGGTAACAATACTAGATATGTCTGTCTTTCTGTCAGAGAGTAGAGGAGGTGAGGTAACAATACTAGAGATGTATATCAGAGAGGAGAGGAGGTGAGGTAACAATACTAGAGATGTCTGTCTGTCAGAGAGGAGAGGAGGTGAGGTAACAACACTAGAGATGTCTGTCTGTCAGAGAGGAGAGGAGTTGAGGTAACAATACTAGAGATGTCTGTCTGTCAGAGAGGAGAGGAGGTGAGGTAACAATACTAGAGATGTCTGACAAAGAGGAGAGGAGGTGAGGTAACAATACTAGAGATGTCTGTCAGAGAGGAGAGGAGGTGAGGTAACAATACTAGAGATGTCTGTCAGAGAGGAGAGGAGGTGAGGTAACAATACTAGAGATGTCTGTCTGTCAGAGAGGAGAGGAGAGGAGGTAACAATACTAGAGATGTCTGTCTGTCAGAGAGGAAAGGAGGTGAGGTAACAATACCAGAGATGCCTGTCTGTCAGAGAGGAGAGGAGGTGAGGTAACAATACTTGAGATGTCTGTCAGAGAGGAGAGGAGGTGAGGTAACAACACTAGAGATGTCTGTCTGTCAGAGAGGAGAGGAGGTGAGGTAACAATACTAGAGATGTCTGTCTGTCAGAGAGGAGAGGAGCTGAGGTAACAATACTAGAGATGTCTGTCTGTCAGAGAGGAGAGGAGGTGAGGTAACAATACTAGAGATGTCTGTCAGAGAGGAGAGGAGGTGAGGTAACAATACTAGAGATGTCTGTCTGTCAGAGAGGAGAGGAGAGGAGGTAACAATACTAGAGATGTATGTCTGTCAGAGAGGAAAGGAGGTGAGGTAACAATACCAGAGATGCCTGTCTGTCAGAGAGGAGAGGAGTTGAGGTAACAATACTTGAGATGTCTGTCAGAGAGGAGAGGAGGTGAGGTAACAATACTAGAGATGTCTGTCAGAGAGGAGAGGAGGTGAGGAAACAATACTAGAGATGTCTGTCTGTCAGAGAGGAGAGGAGGTGAGGTAACAATACTAGAGATGTCTGTCTGTCAGAGAGGAGAGGAGGTGAGGTAACAATACTAGAGATGTCTGTCTGTCAGAGGGGAGAGGAGGTTAGGTAACAATACTTGAGATGTCTGTCAGAGAGGAGAGGAGGTGAGGTAACAATACTAGAGATGTCTGTCAGAGAGGAGAGAAGGTGAGGTAACAATACTAGAGATGTCTGTCTGTCAGAGAGGAGAGGAGGTGAGGTAACAACACTAGAGATGTCTGTCTGTCAGAGGGGAGAGGAGGTGAGGTAACAATACTAGAGATGTCTGTCTGTCAGAGAGGAGAGGAGGTAACAATACTAGAGATGTCTGTCTGTCAGAGAGGAAAGGAGGTGAGGTAACAATACCAGAGATGCCTGTCTGTCAGAGAGGAGAGGAGGTGAGGTAACAATACTTGAGATGTCTGTCAGAGAGGAGAGGAGGTGAGGTAACAATACTAGAGATGTCAGTCTGTCAGAGGGGAGAGGAGGTGAGGTACCAATACTAGAGATTTCTGTCTGTCAGAGAGGAGAGGAGGTGAGGTAACAATACTAGAGATGTCTGTCAGAGAGGAGAGGAGGTGAGGTAACAATATTAGAGATGTCTGTCAGAGAGGAGAGGAGGTGAGGTAACAACACTAGAGATGTCTGTCTGTCAGAGAGGAGAGGAGGTGAGGTAACAATTCTAGAGATGTCTGTCTGTCAGAGAGGAGAGGAGGTGAGGTAACAATATTAGATATGTCTGTCTTTCTGTCAGAGAGTAGACGAGGTGAGGTAACAATACTAGAGATGTATATCAGAGAGGAGAGGAGGTGAGGTAACAATACTAGAGATGTCTGTCTGTCAGAGAGGAGAGGAGGTGAGGTAACAACACTAGAGATGTCTGTCTGTCAGAGAGGAGAGGAGTTGAGGTAACAATACTAGAGATGTCTGTCTGTCAGAGAGGAGAGGAGGTGAGGTAACAATACTAGAGATGTCTGACAAAGAGGAGAGGAGGTGAGGTAACAATACTAGAGATGTCTGTCAGAGAGGAGAGGAGGTGAGGTAACAATACTAGAGATGTCTGTCAGAGAGGAGAGGAGGTGAGGTAACGACACTAGAGATGTATGTCTGTCAGAGGGGAGAGGAGGTGAGGTAACAATACTAGAGATGTCTGTCTGTCAGAGAGGAGAGGAGAGGAGGTAACAATACTAGAGATGTCTGTCTGTCAGAGAGGAAAGGAGGTGAGGTAACAATACCAGAGATGACTGTCTGTCAGAGAGGAGAGGAGGTGAGGTAACAATACTTGAGATGTCTGTCAGAGAGGAGAGGAGGTGAGGTAACAATACTAGAGATGTCTGTCAGAGAGGAGAGGAGGTGAGGAAACAATACTAGAGATGTCTGTCTGTCAGAGAGGAGAGGAGGTGAGGTAACAATACTAGAGATGTCTGTCTGTCAGAGAGGAGAGGAGGTGAGGTAACAATACTAGAGATGTCTGTCTGTCAGAGGGGAGAGGAGGTTAGGTAACAATACATGAGATGTCTGTCAGAGAGGAGAGGAGGTGAGGTAACAATACTAGAGATGTCTGTCAGAGATGAGAGAAGGTGAGGTAACAATACTAGAGATGTCTGTCTGTCAGAGAGGAGAGGAGGTGAGGTAACAACACTAGAGATGTCTGTCTGTCAGAGGGGAGAGGAGGTGAGGTAACAATACTAGAGATGTCTGTCTGTCAGAGAGGAGAGGAGGTAACAATACTAGAGATGTCTGTCTGTCAGAGAGGAAAGGAGGTGAGGTAACAATACCAGAGATGCCTGTCTGTCAGAGAGGAGAGGAGGTGAGGTAACAATACTTGAGATGTCTGTCAGAGAGGAGAGGAGGTGAGGTAACAATACTAGAGATGTCTGTCAGAGAGGAGAGGAGGTGAGGTAACAATACTAGAGATGTCAGTCTGTCAGAGGGGAGAGGAGGTGAGGTACCAATACTAGAGATTTCTGTCTGTCAGAGAGGAGAGGAGGTGAGGTAACAATACTAGAGATGTCTGTCAGAGAGGAGAGGAGGTGAGGTAACAATACTAGAGATGTCTGTCAGAGAGGAGAGGAGGTGAGGTAACAACACTAGAGATGTCTGTCTGTCAGAGAGGAGAGGAGGTGAGGTAACAATTCTAGAGATGTCTGTCTGTCAGAGAGGAGAGGAGGTGAGGTAACAATACTAGATATGTCTGTCTTTCTGTCAGAGAGTAGAGGAGGTGAGGTAACAATACTAGAGATGTATATCAGAGAGGAGAGGAGGTGAGGTAACAATACTAGAGATGTCTGTCTGTCAGAGAGGAGAGGAGGTGAGGTAACAACACTAGAGATGTCTGTCTGTCAGAGAGGAGAGGAGTTGAGGTAACAATACTAGAGATGTCTGTCTGTCAGAGAGGAGAGGAGGTGAGGTAACAATACTAGAGATGTCTGACAAAGAGGAGAGGAGGTGAGGTAACAATACTAGAGATGTCTGTCAGAGAGGAGAGGAGGTGAGGTAACAATACTAGAGATGTCTGTCAGAGAGGAGAGGAGGTGAGGTAACAATACTAGAGATGTCTGTCTGTCAGAGAGGAGAGGAGAGGAGGTAACAATACTAGAGATGTCTGTCTGTCAGAGAGGAAAGGAGGTGAGGTAACAATACCAGAGATGCCTGTCTGTCAGAGAGGAGAGGAGGTGAGGTAACAATACTTGAGATGTCTGTCAGAGAGGAGAGGAGGTGAGGTAACAACACTAGAGATGTCTGTCTGTCAGAGAGGAGAGGAGGTGAGGTAACAATACTAGAGATGTCTGTCTGTCAGAGAGGAGAGGAGCTGAGGTAACAATACTAGAGATGTCTGTCTGTCAGAGAGGAGAGGAGGTGAGGTAACAATCCTAGAGATGTCTGTCAGAGAGGAGAGGAGGTGAGGTAACAATACTAGAGATGTCTGTCTGTCAGAGAGGAGAGGAGAGGAGGTAACAATACTAGAGATGTATGTCTGTCAGAGAGGAAAGGAGGTGAGGTAACAATACCAGAGATGCCTGTCTGTCAGAGAGGAGAGGAGGTGAGGTAACAATACTTGAGATGTCTGTCAGAGAGGAGAGGAGGTGAGGTAACAATACTAGAGATGTCTGTCAGAGATGAGAGGAGGTGAGGAAACAATACTAGAGATGTCTGTCTGTCAGAGAGGAGAGGAGGTGAGGTAACAATACTAGAGATGTCTGTCTGTCAGAGAGGAGAGGAGGTGAGGTAACAACACTAGAGATGTCTGTCTTTCTGTCAGAGAGGAGAGGAGGTGAGGTAACAATACTAGAGATGTCTGTCTGTCAGAGGGGAGAGGAGGTGAGGTAACAATACTTGAGATGTCTGTCAGAGAGGAGAGGAGGTGAGGTAACAATACTAGAGATGTCTGTCAGAGAGGAGAGAAGGTGAGGTAACAATACTAGAGATGTCTGTCTGTCAGAGAGGAGAGGAGGTGAGGTAACAACACTAGAGATGTCTGTCTGTCAGAGGGGAGAGGAGGTGAGGTAACAATACTAGAGATGTCTGTCTGTCAGAGAGGAGAGGAGGTAACAATACTAGAGATGTCTGTCTGTCAGAGAGGAAAGGAGGTGAGGTAACAATACCAGAGATGCCTGTCTGTCAGAGAGGAGAGGAGGTGAGGTAACAATACTTGAGATGTCTGTCAGAGAGGAGAGGAGGTGAGGTAACAATACTAGAGATGTCTGTCAGAGAGGAGAGGAGGTGAGGTAACAATACTAGAGATGTCAGTCTGTCAGAGGGGAGAGGAGGTGAGGTACCAATACTAGAGATTTCTGTCTGTCAGAGAGGAGAGGAGGTGAGGTAACAATACTAGAGATGTCTGTCAGAGAGGAGAGCATGTGAGGTAACAATACTAGAGATGTCTGTCAGAGAGGAGAGGAGGTGAGGTAACAACACTAGAGATGTCTGTCTGTCAGAGAGGAGAGGAGGTGAGGTAACAATACTAGAGATGTCTGTCTGTCAGAGAGGAGAGGAGGTGAGGTAACAATACTAGATATGTCTGTCTTTCTGTCAGAGAGGAGAGGAGGTGAGGTAACAATACTAGAGATGTCTGTCTGTCAGAGGGGAGAGGAGGTGAGGTAACAATACTAGAGATGTCTGTCTGTCAGAGAGTAGAGGAGGTGAGGTAACAATACTAGAGATGTATGTCAGAGAGGAGAGGAGGTGAGGTAACAATACTAGAGATGTCTGTCTGTCAGAGAGGAGAGGAGGTGAGGTAACAATACTAGAGATGTCTGTCAGAGAGGAGAGGAGGTGAGGTAACAACACTAGAGATGTCTGTCTGTCAGAGAGGAGAGGAGGTGAGGTAACAATACTAGAGATGTCTGTCTGTCAGAGAGGAGAGGAGCTGAGGTAACAATACTAGAGATGTCTGTCTGTCAGAGAGGAGAGGAGGTGAGGTAACAATACTAGAGATGTCTGACAAAGAGGAGAGGAGGTGAGGTAACAATACTAGAGATGTCTGTCAGAGAGGAGAGGAGGTGAGGTAACAATACTAGAGATGTCTGTCAGAGAGGAGAGGAGGTGAGGTAACAATACTAGAGATGTCTGTCTGTCAGAGAGGAGAGGAGAGGAGGTAACAATACTAGAGATGTCTGTCTGTCAGAGAGGAAAGGAGGTGAGGTAACAATACCAGAGATGCCTGTCTGTCAGAGAGGAGAGGAGGTGAGGTAACAATACTTGAGATGTCTGTCAGAGAGGAGAGGAGGTGAGGTAACAACACTAGAGATGTCTGTCTGTCAGAGAGGAGAGGAGGTGAGGTAACAATACTAGAGATGTCTGTCTGTCAGAGAGGAGAGGAGCTGAGGTAACAATACTAGAGATGTCTGTCTGTCAGAGAGGAGAGGAGGTGAGGTAACAATACTAGAGATGTCTGTCAGAGAGGAGAGGAGGTGAGGTAACAATACTAGAGATGTCTGTCAGAGAGGAGGTGAGGTAACAATACTAGAGATGTCTGTCTGTCAGACAGGAGAGGAGGTGAGGTAAGAATACTAGAGATGTCTGTCTGTCAGAGAGGAGAGGAGGTGAGGTAACAATACTAGATATGTCTGTCTTTCTGTCAGAGAGGAGAGGAGGTGAGGTAACAATACTAGAGATGTCTGTCTGTCAGAGAGGAGAGGAGGTGAGGTAACAATACTAGAGATGTATGTCAGAGAGGAGAGGAGGTGAGGTAACAATACTAGAGATGTCTGTCAGAGAGGAGAGGAGGTGAGGTAACAACACTAGAGATGTATGTCTGTCAGAGAGAAGAGGAGGTGAGGTAACAATACTAGAGATGTCTGTCTGTCAGAGGGGAGAGGAGGTGAGGTAACAATACCAGAGATGTCTGTCAGAGAGGAGAGGAAGTGAGGTTACAATACTAGAGATGTCTGTCTGTCAGAGAGGAGTGGAGGTGAGGTAACAATACTAGAGATGTCTGTCTGTCAGAGAGGAGAAGAGGTGAGGTAACAATACAAGAGATGTCTGTCTTTCTGTCAGAGAGGAGAGGAGGTGAGGTAACAATACTAGAGATGTCTGTCTGTCAGAGGGGAGAGGAGGTGAGGTAACAATACTAGAGATGTCTGTCTGTCAGAGAGGAGAGGAGGTGAGGTAACAATACTAGAGATGTATGTCAGAGAGGAGAGGAGGTGAGGTAACAATACTAGAGATGTCTGTCAGAGAGGAGAGGTGGTGAGGTAACAACACTAGAGATGTATGTCTGTCAGAGAGGAGAGGAGGTGAGGTAACAATACCAGAGATGCCTGTCTGTCAGAGAGGAGAGGAGGTGAGGTAACAATACTTGAGATGTCTGTCAGAGAGGAGAGGAGGTGAGGTAACAATACTAGAGATGTCTGTCAGAGAGGAGAGGAGGTGACGTAACAACACTAGAGATGTATGTCTGTCAGAGAGGAGAGGAGGTGAGGTAACAATACCAGAGATGCCTGTCTGTCAGAGAGGAGAGGAGGTGAGGTAACAATACTTGAGATGTCTGTCAGAGAGGAGAGGAGGTGAGGTAACAATACTAGAGATGTCTGTCAGAGAGGAGAGGAGGTGAGGTAACGACACTAGAGATGTATGTCTGTCAGAGGGGAGAGGAGGTGAGGTAACAATACTAGAGATGTCTGTCTGTCAGAGAGGAGAGGAGAGGAGGTAACAATACTAGAGATGTCTGTCTGTCAGAGAGGAAACGAGGTGAGGTAACAATACCAGAGATGCCTGTCTGTCAGAGAGGAGAGGAGGTGAGGTAACAATACTTGAGATGTCTGTCAGAGAGGAGAGGAGGTGAGGTAACAATACTAGAGATGTCTGTCAGAGAGGAGAGGAGGTGAGGAAACAATACTAGAGATGTCTGTCTGTCAGAGAGGAGAGGAGGTGAGGTAACAATACTAGAGATGTCTGTCTGTCAGAGAGGAGAGGAGGTGAGGTAACAATACTAGAGATGTCTGTCTTTCAGAGGGGAGAGGAGGTTAGGTAACAATACTTGAGATGTCTGTCAGAGAGGAGAGGAGGTGAGGTAACAATACTAGAGATGTCTGTCCGAGAGGAGAGAAGGTGAGGTAACAATACTAGAGATGTCTGTCTGTCAGAGAGGAGAGGAGGTGAGGTAACAACACTAGAGATGTCTGTCTGTCAGAGGGGAGAGGAGGTGAGGTAACAATACTAGAGATGTCTGTCTGTCAGAGAGGAGAGGAGGTAACAATACTAGAGATGTCTGTCTGTCAGAGAGGAAAGGAAGTGAGGTAACAATACCAGAGATGCCTGTCTGTCAGAGAGGAGAGGAGGTGAGGTAACAATACTTGAGATGTCTGTCAGAGAGGAGAGGAGGTGAGGTAACAATACTAGAGATGTCTGTCAGAGAGGAGAGGAGGTGAGGTAACAATACAAGAGATGTCAGTCTGTCAGAGGGGAGAGGAGGTGAGGTACCAATACTAGAGATTTCTGTCTGTCAGAGAGGAGAGGAGGTGAGGTAACAATACTAGAGATGTCTGTCAGAGAGGAGAGGAGGTGAGGTAACAATACTAGAGATGTCTGTCAGAGAGGAGAGGAGGTGAGGTAACAACACTAGAGATGTCTGTCTGTCAGAGAGGAGAGGAGGTGAGGTAACAATACTAGAGATGTCTGTCTGTCAGAGAGGAGAGGAGGTGAGGTAACAATACTAGATATGTCTGTCTTTCTGTCAGAGAGGAGAGGAGGTGAGGTAACAATACTAGAGATGTCTGTCTGTCAGAGGGGAGAGGAGGTGAGGTAACAATACTAGAGATGTCTGTCTGTCAGAGAGTAGAGGAGGTGAGGTAACAATACTAGAGATGTATGTCAGAGAGGAGAGGAGGTGAGGTAACAATACTAGAGATGTCTGTCTGTCAGAGAGGAGAGGAGGTGAGGTAACAACACTACAGATGTCTGTCTGTCAGAGAGGAGAGGAGTTGAGGTAACAATACTAGAGATGTCTGTCTGTCAGAGAGGAGAGGAGGTGAGGTAACAATACTAGAGATGTCTGACAAAGAGGAGAGGAGGTGAGGTAACAATACTAGAGATGTCTGTCAGAGAGGTTAGGAGGTGAGGTAACAATACTAGAGATGTCTGTCTGTCAGAGAGGAGAGGAGGTAACAATACTAGAGATGTCTGTCTGTCAGAGAGGAAAGGAGGTGAGGTAACAATACCAGAGATGCCTGTCTGTCAGAGAGGAGAGGAGGTGAGGTAACAATACTTGAGATGTCTGTCAGAGAGGAGAGGAGGTGAGGTAACAATACTAGAGATGTCTGTCAGAGAGGAGAGGAGGTGAGGTAACAATACTAGAGATGTCAGTCTGTCAGAGGGGAGAGGAGGTGAGGTACCAATACTAGAGATGTCTGTCAGAGAGGAGAGCATGTGAGGTAACAATACTAGAGATGTCTGTCAGAGAGGAGAGGAGGTGAGGTAACAACACTAGAGATGTCTGTCTGTCAGAGAGGAGAGGAGGTGAGGTAACAATACTAGAGATGTCTGTCTGTCAGAGAGGAGAGGAGGTGAGGTAACAATACTAGATATGTCTGTCTTTCTGTCAGAGAGGAGAGGAGGTGAGGTAACAATACTAGAGATGTCTGTCTGTCAGAGGGGAGAGGAGGTGAGGTAACAATACTAGAGATGTCTGTCTGTCAGAGAGTAGAGGAGGTGAGGTAACAATACTAGAGATGTATGTCAGAGAGGAGAGGAGGTGAGGTAACAATACTAGAGATGTCTGTCTGTCAGAGAGGAGAGGAGGTGAGGTAACAATACTAGAGATGTCTGTCAGAGAGGAGAGGAGGTGAGGTAACAACACTAGAGATGTCTGTCTGTCAGAGAGGAGAGGAGGTGAGGTAACAATACTAGAGATGTCTGTCTGTCAGAGAGGAGAGGAGCTGAGGTAACAATACTAGAGATGTCTGTCTGTCAGAGAGGAGAGGAGGTGAGGTAACAATACTAGAGATGTCTGACAAAGAGGAGAGGAGGTGAGGTAACAATACTAGAGATGTCTGTCAGAGAGGAGAGGAGGTGAGGTAACAATACTAGATATGTCTGTCAGAGAGGAGAGGAGGTGAGGTAACAATACTAGAGATGTCTGTCTGTCAGAGAGGAGAGGAGAGGAGGTAACAATACTAGAGATGTCTGTCTGTCAGAGAGGAAAGGAGGTGAGGTAACAATACCAGAGATGCCTGTCTGTCAGAGAGGAGAGGAGGTGAGGTAACAATACTTGAGATGTCTGTCAGAGAGGAGAGGAGGTGAGGTAACAACACTAGAGATGTCTGTCTGTCAGAGAGGAGAGGAGGTGAGGTAACAATACTAGAGATGTCTGTCTGTCAGAGAGGAGAGGAGCTGAGGTAACAATACTAGAGATGTCTGTCTGTCAGAGAGGAGAGGAGGTGAGGTAACAATACTAGAGATGTCTGTCAGAGAGGAGAGGAGGTGAGGTAACAATACTAGAGATGTCTGTCAGAGAGGAGGTGAGGTAACAATACTAGAGATGTCTGTCTGTCAGACAGGAGAGGAGGTGAGGTAACAATACTAGAGATGTCTGTCTGTCAGAGAGGAGAGGAGGTGAGGTAACAATACTAGATATGTCTGTCTTTCTGTCAGAGAGGAGAGGAGGTGAGGTAACAATACTAGAGATGTCTGTCTGTCAGAGAGGAGAGGAGGTGAGGTAACAATACTAGAGATGTATGTCAGAGAGGAGAGGAGGTGAGGTAACAATACTAGAGATGTCTGTCAGAGAGGAGAGGAGGTGAGGTAACAACACTAGAGATGTATGTCTGTCAGAGAGAAGAGGAGGTGAGGTAACAATACTAGAGATGTCTGTCTGTCAGAGGGGAGAGGAGGTGAGGTAACAATACCAGAGATGTCTGTCAGAGAGGAGAGGAAGTGAGGTTACAATACTAGAGATGTCTGTCTGTCAGAGAGGAGAGGAGGTGAGGTAACAATACTAGAGATGTCTGTCTGTCAGAGAGGAGAAGAGGTGAGGTAACAATACAAGAGATGTCTGTCTTTCTGTCAGAGAGGAGAGGAGGTGAGGTAACAATACTAGAGATGTCTGTCTGTCAGAGGGGAGAGGAGGTGAGGTAACAATACTAGAGATGTCTGTCTGTCAGAGAGGAGAGGAGGTGAGGTAACAATACTAGAGATGTATGTCAGAGAGGAGAGGAGGTGAGGTAACAATACTAGAGATGTCTGTCAGAGAGGAGAGGAGGTGAGGTAACAACACTAGAGATGTATGTCTGTCAGAGAGGAGAGGAGGTGAGGTAACAATACCAGAGATGCCTGTCTGTCAGAGAGGAGAGGAGGTGAGGTAACAATACTTGAGATGTCTGTCAGAGAGGAGAGGAGGTGAGGTAACAATACTAGAGATGTCTGTCAGAGAGGAGAGGAGGTGACGTAACAACACTAGAGATGTATGTCTGTCAGAGAGGAGAGGAGGTGAGGTAACAATACCAGAGATGCCTGTCTGTCAGAGAGGAGAGGAGGTGAGGTAACAATACTTGAGATGTCTGTCAGAGAGGAGAGGAGGTGAGGTAACAATACTAGAGATGTCTGTCAGAGAGGAGAGGAGGTGAGTTAACGACACTAGAGATGTATGTCTGTCAGAGGGGAGAGGAGTTGAGGTAACAATACTAGAGATGTCTGTCTGTCAGAGAGGAGAGGAGAGGAGGTAACAATACTAGAGATGTCTGTCTGTCAGAGAGGAAAGGAGGTGAGGTAACAATACCAGAGATGCCTGTCTGTCAGAGAGGAGAGGAGGTGAGGTAACAATACTTGAGATGTCTGTCAGAGAGGAGAGGAGGTGAGGAAACAATACTAGAGATGTCTGTCTGTCAGAGAGGAGAGGAGGTGAGGTAACAATACTAGAGATGTCTGTCTGTCAGAGAGGAGAGGAGGTGAGGTAACAATACTAGAGATGTCTGTCTGTCAGAGGGGAGAGGAGGTTAGGTAACAATACTTGAGATGTCTGTCAGAGAGGAGAGGAGGTGAGGTAACAATACTAGAGATGTCTGTCAGAGAGGAGAGAAGGTGAGGTAACAATACTAGAGATGTCTGTCTGTCAGAGAGGAGAGGAGGTGAGGTAACAACACTAGAGATGTCTGTCTGTCAGAGGGGAGAGGAGGTGAGGTAACAATACTAGAGATGTCTGTCTGTCAGAGAGGAGAGGAGGTAACAATACTAGAGATGTCTGTCTGTCAGAGAGGAAAGGAGGTGAGGTAACAATACCAGAGATGCCTGTCTGTCAGAGAGGAGAGGAGGTGAGGTAACAATACTTGAGATGTCTGTCAGAGAGGAGAGGAGGTGAGGTAACAATACTAGAGATGTCTGTCAGAGAGGAGAGGAGGTGAGGTAACAATACTAGAGATGTCAGTCTGTCAGAGGGGAGAGGAGGTGAGGTACCAATACTAGAGATTTCTGTCTGTCAGAGAGGAGAGGAGGTGAGGTAACAATACTAGAGATGTCTGTCAGAGAGGAGAGGAGGTGAGGTAACAATACTAGAGATGTCTGTCAGAGAGGAGAGGAGGTGAGGTAACAACACTAGAGATGTCTTTCTGTCAGAGAGGAGAGGAGGTGAGGTAACAATACTAGAGATGTCTGTCTTTCAGAGAGGAGAGGAGGTGAGGTAACAATACTAGATATGTCTGTCTTTCTGTCAGAGAGGAGAGGAGGTGAGGTAACAATACTAGAGATGTCTGTCTGTCAGAGGGGAGAGGAGGTGAGGTAACAATACTAGAGATGTCTGTCTGTCAGAGAGTAGAGGAGGTGAGGTAACAATACTAGAGATGTATGTCAGAGAGGAGAGGAGGTGAGGTAACAATACTAGAGATGTCTGTCTGTCAGAGAGGAGAGGAGGTGAGGTAACAACACTAGAGATGTCTGTCTGTCAGAGAGGAGAGGAGTTGAAATAACAATACTAGAGATGTCTGTCTGTCAGAGAGGAGAGGAGGTGAGGTAACAATACTAGAGATGTCTGACAAAGAGGAGAGGAGGTGAGGTAACAATACTAGAGATGTCTGTCAGAGAGGAGAGGAGGTGAGGTAACAATACTAGAGATGTCTGTCAGAGAGGAGAGGAGGTGAGGTAACAATACTAGAGATGTCTGTCTGTCAGAGAGGAGAGGAGAGGAGGTAACAATACTAGAGATGTCTGTCTGTCAGAGAGGAAAGGAGGTGAGGTAACAATACCAGAGATGCCTGTCTGTCAGAGAGGAGAGGAGGTGAGGTAACAATACTTGAGATGTCTGTCAGAGAGGAGAGGAGGTGAGGTAACAACACTAGAGATGTCTGTCTGTCAGAGAGGAGAGGAGGTGAGGTAACAATACTAGAGATGTCTGTCTGTCAGAGAGGAGAGGAGCTGAGGTAACAATACTAGAGATGTCTGTCTGTCAGAGAGGAGAGGAGGTGAGGTAACAATACTAGAGATGTCTGTCAGAGAGGAGAGGAGGTGAGGTAACAATACTAGAGATGTCTGTCTGTCAGAGAGGAGAGGAGAGGAGGTAACAATACTAGAGATGTATGTCTGTCAGAGAGGAAAGGAGGTGAGGTAACAATACCAGAGATGCCTGTCTGTCAGAGAGGAGAGGAGGTGAGGTAACAATACTAGATATGTCTGTCTTTCTGTCAGAGAGGAGAGGAGGTGAGGTAACAATACTAGAGATGTCTGTCTGTCAGAGAGGAGAGGAGGTGAGGTAACAATACTAGAGATGTATGTCAGAGAGGAGAGGAGGTGAGGTAACAATACTAGAGATGTCTGTCAGAGAGGAGAGGAGGTGAGGTAACAACACTAGAGATGTATGTCTGTCAGAGAGAAGAGGAGGTGAGGTAACAATACTAGAGATGTCTGTCTGTCAGAGGGGAGAGGAGGTGAGGTAACAATACCAGAGATGTCTGTCAGAGAGGAGAGGAAGTGAGGTTACAATACTAGAGATGTCTGTCTGTCAGAGAGGAGAGGAGGTGAGGTAACAATACTAGAGATGTCTGTCTGTCAGAGAGGAGAAGAGGTGAGGTAACAATACAAGAGATGTCTGTCTTTCTGTCAGAGAGGAGAGGAGGTGAGGTAACAATACTAGAGATGTCTGTCTGTCAGAGGGGAGAGTAGGTGAGGTAACAATACTAGAGATGTCTGTCTGTCAGAGAGGAGAGGAGGTGAGGTAACAATACTAGAGATGTATGTCAGAGAGGAGAGGAGGTGAGGTAACAATACTAGAGATGTCTGTCAGAGAGGAGAGGAGGTGAGGTAACAACACTAGAGATGTATGTCTGTCAGAGAGGAGAGGAGGTGAGGTAACAATACCAGAGATGCCTGTCTGTCAGAGAGGAGAGGAGGTGAGGTAACAATACTTGAGATGTCTGTCAGAGAGGAGAGGAGGTGAGGTAACAATACTAGAGATGTCTGTCAGAGAGGAGAGGAGGTGACGTAACAACACTAGAGATGTATGTCTGTCAGAGAGGAGAGGAGGTGAGGTAACAATACCAGAGATGCCTGTCTGTCAGAGAGGAGAGGAGGTGAGGTAACAATACTTGAGATGTCTGTCAGAGAGGAGAGGAGGTGAGGTAACAATACTAGAGATGTCTGTCAGAGAGGAGAGGAGGTGACGTAACAACACTAGAGATGTATGTCTGTCAGAGAGGAGAGGAGGTGAGGTAACAATACCAGAGATGCCTGTCTGTCAGAGAGGAGAGGAGGTGAGGTAACAATACTTGAGATGTCTGTCAGAGAGGAGAGGAGGTGAGGTAACAATACTAGAGATGTCTGTCAGAGAGGAGAGGAGGTGAGGTAACGACACTAGAGATGTATGTCTGTCAGAGGGGAGAGGAGGTGAGGTAACAATACTAGAGATGTCTGTCTGTCAGAGAGGAGAGGAGAGGAGGTAACAATACTAGAGATGTCTGTCTGTCAGAGAGGAAACGAGGTGAGGTAACAATACCAGAGATGCCTGTCTGTCAGAGAGGAGAGGAGGTGAGGTAACAATACTTGAGATGTCTGTCAGAGAGGAGAGGAGGTGAGGTAACAATACTAGAGATGTCTGTCAGAGAGGAGAGGAGGTGAGGAAACAATACTAGAGATGTCTGTCTGTCAGAGAGGAGAGGAGGTGAGGTAACAATACTAGAGATGTCTGTCTGTCAGAGAGGAGAGGAGGTGAGGTAACAATACTAGAGATGTCTGTCTTTCAGAGGGGAGAGGAGGTTAGGTAACAATACTTGAGATGTCTGTCAGAGAGGAGAGGAGGTGAGGTAACAATACTAGAGATGTCTGTCAGAGAGGAGAGAAGGTGAGGTAACAATACTAGAGATGTCTGTCTGTCAGAGAGGAGAGGAGGTGAGGTAACAACACTAGAGATGTCTGTCTGTCAGAGGGGAGAGGAGGTGAGGTAACAATACTAGAGATGTCTGTCTGTCAGAGAGGAGAGGAGGTAACAATACTAGAGATGTCTGTCTGTCAGAGAGGAAAGGAAGTGAGGTAACAATACCAGAGATGCCTGTCTTTCAGAGAGGAGAGGAGGTGAGGTAACAATACTTGAGATGTCTGTCAGAGAGGAGAGGAGGTGAGGTAACAATACTAGAGATGTCTGTCAGAGAGGAGAGGAGGTGAGGTAACAATACTAGAGATGTCAGTCTGTCAGAGGGGAGAGGAGGTGAGGTACCAATACTAGAGATTTCTGTCTGTCAGAGAGGAGAGGAGGTGAGGTAACAATACTAGAGATGTCTGTCAGAGAGGAGAGGAGGTGAGGTAACAATACTAGAGATGTCTGTCAGAGAGGAGAGGAGGTGAGGTAACAACACTAGAGATGTCTGTCTGTCAGAGAGGAGAGGAGGTGAGGTAACAATACTAGAGATGTCTGTCTGTCAGAGAGGAGAGGAGGTGAGGTAACAATACTAGATATGTCTGTCTTTCTGTCAGAGAGGAGAGGAGGTGAGGTAACAATACTAGAGATGTCTGTCTGTCAGAGGGGAGAGGAGGTGAGGTAACAATACTAGAGATGTCTGTCTGTCAGAGAGTAGAGGAGGTGAGGTAACAATACTAGAGATGTATGTCAGAGAGGAGAGGAGGTGAGGTAACAATACTAGAGATGTCTGTCTGTCAGAGAGGAGAGGAGGTGAGGTAACAACACTAGAGATGTCTGTCTGTCAGAGAGGAGAGGAGTTGAGGTAACAATACTAGAGATGTCTGTCTGTCAGAGAGGAGAGGAGGTGAGGTAACAATACTAGAGATGTCTGACAAAGAGGAGAGGAGGTGAGGTAACAATACTAGAGATGTCTGTCAGAGAGGAGAGGAGGTGAGGTAACAATACTAGAGATGTCTGTCAGAGAGGAGAGGAGGTGAGGTAACAATACTAGAGATGTCTGTCTGTCAGAGAGGAGAGGAGAGGAGGTAACAATACTAGAGATGTCTGTCTGTCAGAGAGGAAAGGAGGTGAGGTAACAATACCAGAGATGCCTGTCTGTCAGAGAGGAGAGGAGGTGAGGTAACAATACTAGAGATGTCTGTCTGTCAGAGAGTAGAGGAGGTGAGGTAACAATACTAGAGATGTATGTCAGAGAGGAGAGGAGGTGAGGTAACAATACTAGAGATGTCTGTCTGTCAGAGAGGAGAGGAGGTGAGGTAACAACACTAGAGATGTCTGTCTGTCAGAGAGGAGAGGAGGTGAGGTAACAATACTAGAGATGTCTGTCTGTCAGAGAGGAGAGGAGGTGAGGTAACAATACTAGAGATGTCTGTCTGTCAGAGAGGAGAGGAGGTGAGGTAACAATACTAGAGATGTATGTCTGTCAGAGAGGAGAGGAGGTGAGGTAACAATACTAGAGATGTCTGTCTGTCAGAGAGGAGAGGAGGTGAGGTAACAATACTAGAGATGTCTGTCAGAGAGGAGAGGAGGTGAGGTAACAATACTAGAGATGTCTGTCTGTCAGAGAGGAGAGGAGGTGAGGTAACAACACTAGAGATGTCTGTCTGTCAGAGAGGAGAGGAGGTGAGGTAACAATACTAGAGATGTCTGTCTGTCAGAGAGGAGAGGAGGTGAGGTAACAATACTAGAGATGTCTGACAAAGAGGAGAGGAGGTGAGGTAACAATACTAGAGATGTCTGTCAGAGAGGAGAGGAGGTGAGGTAACAATACTAGAGATGTCTGTCAGAGAGGAGAGGAGGTGAGGTAACAATACTAGAGATGTCTGTCTGTCAGAGAGGAGAGGAGAGGAGGTAACAATACTAGAGATGTCTGTCTGTCAGAGAGGAAAGGAGGTGAGGTAACAATACCAGAGATGCCTGTCTGTCAGAGAGGAGAGGAGGTGAGGTAACAATACTTGAGATGTCTGTCTGTCAGAGAGTAGAGGAGGTGAGGTAACAATACTAGAGATGTATGTCAGAGAGGAGAGGAGGTGAGGTAACAACACTAGAGATGTCTGTCTGTCAGAGAGGAGAGGAGGTGAGGTAACAATACTAGAGATGTCTGTCTGTCAGAGAGGAGAGGAGCTGAGGTAACAATACTAGAGATGTCTGTCTGTCAGAGAGGAGAGGAGGTGAGGTAACAATACTAGAGATGTCTGTCAGAGAGGAGAGGAGGTGAGGTAACAATACTAGAGATGTCTGTCTGTCAGAGAGGAGAGGAGAGGAGGTAACAATACTAGAGATGTATGTCTGTCAGAGAGGAAAGGAGGTGAGGTAACAATACCAGAGATGCCTGTCTGTCAGAGAGGAGAGGAGGTGAGGTAACAATACTTGAGATGTCTGTCAGAGAGGAGAGGAGGTGAGGTAACAATACTAGAGATGTCTGTCAGAGAGGAGAGGAGGTGAGGAAACAATACTAGAGATGTCTGTCTGTCAGAGAGGAGAGGAGGTGAGGTAACAATACTAGAGATGTCTGTCTGTCAGAGAGGAGAGGAGGTGAGGTAACAACACTAGAGATGTCTGTCTTTCTGTCAGAGAGGAGAGGAGGTGAGGTAACAATACTAGAGATGTCTGTCTGTCAGAGGGGAGAGGAGGTGAGGTAACAATACTTGAGATGTCTGTCAGAGAGGAGAGGAGGTGAGGTAACAGTACTAGAGATGTCTGTCAGAGAGGAGAGAAGGTGAGGTAACAATACTAGAGATGTCTGTCTGTCAGAGAGGAGAGGAGGTGAGGTAACAACACTAGAGATGTCTGTCTGTCAGAGGGGAGAGGAGGTGAGGTAACAATACTAGAGATGTCTGTCTGTCAGAGAGGAGAGGAGGTAACAATACTAGAGATGTCTGTCTGTCAGAGAGGAAAGGAGGTGAGGTAACAATACCAGAGATGCCTGTCTGTCAGAGAGGAGAGGAGGTGAGGTAACAATACTTGAGATGTCTGTCAGAGAGGAGAGGAGGTGAGGTAACAATACTAGAGATGTCTGTCAGAGAGGAGAGGAGGTGAGGTAACAATACTAGAGATGTCAGTCTGTCAGAGGGGAGAGGAGGTGAGGTACCAATACTAGAGATTTCTGTCTGTCAGAGAGGAGGTGAGGTAACAATACTAGAGATGTCTGTCAGAGAGGAGAGGAGGTGAGGTAACAATACTAGAGATGTCTGTCAGAGAGGAGAGGAGGTGAGGTAACAATACTAGAGATGTCTGTCTGTCAGAGAGGAGAGGAGGTGAGGTAACAATACTAGAGATGTCTGTCTGTCAGAGAGGAGAGGAGGTGAGGTAACAATACTAGAGATGTCTGTCTGTCAGAGAGGAGAGGAGGTGAGGTAACAATACTAGAGATGTCTGTCTGTCAGAGAGGAGAGGAGGTGAGGTAACAATACTAGATATGTCTGTCTTTCTGTCAGAGAGGAGAGGAGGTGAGGTAACAATACTAGAGATGTCTGTCTGTCAGAGGGGAGAGGAGGTGAGGTAACAATACTAGAGATGTCTGTCTGTCAGAGAGTAGAGGAGGTGAGGTAACAATACTAGAGATGTATGTCAGAGAGGAGAGTAGGCGAGGTAACAATACTAGAGATGTCTGTCTGTCAGAGAGGAGAGGAGGTGAGGTAACAATACTAGAGATGTCTGTCAGAGAGGAGAGGAGGTGAGGTAACAACACTAGAGATGTCTGTCTGTCAGAGAGGAGAGGAGGTGAGGTAACAATACTAGAGATGTCTGTCTGTCAGAGAGGAGAGGAGCTGAGGTAACAATACTAGAGATGTCAGTCTGTCAGAGGGGAGAGGAGGTGAGGTACCAATACTAGAGATTTCTGTCTGTCAGAGAGGAGAGGAGGTGAGGTAACAATACTAGAGATGTCTGTCAGAGAGGAGAGGAGGTGAGGTAACAATACTAGAGATGTCTGTCAGAGAGGATGTGAGGTAACAATACTAGAGATGTCTGTCTGTCAGACAGGAGAGGAGGTGAGGTAACAATACTAGAGATGTCTGTCAGAGAGGAGAGGAGGTGAGGTAACAATACTAGAGATGTCTGTCTGTCAGAGAGGAGAGGAGAGGAGGTAACAATACTAGAGATGTCTGTCTGTCAGAGAGGAAAGGAGGTGAGGTAACAATACCAGAGATGCCTGTCTGTCAGAGAGGAGAGGAGGTGAGGTAACAATACTTGAGATGTCTGTCAGAGAGGAGAGGAGGTGAGGTAACAACACTAGAGATGTCTGTCTGTCAGAGAGGAGAGGAGGTGAGGTAACAATACTAGAGATGTCTGTCTGTCAGAGAGGAGAGGAGCTGAGGTAACAATACTAGAGATGTCTGTCTGTCAGAGAGGAGAGGAGGTGAGGTAACAATACTAGAGATGTCTGTCAGAGAGGAGAGGAGGTGAGGTAACAATACTAGAGATGTCTGTCTGTCAGAGAGGAGAGGAGAGGAGGTAACAATACTAGAGATGTATGTCTGTCAGAGAGGAAAGGAGGTGAGGTAACAATACCAGAGATGCCTGTCTGTCAGAGAGGAGAGGAGGTGAGGTAACAATACTTGAGATGTCTGTCAGAGAGGAGAGGAGGTGAGGTAACAATACTAGAGATGTCTGTCAGAGAGGAGAGGAGGTGAGGAAACAATACTAGAGATGTCTGTCTGTCAGAGAGGAGAGGAGGTGAGGTAACAATACTAGAGATGTCTGTCTGTCAGAGAGGAGAGGAGGTGAGGTAACAACACTAGAGATGTCTGTCTTTCTGTCAGAGAGGAGAGGAGGTGAGGTAACAATACTAGAGATGTCTGTCTGTCAGAGGGGAGAGGAGGTGAGGTAACAATACTTGAGATGTCTGTCAGAGAGGAGAGGAGGTGAGGTAACAGTACTAGAGATGTCTGTCAGAGAGGAGAGAAGGTGAGGTAACAATACTAGAGATGTCTGTCTGTCAGAGAGGAGAGGAGGTGAGGTAACAACACTAGAGATGTCTGTCTGTCAGAGGGGAGAGGAGGTGAGGTAACAATACTAGAGATGTCTGTCTGTCAGAGAGGAGAGGAGGTAACAATACTAGAGATGTCTGTCTGTCAGAGAGGAAAGGAGGTGAGGTAACAATACCAGAGATGCCTGTCTGTCAGAGAGGAGAGGAGGTGAGGTAACAATACTTGAGATGTCTGTCAGAGAGGAGAGGAGGTGAGGTAACAATACTAGAGATGTCTGTCAGAGAGGAGAGGAGGTGAGGTAACAATACTAGAGATGTCAGTCTGTCAGAGGGGAGAGGAGGTGAGGTACCAATACTAGAGATTTCTGTCTGTCAGAGAGGAGGTGAGGTAACAATACTAGAGATGTCTGTCAGAGAGGAGAGGAGGTGAGGTAACAATACTAGAGATGTCTGTCAGAGAGGAGAGGAGGTGAGGTAACAACACTAGAGATGTCTGTCTGTCAGAGAGGAGAGGAGGTGAGGTAACAATACTAGAGATGTCTGTCTGTCAGAGAGGAGAGGAGGTGAGGTAACAATACTAGATATGTCTGTCTTTCTGTCAGAGAGGAGAGGAGGTGAGGTAACAATACTAGAGATGTCTGTCTGTCAGAGGGGAGAGGAGGTGAGGTAACAATACTAGAGATGTCTGTCTGTCAGAGAGTAGAGGAGGTGAGGTAACAATACTAGAGATGTATGTCAGAGAGGAGAGTAGGCGAGGTAACAATACTAGAGATGTCTGTCTGTCAGAGAGGAGAGGAGGTGAGGTAACAATACTAGAGATGTCTGTCAGAGAGGAGAGGAGGTGAGGTAACAACACTAGAGATGTCTGTCTGTCAGAGAGGAGAGGAGGTGAGGTAACAATACTAGAGATGTCTGTCTGTCAGAGAGGAGAGGAGCTGAGGTAACAATACTAGAGATGTCAGTCTGTCAGAGGGGAGAGGAGGTGAGGTACCAATACTAGAGATTTCTGTCTGTCAGAGAGGAGAGGAGGTGAGGTAACAATACTAGAGATGTCTGTCAGAGAGGAGAGGAGGTGAGGTAACAATACTAGAGATGTCTGTCAGAGAGGATGTGAGGTAACAATACTAGAGATGTCTGTCTGTCAGACAGGAGAGGAGGTGAGGTAACAATACTAGAGATGTCTGTCTGTCAGAGAGGAGAGGAGGTGAGGTAACAATACTAGATATGTCTGTCTTTCTGTCAGAGAGGAGAGGAGAGAAGGTAACAATACTAGAGATGTCTGTCTGTCAGAGGGGAGAGGAGGTGAGGTAACAATACTAGAGATGTCTGTCTGTCAGAGAGGAGAGGAGGTGAGGTAACAATACTAGAGATGTATGTCAGAGAGGAGAGGAGGTGAGGTAACAATACTAGAGATGTCTGTCAGAGAGGAGAGGAGGTGAGGTAACAACACTAGAGATGTATGTCTGTCAGAGAGGAGAGGAGGTGAGGTAACAATACTAGAGATGTCTGTCTGTCAGAGGGGAGAGGAGGTGAGGTAACAATACCAGAGATGTCTTTCTGTCAGAGAGGAGAGGAGGTGAGGTAACAATACTAGAGATGTCTGTCAGAGAGGAGAGGAAGTGAGGTTACAATACTAGAGATGTCTGTCTGTCAGAGAGGAGAGGAGGTGAGGTAACAATACTAGAGATGTCTGTCTGTCAGAGAGGAGAAGAGGTGAGGTAACAATACAAGAGATGTCTGTCTTTCTGTCAGAGAGGAGAGGAGGTGAGGTAACAATACTAGAGATGTCTGTCTGTCAGAGGGGAGAGGAGGTGAGGTAACAATACTAGAGATGTCTGTCTGTCAGAGAGGAGAGGAGGTGAGGTAACAATACTAGAGATGTCTGTCAGAGGGGAGAGGAGGTGAGGTAACAATACTAGAGATGTCTGTCTGTCAGAGAGGAGAGGAGGTGAGGTAACAATACTAGAGATGTATGTCAGAGAGGAGAGGAGGTGAGGTAACAATACTAGAGATGTCTGTCAGAGAGGAGAGGAGGTGAGGTAACAACACTAGAGATGTATGTCTGTCAGAGAGGAGAGGAGGTGAGGTAACAATACTAGAGATGTCTGTCTGTCAGAGGGGAGAGGAGGTGAGGTAACAATACCAGAGATGTCTTTCTGTCAGAGAGGAGAGGAGGTGAGGTAACAATACTAGAGATGTCTGTCAGAGAGGAGAGGAAGTGAGGTTACAATACTAGAGATGTCTGTCTGTCAGAGAGGAGAGGAGGTGAGGTAACAATACTAGAGATGTCTGTCTGTCAGAGAGGAGAAGAGGTGAGGTAACAATACAAGAGATGTCTGTCTTTCTGTCAGAGAGGAGAGGAGGTGAGGTAACAATACTAGAGATGTCTGTCTGTCAGAGGGGAGAGGAGGTGAGGTAACAATACTAGAGATGTCTGTCTGTCAGAGAGGAGAGGAGGTGAGGTAACAATACTAGAGATGTATGTCAGAGAGGAGAGGAGGTGAGGTAACAATACTAGAGATGTCTGTCAGAGAGGAGAGGAGGTGAGGTAACAACACTAGAGATGTATGTCTGTCAGAGAGGAGAGGAGGTGAGGTAACAATACCAGAGATGCCTGTCTGTCAGAGAGGAGAGGAGGTGAGGTAACAATACTTGAGATGTCTGTCAGAGAGGAGAGGAGGTGAGGTAACAATACTAGAGATGTCTGTCAGAGAGGAGGTGAGGTAACAACACTAGAGATGTATGTCTGTCAGAGAGGAGAGGAGGTGAGGTAACAATACCAGAGATGCCTGTCTGTCAGAGAGAAGAGGAGGTGAGGTAACAATACTTGAGATGTCTGTCAGAGAGGAGATGAGGTGAGGTAACAATACTAGAGATGTCAGTCTGTCAGAGGGGAGAGGAGGTGAGGTACCAATACTAGAGATTTCTGTCTGTCAGAGAGGAGAGGAGGTGAGGTAACAATACTAGAGATGTCTGTCAGAGAGGAGAGGAGGTGAGGTAACAATACTAAAGATGTCTGTCAGAGATGAGAGGAGGTGAGGTAACAACACTAGAGATGTCTGTCTGTCAGAGAGGAGAGGTGCTGAGGTAACAATACTAGAGATGTCTGTCTGTCAGAGAGGAGAGGATGTGAGGTAACAATACTAGAGATGTCTGTCAGAGAGGAGAGGAGGTGAGGTAACAATACTAGAGATGTCTGTCTGTCAGAGAGGAAAGGAGGTGAGGTAACAATACCAGAGATGCCTGTCTGTCAGAGAGGAGAGGAGGTGAGGTAACAATACTTGAGATGTCTGTCAGAGAGGAGAGGAGGTGAGGTAACAATACAAGAGATTTCTGTCTGTCAGAGAGGAGAGGAGGTGAGGTAACAATACTAGAGATGTCAGTCTGTCAGAGGGGAGAGGAGGTGAGGTACCAATACTAGAGATTTCTGTCTGTCAGAGAGGAGAGGAGGTGAGGTAACAATACTAGAGATGTCTGTCAGAGAGGAGAGGAGGTGAGGTAACAATACTAGAGATGTCTGTCAGAGAGGAGAGGAGGTGAGGTAACAACACTAGAGATATCTGTCTGTCAGAGAGGAGAGGAGGTGAGGTAACAATACTAGAGATGTCTGTCTGTCAGACAGGAGAGGAGGTGAGGTAACAATACTAGAGATGTCTGTCTGTCAGAGAGGAGAGGAGGTGAGGTAACAATACTAGATATGTCTGTCTTTCTGTCAGAGAGGAGAGGAGAGAAGGTAACAATACTAGAGATGTCTGTCTGTCAGAGGGGAGAGGAGGTGAGGTAACAATACTAGAGATGTCTGTCTGTCAGAGAGGAGAGGAGGTGAGGTAACAATACTAGAGATGTATGTCAGAGAGGAGAGGAGGTGAGGTAACAATACTAGAGATGTCTGTCAGAGAGGAGAGGAGGTGAGGTAACAACACTAGAGATGTATGTCTGTCAGAGAGGAGAGGAGGTGAGGTAACAATACTAGAGATGTCTGTCTGTCAGAGGGGAGAGGAGGTGAGGTAACAATACCAGAGATGTCTTTCTGTCAGAGAGGAGAGGAGGTGAGGTAACAATACTAGAGATGTCTGTCAGAGAGGAGAGGAAGTGAGGTTACAATACTAGAGATGTCTGTCTGTCAGAGAGGAGAGGAGGTGAGGTAACAATACTAGAGATGTCTGTCTGTCAGAGAGGAGAAGAGGTGAGGTAACAATACAAGAGATGTCTGTCTTTCTGTCAGAGAGGAGAGGAGGTGAGGTAACAATACTAGAGATGTCTGTCTGTCAGAGGGGAGAGGAGGTGAGGTAACAATACTAGAGATGTCTGTCTGTCAGAGAGGAGAGGAGGTGAGGTAACAATACTAGAGATGTATGTCAGAGAGGAGAGGAGGTGAGGTAACAATACTAGAGATGTCTGTCAGAGAGGAGAGGAGGTGAGGTAACAACACTAGAGATGTATGTCTGTCAGAGAGGAGAGGAGGTGAGGTAACAATACCAGAGATGCCTGTCTGTCAGAGAGGAGAGGAGGTGAGGTAACAATACTTGAGATGTCTGTCAGAGAGGAGAGGAGGTGAGGTAACAATACTAGAGATGTCTGTCAGAGAGGAGGTGAGGTAACAACACTAGAGATGTATGTCTGTCAGAGAGGAGAGGAGGTGAGGTAACAATACCAGAGATGCCTGTCTGTCAGAGAGAAGAGGAGGTGAGGTAACAATACTTGAGATGTCTGTCAGAGAGGAGATGAGGTGAGGTAACAATACTAGAGATGTCAGTCTGTCAGAGGGGAGAGGAGGTGAGGTACCAATACTAGAGATTTCTGTCTGTCAGAGAGGAGAGGAGGTGAGGTAACAATACTAGAGATGTCTGTCAGAGAGGAGAGGAGGTGAGGTAACAATACTAAAGATGTCTGTCAGAGATGAGAGGAGGTGAGGTAACAACACTAGAGATGTCTGTCTGTCAGAGAGGAGAGGTGCTGAGGTAACAATACTAGAGATGTCTGTCTGTCAGAGAGGAGAGGATGTGAGGTAACAATACTAGAGATGTCTGTCAGAGAGGAGAGGAGGTGAGGTAACAATACTAGAGATGTCTGTCTGTCAGAGAGGAAAGGAGGTGAGGTAACAATACCAGAGATGCCTGTCTGTCAGAGAGGAGAGGAGGTGAGGTAACAATACTTGAGATGTCTGTCAGAGAGGAGAGGAGGTGAGGTAACAATACAAGAGATTTCTGTCTGTCAGAGAGGAGAGGAGGTGAGGTAACAATACTAGAGATGTCAGTCTGTCAGAGGGGAGAGGAGGTGAGGTACCAATACTAGAGATTTCTGTCTGTCAGAGAGGAGAGGAGGTGAGGTAACAATACTAGAGATGTCTGTCAGAGAGGAGAGGAGGTGAGGTAACAATACTAGAGATGTCTGTCAGAGAGGAGAGGAGGTGAGGTAACAACACTAGAGATATCTGTCTGTCAGAGAGGAGAGGAGGTGAGGTAACAATACTAGAGATGTCTGTCTGTCAGAGAGGAGAGGAGCTGAGGTAACAATACTAGAGATGTCTGTCTGTCAGAGAGGAGAGGAGGTGAGGTAACAATACTAGAGATGTCTGTCAGAGAGGAGAGGAGGTGAGGTAACAACACTAGAGATGTATGTCTGTCAGAGAGGAGAGGAGGTGAGGTAACAATACTAGAGATGTCTGTCTGTCAGAGGGGAGAGGAGGTGAGGTAACAATACCAGAGATGTCTGTCTGTCAGAGAGGAGAGGAGGTGAGGTAACAATACTAGAGATGTCTGTCAGAGAGGAGAGGAAGTGAGGTTACAATACTAGAGATGTCTGTCTGTCAGAGAGGAGAGGAGGTGAGGTAACAATACTAGAGATGTCTGTCTGTCAGAGAGGAGAAGAGGTGAGGTAACAATACAAGAGATGTCTGTCTTTCTGTCAGAGAGGAGAGGAGGTGAGGTAACAATACTAGAGATGTCTGTCTGTCAGAGGGGAGAGGAGGTGAGGTAACAATACTAGAGATGTCTGTCTGTCAGAGAGGAGAGGAGGTGAGGTAACAATACTAGAGATGTATGTCAGAGAGGAGAGGAGGTGAGGTAACAATACTAGAGATGTCTGTCAGAGAGGAGAGGAGGTGAGGTAACAACACTAGAGATGTATGTCTGTCAGAGAGGAGAGGAGGTGAGGTAACAATACCAGAGATGCCTGTCTGTCAGAGAGGAGAGGAGGTGAGGTAACAATACTTGAGATGTCTGTCAGAGAGGAGAGGAGGTGAGGTAACAATACTAGAGATGTCTGTCAGAGAGGAGAGGAGGTGAGGTAACAACACTAGAGATGTATGTCTGTCAGAGAGGAGAGGAGGTGAGGTAACAATACCAGAGATGCCTGTCTGTCAGAGAGGAGAGGAGGTGAGGTAACAATACTTGAGATGTCTGTCAGAGAGGAGAAGAGGTGAGGTAACAATACTAGAGATGTCTGTCAGAGAGGAGAGGAGGTGAGGTAACAATACTAGAGATGTCAGTCTGTCAGAGGGGAGAGGAGGTGAGGTACCGATACTAGAGATTTCTGTCTGTCAGAGAGGAGAGGAGGTGAGGTAACAATACTAGAGATGTCTGTCAAAGAGGAGAGGAGGTGAGGTAACAACACTAGAGATGTCTGTCTGTCAGAGAGGAGAGGAGGTGAGGTAACAATACTAGAGATGTCTGTCTGTCAGAGAGGAGAGGAGCTGAGGTAACAATACTAGAGATGTCTGTCTGTCAGAGAGGAGAGGATGTGAGGTAACAATACTAGAGATGTCTGTCAGAGAGGAGTGGAGGTGAGGTAACAATACTAGAGATGTCTGTCTGTCAGAGAGGAAAGGAGGTGAGGTAACAATACCAGAGATGCCTGTCTGTCAGAGAGGAGAGGAGGTGAGGTAACAATACTTGAGATGTCTGTCAGAGAGGAGAGGAGGTGAGGTAACAATACTAGAGATGTCTGTCAGAGATGAGAGGAGGTGAGGTAACAATACTAGAGATGTCAGTCTGTAAGAGGGGAGAGGAGGTGAGGTACCAATACTAGAGATTTCTGTCTGTCAGAGAGGAGAGGAGGTGAGGTAACAATACTAGAGATGTCTGTCAGAGAGGAGAGGAGGTGAGGTAACAATACTAGAGATGTCTGTCAGAGAGGAGAGGAGGTGAGAAAAACAACACTAGAGATGTATGTCTGTCAGAGAGGAGAGGAGGTGAGGTAACAATACTAGAGATGTCTGTCTGTCAGAGGGGAGAGGAGGTGAGGTAACAATACCAGAGATGTCTGTCTGTCAGAGAGGAGAGGAGGTGAGGTAACAATACTAGAGATGTCTGTCAGAGAGGAGAGGAAGTGAGGTTACAATACTAGAGATGTCTGTCTGTCAGAGAGGAGAGGAGGTGAGGTAACAATACTAGAGATGTCTGTCTGTCAGAGAGGAGAAGACGTGAGGTAACAATACAAGAGATGTCTGTCTTTCTGTCAGAGAGGAGAGGAGGTGAGGTAACAATACTAGAGATGTCTGTCTGTCAGAGGGGAGAGGAGGTGAGGTAACAATACTAGAGATGTCTGTCTGTCAGAGAGGAGAGGAGGTGAGGTAACAATACTAGAGATGTATGTCAGAGAGGAGAGGAGGTGAGGTAACAATACTAGAGATGTCTGTCAGAGAGGAGAGGAGGTGAGGTAACAACACTAGAGATGTATGTCTGTCAGAGAGGAGAGGAGGTGAGGTAACAATACCAGAGATGCCTGTCTGTCAGAGAGGAGAGGAGGTGAGGTAACAATACTTGAGATGTCTGTCAGAGAGGAGAGGAGGTGAGGTAACAATACTAGAGATGTCTGTCAGAGAGGAGAGGAGGTGAGGTAACAACACTAGAGATGTATGTCTGTCAGAGAGGAGAGGAGGTGAGGTAACAATACCAGAGATGCCTGTCTGTCAGAGAGGAGAGGTGGTGAGGTAACAATACTTGAGATGTCTGTCAGAGAGGAGAAGAGGTGAGGTAACAATACTAGAGATGTCTGTCAGAGAGGAGAGGAGGTGAGGTAACAATACTAGAGATGTCAGTCTGTCAGAGGGGAGAGGAGGTGAGGTACCGATACTAGAGATTTCTGTCTGTCAGAGAGGAGAGGAGGTGAGGTAACAATACTAGAGATGTCTGTCTGTCAGAGAGGAAAGGAGGTGAGGTAACAATACCAGAGATGCCTGTCTGTCAGAGAGGAGAGGAGGTGAGGTAACAATACTTGAGATGTCTGTCAGAGAGGAGAGGAGGTGAGGTAACAATACTAGAGATGTCTGTCAGAGATGAGAGGAGGTGAGGTAACAATACTAGAGATGTCAGTCTGTAAGAGGGGAGAGGAGGTGAGGTACCAATACTAGAGATTTCTGTCTGTCAGAGAGGAGAGGAGGTGAGGTAACAATACTAGAGATGTCTGTCAGAGAGGAGAGGAGGTGAGGTAACAATACTAGAGATGTCTGTCAGAGAGGAGAGGAGGTGAGAAAAACAACACTAGAGATGTATGTCTGTCAGAGAGGAGAGGAGGTGAGGTAACAATACTAGAGATGTCTGTCTGTCAGAGGGGAGAGGAGGTGAGGTAACAATACCAGAGATGTCTGTCTGTCAGAGAGGAGAGGAGGTGAGGTAACAATACTAGAGATGTCTGTCAGAGAGGAGAGGAAGTGAGGTTACAATACTAGAGATGTCTGTCTGTCAGAGAGGAGAGGAGGTGAGGTAACAATACTAGAGATGTCTGTCTGTCAGAGAGGAGAAGACGTGAGGTAACAATACAAGAGATGTCTGTCTTTCTGTCAGAGAGGAGAGGAGGTGAGGTAACAATACTAGAGATGTCTGTCTGTCAGAGGGGAGAGGAGGTGAGGTAACAATACTAGAGATGTCTGTCTGTCAGAGAGGAGAGGAGGTGAGGTAACAATACTAGAGATGTATGTCAGAGAGGAGAGGAGGTGAGGTAACAATACTAGAGATGTCTGTCAGAGAGGAGAGGAGGTGAGGTAACAACACTAGAGATGTATGTCTGTCAGAGAGGAGAGGAGGTGAGGTAACAATACCAGAGATGCCTGTCTGTCAGAGAGGAGAGGAGGTGAGGTAACAATACTTGAGATGTCTGTCAGAGAGGAGAGGAGGTGAGGTAACAATACTAGAGATGTCTGTCAGAGAGGAGAGGAGGTGAGGTAACAACACTAGAGATTTATGTCTGTCAGAGAGGAGAGGAGGTGAGGTAACAATACCAGAGATGCCTGTCTGTCAGAGAGGAGAGGTGGTGAGGTAACAATACTTGAGATGTCTGTCAGAGAGGAGAAGAGGTGAGGTAACAATACTAGAGATGTCTGTCAGAGAGGAGAGGAGGTGAGGTAACAATACTAGAGATGTCAGTCTGTCAGAGGGGAGAGGAGGTGAGGTACCGATACTAGAGATTTCTGTCTGTCAGAGAGGAGAGGAGGTGAGGTAACAATACTAGAGATGTCTGTCAGAGAGGAGAGGAGGTGAGGTAACAACACTAGAGATGTCTGTCTGTCAGAGAGGAGAGGAGGTGAGGTAACAATACTAGAGATGTCTGTCTGTCAGAGAGGAGAGGAGCTGAGGTAACAATACTAGAGATGTCTGTCTGTCAGAGAGGAGAGGATGTGAGGTAACAATACTAGAGATGTCTGTCAGAGAGGAGTGGAGGTGAGGTAACAATACTAGAGATGTCTGTCTGTCAGAGAGGAAAGGAGGTGAGGTAACAATACCAGAGATGCCTGTCTGTCAGAGAGGAGAGGAGGTGAGGTAACAATACTTGAGATGTCTGTCAGAGAGGAGAGGAGGTGAGGTAACAATACTAGAGATGTCTGTCAGAGATGAGAGGAGGTGAGGTAACAATACTAGAGATGTCAGTCTGTAAGAGGGGAGAGGAGGTGAGGTACCAATACTAGAGATTTCTGTCTGTCAGAGAGGAGAGGAGGTGAGGTAACAATACTAGAGATGTCTGTCAGAGAGGAGAGGAGGTGAGGTAACAATACTAGAGATGTCTGTCAGAGAGGAGAGGAGGTGAGGTAACAACACTAGAGATGTCTGTCTGTCAGAGAGGAGAGGAGGTGAGGTAACAATACCAGAGATGCCTGTCTGTCAGAGAGGAGAGGAGGTGAGGTAACAATACTTGAGATGTCTGTCAGAGAGGAGAGGAGGTGAGGTAACAATACTAGAGATGTCTGTCAGAGAGGAGGTGAGGTAACAACACTAGAGATGTATGTCTGTCAGAGAGGAGAGGAGGTGAGGTAACAATACCAGAGATGCCTGTCTGTCAGAGAGAAGAGGAGGTGAGGTAACAATACTTGAGATGTCTGTCAGAGAGGAGATGAGGTGAGGTAACAATACTAGAGATGTCAGTCTGTCAGAGGGGAGAGGAGGTGAGGTACCAATACTAGAGATTTCTGTCTGTCAGAGAGGAGAGGAGGTGAGGTAACAATACTAGAGATGTCTGTCAGAGAGGAGAGGAGGTGAGGTAACAATACTAAAGATGTCTGTCAGAGATGAGAGGAGGTGAGGTAACAACACTAGAGATGTCTGTCTGTCAGAGAGGAGAGGTGCTGAGGTAACAATACTAGAGATGTCTGTCTGTCAGAGAGGAGAGGATGTGAGGTAACAATACTAGAGATGTCTGTCAGAGAGGAGAGGAGGTGAGGTAACAATACTAGAGATGTCTGTCTGTCAGAGAGGAAAGGAGGTGAGGTAACAATACCAGAGATGCCTGTCTGTCAGAGAGGAGAGGAGGTGAGGTAACAATACTTGAGATGTCTGTCAGAGAGGAGAGGAGGTGAGGTAACAATACAAGAGATTTCTGTCTGTCAGAGAGGAGAGGAGGTGAGGTAACAATACTAGAGATGTCAGTCTGTCAGAGGGGAGAGGAGGTGAGGTACCAATACTAGAGATTTCTGTCTGTCAGAGAGGAGAGGAGGTGAGGTAACAATACTAGAGATGTCTGTCAGAGAGGAGAGGAGGTGAGGTAACAATACTAGAGATGTCTGTCAGAGAGGAGAGGAGGTGAGGTAACAACACTAGAGATATCTGTCTGTCAGAGAGGAGAGGAGGTGAGGTAACAATACTAGAGATGTCTGTCTGTCAGAGAGGAGAGGAGCTGAGGTAACAATACTAGAGATGTCTGTCTGTCAGAGAGGAGAGGAGGTGAGGTAACAATACTAGAGATGTCTGTCAGAGAGGAGAGGAGGTGAGGTAACAACACTAGAGATGTATGTCTGTCAGAGAGGAGAGGAGGTGAGGTAACAATACTAGAGATGTCTGTCTGTCAGAGGGGAGAGGAGGTGAGGTAACAATACCAGAGATGTCTGTCTGTCAGAGAGGAGAGGAGGTGAGGTAACAATACTAGAGATGTCTGTCAGAGAGGAGAGGAAGTGAGGTTACAATACTAGAGATGTCTGTCTGTCAGAGAGGAGAGGAGGTGAGGTAACAATACTAGAGATGTCTGTCTGTCAGAGAGGAGAAGAGGTGAGGTAACAATACAAGAGATGTCTGTCTTTCTGTCAGAGAGGAGAGGAGGTGAGGTAACAATACTAGAGATGTCTGTCTGTCAGAGGGGAGAGGAGGTGAGGTAACAATACTAGAGATGTCTGTCTGTCAGAGAGGAGAGGAGGTGAGGTAACAATACTAGAGATGTATGTCAGAGAGGAGAGGAGGTGAGGTAACAATACTAGAGATGTCTGTCAGAGAGGAGAGGAGGTGAGGTAACAACACTAGAGATGTATGTCTGTCAGAGAGGAGAGGAGGTGAGGTAACAATACCAGAGATGCCTGTCTGTCAGAGAGGAGAGGAGGTGAGGTAACAATACTTGAGATGTCTGTCAGAGAGGAGAGGAGGTGAGGTAACAATACTAGAGATGTCTGTCAGAGAGGAGAGGAGGTGAGGTAACAACACTAGAGATGTATGTCTGTCAGAGAGGAGAGGAGGTGAGGTAACAATACCAGAGATGCCTGTCTGTCAGAGAGGAGAGGAGGTGAGGTAACAATACTTGAGATGTCTGTCAGAGAGGAGAAGAGGTGAGGTAACAATACTAGAGATGTCTGTCAGAGAGGAGAGGAGGTGAGGTAACAATACTAGAGATGTCAGTCTGTCAGAGGGGAGAGGAGGTGAGGTACCGATACTAGAGATTTCTGTCTGTCAGAGAGGAGAGGAGGTGAGGTAACAATACTAGAGATGTCTGTCAAAGAGGAGAGGAGGTGAGGTAACAACACTAGAGATGTCTGTCTGTCAGAGAGGAGAGGAGGTGAGGTAACAATACTAGAGATGTCTGTCTGTCAGAGAGGAGAGGAGCTGAGGTAACAATACTAGAGATGTCTGTCTGTCAGAGAGGAGAGGATGTGAGGTAACAATACTAGAGATGTCTGTCAGAGAGGAGTGGAGGTGAGGTAACAATACTAGAGATGTCTGTCTGTCAGAGAGGAAAGGAGGTGAGGTAACAATACCAGAGATGCCTGTCTGTCAGAGAGGAGAGGAGGTGAGGTAACAATACTTGAGATGTCTGTCAGAGAGGAGAGGAGGTGAGGTAACAATACTAGAGATGTCTGTCAGAGATGAGAGGAGGTGAGGTAACAATACTAGAGATGTCAGTCTGTAAGAGGGGAGAGGAGGTGAGGTACCAATACTAGAGATTTCTGTCTGTCAGAGAGGAGAGGAGGTGAGGTAACAATACTAGAGATGTCTGTCAGAGAGGAGAGGAGGTGAGGTAACAATACTAGAGATGTCTGTCAGAGAGGAGAGGAGGTGAGAAAAACAACACTAGAGATGTATGTCTGTCAGAGAGGAGAGGAGGTGAGGTAACAATACTAGAGATGTCTGTCTGTCAGAGGGGAGAGGAGGTGAGGTAACAATACCAGAGATGTCTGTCTGTCAGAGAGGAGAGGAGGTGAGGTAACAATACTAGAGATGTCTGTCAGAGAGGAGAGGAAGTGAGGTTACAATACTAGAGATGTCTGTCTGTCAGAGAGGAGAGGAGGTGAGGTAACAATACTAGAGATGTCTGTCTGTCAGAGAGGAGAAGACGTGAGGTAACAATACAAGAGATGTCTGTCTTTCTGTCAGAGAGGAGAGGAGGTGAGGTAACAATACTAGAGATGTCTGTCTGTCAGAGGGGAGAGGAGGTGAGGTAACAATACTAGAGATGTCTGTCTGTCAGAGAGGAGAGGAGGTGAGGTAACAATACTAGAGATGTATGTCAGAGAGGAGAGGAGGTGAGGTAACAATACTAGAGATGTCTGTCAGAGAGGAGAGGAGGTGAGGTAACAACACTAGAGATGTATGTCTGTCAGAGAGGAGAGGAGGTGAGGTAACAATACCAGAGATGCCTGTCTGTCAGAGAGGAGAGGAGGTGAGGTAACAATACTTGAGATGTCTGTCAGAGAGGAGAGGAGGTGAGGTAACAATACTAGAGATGTCTGTCAGAGAGGAGAGGAGGTGAGGTAACAACACTAGAGATGTATGTCTGTCAGAGAGGAGAGGAGGTGAGGTAACAATACCAGAGATGCCTGTCTGTCAGAGAGGAGAGGTGGTGAGGTAACAATACTTGAGATGTCTGTCAGAGAGGAGAAGAGGTGAGGTAACAATACTAGAGATGTCTGTCAGAGAGGAGAGGAGGTGAGGTAACAATACTAGAGATGTCAGTCTGTCAGAGGGGAGAGGAGGTGAGGTACCGATACTAGAGATTTCTGTCTGTCAGAGAGGAGAGGAGGTGAGGTAACAATACTAGAGATGTCTGTCTGTCAGAGAGGAAAGGAGGTGAGGTAACAATACCAGAGATGCCTGTCTGTCAGAGAGGAGAGGAGGTGAGGTAACAATACTTGAGATGTCTGTCAGAGAGGAGAGGAGGTGAGGTAACAATACTAGAGATGTCTGTCAGAGATGAGAGGAGGTGAGGTAACAATACTAGAGATGTCAGTCTGTAAGAGGGGAGAGGAGGTGAGGTACCAATACTAGAGATTTCTGTCTGTCAGAGAGGAGAGGAGGTGAGGTAACAATACTAGAGATGTCTGTCAGAGAGGAGAGGAGGTGAGGTAACAATACTAGAGATGTCTGTCAGAGAGGAGAGGAGGTGAGAAAAACAACACTAGAGATGTATGTCTGTCAGAGAGGAGAGGAGGTGAGGTAACAATACTAGAGATGTCTGTCTGTCAGAGGGGAGAGGAGGTGAGGTAACAATACCAGAGATGTCTGTCTGTCAGAGAGGAGAGGAGGTGAGGTAACAATACTAGAGATGTCTGTCAGAGAGGAGAGGAAGTGAGGTTACAATACTAGAGATGTCTGTCTGTCAGAGAGGAGAGGAGGTGAGGTAACAATACTAGAGATGTCTGTCTGTCAGAGAGGAGAAGACGTGAGGTAACAATACAAGAGATGTCTGTCTTTCTGTCAGAGAGGAGAGGAGGTGAGGTAACAATACTAGAGATGTCTGTCTGTCAGAGGGGAGAGGAGGTGAGGTAACAATACTAGAGATGTCTGTCTGTCAGAGAGGAGAGGAGGTGAGGTAACAATACTAGAGATGTATGTCAGAGAGGAGAGGAGGTGAGGTAACAATACTAGAGATGTCTGTCAGAGAGGAGAGGAGGTGAGGTAACAACACTAGAGATGTATGTCTGTCAGAGAGGAGAGGAGGTGAGGTAACAATACCAGAGATGCCTGTCTGTCAGAGAGGAGAGGAGGTGAGGTAACAATACTTGAGATGTCTGTCAGAGAGGAGAGGAGGTGAGGTAACAATACTAGAGATGTCTGTCAGAGAGGAGAGGAGGTGAGGTAACAACACTAGAGATGTATGTCTGTCAGAGAGGAGAGGAGGTGAGGTAACAATACCAGAGATGCCTGTCTGTCAGAGAGGAGAGGTGGTGAGGTAACAATACTTGAGATGTCTGTCAGAGAGGAGAAGAGGTGAGGTAACAATACTAGAGATGTCTGTCAGAGAGGAGAGGAGGTGAGGTAACAATACTAGAGATGTCAGTCTGTCAGAGGGGAGAGGAGGTGAGGTACCGATACTAGAGATTTCTGTCTGTCAGAGAGGAGAGGAGGTGAGGTAACAATACTAGAGATGTCTGTCAGAGAGGAGAGGAGGTGAGGTAACAACACTAGAGATGTCTGTCTGTCAGAGAGGAGAGGAGGTGAGGTAACAATACTAGAGATGTCTGTCTGTCAGAGAGGAGAGGAGCTGAGGTAACAATACTAGAGATGTCTGTCTGTCAGAGAGGAGAGGATGTGAGGTAACAATACTAGAGATGTCTGTCAGAGAGGAGTGGAGGTGAGGTAACAATACTAGAGATGTCTGTCTGTCAGAGAGGAAAGGAGGTGAGGTAACAATACCAGAGATGCCTGTCTGTCAGAGAGGAGAGGAGGTGAGGTAACAATACTTGAGATGTCTGTCAGAGAGGAGAGGAGGTGAGGTAACAATACTAGAGATGTCTGTCAGAGAGGAGAGGAGGTGAGGTAACAATACTAGAGATGTCAGTCTGTAAGAGGGGAGAGGAGGTGAGGTACCAATACTAGAGATTTCTGTCTGTCAGAGAGGAGAGGAGGTGAGGTAACAACACTAGAGATTACTGTCTGTCAGAGAGAAGAGGAGGTGAGGTAACAATACTTGAGATGTCTGTCAGAGAGGAGAGGAGGTGAGGTAACAATACTAGAGATGTCTGTCAGAGAGGAGAGGAGGTGAGGTAACAATACTAGAGATGTCAGTCTGTCAGAGGGGAGAGGAGGTGAGGTACCAATACTAGAGATTTCTGTCTGTCAGAGAGGAGAGGAGGTGAGGTAACAATACTAGAGATGTCTGTCAGAGAGGAGAGGAGGTGAGGTAACAATACTAGAGATGTCTGTCAGAGAGGAGAGGAGGTGAGGTAACAACACTAGAGATGTCTGTCTGTCAGAGAGGAGAGGAGGTGAGGTAACAATACTAGAGATGTCTGTCTGTCAGAGAGGAGAGGAGCTGAGGTAACAATACTAGAGATGTCTGTCTGTCAGTGAGGAGAGGATGTGAGGTAACAATACTAGAGTTGTCTGTCAGAGAGGAGAGGAGGTGAGGTAACAATACTAGAGATGTCTGTCTGTCAGAGAGGAAAGGAGGTGAGGTAACAATACCAGAGATGCCTCTCTGTCAGAGAGGAGAGGAGGTGAGGTAACAATACTTGAGATGTCTGTCAGAGAGGAGAGGAGGTGAGGTAACAATACTAGAGATGTCTGTCAGAGAGGAGAGGAGGTGAGGTAACAATACTAGAGATGTCAGTCTGTCAGAGGGGAGAGGAGGTGAGGTACCAATACTAGAGATTTCTGTCTGTCAGAGAGGAGAGGAGGTGAGGTAGCAATACTAGAGATGTCTGTCAGAGAGGAGAGGAGGTGAGGTAACAATACTAGAGATGTCTGTCAGAGAGGAGAGGAGGTGAGGTAACAACACTAGAGATATATGTCTGTCAGAGAGGAGAGGAGGTGAGGTAACAATACTAGAGATGTCTGTCTGTCAGAGAGGAGAGGAGCTGAGGTAACAATACTAGAGATGTCTGTCTGTCAGAGAGGAGAGGAGGTGAGGTAACAATACTAGAGATGTCTGTCAGAGAGGAGAGGAGGTGAGGTAACAACACTAGAGATGTATGTCTGTCAGAGAGGAGAGGAGGTGAGGTAACAATACTAGAGATGTCTGTCTGTCAGAGGGGAGAGGAGGTGAGGTAACAATACCAGAGATGTCTGTCTGTCAGAGAGGAGAGGAGGTGAGGTAACAATACTAGAGATGTCTGTCAGAGAGGAGAGGAAGTGAGGTTACAATACTAGAGATGTCTGTCTGTCAGAGAGGAGAGGAGGTGAGGTAACAATACTAGAGATGTCTGTCTGTCAGAGAGGAGAAGAGGTGAGGTAACAATACAAGAGATGTCTGTCTTTCTGTCAGAGAGGAGAGGAGGTGAGGTAACAATACTAGAGATGTCTGTCTGTCAGAGGGGAGAGGAGGTGAGGTAACAATACTAGAGATGTCTGTCTGTCAGAGAGGAGAGGAGGTGAGGTAACAATACTAGAGATGTATGTCAGAGAGGAGAGGAGGTGAGGTAACAATACTAGAGATGTCTGTCAGAGAGGAGAGGAGGTGAGGTAACAACACTAGAGATGTATGTCTGTCAGAGATGAGAGGAGGTGAGGTAACAATACCAGAGATGCCTGTCTGTCAGAGAGGAGAGGAGGTGAGGTAACAATACTTGAGATGTCTGTCAGAGAGGAGAGGAGGTGAGGTAACAATACTAGAGATGTCTGTCAGAGAGGAGAGGAGGTGAGGTAACAACACTAGAGATGTATGTCTGTCAGAGAGGAGAGGAGGTGAGGTAACAATACCAGAGATGCCTGTCTGTCAGAGAGGAGAGGAGGTGAGGTAACAATACTTGAGATGTCTGTCAGAGAGGAGAGGAGGTGAGGTAACAATACTAGAGATGTCTGTCAGAGAGGAGAGGAGGTGAGGTAACAATACTAGAGATGTCAGTCTGTCAGAGGGGAGAGGAGGTGAGGTACCAATACTAGAGATTTCTGTCTGTCAGAGAGGAGAGGAGGTGAGGTAACAATACTAGAGATGTCTGTCAGAGAGGAGAGGAGGTGAGGTAACAACACTAGAGATGTCTGTCTGTCAGAGAGGAGAGGAGGTGAGGTAACAATACTAGAGATGTCTGTCTGTCAGAGAGGAGAGGAGCTGAGGTAACAATAGTAGAGATGTCTGTCTGTCAGAGAGGAGAGGATGTGAGGTAACAATACTAGAGATGTCTGTCAGAGAGGAGAGGTGGTGAGGTAACAATACTAGAGATGTCTGTCTGTCAGAGAGGAAAGGAGGTGAGGTAACAATACCAGAGATGCCTGTCTGTCAGAGAGGAGAGGAGGTGAGGTAACAATACTTGAGATGTCTGTCAGAGAGGAGAGGAGGTGAGGTAACAATACTAGAGATGTCTGTCAGAGAGGAGAGGAGGTGAGGTAACAATACTAGAGATGTCAGTCTGTCAGAGGGGAGAGGAGGTGAGGTACCAATACTAGAGATTTCTGTCTGTCAGAGAGGAGAGGAGGTGAGGTAACAATACTAGAGATGTCTGTCAGAGAGGAGAGGAGGTGAGGTAACAATACTAGAGATGTCTGTCAGAGAGGAGAGGAGGTGAGGTAACAACACTAGAGATGTATGTCTGTCAGAGAGGAGAGGAGGTGAGGTAACAATACTAGAGATGTCTGTCTGTCAGAGGGGAGAGGAGGTGAGGTAACAATACCAGAGATGTCTGTCTGTCAGAGAGGAGAGGAGGTGAGGTAACAATACTAGAGATGTCTGTCAGAGAGGAGAGGAAGTGAGGTTACAATACTAGAGATGTCTGTCTGTCAGAGAGGAGAGGAGGTGAGGTAACAATACTAGAGATGTCTGTCTGTCAGAGAGGAGAAGAGGTGAGGTAACAATACAAGAGATGTCTGTCTTTCTGTCAGAGAGGAGAGGAGGTGAGGTAACAATACTAGAGATGTCTGTCTGTCAGAGGGGAGAGGAGGTGAGGTAACAATACTAGAGATGTCTGTCTGTCAGAGAGGAGAGGAGGTGAGGTAACAATACTAGAGATGTATGTCAGAGAGGAGAGGAGGTGAGGTAACAATACTAGAGATGTCTGTCAGAGAGGAGAGGAGGTGAGGTAACAACACTAGAGATGTATGTCTGTCAGAGATGAGAGGAGGTGAGGTAACAATACCAGAGATGCCTGTCTGTCAGAGAGGAGAGGAGGTGAGGTAACAATACTTGAGATGTCTGTCAGAGAGGAGAGGAGGTGAGGTAACAATACTAGAGATGTCTGTCAGAGAGGAGAGGAGGTGAGGTAACAACACTAGAGATGTATGTCTGTCAGAGAGGAGAGGAGGTGAGGTAACAATACCAGAGATGCCTGTCTGTCAGAGAGGAGAGGAGGTGAGGTAACAATACTTGAGATGTCTGTCAGAGAGGAGAGGAGGTGAGGTAACAATACTAGAGATGTCTGTCAGAGAGGAGAGGAGGTGAGGTAACAATACTAGAGATGTCAGTCTGTCAGAGGGGAGAGGAGGTGAGGTACCAATACTAGAGATTTCTGTCTGTCAGAGAGGAGAGGAGGTGAGGTAACAATACTAGAGATGTCTGTCAGAGAGGAGAGGAGGTGAGGTAACAACACTAGAGATGTCTGTCTGTCAGAGAGGAGAGGAGGTGAGGTAACAATACTAGAGATGTCTGTCTGTCAGAGAGGAGAGGAGCTGAGGTAACAATAGTAGAGATGTCTGTCTGTCAGAGAGGAGAGGATGTGAGGTAACAATACTAGAGATGTCTGTCAGAGAGGAGAGGTGGTGAGGTAACAATACTAGAGATGTCTGTCTGTCAGAGAGGAAAGGAGGTGAGGTAACAATACCAGAGATGCCTGTCTGTCAGAGAGGAGAGGAGGTGAGGTAACAATACTTGAGATGTCTGTCAGAGAGGAGAGGAGGTGAGGTAACAATACTAGAGATGTCTGTCAGAGAGGAGAGGAGGTGAGGTAACAATACTAGAGATGTCAGTCTGTCAGAGGGGAGAGGAGGTGAGGTACCAATACTAGAGATTTCTGTCTGTCAGAGAGGAGAGGAGGTGAGGTAACAATACTAGAGATGTCTGTCAGAGAGGAGAGGAGGTGAGGTAACAATACTAGAGATGTCTGTCAGAGAGGAGAGGAGGTGAGGTAACAACACTAGAGATGTCTGTCTGTCAGAGAGGAGGTGAGGTAACAATACTAGAGATGTCTGTCTGTCAGAGAGGAGCTGAGGTAACAATACTAGAGATGTCTGTCTGTCAGAGAGGAGAGGAGGTGAGGTAACAATACTAGAGATGTCTGTCAGAGAGGAGAGGAGGTGAGGTAACAATACTAGAGATGTCTGTCAGAGAGGAGAGGAGGTGAGGTAACAATACTAGAGATGTCTGTCTGTCAGACAGGAGAGGAGGTGAGGTAACAATACTAGAGATGTCTGTCTGTCAGAGAGGAGAGGAGGTGAGGTAACAATACTAGAGATGTCTGACAGAGAGGAGAGGAGGTGAGGTAACAATACTAGAGATGTCTGTCAGAGAGGAGAGGAGGTGAGGTAACAATACTAGAGATGTCTGTCAGAGAGGAGAGGAGGTGAGGTAACAATACTAGAGATGTCTGTCTGTCAGAGAGGAAAGGAGGTGAGGTAACAATACCAGAGATGCCTGTCTGTCAGAGAGGAGAGGAGGTGAGGTAACAATACTTGAGATGTCTGTCAGAGAGGAGAGGAGGTGAGGCAACAATACTAGAGATGTCTGTCAGAGAGGAGAGGAGGTGAGGTAACAATACTAGAGATGTCAGTCTGTCAGAGGGGAGAGGAGGTGAGGTACCAATACTAGAGATTTCTGTCTGTCAGAGAGGAGAGGAGGTGAGGTAACAATACTAGAGATGTCTGTCAGAGAGGAGAGGAGGTGAGGTAACAATACTAGAGATGTCTGTCTGTCAGAGAGGAGAGGAGGTGAGGTAACAATACTAGAGATGTCTGTCAGAGAGGAGAGGAGGTGAGGTAACAATACTAGAGATGTCTGTCAGAGAGGAGAGGAGGTGAGGTAACAATACTAGAGATGTCTCTCTGTCAGAGGGGAGAGGAGGTGAGGTAACAATACTAGAGATGTCTGTCTGTCAGAGAGTAGAGTAGGTGAGGTAACAATACTAGAGATTTATGTCAGAGAGGAGAGGAGGTGAGGTAACAATACTAGAGATGTCTGTCTGTCAGAGAGGAGAGGAGGTGAGGTAACAATACTAGAGATGTCTGTCTGTCAGAGAGGAGAGGAGGTGAGGTACCAATACTAGAGATTTCTGTCTGTCAGAGAGGAGAGGAGGTGAGGTAACAATACTAGAGATGTCTGTCTGTCAGAGAGGAGAGGAGCTGAGGTAACAATAGTAGAGATGTCTGTCTGTCAGAGAGGAGAGGATGTGAGGTAACAATACTAGAGATGTCTGTCAGAGAGGAGAGGTGGTGAGGTAACAATACTAGAGATGTCTGTCTGTCAGAGAGGAAAGGAGGTGAGGTAACAATACCAGAGATGCCTGTCTGTCAGAGAGGAGAGGAGGTGAGGTAACAATACTTGAGATGTCTGTCAGAGAGGAGAGGAGGTGAGGTAACAATACTAGAGATGTCTGTCAGAGAGGAGAGGAGGTGAGGTAACAATACTAGAGATGTCAGTCTGTCAGAGGGGAGAGGAGGTGAGGTACCAATACTAGAGATTTCTGTCTGTCAGAGAGGAGAGGAGGTGAGGTAACAATACTAGAGATGTCTGTCAGAGAGGAGAGGAGGTGAGGTAACAATACTAGAGATGTCTGTCAGAGAGGAGAGGAGGTGAGGTAACAACACTAGAGATGTCTGACTGTCAGAGAGGAGAGGAGGTGAGGTAACAATACTAGAGATGTCTGTCTGTCAGAGAGGAGAGGAGCTGAGGTAACAATACTAGAGATGTCTGTCTGTCAGAGAGGAGAGGAGGTGAGGTAACAATACTAGAGATGTCTGTCAGAGAGGAGAGGAGGTGAGGTAACAATACTAGAGATGTCTGTCAGAGAGGAGAGGAGGTGAGGTAACAATACTAGAGATGTCTGTCTGTCAGACAGGAGAGGAGGTGAGGTAACAACACTAGAGATGTCTGTCTGTCAGAGAGGAGAGGAGGTGAGGTAACAATAGTAGAGATGTCTGACAGAGAGGAGAGGAGGTGAGGTAACAATACTAGAGATGTCTGTCAGAGAGGAGAGGAGGTGAGGTAACAATACTAGAGATGTCTGTCTGTCAGAGAGGAGAGGAGGTGAGGTAACAATACTAGAGATGTCTGTCTGTCAGAGAGGAAAGGAGGTGAGGTAACAATACCAGAGATGCCTGTCTGTCAGAGAGGAGAGGAGGTGAGGTAACAATACTTGAGATGTCTGTCAGAGAGGAGAGGAGGTGAGGTAACAATACTAGAGATGCCCGTCAGAGAGGAGAGGAGGTGAGGTAACAATACTATAGATGTCAGTCTGTCAGAGGGGAGAGGAGGTGAGGTACCAATACTAGAGATTTCTGTCTGTCAGAGAGGAGAGGAGGTGAGGTAACAATACTAGAGATGTCTGTCAGAGAGGAGAGGAGTTGAGGTAACAATACTAGAGATATCTGTCAGAGAGGAGAGGAGGTGAGGTAACAACACTAGAGATGTCTGTCTGTCAGAGAGGAGAGGATGTGAGGTAACAATACTAGAGATGTCTGTCTGTCAGAGAGGAGAGGAGCTGAGGTAACAATACTAGAGATGTCTGTCTGTCAGAGAGGAGAGGAGGTGAGGTAACAATACTAGAGATGTCTGTCAGAGAGGAGAGGAGGTGAGGTAACAATACTAGAGATGTCTGTCAGAGAGGAGAGGAGGTGAGGTAACAATACTAGAGATGTCTGTCTGTCAGAGGGGAGAGGAGGTGAGGTAACAATACTAGAGATGTCTGTCTGTCAGAGAGTAGAGTAGGTGAGGTAACAATACTAGAGATGTATGTCAGAGAGGAGAGGAGGTGAGGTAACAATACTAGAGATGTCTGTCTGTCAGAGAGGAGAGGAGGTGAGGTAACAATACTAGAGATGTCTGTCTGTCAGAGAGGAGAGGAGGTGAGGTACCAATACTAGAGATTTCTGTCTGTCAGAGAGGAGAGGAGGTGAGGTAACAATACTAGAGATGTCTGTCAGAGAGGAGAGGAGGTGAGGTAACAATACTAGAGATGTCTGTCTGTCAGAGAGGAAAGGAGGTGAGGTAACAATACCAGAGATGCCTGTCTGTCAGAGAGGAGAGGAGGTGAGGTAACAATACTTGAGATGTCTGTCAGAGAGGAGAGGAGGTGAGGCAACAATACTAGAGATGTCTGTCAGAGAGGAGAGGAGGTGAGGTAACAATACTAGAGATGTCAGTCTGTCAGAGGGGAGAGGAGGTGAGGTACCAATACTAGAGATTTCTGTCTGTCAGAGAGGAGAGGAGGTGAGGTAACAATACTAGAGATGTCTGTCAGAGAGGAGAGGAGGTGAGGTAACAATACTAGAGATGTCTGTCTGTCAGAGAGGAGAGGAGGTGAGGTAACAATACTAGAGATGTCTGTCAGAGAGGAGAGGAGGTGAGGTAACAATACTAGAGATGTCTGTCAGAGAGGAGAGGAGGTGAGGTAACAATACTAGAGATGTCTCTCTGTCAGAGGGGAGAGGAGGTGAGGTAACAATACTAGAGATGTCTGTCTGTCAGAGAGTAGAGTAGGTGAGGTAACAATACTAGAGATTTATGTCAGAGAGGAGAGGAGGTGAGGTAACAATACTAGAGATGTCTGTCTGTCAGAGAGGAGAGGAGGTGAGGTAACAATACTAGAGATGTCTGTCTGTCAGAGAGGAGAGGAGGTGAGGTACCAATACTAGAGATTTCTGTCTGTCAGAGAGGAGAGGAGGTGAGGTAACAATACTAGAGATGTCTGTCTGTCAGAGAGGAGAGGAGCTGAGGTAACAATAGTAGAGATGTCTGTCTGTCAGAGAGGAGAGGATGTGAGGTAACAATACTAGAGATGTCTGTCAGAGAGGAGAGGTGGTGAGGTAACAATACTAGAGATGTCTGTCTGTCAGAGAGGAAAGGAGGTGAGGTAACAATACCAGAGATGCCTGTCTGTCAGAGAGGAGAGGAGGTGAGGTAACAATACTTGAGATGTCTGTCAGAGAGGAGAGGAGGTGAGGTAACAATACTAGAGATGTCTGTCAGAGAGGAGAGGAGGTGAGGTAACAATACTAGAGATGTCAGTCTGTCAGAGGGGAGAGGAGGTGAGGTACCAATACTAGAGATTTCTGTCTGTCAGAGAGGAGAGGAGGTGAGGTAACAATACTAGAGATGTCTGTCAGAGAGGAGAGGAGGTGAGGTAACAATACTAGAGATGTCTGTCAGAGAGGAGAGGAGGTGAGGTAACAACACTAGAGATGTCTGTCTGTCAGAGAGGAGAGGAGGTGAGGTAACAATACTAGAGATGTCTGTCTGTCAGAGAGGAGAGGAGCTGAGGTAACAATACTAGAGATGTCTGTCTGTCAGAGAGGAGAGGAGGTGAGGTAACAATACTAGAGATGTCTGTCAGAGAGGAGAGGAGGTGAGGTAACAATACTAGAGATGTCTGTCAGAGAGGAGAGGAGGTGAGGTAACAATACTAGAGATGTCTGTCTGTCAGACAGGAGAGGAGGTGAGGTAACAATACTAGAGATGTCTGTCTGTCAGAGAGGAGAGGAGGTGAGGTAACAATAGTAGAGATGTCTGACAGAGAGGAGAGGAGGTGAGGTAACAATACTAGAGATGTCTGTCAGAGAGGAGAGGAGGTGAGGTAACAATACTAGAGATGTCTGTCTGTCAGAGAGGAGAGGAGGTGAGGTAACAATACTAGAGATGTCTGTCTGTCAGAGAGGAAAGGAGGTGAGGTAACAATACCAGAGATGCCTGTCTGTCAGAGAGGAGAGGAGGTGAGGTAACAATACTTGAGATGTCTGTCAGAGAGGAGAGGAGGTGAGGTAACAATACTAGAGATGCCCGTCAGAGAGGAGAGGAGGTGAGGTAACAATACTATAGATGTCAGTCTGTCAGAGGGGAGAGGAGGTGAGGTACCAATACTAGAGATTTCTGTCTGTCAGAGAGGAGAGGAGGTGAGGTAACAATACTAGAGATGTCTGTCAGAGAGGAGAGGAGTTGAGGTAACAATACTAGAGATATCTGTCAGAGAGGAGAGGAGGTGAGGTAACAACACTAGAGATGTCTGTCTGTCAGAGAGGAGAGGATGTGAGGTAACAATACTAGAGATGTCTGTCTGTCAGAGAGGAGAGGAGCTGAGGTAACAATACTAGAGATGTCTGTCTGTCAGAGAGGAGAGGAGGTGAGGTAACAATACTAGAGATGTCTGTCAGAGAGGAGAGGAGGTGAGGTAACAATACTAGAGATGTCTGTCAGAGAGGAGAGGAGGTGAGGTAACAATACTAGAGATGTCTGTCTGTCAGAGGGGAGAGGAGGTGAGGTAACAATACTAGAGATGTCTGTCTGTCAGAGAGTAGAGTAGGTGAGGTAACAATACTAGAGATGTATGTCAGAGAGGAGAGGAGGTGAGGTAACAATACTAGAGATGTCTGTCTGTCAGAGAGGAGAGGAGGTGAGGTAACAATACTAGAGATGTCTGTCTGTCAGAGAGGAGAGGAGGTGAGGTACCAATACTAGAGATTTCTGTCTGTCAGAGAGGAGAGGAGGTGAGGTAACAATACTAGAGATGTCTGTCAGAGAGGAGAGGAGGTGAGGTAACAATACTAGATATGTCTGTCAGAGAGGAGAGGAGGTGAGGTAACAACACTAGAGATGTCTGTCTGTCAGAGAGGAGAGGAGGTGAGGTAACAATACTAGAGATGTCTGTCTGTCAGAGAGGAGAGGAGCTGAGGTAACAATACTAGAGATGTCTGTCTGTCAGAGAGGAAAGGAGGTGAGGTAACAATACTAGAGATGTCTGTCAGAGAGGAGAGGAGGTGAGGTAACAACACTAGAGATGTCTGTCAGAGAGGAGAGGAGGTGAGGTAACAATACTAGAGATGTCTGTCTGTCAGACAGGAGAGGAGGTGAGGTAACAATACTAGAGATGTCTGTCTGTCAGAGAGGAGAGGAGGTGAGGTAACAATACTAGATATGTCTGTCTTTCTGTCAGAGAGGAGAGGAGGTGAGGTACCAATACTAGAGATTTCTGTCTGTCAGAGGGGAGAGGAGGTGAGGTAACAACACTAGAGAAGTCTGTCTGTCAGAGAGTAGAGGAGTTGAGGTAACAATACTAGAGATGTATGTCAGAGAGGAGAGGAGGTGAGGTAACAATACTAGAGATGTCTGTCTGTCAGAGAGGAGAGGAGGTGAGGTAACAACACTAGAGATGTCTGTCTGTCAGAGAGGAGAGTTGAGGTAACAATACTAGAGATGTCTGTCTGTCAGAGAGGAGAGGAGGTGAGGTAACAATACTAGAGATGTCTGACAGAGAGGAGAGGAGGTGAGGTAACAATACTAGAGATGTCTGTCAGAGAGGAGAGGAGGTGAGGTAACAATACTAGAGATGTCTGTCAGAGAGGAGAGGAGGTGAGGTAACAATACTAGAGATGTCTGTCTGTCAGAGAGGAAAGGAGGTGAGGTAACAATACCAGAGATGCCTGTCTGTCAGAGAGGAGAGGATGTGAGGTAACAATACTTGAGATGTCTGTCAGAGAGGAGAGGAGGTGAGGTAACAATACTAGAGATGTCTGTCAGAGAGGAGAGGAGGTGAGGTAACAATACTAGAGATGTCAGTCTGTCAGAGGGGAGAGGAGGTGAGGTACCAATACTAGAGATTTCTGTCTGTCAGAGAGGAGAGGAGGTGAGGTAACAATACTAGAGATGTCTGTCAGAGAGGAGAGGAGGTGAGGTAACAACACTAGAGATGTCTGTCTGTCAGAGAGGAGAGGAGGTGAGGTAACAATACTAGAGATGTCTGTCTGTCAGAGAGGAGAGGAGCTGAGGTAACAATACTAGAGATGTCTGTCTGTCAGAGAGGAGAGGAGGTGAGGTAGCAATACTAGAGATGTCTGTCAGAGAGGAGAGGAGGTGAGATAACAATACTAGAGATGTCTGTCAGAGAGGAGAGGAGGTGAGGTAACAATACTAGAGATGTCTGTCTGTCAGACAGGAGAGGAGGTGAGGTAACAATACTAGAGATGTCTGTCTGTCAGAGAGGAGAGGAGGTGAGGTAACAATACTAGATATGTCTGTCTTTCTGTCAGAGGGGAGAGGAGGTGAGGTAACAATACTAGAGATGTCTGTCTGTCAGAGGGGAGAGGAGGTGAGGTAACAATACTAGAGATGTCTGTCTGTCAGAGAGGAGAGGAGGTGAGGTAACAATACTAGATATGTCTGTCTTTCTGTCAGAGAGGAGAGGAGGTGAGGTAACAATACTAGAGATGTCTGTCTGTCAGAGGGGAGAGGAGGTGAGGTAACAACACTAGAGATGTCTGTCTGTCAGAGAGTAGAGGAGGTGAGGTAACAATACTAGAGATGTATGTCAGAGAGGAGAGGAGGTGAGGTAACAATACTAGAGATGTCTGTCTGTCAGAGAGGAGAGGAGGTGAGGTAACAACACTAGAGATGTCTGTCAGAGAGGAGAGGAGTTGAGGTAACAATACTAGAGATGTCTGTCTGTCAGAGAGGAGAGGAGGTGAGGTAACAATACTAGAGATGTCTGACAGAGAGGAGAGGAGGTGAGGTAACAATACTAGAGATGTCTGTCAGAGAGGAGAGGAGGTGAGGTAACAATACTAGAGATGTCTGTCAGAGAGGAGAGGAGGTGAGGTAACAATACTAGAGATGTCTGTCTGTCAGAGAGGAAAGGAGGTGAGGTAACAATACCAGAGATGCCTGTCTGTCAGAGAGGAGAGGATGTGAGGTAACAATACTTGAGATGTCTGTCAGAGAGGAGAGGAGGTGATGTAACAATACTAGAGATGTCAGTCTGTCAGAGGGGAGAGGAGGTGAGGTACCAATACTAGAGATTTCTGTCTGTCAGAGAGGAGAGGAGGTGAGGTAACAATACTAGAGATGTCTGTCAGAGAGGAGAGGAGGTGAGGTAACAATACTAGAGATGTCTGTCAGAGAGGAGAGGAGGTGAGGTAACAACACTAGAGATGTCTGTCTGTCAGAGAGGAGAGGAGGTGAGGTAACAATACTAGAGATGTCTGTCTGTCAGAGAGGAGAGGAGCTGAGGTAACAATACTAGAGATGTCTGTCTGTCAGAGAGGAGAGGAGGTGAGGTAGCAATACTAGAGATGTCTGTCAGAGAGGAGAGAAGGTGAGATAACAATACTAGAGATGTCTGTCAGAGAGGAGAGGAGGTGAGGTAACAATACTAGAGATGTATGTCTGTCAGACAGGAGAGGAGGTGAGGTAACAATACTAGAGATGTATGTCTGTCAGAGAGGAGAGGAGGTGAGGTAACAATACTAGATATGTCTGTCTTTCTGTCAGAGGGTAGAGGAGGTGAGGTAACAATACTAGAGATGTCTGTCTGTCAGAGGGGAGAGGAGGTGAGGTAACAATACTAGAGATGTCTGTCTGTCAGAGAGTAGAGGAGGTGAGGTAACAATACTAGAGATGTATGTCAGAGAGGAGAGGAGGTGAGGTAACAATACTAGAGATGTCTGTCTGTCAGAGAGGAGAGGAGGTGAGGTAACAACACTAGAGATGTCTGTCTGTCAGAGAGGAGAGGAGTTGAGGTAACAATACTAGAGATGTCTGTCTGTCAGAGAGGAGAGGAGGTGAGGTAACAATACTAGAGATGTCTGACAGAGAGGAGAGGAGGTGAGGTAACAATACTAGAGATGTCTGTCAGAGAGAAGAGGAGGTGAGGTAACAATACTAGAGATGTCTGTCAGAGAGGAGAGGAGGTGAGGTAACAATACTAGAGATGTCTGTCTGTCAGAGAGGAGAGGAGGTGAGGTAACAATACTAGAGATGTCTGTCTGTCAGAGAGGAGAGGAGGTGAGGTAACAATACTAGAGATGTCTGTCTTTCTGTCAGAGAGGAGAGGAGGTGAGGTAACAATACTAGAGATGTCTTTCTGTCAGAGGGGAGAGGAGGTGAGATAACAATACTAGAGATGTCTGTCTGTCAGAGAGGAGAGGAGGTGAGGTAACAACACTAGAGATGTCTGTCTGTCAGAGAGGAGAGGAGGTGAGGTAACAATACTAGAGATGTCTGTCTGTCAGAGAGGAGAGGAGGTGAGGTAACAATACTAGAGATGTCTGTCTGTCAGAGAGGAGAGGAGCTGAGGTAACAATACTAGAGATGTCTGTCTGTCAGAGAGGAGAGGAGGTGAGGTAGCAATACTAGAGATGTCTGTCAGAGAGGAGAGGAGGTGAGATAACAATACTAGAGATGTCTGTCAGAGAGGAGAGGAGGTGAGGTAACAATACTAGAGATGTCTGTCTGTCAGACAGGAGAGGAGGTGAGGTAACAATACTAGAGATGTCTGTCTGTCAGAGAGGAGAGGAGGTGAGGTAACAATACCAGATATGTCTGTCTTTCTGTCAGAGGGGAGAGGAGGTGAGGTAACAATACTAGAGATGTCTGTCTGTCAGAGAGTAGAGGAGGTGAGGTAACAATACTAGAGATGTATGTCAGAGAGGAGAGGAGGTGAGGTAACAATACTAGAGATGTCTGTCTGTCAGAGAGGAGAGGAGGTGAGGTAACAATACTAGAGATGTCTGTCTGTCAGAGAGGAGAGGAGCTGAGGTAACAATACTAGAGATGTCTGTCTGTCAGAGAGGAGAGGAGGTGAGGTAGCAATACTAGAGATGTCTGTCAGAGAGGAGAGGAGGTGAGATAACAATACTAGAGATGTCTGTCAGAGAGGAGAGGAGGTGAGGTAACAATACTAGAGATGTCTGTCTGTCAGACAGGAGAGGAGGTGAGGTAACAATACTAGAGATGTCTGTCTGTCAGAGAGGAGAGGAGGTGAGGTAACAATACTAGATATGTCTGTCTTTCTGTCAGAGGGGAGAGGAGGTGAGGTAACAATACTAGAGATGTCTGTCTGTCAGAGGGGAGAGGAGGTGAGGTAACAATACTAGAGATGTCTGTCTGTCAGAGAGGAGAGGAGGTGAGGTAACAATACTAGATATGTCTGTCTTTCTGTCAGAGAGGAGAGGAGGTGAGGTAACAATACTAGAGATGTCTGTCTGTCAGAGGGGAGAGGAGGTGAGGTAACAACACTAGAGATGTCTGTCTGTCAGAGAGTAGAGGAGGTGAGGTAACAATACTAGAGATGTATGTCAGAGAGGAGAGGAGGTGAGGTAACAATACTAGAGATGTCTGTCTGTCAGAGAGGAGAGGAGGTGAGGTAACAACACTAGAGATGTCTGTCAGAGAGGAGAGGAGTTGAGGTAACAATACTAGAGATGTCTGTCTGTCAGAGAGGAGAGGAGGTGAGGTAACAATACTAGAGATGTCTGACAGAGAGGAGAGGAGGTGAGGTAACAATACTAGAGATGTCTGTCAGAGAGGAGAGGAGGTGAGGTAACAATACTAGAGATGTCTGTCAGAGAGGAGAGGAGGTGAGGTAACAATACTAGAGATGTCTGTCTGTCAGAGAGGAAAGGAGGTGAGGTAACAATACCAGAGATGACTGTCTGTCAGAGAGGAGAGGATGTGAGGTAACAATACTTGAGATGTCTGTCAGAGAGGAGAGGAGGTGATGTAACAATACTAGAGATGTCAGTCTGTCAGAGGGGAGAGGAGGTGAGGTACCAATACTAGAGATTTCTGTCTGTCAGAGAGGAGAGGAGGTGAGGTAACAATACTAGAGATGTCTGTCAGAGAGGAGAGGAGGTGAGGTAACAATACTAGAGATGTCTGTCAGAGAGGAGAGGAGGTGAGGTAACAACACTAGAGATGTCTGTCTGTCAGAGAGGAGAGGAGGTGAGGTAACAATACTAGAGATGTCTGTCTGTCAGAGAGGAGAGGAGCTGAGGTAACAATACTAGAGATGTCTGTCTGTCAGAGAGGAGAGGAGGTGAGGTAGCAATACTAGAGATGTCTGTCAGAGAGGAGAGAAGGTGAGATAACAATACTAGAGATGTCTGTCAGAGAGGAGAGGAGGTGAGGTAACAATACTAGAGATGTATGTCTGTCAGACAGGAGAGGAGGTGAGGTAACAATACTAGAGATGTATGTCTGTCAGAGAGGAGAGGAGGTGAGGTAACAATACTAGATATGTCTGTCTTTCTGTCAGAGGGTAGAGGAGGTGAGGTAACAATACTAGAGATGTCTGTCTGTCAGAGGGGAGAGGAGGTGAGGTAACAATACTAGAGATGTCTGTCTGTCAGAGAGTAGAGGAGGTGAGGTAACAATACTAGAGATGTATGTCAGAGAGGAGAGGAGGTGAGGTAACAATACTAGAGATGTCTGTCTGTCAGAGAGGAGAGGAGGTGAGGTAACAACACTAGAGATGTCTGTCTGTCAGAGAGGAGAGGAGTTGAGGTAACAATACTAGAGATGTCTGTCTGTCAGAGAGGAGAGGAGGTGAGGTAACAATACTAGAGATGTCTGACAGAGAGGAGAGGAGGTGAGGTAACAATACTAGAGATGTCTGTCAGAGAGAAGAGGAGGTGAGGTAACAATACTAGAGATGTCTGTCAGAGAGGAGAGGAGGTGAGGTAACAATACTAGAGATGTCTGTCTGTCAGAGAGGAGAGGAGGTGAGGTAACAATACTAGAGATGTCTGTCTGTCAGAGAGGAGAGGAGGTGAGGTAACAATACTAGAGATGTCTGTCTTTCTGTCAGAGAGGAGAGGAGGTGAGGTAACAATACTAGAGATGTCTTTCTGTCAGAGGGGAGAGGAGGTGAGATAACAATACTAGAGATGTCTGTCTGTCAGAGAGGAGAGGAGGTGAGGTAACAACACTAGAGATGTCTGTCTGTCAGAGAGGAGAGGAGGTGAGGTAACAATACTAGAGATGTCTGTCTGTCAGAGAGGAGAGGAGGTGAGGTAACAATACTAGAGATGTCTGTCTGTCAGAGAGGAGAGGAGCTGAGGTAACAATACTAGAGATGTCTGTCTGTCAGAGAGGAGAGGAGGTGAGGTAGCAATACTAGAGATGTCTGTCAGAGAGGAGAGGAGGTGAGATAACAATACTAGAGATGTCTGTCAGAGAGGAGAGGAGGTGAGGTAACAATACTAGAGATGTCTGTCTGTCAGACAGGAGAGGAGGTGAGGTAACAATACTAGAGATGTCTGTCTGTCAGAGAGGAGAGGAGGTGAGGTAACAATACCAGATATGTCTGTCTTTCTGTCAGAGGGGAGAGGAGGTGAGGTAACAATACTAGAGATGTCTGTCTGTCAGAGAGTAGAGGAGGTGAGGTAACAATACTAGAGATGTATGTCAGAGAGGAGAGGAGGTGAGGTAACAATACTAGAGATGTCTGTCTGTCAGAGAGGAGAGGAGGTGAGGTAACAACACTAGAGATGTCTGTCTGTCAGAGAGGAGAGGAGTTGAGGTAACAATACTAGAGATGTCTGTCTGTCAGAGAGGAGAGGAGGTGAGGTAACAATACTAGAGATGTCTGACAGAGAGGAGAGGAGGTGAGGTAACAATACTAGAGATGTCTGTCAGAGAGGAGAGGAGGTGAGGTAACAATACTAGAGATGTCTGTCTGTCAGAGAGGAGAGGAGGTGAGGTAACAATACTAGAGATGTCTGTCTGTCAGAGAGGAGAGGAGGTGAGGTAACAATACTAGAGATGTCTGTCTTTCTGTCAGAGAGGAGAGGAGGTGAGGTAACAATACTAGAGATGTCTTTCTGTCAGAGGGGAGAGGAGGTGAGGTAACAATACTAGAGATGTCTGTCTGTCAGAGGGGAGAGGAGGTGAGGTAACAATACTAGAGATGTCTGTCTGTCAGAGAGTAGAGGAGGTGAGGTAACAATACTAGAGATGTATGTCAGAGAGGAGAGGAGGTGAGGTAACAATACTAGAGATGTCTGTCTGTCAGAGAGGAGAGGAGGTGAGGTAACAACACTAGAGATGTCTGTCTGTCAGAGAGGAGAGGAGTTGAGGTAACAATACTAGAGATGTCTGTCTGTCAGAGAGGAGAGGAGGTGAGGTAACAATACTAGAGATGTCTGACAGAGAGGAGAGGAGGTGAGGTAACAATACTAGAGATGTCTGTCAGAGAGAAGAGGAGGTGAGGTAACAATACTAGAGATGTCTGTCAGAGAGGAGAGGAGGTGAGGTAACAATACTAGAGATGTCTGTCTGTCAGAGAGGAGAGGAGGTGAGGTAACAATACTAGAGATGTCTGTCTGTCAGAGAGGAGAGGAGGTGAGGTAACAATACTAGAGATGTCTGTCTTTCTGTCAGAGAGGAGAGGAGGTGAGGTAACAATACTAGAGATGTCTTTCTGTCAGAGGGGAGAGGAGGTGAGGTAACAATACTAGAGATGTCTGTCTGTCAGAGAGGAGAGGAGGTGAGGTAACAACACTAGAGATGTCTGTCTGTCAGAGAGGAGAGGAGGTGAGGTAACAATACTAGAGATGTCTGTCTGTCAGAGAGGAGAGGAGGTGAGGTAACAATACTAGAGATGTCTGTCTGTCAGAGAGGAGAGGAGCTGAGGTAACAATACTAGAGATGTCTGTCTGTCAGAGAGGAGAGGAGGTGAGGTAGCAATACTAGAGATGTCTGTCAGAGAGGAGAGGAGGTGAGATAACAATACTAGAGATGTCTGTCAGAGAGGAGAGGAGGTGAGGTAACAATACTAGAGATGTCTGTCTGTCAGACAGGAGAGGAGGTGAGGTAACAATACTAGAGATGTCTGTCTGTCAGAGAGGAGAGGAGGTGAGGTAACAATACCAGATATGTCTGTCTTTCTGTCAGAGGGGAGAGGAGGTGAGGTAACAATACTAGAGATGTCTGTCTGTCAGAGAGTAGAGGAGGTGAGGTAACAATACTAGAGATGTATGTCAGAGAGGAGAGGAGGTGAGGTAACAATACTAGAGATGTCTGTCTGTCAGAGAGGAGAGGAGGTGAGGTAACAACACTAGAGATGTCTGTCTGTCAGAGAGGAGAGGAGTTGAGGTAACAATACTAGAGATGTCTGTCTGTCAGAGAGGAGAGGAGGTGAGGTAACAATACTAGAGATGTCTGACAGAGAGGAGAGGAGGTGAGGTAACAATACTAGAGATGTCTGTCAGAGAGGAGAGGAGGTGAGGTAACAATACTAGAGATGTCTGTCTGTCAGAGAGGAGAGGAGGTGAGGTAACAATACTAGAGATGTCTGTCTGTCAGAGAGGAGAGGAGGTGAGGTAACAATACTAGAGATGTCTGTCTTTCTGTCAGAGAGGAGAGGAGGTGAGGTAACAATACTAGAGATGTCTTTCTGTCAGAGGGGAGAGGAGGTGAGGTAACAATACTAGAGATGTCTGTCTGTCAGAGGGGAGAGGAGGTGAGGTAACAATACTAGAGATGTCTGTCTGTCAGAGAGTAGAGGAGGTGAGGTAACAATACTAGAGATGTATGTCAGAGAGGAGAGGAGGTGAGGTAACAATACTAGAGATGTCTGTCTGTCAGAGAGGAGAGGAGGTGAGGTAACAACACTAGAGATGTCTGTCTGTCAGAGAGGAGAGGAGTTGAGGTAACAATACTAGAGATGTCTGTCTGACAGAGAGGAGAGGAGGTGAGGTAACAATACTAGAGATGTCTGACAGAGAGGAGAGGAGGTGAGGTAACAATACTAGAGATGTCTGTCAGAGAGAAGAGGAGGTGAGGTAACAATACTAGAGATGTCTGTCAGAGAGGAGAGGAGGTGAGGTAACAATACTAGAGATGTCTGTCTGTCAGAGAGGAGAGGAGGTGAGGTAACAATACTAGAGATGTCTGTCTTTCTGTCAGAGAGGAGAGGAGGTGAGGTAACAATACTAGAGATGTCTTTCTGTCAGAGGGGAGAGGAGGTGAGGTAACAATACTAGAGATGTCTGTCTGTCAGAGAGGAGAGGAGGTGAGGTAACAACACTAGAGATGTCTGTCTGTCAGAGAGGAGAGGAGGTGAGGTAACAATACTAGAGATGTCTGTCTGTCAGAGAGGAGAGGAGGTGAGGTAACAATACTAGAGATGTCTGTCTGTCAGAGAGGAGAGGAGCTGAGGTAACAATACTAGAGATGTCTGTCTGTCAGAGAGGAGAGGAGGTGAGGTAGCAATACTAGAGATGTCTGTCAGAGAGGAGAGGAGGTGAGATAACAATACTAGAGATGTCTGTCAGAGAGGAGAGGAGGTGAGGTAACAATACTAGAGATGTCTGTCTGTCAGACAGGAGAGGAGGTGAGGTAACAATACTAGAGATGTCTGTCTGTCAGAGAGGAGAGGAGGTGAGGTAACAATACCAGATATGTCTGTCTTTCTGTCAGAGGGGAGAGGAGGTGAGGTAACAATACTAGAGATGTCTGTCTGTCAGAGAGTAGAGGAGGTGAGGTAACAATACTAGAGATGTATGTCAGAGAGGAGAGGAGGTGAGGTAACAATACTAGAGATGTCTGTCTGTCAGAGAGGAGAGGAGGTGAGGTAACAATACTAGAGATGTCTGTCTTTCTGTCAGAGAGGAGAGGAGGTGAGGTAACAATACTAGAGATGTCTTTCTGTCAGAGGGGAGAGGAGGTGAGGTAACAATACTAGAGATGTCTGTCTGTCAGAGAGGAGAGGAGGTGAGGTAACAACACTAGAGATGTCTGTCTGTCAGAGAGGAGAGGAGGTGAGGTAACAATACTAGAGATGTCTGTCAGAAAGGAGAGGAGGTGAGGTAACAATACTAGAGATGTCTGTCTGTCAGAGAGGAGAGGAGGTGAGGTAACAATACTAGAGATTTCTGTCTGTCAGAGAGGAGAGGAGCTGAGGTAACAATACTAGAGATGTCTGTCTGTCAGAGAGGAGAGGAGGTGAGGTAGCAATACTAGAGATGTCTGTCAGAGAGGAGAGGAGGTGAGATAACAATACTAGAGATGTCTGTCAGAGAGGAGAGGAGGTGAGGTAACAATACTAGAGATGTCTGTCTGTCAGACAGGAGAGGAGGTGAGGTAACAATACTAGAGATGTCTGTCTGTCAGAGAGGAGAGGAGGTGAGGTAACAATACTAGATATGTCTGTCTTTCTGTCAGAGGGGAGAGGAGGTGAGGTAACAATACTAGAGATTTCTGTCTGTCAGAGAGGAGAGGAGCTGAGGTAACAATACTAGAGATGTCTGTCTGTCAGAGAGGAGAGGAGGTGAGGTAGCAATACTAGAGATGTCTGTCAGAGAGGAGAGGAGGTGAGATAACAATACTAGAGATGTCTGTCAGAGAGGAGAGGAGGTGAGGTAACAATACTAGAGATGTCTGTCTGTCAGACAGGAGAGGAGGTGAGGTAACAATACTAGAGATGTCTGTCTGTCAGAGAGGAGAGGAGGTGAGGTAACAATACCAGATATGTCTGTCTTTCTGTCAGAGGGGAGAGGAGGTGAGGTAACAATACTAGAGATGTCTGTCTGTCAGAGAGTAGAGGAGGTGAGGTAACAATACTAGAGATGTATGTCAGAGAGGAGAGGAGGTGAGGTAACAATACTAGAGATGTCTGTCTGTCAGAGAGGAGAGGAGGTGAGGTAACAACACTAGAGATGTCTGTCTGTCAGAGAGGAGAGGAGTTGAGGTAACAATACTAGAGATGTCTGTCTGTCAGAGAGGAGAGGAGGTGAGGTAACAATACTAGAGATGTCTGACAGAGAGGAGAGGAGGTGAGGTAACAATACTAGAGATGTCTGTCAGAGAGGAGAGGAGGTGAGGTAACAATACTAGAGATGTCTGTCTGTCAGAGAGGAGAGGAGGTGAGGTAACAATACTAGAGCTGTCTGTCTGTCAGAGAGGAGAGGAGGTGAGGTAACAATACTAGAGATGTCTGTCTTTCTGTCAGAGAGGAGAGGAGGTGAGGTAACAATACTAGAGATGTCTTTCTGTCAGAGGGGAGAGGAGGTGAGGTAACAATACTAGAGATGTCTGTCTGTCAGAGAGGAGAGGAGGTGAGGTAACAACACTAGAGATGTCTGTCTGTCAGAGAGGAGAGGAGGTGAGGTAACAATACTAGAGATGTCTGTCAGAAAGGAGAGGAGGTGAGGTAACAATACTAGAGATGTCTGTCTGTCAGAGAGGAGAGGAGGTGAGGTAACAATACTAGAGATTTCTGTCTGTCAGAGAGGAGCGGAGCTGAGGTAACAATACTAGAGATGTCTGTCTGTCAGAGAGGAGAGGAGGTGAGGTAGCAATACTAGAGATGTCTGTCAGAGAGGAGAGGAGGTGAGATAACAATACTAGAGATGTCTGTCAGAGAGGAGAGGAGGTGAGGTAACAATACTAGAGATGTCTGTCTGTCAGACAGGAGAGGAGGTGAGGTAACAATGCTAGAGATGTCTGTCTGTCAGAGAGGAGAGGTGAGGTAACAATACTAGATATGTCTGTCTTTCTGTCAGAGGGGAGAGGAGGTGAGGTAACAATACTAGAGATGTCTGTCTGTCAGAGAGTAGAGGAGGTGAGGTAACAATACTAGAGATGTATGTCAGAGAGGAGAGGAGGTGAGGTAACAATACTAGAGATGTCTGTCTGTCAGAGAGGAGAGGAGGTGAGGTAACAATACTAGAGATGTCTGTCTTTCTGTCAGAGAGGAGAGGAGGTGAGGTAACAATACTAGAGATGTCTTTCTGTCAGAGGGGAGAGGAGGTGAGGTAACAATACTAGAGATGTCTGTCTGTCAGAGAGGAGAGGAGGTGAGGTAACAACACTAGAGATTTCTGTCTGTCAGAGAGGAGAGGAGGTGAGGTAACAATACTAGAGATGTATGTCAGAAAGGAGAGGAGGTGAGGTAACAATACTAGAGATGTCTGTCTGTCAGAGAGGAGAGGAGGTGAGGTAACAATACTAGAGATTTCTGTCTGTCAGAGAGGAGAGGAGCTGAGGTAACAATACTAGAGATGTCTGTCTGTCAGAGAGGAGAGGAGGTGAGGTAGCAATACTAGAGATGTCTGTCAGAGAGGAGAGGAGGTGAGATAACAATACTAGAGATGTCTGTCAGAGAGGAGAGGAGGTGAGGTAACAATACTAGAGATGTCTGTCTGTCAGACAGGAGAGGAGGTGAGGTAACAATACTAGAGATGTCTGTCTGTCAGAGAGGAGAGGAGGTGAGGTAACAATACTAGATATGTCTGTCTTTCTGTCAGAGGGGAGAGGAGGTGAGGTAACAATACTAGAGATTTCTGTCTGTCAGAGAGGAGAGGAGCTGAGGTAACAATACTAGAGATGTCTGTCTGTCAGAGAGGAGAGGAGGTGAGGTAGCAATACTAGAGATGTCTGTCAGAGAGGAGAGGAGGTGAGATAACAATACTAGAGATGTCTGTCAGAGAGGAGAGGAGGTGAGGTAACAATACTAGAGATGTCTGTCTGTCAGACAGGAGAGGAGGTGAGGTAACAATACTAGAGATGTCTGTCTGTCAGAGAGGAGAGGAGGTGAGGTAACAATACCAGATATGTCTGTCTTTCTGTCAGAGGGGAGAGGAGGTGAGGTAACAATACTAGAGATGTCTGTCTGTCAGAGAGTAGAGGAGGTGAGGTAACAATACTAGAGATGTATGTCAGAGAGGAGAGGAGGTGAGGTAACAATACTAGAGATGTCTGTCTGTCAGAGAGGAGAGGAGGTGAGGTAACAACACTAGAGATGTATGTCTGTCAGAGAGGAGAGGAGTTGAGGTAACAATACTAGAGATGTCTGTCTGTCAGAGAGGAGAGGAGGTGAGGTAACAATACTAGAGATGTCTGACAGAGAGGAGAGGAGGTGAGGTAACAATACTAGAGATGTCTGTCAGAGAGGAGAGGAGGTGAGGTAACAATACTAGAGATGTCTGTCTGTCAGAGAGGAGAGGAGGTGAGGTAACAATACTAGAGCTGTCTGTCTGTCAGAGAGGAGAGGAGGTGAGGTAACAATACTAGAGATGTCTGTCTTTCTGTCAGAGAGGAGAGGAGGTGAGGTAACAATACTAGAGATGTCTTTCTGTCAGAGGGGAGAGGAGGTGAGGTAACAATACTAGAGATGTCTGTCTGTCAGAGAGGAGAGGAGGTGAGGTAACAACACTAGAGATGTCTGTCTGTCAGAGAGGAGAGGAGGTGAGGTAACAATACTAGAGATGTCTGTCAGAAAGGAGAGGAGGTGAGGTAACAATACTAGAGATGTCTGTCTGTCAGAGAGGAGAGGAGGTGAGGTAACAATACTAGAGATTTCTGTCTGTCAGAGAGGAGCGGAGCTGAGGTAACAATACTAGAGATGTCTGTCTGTCAGAGAGGAGAGGAGGTGAGGTAGCAATACTAGAGATGTCTGTCAGAGAGGAGAGGAGGTGAGATAACAATACTAGAGATGTCTGTCAGAGAGGAGAGGAGGTGAGGTAACAATACTAGAGATGTCTGTCTGTCAGACAGGAGAGGAGGTGAGGTAACAATGCTAGAGATGTCTGTCTGTCAGAGAGGAGAGGTGAGGTAACAATACTAGATATGTCTGTCTTTCTGTCAGAGGGGAGAGGAGGTGAGGTAACAATACTAGAGATGTCTGTCTGTCAGAGAGTAGAGGAGGTGAGGTAACAATACTAGAGATGTATGTCAGAGAGGAGAGGAGGTGAGGTAACAATACTAGAGATGTCTGTCTGTCAGAGAGGAGAGGAGGTGAGGTAACAATACTAGAGATGTCTGTCTTTCTGTCAGAGAGGAGAGGAGGTGAGGTAACAATACTAGAGATGTCTTTCTGTCAGAGGGGAGAGGAGGTGAGGTAACAATACTAGAGATGTCTGTCTGTCAGAGAGGAGAGGAGGTGAGGTAACAACACTAGAGATGTCTGTCTGTCAGAGAGGAGAGGAGGTGAGGTAACAATACTAGAGATGTCTGTCAGAAAGGAGAGGAGGTGAGGTAACAATACTAGAGATGTCTGTCTGTCAGAGAGGAGAGGAGGTGAGGTAACAATACTAGAGATTTCTGTCTGTCAGAGAGGAGAGGAGCTGAGGTAACAATACTAGAGATGTCTGTCTGTCAGAGAGGAGAGGAGGTGAGGTAGCAATACTAGAGATGTCTGTCAGAGAGGAGAGGAGGTGAGATAACAATACTAGAGATGTCTGTCAGAGAGGAGAGGAGGTGAGGTAACAATACTAGAGATGTCTGTCTGTCAGACAGGAGAGGAGGTGAGGTAACAATACTAGAGATGTCTGTCTGTCAGAGAGGAGAGGAGGTGAGGTAACAATACTAGATATGTCTGTCTTTCTGTCAGAGGGGAGAGGAGGTGAGGTAACAATACTAGAGATTTCTGTCTGTCAGAGAGGAGAGGAGCTGAGGTAACAATACTAGAGATGTCTGTCTGTCAGAGAGGAGAGGAGGTGAGGTAGCAATACTAGAGATGTCTGTCAGAGAGGAGAGGAGGTGAGATAACAATACTAGAGATGTCTGTCAGAGAGGAGAGGAGGTGAGGTAACAATACTAGAGATGTCTGTCTGTCAGACAGGAGAGGAGGTGAGGTAACAATACTAGAGATGTCTGTCTGTCAGAGAGGAGAGGAGGTGAGGTAACAATACCAGATATGTCTGTCTTTCTGTCAGAGGGGAGAGGAGGTGAGGTAACAATACTAGAGATGTCTGTCTGTCAGAGAGTAGAGGAGGTGAGGTAACAATACTAGAGATGTATGTCAGAGAGGAGAGGAGGTGAGGTAACAATACTAGAGATGTCTGTCTGTCAGAGAGGAGAGGAGGTGAGGTAACAACACTAGAGATGTCTGTCTGTCAGAGAGGAGAGGAGTTGAGGTAACAATACTAGAGATGTCTGTCTGTCAGAGAGGAGAGGAGGTGAGGTAACAATACTAGAGATGTCTGACAGAGAGGAGAGGAGGTGAGGTAACAATACTAGAGATGTCTGTCAGAGAGGAGAGGAGGTGAGGTAACAATACTAGAGATGTCTGTCTGTCAGAGAGGAGAGGAGGTGAGGTAACAATACTAGAGCTGTCTGTCTGTCAGAGAGGAGAGGAGGTGAGGTAACAATACTAGAGATGTCTGTCTTTCTGTCAGAGAGGAGAGGAGGTGAGGTAACAATACTAGAGATGTCTTTCTGTCAGAGGGGAGAGGAGGTGAGGTAACAATACTAGAGATGTCTGTCTGTCAGAGAGGAGAGGAGGTGAGGTAACAACACTAGAGATGTCTGTCTGTCAGAGAGGAGAGGAGGTGAGGTAACAATACTAGAGATGTCTGTCAGAAAGGAGAGGAGGTGAGGTAACAATACTAGAGATGTCTGTCTGTCAGAGAGGAGAGGAGGTGAGGTAACAATACTAGAGATTTCTGTCTGTCAGAGAGGAGCGGAGCTGAGGTAACAATACTAGAGATGTCTGTCTGTCAGAGAGGAGAGGAGGTGAGGTAGCAATACTAGAGATGTCTGTCAGAGAGGAGAGGAGGTGAGATAACAATACTAGAGATGTCTGTCAGAGAGGAGAGGAGGTGAGGTAACAATACTAGAGATGTCTGTCTGTCAGACAGGAGAGGAGGTGAGGTAACAATACTAGAGGTGTCTGTCTGTCAGAGAGGAGAGGTGAGGTAACAATACTAGATATGTCTGTCTTTCTGTCAGAGGGGAGAGGAGGTGAGGTAACAATACTAGAGATGTCTGTCTGTCAGAGAGTAGAGGAGGTGAGGTAACAATACTAGAGATGTATGTCAGAGAGGAGAGGAGGTGAGGTAACAATACTAGAGATGTCTGTCTGTCAGAGAGGAGAGGAGGTGAGGTAACAACACTAGAGATGTCTGTCTGTCAGAGAGGAGAGGAGTTGAGGTAACAATACTAGAGATGTCTGTCTGTCAGAGAGGAGAGGAGGTGAGGTAACAATACTAGAGATGTCTGACAGAGAGGAGAGGAGGTGAGGTAACAATACTAGAGATGTCTGTCAGAGAGGAGAGGAGGTGAGGTAACAATACTAGAGATGTCTGTCAGAGAGGAGAGGAGGTGAGTTAACAATACTAGAGATGTCTGTCTGTCAGAGAGGAGAGGAGGTGAGGTAACAATACTAGAGATGTCTGTCTGTCAGAGAGGAGAGGAGGTGAGGTAACAATACTAGATATGTCTGTCTTTCTGTCAGAGGGTAGAGGAGGTGAGGTAACAATACTAGAGATGTCTGTCTGTCAGAGGGGAGAGGAGGTGAGGTAACAATACTAGAGATGTCTGTCTGTCAGAGAGTAGAGGAGGTGAGGTAACAATACTAGAGATGTATGTCAGAGAGGAGAGGAGTTGAGGTAACAATACTAGAGATGTCTGTCTGTCAGAGAGGAGAGGAGGTGAGGTAACAATACTAGAGATGTCTGACAGAGAGGAGAGGAGGTGAGGTAACAATACTAGAGATGTCTGTCAGAGAGGAGAGGAGGTGAGGTAACAATACTAGAGATGTCTGTCTGTCAGAGAGGAGAGGAGGTGAGGTAACAATACTAGAGATGTCTGTCTGTCAGAGAGGAGAGGAGGTGAGGTAACAATACTAGATATGTCTGTCTTTCTGTCAGAGGGTAGAGGAGGTGAGGTAACAATACTAGAGATGTCTGTCTGTCAGAGGGGAGAGGAGGTGAGGTAACAATACTAGAGATGTCTGTCTGTCAGAGAGTAGAGGAGGTGAGGTAACAATACTAGAGATGTATGTCAGAGAGGAGAGGAGTTGAGGTAACAATACTAGAGATGTCTGTCTGTCAGAGAGGAGAGGAGGTGAGGTAACAATACTAGAGATGTCTGACAGAGAGGAGAGGAGGTGAGGTAACAATACTAGAGATGTCTGTCAGAGAGGAGAGGAGGTGAGGTAACAATACTAGAGATGTCTGTCTGTCAGAGAGGAGAGGAGGTGAGGTAACAATACTAGAGATGTCTGTCTGTCAGAGAGGAGAGGAGGTGAGGTAACAATACTAGATATGTCTGTCTTTCTGTCAGAGGGTAGAGGAGGTGAGGTAACAATACTAGAGATGTCTGTCTGTCAGAGGGGAGAGGAGGTGAGGTAACAATACTAGAGATGTCTGTCTGTCAGAGAGTAGAGGAGGTGAGGTAACAATACTAGAGATGTATGTCAGAGAGGAGAGGAGTTGAGGTAACAATACTAGAGATGTCTGTCTGTCAGAGAGGAGAGGAGGTGAGGTAACAATACTAGAGATGTCTGACAGAGAGGAGAGGAGGTGAGGTAACAATACTAGAGATGTCTGTCAGAGAGGAGAGGAGGTGAGGTAACAATACTAGAGATGTCTGTCTGTCAGAGAGGAGAGGAGGTGAGGTAACAATACTAGAGATGTCTGTCTGTCAGAGAGGAGAGGAGGTGAGGTAACAATACTAGAGATGTCTATCTTTCTGTCAGAGAGGAGAGGAGGTGAGGTAACAATACTAGAGATGTCTTTCTGTCAGAGGGGAGAGGAGGTGAGGTAACAATACTAGAGATGTCTGTCTGTCAGAGAGGAGAGGAGGTGAGGTAACAACACTAGAGATGTCTGTCTGTCAGAGAGGAGAGGAGGTGAGGTAACAATACTAGAGATGTCTGTCAGAAAGGAGAGGAGGTGAGGTAACAATACTAGAGATGTCTGTCTGTCAGAGAGGAGAGGAGGTGAGGTAACAATACTAGAGATTTCTGTCTGTCAGAGAGGAGAGGAGCTGAGGTAACAATACTAGAGATGTCTGTCTGTCAGAGAGGAGAGGAGGTGAGGTAGCAATACTAGAGATGTCTGTCAGAGAGGAGAGGAGGTGAGATAACAATACTAGAGATGTCTGTCAGAGAGGAGAGGAGGTGAGGTAACAATACTAGAGATGTCTGTCTGTCAGACAGGAGAGGAGGTGAGGTAACAATACTAGAGATGTCTGTCTGTCAGAGAGGAGAGGAGGTGAGGTAACAATACTAGATATGTCTGTCTTTCTGTCAGAGGGGAGAGGAGGTGAGGTAACAATACTAGAGATGTCTGTCTGTCAGAGAGTAGAGGAGGTGAGGTAACAATACTAGAGATGTATGTCAGAGAGGAGAGGAGGTGAGGTAACAATACTAGAGATGTCTGTCTGTCAGAGAGGAGAGGAGGTGAGGTAACAACACTAGAGATGTCTGTCTGTCAGAGAGGAGAGGAGTTGAGGTAACAATACTAGAGATGTCTGTCTGTCAGAGAGGAGAGGAGGTGAGGTAACAATACTAGAGATGTCTGACAGAGAGGAGAGGAGGTGAGGTAACAATACTAGAGATGTCTGTCAGAGAGGAGAGGAGGTGAGGTAACAATACTAGAGATGTCTGTCAGAGAGGAGAGGAGGTGAGGTAACAATACTAGAGATGTCTGTCTGTCAGAGAGGAGAGGAGGTGAGGTAACAATACTAGAGATGTCTGTCTGTCAGAGAGGAGAGGAGGTGAGGTAACAATACTAGATATGTCTGTCTTTCTGTCAGAGGGTAGAGGAGGTGAGGTAACAATACTAGAGATGTCTGTCTGTCAGAGGGGAGAGGAGGTGAGGTAACAATACTAGAGATGTCTGTCTGTCAGAGAGTAGAGGAGGTGAGGTAACAATACTAGAGATGTATGTCAGAGAGGAGAGGAGGTGAGGTAACAATACTAGAGATGTCTGTCTGTCAGAGAGGAGAGGAGGTGAGGTAACAACACTAGAGATGTCTGTCAGTCAGAGAGGAGAGGAGTTGAGGTAACAATACTAGAGATGTCTGTCTGTCAGAGAGGAGAGGAGGTGAGGTAACAATACTAGAGATGTCTGACAGAGAGGAGAGGAGGTGAGGTAACAATACTAGAGATGTCTGTCAGAGAGGAGAGGAGGTGAGGTAACAATACTAGAGATGTCTGTCAGAGAGGAGAGGAGGTGAGGTAACAATACTAGAGATGTCTGTCTGTCAGAGAGGAGAGGAGGTGTGGTAACAATACTAGAGATGTCTGTCTGTCAGAGAGGAGAGGAGGTCAGGTAACAATACTAGAGATGTCTGTCTTTCTGTCAGAGAGGAGAGGAGGTGAGGTAACAATACTAGAGATGTCTTTCTGTCAGAGGGGAGAGGAGGTGAGGTAACAATACTAGAGATGTCTGTCTGTCAGAGAGGAGAGGAGGTGAGGTAACAACACTAGAGATGTCTGTCTGTCAGAGAGGAGAGGAGGTGAGGTAACAATACTAGAGATGTCTGTCAGAAAGGAGAGGAGGTGAGGTAACAATACTAGAGATGTCTGTCTGTCAGAGAGGAGAGGAGGTGAGGTAACAATACTAGAGATTTCTGTCTGTCAGAAAGGAGAGGAGCTGAGGTAACAATACTAGAGATGTCTGTCTGTCAGAGAGGAGAGGAGGTGAGGTAGCAATACTAGAGATGTCTGTCAGAGAGGAGAGGAGGTGAGATAACAATACTAGAGATGTCTGTCAGAGAGGAGAAGAGGTGAGGTAACAATACTAGAGATGTCTGTCTGTCAGACAGGAGAGGAGGTGAGGTAACAATACTAGAGATGTCTGTCTGTCAGAGAGGAGAGGAGGTGAGGTAACAATACTAGATATGTCTGTCTTTCTGTCAGAGGGGAGAGGAGGTGAGGTAACAATAGTAGAGATGTCTGTCTGTCAGAGAGTAGAGGAGGTGAGGTAACAATACTAGAGATGTATGTCAGAGAGGAGAGGAGGTGAGGTAACAATACTAGAGATGTCTGTCTGTCAGAGAGGAGAGGAGGTGAGGTAACAACACTAGAGATGTCTGTCTGTCAGAGAGGAGAGGAGTTGAGGTAACAATACTAGAGATGTCTGTCTGTCAGAGAGGAGAGGAGGTGAGGTAACAATACTAGAGATGTCTGACAGAGAGGAGAGGAGGTGAGGTAACAATACTAGAGATGTCTGTCAGAGAGGAGAGGAGGTGAGGTAACAATACTAGAGATGTCTGTCAGAGAGGAGAGGAGGTGAGGTAACAATACTAGAGATGTCTGTCTGTCAGACAGGAGAGGAGGTGAGGTAACAATACTAGAGATGTCTGTCTGTCAGAGGGGAGAGGAGGTGAGGTAACAATACTAGAGATGTCTGTCTGTCAGAGAGTAGAGGAGGTGAGGTAACAATACTAGAGATGTATGTCAGAGAGGAGAGGAGGTGAGGTAACAATACTAGAGATGTCTGTCTGTCAGAGAGGAGAGGAGGTGAGGTAACAATACTAGAGATGTCTGTCAGAAAGGAGAGGAGGTGAGGTAACAATACTAGAGATGTCTGTCTGTCAGAGAGGAGAAGAGGTGAGGTAACAATACTAGAGATTTCTGTCTGTCAGAGAGGAGAGGAGCTGAGGTAACAATACTAGAGATGTCTGTCTGTCAGAGAGGAGAGGAGGTGAGGTAGCAATACTAGAGATGTCTGTCAGAGAGGAGAGGAGGTGAGATAACAATACTAGAGATGTCTGTCAGAGAGGAGAGGAGGTGAGGTAACAATACTAGAGATGTCTGTCTGTCAGACAGGAGAGGAGGTGAGGTAACAATACTAGAGATGTCTGTCTGTCAGAGAGGAGAGGAGGTGAGGTAACAATACTAGATATGTCTGTCTTTCTGTCAGAGGGGAGAGGAGGTGAGGTAACAATACTAGAGATGTCTGTCTGTCAGAGAGTAGAGGAGGTGAGGTAACAATACTAGAGATGTATGTCAGAGAGGAGAGGAGGTGAGGTAACAATACTAGAGATGTCTGTCTGTCAGAGAGGAGAGGAGGTGAGGTAACAACACTAGAGATGTCTGTCTGTCAGAGAGGAGAGGAGTTGAGGTAACAATACTAGAGATGTCTGTCTGTCAGAGAGGAGAGGAGGTGAGGTAACAATACTAGAGATGTCTGACAGAGAGGAGAGGAGGTGAGGTAACAATACTAGAGATGTCTGTCAGAGAGGAGAGGAGGTGAGGTAACAATACTAGAGATGTCTGTCAGAGAGGAGAGGAGGTGAGGTAACAATACTAGAGATGTCTGTCTGTCAGAGAGGAGAGGAGGTGAGGTAACAATACTAGAGATGTCTGTCTGTCAGAGAGGAGAGGAGGTGAGGTAACAATACTAGATATGTCTGTCTTTCTGTCAGAGGGTAGAGGAGGTGAGGTAACAATACTAGAGATGTATGTCTGTCAGAGGGGAGAGGAGGTGAGGTAACAATACTAGAGATGTCTGTCTGTCAGAGAGTAGAGGAGGTGAGGTAACAATACTAGAGATGTATGTCAGAGAGGAGAGGAGGTGAGGTAACAATACTAGAGATGTCTGTCTGTCAGAGAGGAGAGGAGGTGAGGTAACAACACTAGAGATGTCTGTCTGTCAGAGAGGAGAGGAGTTGAGGTAACAATACTAGAGATGTCTGTCTGTCAGAGAGGAGAGGAGGTGAGGTAACAATACTAGAGATGTCTGACAGAGAGGAGAGGAGGTGAGGTAACAATACTAGAGATGTCTGTCAGAGAGGAGAGGAGGTGAGGTAACAATACTAGAGATGTCTGTCAGAGAGGAGAGGAGGTTAGGTAACAATACTAGAGATGTCTGTCTGTCAGACAGGAGAGGAGGTGAGGTAACAATACTAGAGATGTCTGTCTGTCAGAGGGGAGAGGAGGTGAGGTAACAATACTAGAGATGTCTGTCTGTCAGAGAGTAGAGGAGGTGAGGTAACAATACTAGAGATGTATGTCAGAGAGGAGAGGAGGTGAGGTAACAATACTAGAGATGTCTGTCTGTCAGAGAGGAGAGGAGGTGAGGTAACAACACTAGAGATGTCTGTCTGTCAGAGAGGAGAGGAGTTGAGGTAACAATACTAGAGATGTCTGTCTGTCAGAGAGGAGAGGAGGTGAGGTAACAATACTAGAGATGTCTGACAGAGAGGAGAGGAGGTGAGGTAACAATACTAGAGATGTCTGTCAGAGAGGAGAGGAGGTGAGGTAACAATACTAGAGATGTCTGTCAGAGAGGAGAGGAGGTGAGGTAACAATACTAGAGATGTCTGTCAGAGAGGAGAGGAGGTGAGATAACAATACTAGAGATGTCTGTCAGAGAGGAGAAGAGGTGAGGTAACAATACTAGAGATGTCTGTCTGTCAGACAGGAGAGGAGGTGAGGTAACAATACTAGAGATGTCTGTCTGTCAGAGAGGAGAGGAGGTGAGGTAACAATACTAGATATGTCTGTCTTTCTGTCAGAGGGGAGAGGAGGTGAGGTAACAATACTAGAGATGTCTGTCTGTCAGAGAGTAGAGGAGGTGAGGTAACAATACTAGAGATGTATGTCAGAGAGGAGAGGAGGTGAGGTAACAATACTAGAGATGTCTGTCTGTCAGAGAGGAGAGGAGGTGAGGTAACAACACTAGAGATGTCTGTCTGTCAGAGAGGAGAGGAGTTGAGGTAACAATACTAGAGATGTCTGTCTGTCAGAGAGGAGAGGAGGTGAGGTAACAATACTAGAGATGTCTGACAGAGAGGAGAGGAGGTGAGGTAACAATACTAGAGATGTCTGTCAGAGAGGAGAGGAGGTGAGGTAACAATACTAGAGATGTCTGTCAGAGAGGAGAGGAGGTGAGGTAACAATACTAGAGATGTCTGTCTGTCAGACAGGAGAGGAGGTGAGGTAACAATACTAGAGATGTCTGTCTGTCAGAGGGGAGAGGAGGTGAGGTAACAATACTAGAGATGTCTGTCTGTCAGAGAGTAGAGGAGGTGAGGTAACAATACTAGAGATGTATGTCAGAGAGGAGAGGAGGTGAGGTAACAATACTAGAGATGTCTGTCTGTCAGAGAGGAGAGGAGGTGAGGTAACAACACTAGAGATGTCTGTCTGTCAGAGAGGAGAGGAGTTGAGGTAACAATACTAGAGATGTCTGTCTGTCAGAGAGGAGAGGAGGTGAGGTAACAATACTAGAGATGTCTGACAGAGAGGAGAGGAGGTGAGGTAACAATACTAGAGATGTCTGTCAGAGAGGAGAGGAGGTGAGGTAACAATACTAGAGATGTCTGTCAGAGAGGAGAGGAGGTGAGGTAACAATACTAGAGATGTCTGTCTGTCAGAGAGGAGAGGAGGTGAGGTAACAATACTAGAGATGTCTGTCTGTCAGAGAGGAGAGGAGGTGAGGTAACAATACTAGAGATGTCTGTCTTTCTGTCAGAGAGGAGAGGAGGTGAGGTAACAATACTAGAGATGTCTTTCTGTCAGAGGGGAGAGGAGGTGAGGTAACAATACTAGAGATGTCTGTCTGTCAGAGAGGAGAGGAGGTGAGGTAACAACACTAGAGATGTCTGTCTGTCAGAGAGGAGAGGAGGTGAGGTAACAATACTAGAGATGTCTGTCAGAAAGGAGAGGAGGTGAGGTAACAATACTAGAGATGTCTGTCTGTCAGAGAGGAGAGGAGGTGAGGTAACAATACTAGAGATTTCTGTCTGTCAGAGAGGAGAGGAGCTGAGGTAACAATACTAGAGATGTCTGTCTGTCAGAGAGGAGAGGAGGTGAGGTAGCAATACTAGAGATGTCTGTCAGAGAGGAGAGGAGGTGAGATAACAATACTAGAGATGTCTGTCAGAGAGGAGAGGAGGTGAGGTAACAATACTAGAGATGTCTGTCTGTCAGACAGGAGAGGAGGTGAGGTAACAATACTAGAGATGTCTGTCTGTCAGAGGAGAGGAGGTGAGGTAACAATACTAGATATGTCTGTCTTTCTGTCAGAGGGGAGAGGAGGTGAGGTAACAATACTAGAGATGTCTGTCTGTCAGAGAGTAGAGGAGGTGAGGTAACAATACTAGAGATGTATGTCAGAGAGGAGAGGAGGTGAGGTAACAATACTAGAGATGTCTGTCTGTCAGAGAGGAGAGGAGGTGAGGTAACAACACTAGAGATGTCTGTCTGTCAGAGAGGAGAGGAGTTGAGGTAACAATACTAGAGATGTCTGTCTGTCAGAGAGGAGAGGAGGTGAGGTAACAATACTAGAGATGTCTGACAGAGAGGAGAGGAGGTGAGGTAACAATACTAGAGATGTCTGTCAGAGAGGAGAGGAGGTGAGGTAACAATACTAGAGATGTCTGTCAGAGAGGAGAGGAGGTGAGGTAACAATACTAGAGATGTCTGTCTGTCAGAGAGGAGAGGAGGTGAGGTAACAATACTAGAGATGTCTGTCTGTCAGAGAGGAGAGGAGGTGAGGTAACAATACTAGAGATGTCTGTCTTTCTGTCAGAGAGGAGAGGAGGTGAGGTAACAATACTAGAGATGTCTTTCTGTCAGAGGGGAGAGGAGGTGAGGTAACAATACTAGAGATGTCTGTCTGTCAGAGAGGAGAGGAGGTGAGGTAACAACACTAGAGATGTCTGTCTGTCAGAGAGGAGAGGAGGTGAGGTAACAATACTAGAGATGTCTGTCAGAAAGGAGAGGAGGTGAGGTAACAATACTAGAGATGTCTGTCTGTCAGAGAGGAGAGGAGGTGAGGTAACAATACTAGAGATTTCTGTCTGTCAGAGAGGAGAGGAGGTGAGGGAACAATACTAGAGATGTCTGTCAGAGAGGAGAGAAGGTGAGGTAACAATACTAGAGATGTCTGTCTGTCAGAGAGGAGAGGAGGTGAGGTAACAATACTAGAGATGTCTTTCTGTCAGAGGGGAGAGGTGGTGAGGTAACAATACTAGAGATGTCTGTCTGTCAGAGAGGAGAGGAGGTGAGGTAACAACACTAGAGATGTCTGTCTGTCAGAGAGGAGAGGAGGTGAGGTAACAATACTAGAGATGTCTGTCAGAAAGGAGAGGAGGTGAGGTAACAATACTAGAGATGTCTGTCTGTCAGAGAAGAGAGGAGGTGAGGTAACAATACTAGAGATTTCTGTCTGTCAGAGAGGAGAGGAGCTGAGGTAACAATACTAGAGATGTCTGTCTGTCAGAGAGGAGAGGAGGTGAGGTAGCAATACTAGAGATGTCTGTCAGAGAGGAGAGGAGGTGAGATAACAATACTAGAGATGTCTGTCAGAGAGGAGAGGAGGTGAGGTAACAATACTAGAGATGTCTGTCTGTCAGACAGGAGAGGAGGTGAGGTAACAATACTAGAGATGTCTGTCTGTCAGAGAGGAGAGGAGGTGAGGTAACAATACTAGATATGTCTGTCTTTCTGTCAGAGGGGAGAGGAGGTGAGGTAACAATACTAGAGATGTCTTTCTGTCAGAGGGGAGAGGAGGTGAGGTAACAATACTAGAGATGTCTGTCTGTCAGAGAGGAGAGGAGGTGAGGTAACAACACTAGAGATGTCTGTCTGTCAGAGAGGAGAGGAGGTGAGGTAACAATACTAGAGATGTCTGTCAGAAAGGAGAGGAGGTGAGGTAACAATACTAGAGATGTCTGTCTGTCAGAGAGGAGAGGAGGTGAGGTAACAATACTAGAGATTTCTGTCTGTCAGAGAGGAGAGGAGGTGAGGGAACAATACTAGAGATGTCTGTCAGAGAGGAGAGAAGGTGAGGTAACAATACTAGAGATGTCTGTCTGTCAGAGAGGAGAGGAGGTGAGGTAACAACACTAGAGATGTCTGTCTGTCAGAGGGGAGAGGAGGTGAGGTAACAATACTAGAGATGTCTGTCTGTCAGAGAGGAGAGGAGGTAACAACACTAGAGATGTCTGTCTGTCAGAGAGGAGAGGAGGTGAGGTAACAATACTAGAGATGTCTGTCAGAGAGGAGAGGAGGTGAGGTAACAATACTAGAGATGTCTGTCAGAGAGGAGAGGACGTGAGGTAACAACACTAGAGATGTCTGTCTGTCAGAGAGGAGAGGAGGTGAGGTAACAATACTAGAGATGTCTGTCAGAGAGGAGAGGAGGTGAGGTAACAATACTAGAGATTTCTGTCAGAGAGGAGAGGAGGTGAGGTAACAATACTAGAGATGTCTGTCTGTCAGACAGGAGAGGAGGTGAGGTAACAATACTAGAGATGTCTGTCTGTCAGAGAGGAGAGGAGGTGAGGTAACAATACTAGAGATGTCTGTCTGTCAGAGAGGAGAGGAGGTGAGGTAACAATACTAGAGATGTATGTCAGAGAGGAGAGGAGGTGAGGTAACAATACTAGAGATGTCTGTCTGTCAGAGAGGAGAGGAGGTGAGGTACCAATACTAGAGATTTATGTCTGTCAGAGAGGAGAGGAGGTGAGGTAACAATACTAGAGATGTCTGTCAGAGAGGAGAGGAGGTGAGGTAACAATACTAGAGATGTCTGTCAGAGAGGAGAGGAGGTGAGGTAACAACACTAGAGATGTCTGTCTGTCAGAGAGGAGAGGAGGTGAGGTAACAATACTAGAGATGTCTGTCTCTCAAAGAGGAGAGGAGCTGAGGTAACAATACTAGAGATGTCTGTCTGTCAGAGAGGAGAGGAGGTGAGGTAGCAATACTAGAGATGTCTGTCAGAGAGGAGAGGAGGTGAGGTAACAATACTAGAGATGTCTGTCAGAGAGGAGAGGAGGTGAGGTAACAATACTAGAGATGTCTGTCTGTCAGAGAGGAGAGGAGGTGAGGTAACAATACTAGAGATGTCTGTCTGTCAGAGAGGAGAGGAGGTGAGGTAACAATACTAGAGATGTCTGTCTGTCAGAGAGGAGAGGAGGTGAGGTAACAATACTAGATATGTCTGTCTTTCTGTCAGAGGGGAGAGGAGGTGAGGTAACAATACTAGAGATGTCTGTCTGTCAGAGGGGAGAGGAGGTGAGGTAACAATACTAGAGATGTCTGTCTGTCAGAGAGTAGAGGAGGTGAGGTAACAATACTAGAGATGTATGTCAGAGAGGAGAGGAGGTGAGGTAACAATACTAGAGATGTCTGTCTGTCAGAGAGGAGAGGAGGTGAGGTAACAACACTAGAGATGTCTGTCTGTCAGAGAGGAGAGGAGTTGAGGTAACAATACTAGAGATGTCTGTCTGTCAGAGAGGAGAGGAGGTGAGGTAACAATACTAGAGATGTCTGACAGAGAGGAGAGGAGGTGAGGTAACAATACTAGAGATGTCTGTCAGAGAGGAGAGGAGGTGAGGTAACAATACTAGAGATGTATGTCAGAGAGGAGAGGAGGTGAGGTAACAATACTAGAGATGTCTGTCTGTCAGAGAGGAGAGGAGGTGAGGTAACAACACTAGAGATGTCTGTCTGTCAGAGAGGAGAGGAGTTGAGGTAACAATACTAGAGATGTCTGTCTGTCAGAGAGGAGAGGAGGTGAGGTAACAATACTAGAGATGTCTGACAGAGAGGAGAGGAGGTGAGGTAACAATACTAGAGATGTCTGTCAGAGAGGAGAGGAGGTGAGGTAACAATACTAGAGATGTCTGTCAGAGAGGAGAGGAGGTGAGGTAACAATACTAGAGATGTCTGTCTGTCAGAGAGGAGAGGAGGTGAGGTAACAATACTAGATATGTCTGTCTTTCTGTCAGAGGGGAGAGGAGGTGAGGTAACAACACTAGAGATGTCTGTCTGTCAGAGAGGAGAGGAGGTGAGGTAACAATACTAGAGATGTCTGTCTCTCAGAGAGGAGAGGAGCTGAGGTAACAATACTAGAGATGTCTGTCTGTCAGAGAGGAGAGGAGGTGAGGTAGCAATACTAGAGATGTCTGTCAGAGAGGAGAGGAGGTGAGGTAACAATACTAGAGATGTCTGTCTGTCAGACAGGAGAGGAGGTGAGGTAACAATACTAGAGATGTCTGTCTGTCAGTTAGGAGAGGAGGTGAGGTAACAATACTAGATATGTCTGTCTTTCTGTCAGAGGGGAGAGGAGGTGAGGTAACAATACTAGAGATGTCTGTCTGTCAGAGGGGAGAGGAGGTGAGGTAACAATACTAGAGATGTCTGTCTGTCAGAGAGTAGAGGAGGTGAGGTAACAATACTAGAGATGTATGTCAGAGAGGAGAGGAGGTGAGGTAACACTACTAGAGATGTCTGTCTGTCAGAGAGGAGAGGAGTTGAGGTAACAATACTAGAGATGTCTGTCTGTCAGAGAGGAGAGGAGGTGAGGTAACAATACTAGATATGTCTGTCTTTCTGTCAGAGGGGAGAGGAGGTGAGGTAACAATACTAGAGATGTCTGTCTGTCAGAGGGGAGAGGAGGTGAGGTAACAATACTAGAGATGTCTGTCTGTCAGAGAGTAGAGGAGGTGAGGTAACAATACTAGAGATGTATGTCAGAGAGGAGAGGAGGTGAGGTAACAATACTAGAGATGTCTGTCTGTCAGAGAGGAGAGGAGGTGAGGTAACAACACTAGAGATGTCTGTCTGTCAGAGAGGAGTTGAGGTAACAATACTAGAGATGTCTGTCTGTCAGAGAGGAGAGGAGGTGAGGTAACAATACTAGAGATGTCTGACAGAGAGGAGAGGAGGTGAGGTAACAATACTAGAGATGTCTGTCAGAGAGGAGAGGAGGTGAGGTAACAATACTAGAGATGTCTGTCAGAGAGGAGAGGAGGTGAGGTAACAATACTAGAGATGTCTGTCTGTCAGAGAGGAGAGGAGGTGAGGTAACAATACTAGAGATGTCTGTCTGTCAGAGAGGAGAGGAGGTGAGGTAACAATACTAGAGATGTCTGTCTTTCTGTCAGAGAGGAGAGGAGGTGAGGTAACAATACTAGAGATGTCTTTCTGTCAGAGGGGAGAGGAGGTGAGGTAACAATACTAGAGATGTCTGTCTGTCAGAGAGGAGGTGAGGTAACAACACTAGAGATGTCTGTCTGTCAGAGAGTAGAGGAGGTGAGGTAACAATACTAGAGATGTCTGTCAGAAAGGAGAGGAGGTGAGGTAACAATACTAGAGATGTCTGTCTGTCAGAGAGGAGAGGAGGTGAGGTAACAATACTAGAGATGTCTGTCTGTCAGAGAGGAGAGGAGGTGAGGGAACAATACTAGAGATGTCTGTCAGAGAGGAGAGAAGGTGAGGTAACAATACTAGAGATGTCTGTCTGTCAGAGAGGAGAGGAGGTGAGGTAACAACACTAGAGATGTCTGTCTGTCAGAGGGGAGAGGAGGTGAGGTAACAATACTAGAGATGTCTGTCTGTCAGAGAGGAGAGGAGAGGAGGTAACAACACTAGAGATGTCTGTCTGTCAGAGAGGAGAGGAGGTGAGGTAACAATACTAGAGATGTCTGTCAGAGAGGAGAGGAGGTGAGGTAACAATACTAGAGATGTCTGTCAGAGAGGAGAGGACGTGAGGTAACAACACTAGAGATGTCTGTCTGTCAGAGAGGAGAGGAGGTGAGGTAACAATACTAGAGATGTCTGTCAGAGAGGAGATGAGGTGAGGTAACAATACTAGAGATTTCTGTCAGAGAGGAGAGGAGGTGAGGTAACAATACTAGAGATGTCTGTCTGTCAGACAGGAGAGGAGGTGAGGTAACAATACTAGAGATGTCTGTCTGTCAGAGAGGAGAGGAGGTGAGGTAACAATACTAGAGATGTCTGTCTTTCTGTCAGAGAGGAGAGGAGGTGAGGTAACAATACTAGAGATGTCTGTCTGTCAGAGGGGAGAGGAGGTGAGGTAACAATACTAGAGATGTCTGTCTGTCAGAGAGGAGAGGAGGTGAGGTAACAATACTAGAGATGTATGTCAGAGAGGAGAGGAGGTGAGGTAACAATACTAGAGATGTCAATCTGTCAGAGGGGAGAGGAGGTGAGGTACCAATACTAGAGATTTCTGTCTGTCAGAGAGGAGAGGAGGTGAGGTAACAATACTAGAGATGTCTGTCAGAGAGGAGAGGAGGTGAGGTAATACTAGAGATGTCTGTCAGAGAGGAGAGGAGGTGAGGTAACAACACTAGAGATGTCTGTCTGTCAGAGAGGAGAGGAGGTGAGGTAACAATACTAGAGATGTCTGTCTCTCAGAGAGGAGAGGAGCTGAGGTAACAATACTAGAGATGTCTGTCTGTCAGAGAGGAGAGGAGGTGAGGTAGCAATACTAGAGATGTCTGTCAGAGAGGAGAGGAGGTGAGGTAACAATACTAGAGATGTCTGTCTGTCAGACAGGAGAGGAGGTGAGGTAACAATACTAGAGATGTCTGTCTGTCAGAGAGGAGAGGAGGTGAGGTAACAATACTAGATATGTCTGTCTTTCTGTCAGAGGGGAGAGGAGGTGAGGTAACAATACTAGAGATGTCTGTCTGTCAGAGGGGAGAGGAGGTGAGGTAACAATACTAGAGATGTCTGTCTGTCAGAGAGTAGAGGAGGTGAGGTGACAATACTAGAGATGTATGTCAGAGAGGAGAGGAGGTGAGGTAACAATACTAGAGATGTCTGTCTGTCAGAGAGGAGAGGAGGTGAGGTAACAACACTAGCGATGTCTGTCTGTCAGAGAGGAGAGGAGTTGAGGTAACAATACTAGAGATGTCTGTCTGTCAGAGAGGAGAGGAGGTGAGGTAACAATACTAGAGATGTCTGACAGAGAGGAGAGGAGGTGAGGTAACAATGCTAGAGATGTCTGTCAGAGAGGAGAGGAGGTGAGGTAACAATACTAGAGATGTCTGTCAGAGAGGAGAGGAGGTGAGGTAACAATACTAGAGATGTCTGTCTGTCAGAGAGGAGAGGAGGTGAGGTAACAATACTAGAGATGTCTGTCTGTCAGAGAGGAGATGGAGGTGAGGTAACAATACTAGAGATGTCTGTCTTTCTGTCAGAGAGGAGAGGAGGTGAGGTAACAATACTAGAGATGTCTTTCTGTCAGAGGGGAGAGGAGGTGAGGTAACAATACTAGAGATGTCTGTCTGTCAGAGAGGAGAGGAGGTGAGGTAACAACACTAGAGATGTCTGTCTGTCAGAGAGGAGAGGAGGTGAGGTAACAATACTAGAGATGTCTGTCAGAGAGGAGGTGAGGTAACAATACTAGAGATGTCTGTCTGTCAGAGGGGAGAGGAGGTGAGGTAACAACACTAGAGATGTCTGTCTGTCAGAGAGGAGAGGAGGTGAGGTAACAATACTAGAGATGTCTGTCTGTCAGAGAGGAGAGGAGGTGAGGTAACAACACTAGAGTTGTCTGTCTGTCAGAGGGGAGAGGAGGTGAGGTAACAATACTAGAGATGTCTGTCTGTCAGAGAGGAGAGGAGGTAACAACACTAGATATGTCTGTCTGTCAGAGAGGAGAGGAGGTGAGGTAACAATACTAGAGATGTCTGTCAGAGAGGAGAGGAGGTGAGGTAACAATATTAGAGATGTCTGTCTGTCAGAGAGGAGAGGAGGTGAGGTAACAATACTAGAGATGTCTGTCTGTCAGAGAGGAGAGGAGGTGAGGTAACAATACTTGAGATGTCTGTCAGAGAGGAGAGGAGGTGAGGTAACACTATTAGAGATGTCTGTCTGTCAGAGATTAGAGGAGGTGAGGTAACAATACTAGAGATGTCTGTCTGTCAGAGGGGAGAGGAGGTGAGGTAACAACACTAGAGATGTCTGTCTGTCAGAGAGGAGAGGAGGTGAGGTAAAAATACTAGAGATGTCTTTCAGAGAGGAGAGGAGGTGAGGTAACAATACTAGAGATGTCTGTCTGTCAGAGGGGAGAGGAGGTGAGGTAACAATACTAGAGATGTATGTCTGTCAGAGAGGAGAGGAGGTGAGGTAACAATACTAGAGATGTCTGTCTGTCAGAGAGGAGAGGAGGTGAGGTAACAATACTAGAGATGTCTGTCAGAGAGGAGAGGAGGTGAGGTAACAATACTAGAGATGTCTGTCTGTCAGAGGGGAGAGGAGGGGAGGTAACAACACTAGAGATGTCTGTCTGTCAGAGAGGAGAGGAGGTGAGGTAACAATACTAGAGATGTCTGTCAGAGAGGAGAGGAGGTGAGGTAACAATACTAGAGATGTCTGTCAGAGAGGAGAGGAGGTGAGGTAAGAATACTAGAGATGTCTGTCTGTCAGACAGGAGAGGAGGTGAGGTAACAATACTAGAGATGTCTGTCTGTCAGAGAGGAGAGGAGGTGAGGTAACAACACTAGAGATGTCTGTCTGTCTGTCGGAGAGGAGGTGAGGTAACAATACTAGAGATGTCTGTCAGAGAGGAGAGGAGGTGAGGTAACAATACTAGAGATGTCTGTCAGAGAGGAGAGGAGGTGAGGTAACAACACTAGAGATGTCTGTCTGTCAGAGAGGAGAGGAGGTGAGGTAACAATACTAGAGATGTCTGTCTGTCAGAGGGGAGAGGAGGTGAGGTAACAATACTAGAGATGTCTGTCTGTCAGAGAGGAGAGGAGGTGAGGTAACAATACTAGAGATGTCTGTCTGTCAGAGAGGAGAGGAGGTGAGGTAACAATACTAGAGATGTCTGTCAGAGAGGATAGGAGGTGAGGTAACAATACTAGAGATGTCTGTCAGAGAGGAGAGGAGGTGAGGTAACAATACTAGAGATGTCTGTCTGTCTGACAGGAGAGGAGGTGAGGTAACAATACTAGAGATGTCTGTCTGTCAGAGAGGAGAGGAGGTGAGGTAACAATACTAGAGATGTCTGTCTGTCAGAGGGGAGAGGAGGTGAGGTAACAACACTAGAGATGTCTGTCTGTCAGAGAGGAGAGGAGGTGAGGTAAAAATACTAGAGATGTCTTTCAGAGAGGAGAGGAGGTGAGGTAACAATACTAGAGATGTCTGTCTGTCAGAGGGGAGAGGAGGTGAGGTAACAATACTAGAGATGTATGTCTGTCAGAGAGGAGAGGAGGTGAGGTAACAATACTAGAGATGTCTGTCTGTCAGAGAGGAGAGGAGGTGAGGTAACAACACTAGAGATGTCTGTCTGTCAGAGAGGAGAGGAGGTGAGGTAACAATACTAGAGATGTCTGTCTGTCAGAGAGGAGAGGAGGTGAGGTAACAATACTAGAGATGTCTGTCTGTCAGAGAGGAGAGGAGGTGAGGTAACAATACTAGAGATGTCTGTCTGTCAGAGGGGAGAGGAGGTGAGGTAACAATACTAGAGATGTGTGTCTGTCAGAGAGGAGAGGAGGTGAGGTAACAATACTTGAGATGTCTGTCAGAGAGGAGAGGAGGTGAGGTAACAATACTAGAGATGTCTGTCAGAGAGGAGAGGAGGTGAGGTAACACTATTAGAGATGTCTGTCTGTCAGAGATTAGAGGAGTTGAGGTAACAATACTAGAGATGTCTGTCTGTCAGAGGGGAGAGGAGGTGAGGTAACAACACTAGAGATGTCTGTCTGTCAGAGAGGAGAGGAGGTGAGGTAACAATACTAGAGATGTCTTTCAGAGAGGAGAGGAGGTGAGGTAACAATACTAGAGATGTCTGTCTGTCAGAGGGGAGAGGGGGTGAGGTAACAATACTAGAGATGTATGTCTGTCAGAGAGGAGAGGAGGTGAGGTAACAATACTAGAGATGTCTGTCTGTCAGAGAGGAGAGGAGGTGAGGTAACAATACTAGAGATGTCTGTCAGAGAGGAGAGGAGGTGAGGTAACAATACTAGAGATGTCTGTCTGTCAGAGGGGAGAGGAGGTGAGGTAACAACACTAGAGATGTCTGTCTGTCAGAGAGGAGAGGAGGTGAGGTAACAATACTAGAGATGTCTGTCAGAGAGGAGAGGAGGTGAGGTAACAATACTAGAGATGTCTGTCAGAGAGGAGAGGAGGTGAGGTAAGAATACTAGAGATGTCTGTCTGTCAGACAGGAGAGGAGGTGAGGTAACAATACTAGAGATGTCTGTCTGTCAGAGAGGAGAGGAGGTGAGGTAACAATACTAGAGATGTCTGTCTGTCAGAGAGGAGAGGAGGTGAGGTAACAACACTAGAGATGTCTGTCTGTCGGAGAGGAGGTGAGGTAACAATACTAGAGATGTCTGTCAGAGAGGAGAGGAGGTGAGGTAACAATACTAGAGATGTCTGTCAGAGAGGAGAGGAGGTGAGGTAACAACACTAGAGATGTCTGTCTGTCAGAGAGGAGAGGAGGTGAGGTAACAATACTAGAGATGTCTGTCTGTCAGAGGGGAGAGGAGGTGAGGTAACAATACTAGAGATGTCTGTCTGTCAGAGAGGAGAGGAGGTGAGGTAACAATACTAGAGATGTCTGTCTGTCAGAGAGGAGAGGAGGTGAGGTAACAATACTAGAGATGTCTGTCAGAGAGGATAGGAGGTGAGGTAACAATACTAGAGATGTCTGTCAGAGAGGAGAGGAGGTGAGGTAACAATACTAGAGATGTCTGTCTGTCAGACAGGAGAGGAGGTGAGGTAACAATACTAGAGATGTCTGTCTGTCAGAGACTTGAGGAGGTGAGGTAACAATACTAGAGATGTCTGTCTGTCAGAGAGGAGGTGAGGTAACAACACTAGAGATGTCTGTCTGTCAGAGAGGAGAGGAGGTGAGGTAACAATACTAGAGATGTCTGTCAGAGAGGAGAGGAGGTGAGGTAACAATACTAGAGATGTCTGTCAGAGAGGAGAGGAGGTGAGGTAACAACACTAGAGATGTCTGTCTGTCAGAGAGGAGAGGAGGTGAGGTAAGAATACTAGAGATGTCTGTCTGTCAGAGGGGAGAGGAGGTGAGGTAACAATACTAGAGATGTCTGTCTGTCAGAGAGGAGAGGAGGTGAGGTAACAATACTAGAGATGTCTGTCAGAGAGGAGAGGAGGTGAGGTAACAATACTAGAGATGTCTGTCAGAGAGGAGAGGAGGTGAGGTAACAATACTTGAGATGTCTGTCAGAGAGGAGAGGAGGTGAGGTAACAACACTAGAGATGTCTGTCTGTCAGAGAGGAGAGGAGGTGAGGTAACAATACTAGAGATGTCTGTCTGTCAGAGGGGAGAGGAGGTGAGGTAACAATACTAGAGATGTCTGTCTGTCAGAGAGGAGAGGAGGTGAGGTAACAATACTAGAGATGTCTGTCTGTCAGAGAGGAGAGGAGGTGAGGTAACAATACTAGAGATGTCTGTCAGAGAGGATAGGAGGTGAGGTAACAATACTAGAGATGTCTGTCAGAGAGGAGAGGAGGTGAGGTAACAATACTAGAGATGTCTGTCTGTCAGACAGGAGAGGAGGTGAGGTAACAATACTAGAGATGTCTGTCTGTCAGAGACTTGAGGAGGTGAGGTAACAATACTAGAGATGTCTGTCTGTCAGAGAGGAGGTGAGGTAACAACACTAGAGATGTCTGTCTGTCAGAGAGGAGAGGAGGTGAGGTAACAATACTAGAGATGTCTGTCAGAGAGGAGAGGAGGTGAGGTAACAATACTAGAGATGTCTGTCAGAGAGGAGAGGAGGTGAGGTAACAACACTAGAGATGTCTGTCTGTCAGAGAGGAGAGGAGGTGAGGTAAGAATACTAGAGATGTCTGTCTGTCAGAGGGGAGAGGAGGTGAGGTAACAATACTAGAGATGTCTGTCTGTCAGAGAGGAGAGGAGGTGAGGTAACAATACTAGAGATGTCTGTCAGAGAGGAGAGGAGGTGAGGTAACAATACTAGAGATGTCTGTCAGAGAGGAGAGGAGGTGAGGTAACAATACTTGAGATGTCTGTCAGAGAGGAGAGGAGGTGAGGTAACAACACTAGAGATGTCTGTCTGTCAGAGAGGAGAGGAGGTGAGGTAACAATACTAGAGATGTCTGTCTGTCAGAGGGGAGAGGAGGTGAGGTAACAATACTAGAGATGTCTGTCTGTCAGAGAGGAGAGGAGGTGAGGTAACAATACTAGAGATGTCTGTCTGTCAGAGAGGAGAGAAGTGAGGTAACAATACTAGAGATGTCTGTCAGAGAGGAGAGGAGGTGAGGTAACAATACTAGAGATGTCTGTCTGTCAGAGAGGAGAGGAGGTGAGGTAACAACATAGACAGAACTGTCACTTTGTGTGTGTGTGTGAGAGAGAGAGAGAGAGAGAGAGAGAGAGAGATTAATTGTTATTGTTTATACTTTTATTACATTGTATATTGTATACATCGATGCTTTGGCAATATTAACACAATGTTTTTCATGCCAATAAAGCAGCTTGAATTTGAGAGAGAGAGAGAGAGAGAGAGAGAGAGAGAGAGAGAGAGAGAGAGAGAAAATAAATGTATAACACAGCCACAGCAGTTACCGTGTACCTACAATATATATATTCTGTAGTTCACCTTTCATATCGATGGAGACAAATACCCCAGGTAGATCACACTGTGTTAATAAAAAGAACATATCAGTCCAATCAGCCTCAGATGCAGGGCTTCATACAGAACGCCATCAGACATGACAGCAGAATCCATTCCTGATAACCTTCACAAGGCAGAGTGGTCCTGAGTAAATGTCACATTATGCTATCTTCTGTTTGTTCAGCAAATGCAGAGTTCAGATAAATCTGAACCAAATGGGAACTGAACCGTTGGAAGAAATACAATTATTTAAATCCATCTATTTCTACGTTTTAAATCAAACGGTACATTTATATGGTTTAAATCAAACGGTATTTTTATATGGTTTAAATCAAACGTAAAGCGTAAAGTGAAGTTTTCCCCAAAACCTGATGAGAAAGAAAGAGACATTGGTTGTTTGTATCGGATCAATGCATGCGTGCAAGTGAGGGGGATTTTTTCACGCATGCATGCAATATTTGTGTGTGTGTGTATGTCAGTGTAATGTGTGTGTTTATTAGTGTGTGTGTCAGTCTGGGCTGGAGCTAGGACATCTCGCCCCAGGGCAAACACACACACACACACACACACACACACACACACACACACACACACACACACACACACACACACACACACACACACACACACACACACACACACACACACACACACACACACACACACACACACAACACACATTACACTGACATACACATATACACACAAATATTGCAAGCATGCGTGTATCTCTCCCCCTTCCTCATGGTAATGTTGGGTCTATAATAAACCTTGGGTCTCTCCACCTTCCTCATGGTAATGTTGGGTCTATAATAAACCTTGGGTATCTCCACCTTCCTCATGGTAATGTTGGGTCTATAATAAACCTTGGGTCTCTCCACCTTCCTCATGGTAATGTTGGGTCTATAATAAACCTTGGGTCTCTCCACCTTCCTCATGGTAATGTTGGGTCTTATAACAAACCTTGGGTCTCTCCACCTTCCTCATGGTAATGTTGGGTCATAATAAAGCTTGGGTCTCTCCACCTTCCTCATGGTAATGTTGGGTCTTATAATAAACCTTGGGTCTCTCCACCTTCCTCATGGTAATGTTGGGTCTATAATAAACCTTGGGTCTCTCAATCTCCACCTTCCTCATTGTAATGTTGGGTCTATAATAAACCTTGGGTCTCTCTACCTTCATCATGGTAATGTTGGGTCTATAATAAACCTTGGGTCTCTCCCTCTCCACCTTCCTCATGGTAATGTTGGGTCTATAATAAACCTTGGGTCTCTCTACCTTCATCATGGTAATGTTGGGTCTATAATAAACCTTGGGTCTCTCCACCTTCCTCATGGTAATTTTGGGTCATATAATAAACCTTGGGTCTCTCCACCTTCCTCATGGTAATGTTGGGTCTATAATAAACCTTGGGTCTCTCCACCTTCCTCATGGTAATGTTGGGTCTATAATAAACCTTGGGTCTCTCCCTCTCTACCTTCCTCATGGTAATGTTGGGTCTTATAATAAACCTTGGGTCTCTCCACATTCCTCATGGTAATGTTGGGTCATATAATAAACCTTGGGTCTCTCCACCTTCCTCATGGTAATGTTGGGTCATATAATAAACCTTGGGTTTCTCCACCTTCCTCATGGTAATGTTGGGTCATATAAAACACTTTTGGTCTCTCCACCTTCCTCATGGTAATGTTGGGTCATATAATAAACCTTGGGTCTCTCCACCTTCCTCATGGTAATGTTGGGTCTATAATAAACCTTGTGTCTCTCCTCTCTCCACCTTCCTCATGGTAATGTTGGGTCTATAATAAACCTTGGGTCTCTCTACCTTCATCATGGTAATGTTGGGTCTATAATAAACCTTGGGCCTTGTCTTAGGACGGTAAGTTGGTGGTTGGAGACATCCCTCTAGTGGTGTGGGGGCTGTGCTTTGGCAAAGTGGGTGGGGTTATATCCTGCCTGTTTGGCCCTGTCCGGGGGTATCATCGGATGGGGCCACAGTGTCTTCTGATCCCTCCTGTCTCAGCCTCCAGTATTTATGCTGCAGTAGTTTATGTGTCGGGGGGCTAGGGTCAGTCTGTTACATCTGGAGTATTTCTCTTGTCTTATCCGGTGTCCTGTGTGTATTTAAATATGCTCTCTCTAATTCTCTCTTTCTCTCTTTCTGTCTTTCTCTCGGAGGACCTGAGCCCTAGGACCATGCCTCAGGACTACCTGGTATGATGACTCCTTGCTGTCCCCAGTCCACCTGGCCGTGCTGCTTCTCCAGTTTCAACTGTTCTGCCTGCGGCTATGGAACCCTGACCTGTTCACCGGACGTGCTTGTTGCACCCTCGACAACTACTATGATTATTATTATTTGACCATGCTGGTCATTTATGAACATTTTAACATTTTAACATCTTGACCATGTTCTGTTATAATATCCACCCTGCACAGCCAGAAGAGGACTGGCCACCCCTCATAGCCTGGTTCCTCTCTAGGTTTCTTCCTAGGTTTTTGGCCTTTCTAGGGAGTTTTTCCTAGGGAGTTTTTCCTAGCCACCGTGCTTCTTTCACATGCTTTGCTTGCTGTTTGGGGTTTTAGGCTGGGTTTCTGTACAGCACTTTGAGATATCAGCTGATGTACGAAGGGCTATATAAAAATAAATTTGATTTGATTTGATTTGGGTCTCTCCACCTTCCTCATGGTAATGTTGGGTCTATAATAAACCTTGGGTCTCTCCACCTTCCTCATGGTAATGTTGGGTCTATAATAAACATTGGGTCTCTCCCTCTCCACCTTCCTCATGGTAATGTTGGGTCTATAATAAACCTTGGGTCTCTCCACCTTCCTCATGGTAAAGTTGGGTCTTATAATACATCTTAGATCTCTCCACCTTCCTCATGGTAATGTTGGGTCTTTTAATACACCTTGGGTCTCTCCACCTTCCTCATGGTAATGTTGGGTCTTATAATAAACCTTGGGTCTCTCCATCTCCACCTTCATCATGGTAATGTTGGGTCTTATAATAAACCTTGGGTCTCTCCACATTCCTCATGGTAATTTTGGGTCATATAATAAACTTTGGGTCTCTCCACCTTCCTTCTGGTAATGTTGGGTCATGTAATAAACCTTGGGTCTCTCCACCTTCATCATGGTAATGTTGGGTCTTATAATACATCTTAGATCTCTCCACCTTCCTCATGGTAATGTTGGGTCTTTTAATACACCTTGGGTCTCTCCACCTTCCTCATGGTAATGTTGGGTCTTATAATAAACCTTGGGTCTCTCCATCTCCACCTTCATCATGGTAATGTTGGGTCTTATAATAAACCTTGGGTCTCTCCACATTCCTCATGGTAATTTTGGGTCATATAATAAACTTTGGGTCTCTCCACTTCCTTCTGGTAATGTTGGGTCATGTAATAAACCTTGGGTCTCTCCACCTTCCTCATGGTAATGTTGGTTCATATAATAAACCTTGGGTCTCTCCATCTCCTCCTTCCTCATGGTAATGTTGGGTCATATAATAAACCTTGGGTCTCTCCATCTTCCTCATGGTAATGTTGGGTCTTACAATAAACCTTGGGTCTCTCCCTCTCCACCTTCTTCATGGTAATGTTGGGTCATATAATAAACATTGGGTCTCTAAACCTTCCTCATGGTAATGCTGAGTCTAAAATAAACATTGGGTCTCTCCACCTTCCTCATGGTAATGTTGGGTCTTATAATAAACCAATGGTCTCTCCCTCTCCACCTTCCTCATGGTAATGTTAGGTCTTATAATAAACCTTGGGTCTCTCCACCTTCCTCATTGTAATGTTGGGTCTTATAATACACCTTGGGTCTCTTCACCTTCCTCATGGTAATGTTGGGTCTTATAATAAACCTTGGGTCTCTAACATCTCCACCTTTCTCATGGTAATGTTGGGTCATATAATAAACCTTGGGTCTCTCCACCTTCATCATGTAATGTTGGGTCTATAATAAACCTTGGGTCTCTCACCTTCCACATGGTAATGTTGGGTCTATAATAAACCTTGGGTCTCTCCACCTTCATCATGGTAATGTTGGGTGTTATAATAAACCTTGGGTCTCTCCACATTCCTCATGGTAATTTTGGGTCATATAATAAACCTTGGGTCTCTCCACCTTCCTCCTGGTAATGTTGGGTCATGTAATAAACCTTGGGTCTCTCCACCTTCCTCATGGTAATGTTGGGTCTTATAATACACCTTGGGTCTCTTCACCTTCCTCATGGTAATGTTGGGTCTTATAATAAACCTTGGGTCTCTCCATCTCCACCTTCCTCATGGTAATGTTGGGTCATATAATAAACCTTGGGTCTCTCCATCTTCCTCATGGTAATGTTGGGTCTTACAATAAACCTTGGGTCTCTCCACCTTCCACATGATAATGTTGGGTCTATAATAAACCATGGGTCTCTCCACCTTCATCATGGTAATGTTGGGTCTTATAATAAACCTTGGGTCTCTCCACATTCCTCATGGTAATTTTGGGTCATATAATAAACCTTGGGTCTCTCCACCTTCCTCCTGGTAATGTTGGGTCATGTAATAAACCTTGGGTCTCTCCGCCTTCGTCATGGTAATGTTGGGTCTTATAATAACCCTTGGGTCTCTCCACCTTCCCCATGGTAATGTTGGGTTATATAATAAACCTTGGGTTTCTCCATCTTCCTCATGGTAATGTTGGGTCTTTAATAAACCTTGGGTCTCTCCACCTTCCTCATGGTAATGTTGTTCATATAATAAACCTTGGGTCTCTCCACCTTCCTCATGGTAATGTTGGTTCATATAATAAACCTTGGGTCTCTCCATCTCCACCTTCCTCATGGTAATGTTGGGTCATATAATAAACCTTGGGTCTCTCCATCTCAACCTTCCTCATGGTAATGTTGGGTAATATAATAAACCTTGGATCTCTTCCTCTCCATCTTCCTCATGGTAATGTTGGGTCTTATAATAAACCTTGGGTCTCTCCGCCTTCATCATGGTAATGTTGGGTCTATAATAAACCTTGGGTCTCTCCACCTTCCTCATGGTAATGTTGCGTCTATAATAAACCTTTGGTCTCTCCACCTTCATCATGGTAATGTTGGATCTTAAAATAAACCTTGGGTCTCTCCACCTTCCTCATGGTAATGTTGGGTCATATAATAAACCTTGGGTCTCTCCACCTTCCTCATGGTAATGTTGGGTCAATAATAAACCTTAGGTCTCCACACCTTCCTCATGGTAATGTTGGGTCTTATAATAAACCTTGGGTCTCTCCACCTTACTCATGGTAATGTTGGGTCTTATAATACACATTGGGTCTCTCCACCTTCCTCATGGTAATGTTGTGTCTTATAATAAACCTATGGTCTCTCCCTCTCCTCCTTCCTCATGGTAAAGTTAGGTCTTATAATAAACCTTGGGTCTCTCCACCTTCCCCATGGTAATGTTGGGTCTTATAATACATCTTGGGTCTCTCCACCTTCCTCATGGTAATGTTGGGTCTTTTAATACACCTTGGGTCTCTCCACCTTCCTCATGGTAATGTTGGGTCTTTTAATACACCTTGGGTCTCTCCACCTTCCTCATGGTAATGTTGGGTCATATAATAAACCTTGGGTCTCTCCACCTTCCTCATGGTAATGTTGGGTCTTATAATAAACCTTGGGTCTCTCCATCTCCACCTTCCTCATGGTAATGTAGGGTCATATAATAAACCTTGGGTCTCTTCCTCTCCACCTTCCTCATGGTAATGTTGGGTCTTATAATAAACCTTGGGTCTCTCCACCTTCATCATGTAATGTTGGGTCTATAATAAACCTTGGGTCTCTCCACCTTCCACATGGTAATGTTGGGTCTATAATAAACCTTGGGTCTCTCCACCTTCATCATGGTAATGTCGGGTCTTATAATAAACCTTGGGTCTCTCCACCTTCCTCCTGGTAATGTTGGGTCATGTAATAAACCTTGGGTCTCTCCACCTTCGTCATGGTAATGTTGGGTCTTATAATAAACCTTGGGTCTCTCCACCTTCCTCATGGTAATGTTGGGTTATATAATAAACCTTGGGTTTCTCCATCTTCCTCATGGTAATGTTGGGTCTATAATAAACCTTGCGTCTCTCCACCTTCCTCATGGTAATGTTGTTCATATAATAAACCTTGGGTCTCTCCACCTTCCTCATGGTAATGTTGGGTCATATAATAAACCTTAGGTCTCTCCACCTTCCTCATGGTAATGTTGGGTCTTATAATACACCTTGGGTCTCTCCATCTCTACCTTCCTCATGGTAATGTTGGGTCATATAATAAACCTTGGGTCTCTTCCTCTCCATCTTTCTCATGGTAATGTTGGGTCTTATAATAATCCTTGGGTCTCTCCACCTTCCTCATGGTAATGTTGGGTCTTGTAATACACCTTGGGTCTCTCCACCTTCCTCATGGTAATGTTGGGTCTTACATCTAGACGTTCCGCGAGCGGAACACCTGCTCCAATATCCAATGATAGGCGTGGCGCGAATTACAAATTCCTCAAAAATACAAAAACTTCAATTTTTCAAACATATGACTATTTCACAGCATTTTAAAGACAAGACTCTCCTTTATCTAACCACACCGTCCGATTTCAAAAAGGCTTTACAGCGAAAGCAAAACATTAGATTATGTCAGCAGAGTACCAAGCCAGAAATAATCAGACACCCATTTTTCAAGCTAGCATATAATGTCACAAAAAACAAAACCACAGCTAAATGCAGCACTAACCTTTGATGATCTTCATCAGATGACAACCCTAGGACATTATGTTATACAATGCATGCATGTTTTGTTCAATCAAGTTCATATTTATATCAAAAACCAGCTTTTTACATTAGCATGTGACGTTCAGAACTAGCATACCCCCCGCAAACATCCGGTGAATTTACTAAATTACTCACGATAAACGTTCACAAAAAACATAACAATTATTTTAAGTATTATAGATACAGAACTCCTCTATGCACTCGATATGTCCGATTTTAAAATAGCTTTTCGGTGAAAGCACATTTTGCAATATTCTCAGTAGATAGCCCAGCCATCACGGCTAGCCATTTAGACACTGACCAAGTTTAGCCCTGATCAAACTCCGATTTACTATTACAAAAGTTTCATTACTTTTGTTGTCTTTGTCAGAATGCACTCCCAGGACTGCTACTTCAATACAAATGTTGGTTTGGTCCAAAATAATCCATCGTTATATCCGAATAGCGGCGTTTTGTTCGTGCGTTCCAGACACTATCCGAAATGGTAAAGAAGGGTCGCGCGCATGGCGCAATTTGTGACAAAAAAATTCTAAATATTCCATTACCGTACTTCGAAGCATGTCAACCGCTGTTTAACCTGTTTGGGCTAGGGGGCAGTATTGTGAATTTTGGAAAAAATATGTGCCCATTTTTAACTGCCTCCTACACCAACTCAGAAGCTAGAATATGCATATTATTGTTCAGGTTTGGATAGAGAACACCCTAAAGTTTTTAAAACTGTTTGAATGGTGTCTGTGAGTATAACAGAACTCCTATGGCAGGCAAAAACCTGACAAGGTTTCATGCAGGAAGTGGCCTGTTTGACAAGGAGTCGTGCGTCTTGCATCTGTTTATTGAAGAGTAAGGATCTTAGCTGTAACGTGACAATTCCCAGGGCTCCAATAGGCTCTCAGGACCCGGGAAAATCATGAAGGTTGACGAGGCAGCCTCAGGCTGAAACAGATTATCACCTTATCCAAGTGTCCCATTAGGTGACAATGGAATGAGGCGCGTGCGCGATTAGCCCCCGTGGAGTATTTTAATTCGGCTGTTTAGTTTATTGCAGATTCCCGGTCGGAATATTATCGCTTTTCTACGAGATAAATGGCATAAAAATTGGTTTTAAACAGCGGTTGACATGCTTCGAAGTACGGTAATGGAATATTTAGACATTTTTTGTCAGGCCATGCGCCATGCGCACGACCGTGGATTACCATTCGTATAGTGTCTAGAACGCACGAACAAAACGACGCTATTTGGATATAACTATGGATTATTTGGGACCAAACCTACATTTGTTATTGAAGTAGAAGTCCTGGGCGTGCATTCTGACGAAGAACAGGAAAGGTAAGAACATTTTTCTTATAGGAAATGTTATTATGGTGAAGGCTAATCTTGCCGGGTGTCTAAATAGCTAGCCGTGATGGCTGGGCTATGTACTTAGAATATTGCAAAATGTGCTTCATCCGAAAAGCTATTTTAAAATTGGACATATCGAGTGCATAGAGGAGTAATGTATCTATAATTCTTAAAATAATTGTTATGCTTTTTGTGAACGTTTATCGTGAGTAATTTAGCAAACTGTTAGTAAATTCCCCGGAAGTTTGCGGGGGGTATGCTTTTTCTGAACGTCACATGCTAATGTAAAAAGCTGTTTTTTGATATAAATATGAACTTGATTGAACAGACATGCATGTATTGTATAACATAATGTCCTAGGTGTGTCATCTGATGAAGATCATAAAAGGTTAGTGCTGCATTTAGCTGTGGTTTGGGTTTTGGTGACATTATATGCTAGCTTGAAAAATGGGTGTCTGATTATTTCTGGCTGGGCACTCTCCTGACATCATCTAATGTTTTGCTTTCGTTGTAAAGCCTTTTTGAAATCGGACAGTGTGGTTAGATAAACGAGAGTCTTGTCTTTAAATAGCTGTAAAATAGTCATATGTTTGAGAAATTGAAGTAATAGTATTTCAAACGATTCAAAAATCGCGCCACTGGATTAGACTGGCTGTTACGTAGGTGGGACGAATTCGTCCCGCCTAGCCCATAGAGGTTAAAATCAATTTTTATGCCATTTTTCTCGTAGAAAAGCGATAATATTCCGACCGGGAATCTCCTTTTCGGCAAACAGAGGAAAAAATCACAAAGACGGGGGCGGCCAGGTCACGCGCCTAAGCCCACAGTCCCTTGATCGGCCACTTGAGAAAGGCGATAATGTGATTCAGCCTGGGGCTGGGATGACGACATTCAGGTTTTTCCCGGGCTCTGAGCGCCTATGGACGACGTAGGAAGTGTCACGTTAGAGCAGAGATCCTTAGTACAAGATAGAGATGGCAAAGAAGTTCCAGAAATGGTCAGACAGGCCACTTTCTGTAAAGGAATCTCTCAGGTTTTGACCTGCCATTTGAGGTCTGTTATACTCACAGACACCATTCAAACAGTTTTAGAAACTTTAGGGTGTTTTCTATCCATATATAATAAGTATATGCACATTCTAGTTACTGGGTAGGATTAGTAACCAGATTAAATCGGGTACGTTTTTTATCCAGCCGTGAAAATACTGCCCCCTAGCCATAAGAGGTTAATACACCTTGGGTCTCTCCACCTTCCTCATGGTAATGTTGGGTCTTATAATAAACCTTGGGTCTCTCCACCTTCCTCATGGTAATGTTGGGTCATATAATAAACCTTGGGTCTCTTCCTCTCCATCTTTCTCATGGTAATGTTGGGTCTTATAATAAACCTTGGGTCTCTCCACCTTCATCATGGTAATGTTAGGTCTATAATAAACCTTGGGTTTCTCCACCTTCATCATGGTAATGTTGGGTCTTATAATAAACCTTGGGTCTCTCCACCTTCCTCATGGTAATGTTGGGTCATATAATAAACCTTGGGTTTCTCCACCTTCCTCATGGTAATGTTGGGTCTATAATAAACCTTGGGTCTCTCCATCTTCCTCATGGTAATGTTGGGTCTTATAATAAACCTTGGGTCTCTCCACCTTCCTCATGGTAATGTTGTGTCTTATAATAAACCTATGGTCTCTCCCTCTCCTCCTTCCTCATGGTAAAGTTAGGTCTTATAATAAACCTTCGGTCTCTCCAATTCCTCATGGTAATGTTGGGTCTTATAACACACCTTGGGTCTCTCCACCTTCCTCATGGTAATGTTGGGTCTTTTAATACACCTTGGGTCTCTCCACCTTCCTCATGGTAATGTTGGGTCTTATAATAAACCTTGGGTCTCTCCACCTTCCTCATGGTAATGTTGGGTCATATAATAAACCTTGGGGTTCTTCCTCTCCATCTTTCTCATGGTAATGTTGGGTCTTATAATAAACCTTGGGTCTCTCCACCTTCATCATGGTAATGTTAGGTCTATAATAAACCTTGGGTCTCTCTACCTTCATCATGGTAATGTTGGGTCTTATAATAAACCTTGGGTCTCTCCACCTTCCTCATGGTAATGTTGGGTCATATAATAAACCTAGGGGTTCTCCACCTTCCTCATGGTAATGTTGGGTCTATAATAAACCTTGGGTCTCTCCATCTTCCTCATGGTAATGTTGGGTATTATAATAAACCTTGGGTCTCTCCACCTTCATCATGGTAATGTTGGGTCTATAATAAACCTTGTGTCTCTCCACCTTCCTCAAGGTAATGTTGGGTCTATAATAAACCTTGGGTCTCTCCACCTTCATCATGGTAATGTTGGGTCTTATAATAAACCTTGGGTCTCTCCACCTTCCTCATGGTAATGTTGGGTCATATAATAAACCTTGGGTCTCTCCACCTTCCTCATGGTAATGTTGGGTCATATAATAAACCTTGGGTCTCTCCACCTTCATCATGGTAATGTTGGGTCATATAATAAACCTTGGGTCTCTCCACCTTCCTCATGGTAATGTTGGGTCTTATAATAAACCTTGGGTCTCTCCATCTCCACCTTCCTCATGGTAATGTTGGATCATATAATAAACCTTGGGTCTCTTCCTCTCCATCTTTCTCATGGTAATGTTGGGTCTTATAATAAACCTTCGGTCTCTCCACCTTCATCATGGTAATGTTGGATCTATAATAAACCTTGGGTCTCTCCACCTTCCTCATGGTAATGTTGGGTCTTTTAATACACCTTGGGTCTCTCCACCTTCCTCATAGTAATGTTGGGTCTTATAATAAACCTTGGGTCTCTCCACCTTCCTCATGGTAATGTTGGGTCATATAATAAACCTTGGGTCTCTCCACCTTCCTCATGGTAATGTTGGGTCTATAATAACCCTTGGGTCTCTCTACCTTCCTCATGGTAATGTTGGGTCTATAACAAACCTTGAGTCTCTTCCTCTCCACCTTCCTCATGGTAATGTTGGGTATATAATAAACCTTGGGTCTCCACACATACCTCATGGTATTGTTGGGTCTTATAATAAACCTTGGGTCTCTCCACCTTCCTCATGGTAATGTTGGGTCTTATAATACACCTTGGGTCTCTCCACCTTCCTCATGGTAATGTCGTGTCTTATAATAAACCTATGGTCTCTCCCTCTCCTCCTTCCTCATGGTAAAGTTAGGTCTTATAATAAACCTTGGGTCTCTCCACCTTCCTCATGGTAATGTTGGGTCTTAAAATACACCTTGGGTCTCTCCACCTTCCTCATGGTAATGTTGTGTCTTATAATAAACCTATGGTCTCTCCCTCTCTTCGTTCCTCATGGTAAAGTTAGGTCTTATAATAAACCTTCGGTCTCTCCAATTCCTCATGGTAATGTTGGGTCTTATAATACACCTTTGGTCTCTCCACCTTCCTCATGGTAATGTTGGGTCTTTTAATACACCTTGGGTCTCTCCACCTTCCTCATGGTAATGTTGGGTCTTATAATAAACCTTGGGTCTCTCCACCTTCCTCATGGTAATGTTGGGTCATATAATAAACCTTGGGTCTCTCTACCTTCATCATGGTAATGTTGGGTCTTATAATAAACTTTGGGTCTCTCCACCTTCATCATGGTAATGTTGGGTCTTATAATAAACCTTGGGTCTCTCCACCTTCCTCATGGTAATGTTGGATCATATAATAAACCTTAGGTTTCTCCACCTTCCTCATGGTAATGTTGGGTCTATAATAAACCTTGGGTCTCTCCACCTTCATCATGGTAATGTTGGGTCTTATAATAAACCTTGGGTCTCTCCACCTTCCTCATGGTAATGTTGGGTCATATAATAAACCTTGGGTCTCTCCACCTTCCTCATGGTAATGTTGGGTCATATAATAAACCTTGGGTCTCTCCACCTTCATCATGGTAATGTTGGGTCTTATAATAAACCTTGGGTCTCTCCACCTTCCTCATGGTAATGTTGGGTCATATAATAAACCTTGGGTTTCTCCACCTTCCTCATGGTAATGTTGGGTCTATAATAAACCTTGGGTCTCTCCATCTTCCTCATGGTAATGTTGGGTATTATATTAAACCTTGGGTCTCTCCACCTTCATAATGGTAATGTTGGGTCTATAATAAACCTTGTGTCTCTCCACCTTCATCATGGTAATGTTGGGTCATATAATAAACCTTGGGTCTCTTCCTCTCCATCTTTCTCATGGTAATGTTGGGTCTTATAATAAACCTTGGGTCTCTCCACCTTCATCATGGTAATGTTAGGTCTATAATAAACCTTGGGTCTCTCCACCTTCATCATGGTAATGTTGGGTCTTATAATAAACCTTGGGTCTCTCCACCTTCCTCATGGTAATGTTGGGTCATATAATAAACCTTGGGTTTCTCCACCTTCCTCATGGTAATGTTGGGTCTATAATAAACCTTGGGTCTCTCTAACTTCCTCATGGTAATGTTGGGTATTATAATAAACCTTGGGTCTCTCCACCTTCATCATGGTAATGTTGGGTCTATAATAAACCTTGTGTCTCTCCACCTTCCTCATGGTATTGTTGGGTCTATAATAAACCTTGGGTCTCTCCACCTTCATCATGGTAATGTTGGGTCTTATAATAAACCTTGGGTCTCTCCACCTTCCTCATGGTAATGTTGGGTCATATAATAAACCTTGGGTCTCTCCACCTTCCTCATGGTAATGTTGGGTCATATAATAAACCTTGGGTCTCTCCACCTTCATCATGGTAATGTTGGGTCTTATAATAAACCTTGGGTCTCTCCACCTTCCTCATGGTAATGTTGGGTCATATAATAAACCTTGGGTCTCTCCACCTTCCTCATGGTAATGTTGGGTATATAATAAACCTTGGGTCTCCACACCTTCCTCATGGTAATGTTGGGTCATATAATAAACCTTGGGTCTCTTCCTCTCCATCTTTCTCATGGTAATGTTGGGTCTTATAATAAACCTTCGGTCTCTCCACCTTCATCATGGTAATGTTGGGTCATATAATAAACCTTGGGTCTCTTCCTCTACATCTTTCTCATGGTAATGTTGGGTCTTATAATAAACCTTCGGTCTCTCCACCTTCATCATGGTAATGTTGGGTCATATAATAAACCTTGGGTCTCTCCACCTTCATCATGGTAATGTTGGGTCTTATAATAAACCTTGGGTCTCTCCACCTTCCTCATGGTAATGTTGGGTCATATAATAAACCTTGGGTCTCTCCACCTTCCTCATGGTAATGTTGGGTATATAATAAACCTTGGGTCTCCACACCTTCCTCATGGTAATGTTGGGTCATATAATAAACCTTGGGTCTCTTCCTCTCCATCTTTCTCATGGTAATGTTGGGTCTTATAATAAACCTTCGGTCTCTCCACCTTCATCATGGTAATGTTGGGTCATATAATAAACCTTGGGTCTCTTCCTCTACATCTTTCTCATGGTAATGTTGGGTCTTATAATAAACCTTCGGTCTCTCCACCTTCATCATGGTAATGTTGGGTCATATAATAAACCTTGGGTCTCTTACTCTACATCTTTCTCATGGTAATGTTGGGTCTTTTAATACACCTTGGGTCTCTCCACCTTCCTCATGGTAATGTTGGGTCTTATAATAAACCTTGGGTCTCTCCACCTTCCTCATGGTAATGTTGGGTCATATAATAAACCTTGGGTCTCTCCACCTTCCTCATGGTAATGTTGGGTCTATAATAACCCTTGGGTCTCTCTACCTTCCTCATGGTAATGTTGGGTCTATAATAAACCTTGAGTCTCTTCCTCTCCACCTTCCTCATGGTAATGTTGGGTCTTATAATAAACCTTGGGTCTCTCCACCTTCCTCATGGTAATGTTGGGTCTTATAATAAACCTTGGGTCTCTCCACCTTCCTCATGGTAAAGTTGGGTCATATAATAAACCTTGGGTTCTCTCCACCTTCCATCATGGTAAATGTTGGGTCATATAATAAACCTTGGGTCTCTCCACCTTCCTCATGGTAATGTTGAGTCATATAATAAACCTTGGGTCTCTCCACCTTCCTCATGGTAATGTTGGGTCATATAATAAACCTTGGGTCTCTCCACCTTCATCATGGTAATGTTGGGTCATATAATAAACCTTGGGTCTCTCCACCTTCCTCATGGTAATGTTGGGTCTTATAATAAACCTTGGGTCTCTCCACCTTCCTCATGGTAATGTTGGGTCATATAATAATCCTTGGGTCTCTTCCTCTCCATCTTTCTCATGGTAATGTTGGGTCTTATAATAAACCTTGGGTCTCTCCACCTTCATCATGGTAATGTTAGGTCTATAATAAACCTTGGGTCTCTCCACCTTCATCATGGTAATGTTGGGTCTTATAATAAACCTTGGGTCTCTCCACCTTCCTCATGGTAATGTTGGGTCATATAATAAACCTTGGGTTTCTCCACCTTCCTCAAGGTAATGTTGGGTCTATAATAAACCTTGGGTCTCTCCATCTTCCTCATGGTAATGTTGGGTATTATAATAAACCTTGGGTCTCTCCACCTTCATCATGGTAATGTTGGGTCTATAATAAACCTTGTGTCTCTCCACCTTCCTCATGGTAATGTTGGGTCTATAATAAACCTTGGGTCTCTCCACCTTCATCATGGTAATGTTGGGTCATATAATAAACCTTGGGTCTCTCCACCTTCCTCATGGTAATGATGGGTCATATAATAAACCTTGGGTCTCTCCACCTTCCTCATGGTAATGTTGGGTCATATAATAAACCTTGGGTTTCTCCACCTTCCTCATGGTAATGATGGGTCATATAATAAACCTTGGGTCTCTCCACCTTCATCATGGTAATGTTGGGTCTTATAATAAACCTTGGGTCTCTCCACCTTCCTCATGGTAATGTTGGGTCATATAATAAACCTTGGGTCTCTCCACCTTCCTCATGGTAATGTTGGGTATATAATAAACCTTGGGTCTCCACACCTTCCTCATGGTAATGTTGGGTCTTATAATACACCTTGGGTCTCTCCACCTTCCTCATGGTAATGTTGGGTCTTTTAATACACCTTGGGTCTCTACCTTCCTCATGGTAATGTTGGGTCTTATAATAAACCTTGGGTCTCTCCATCTCCACCTTCCTCATGGTAATGTTGGATCTTATAATAAACCTTGGGTCTCTTCCTCTCCATCTTTCTCATGGTAATGTTGGGTCTTATAATAAACCTTCAGTCTCTCCACCTTCATCATGGTAATGTTGGATCTATAATAAACCTTGGGTCTCTCCACCTTCCTCATGGTAATGTTGGGTCTTTTAATACACCTTGGGTCTCTCCACCTTCCTCATGGTAATGTTGGGTCTTATAATAAACCTTGGGTCTCTCCACCTTCCTCATGGTAATGTTGGGTCATATAATAAACCTTGGGTCTCTCCACCTTCCTCATGGTAATGTTGGGTCTATAATAACCCTTGGGTCTCTCTACCTTCCTCATGGTAATGTTGGGTCTATAACAAACCTTGAGTCTCTTCCTCTCCACCTTCCTCATGGTAATGTTGGGTATATAATAAACCTTGGGTCTCCACACCTTCCTCATGGTAATGTTGGGTCTTATAATAAACCTTGGGTCTCTCCACCTTCCTCATGGTAATGTTGGGTCTTATAATACACCTTGGGTCTCTCCACCTTCCTCATGGTAATGTTGTGTCTTATAATAAAACTATGGTCTCTCCCTCTCCTCCTTCCTCATGGTGAAGTTAGGTCTTATAATAAACCTTGGGTCTCTCCACCTTCCTCATGGTAATGTTGGGTCTTAAAATACACCTTGGGTCTCTCCACCTTCCTCATGGTAATGTTGTGTCTTATAATAAAACTATGGTCTCTCCCTCTCCTCCTTCCTCATGGTAAAGTTAGGTCTTATAATAAACCTTCGGTCTCTCCAATTCCTCATGGTAATGTTGGGTCTTATAATACACCTTTGGTCTCTCCACCTTCCTCATGGTAATGTTGGGTCTTTTAATACACCTTGGGTCTCTCCACCTTCCTCATGGTAATGTTGGGTCTTATAATAAACCTTGGGTCTCTCCACCTTCCTCATGGTAATGTTGGGTCATATAATAAACCTTGGGTCTCTACCTTCATCATGGTAATGTTGGGTCTTATAATAAACTTTGGGTCTCTCCACCTTCATCATGGTAATGTTGGGTCTTATAATAAACCTTGGGTCTCTCCACCTTCCTCATGGTAATGTTGGATCATATAATAAACCTTGGGTTTCTCCACCTTCCTCATGGTAATGTTGGGTCTATAATAAACCTTGGGTCTCTCCACCTTCATCATGGTAATGTTGGGTCTTATAATAAACCTTGGGTCTCTCCACCTTCCTCATGGTAATGTTGGGTCATATAATAAACCTTGGGTCTCTCCACCTTCCTCATGGTAATGTTGGGTCATATAATAAACCTTGGGTCTCTCCACCTTCATCATGGTAATGTTGGGTCTTATAATAAACCTTGGGTCTCTCCACCTTCCTCATGGTAATGTTGGGTCATATAATAAACCTTGGGTTTCTCCACCTTCCTCATGGTAATGTTGGGTCTATAATAAACCTTGGGTCTCTCCATCTTCCTCATGGTAATGTTGGGTATTATAATAAACCTTGGGTCTCTCCACCTTCATAATGGTAATGTTGGGTCTATAATAAACCTTGTGTCTCTCCACCTTCCTCATGGTAATGTTGGGTCTATAATAAACCTTGGGTCTCTCCACCTTCATCATGGTAATGTTGGGTCTTATAATAAACCTTGGGTCTCTCCACCTTCCTCATGGTAATGTTGGGTCATATAATAAACCTTGGGTCTCTCCACCTTCCTCATGGTAATGTTGGGTCATATAATAAAACTTGGGTCTCTCCACCTTCATAATGGTAATGTTGGGTCTATAATAAACCTTGTGTCTCTCCACCTTCATCATGGTAATGTTGGGTCATATAATAAACCTTGGGTCTCTTCCTCTCCATCTTTCTCATGGTAATGTTGGGTCTTATAATAAACCTTGGGTCTCTCCACCTTCATCATGGTAATGTTAGGTCTATAATAAACCTTGGGTCTCTCCACCTTCATCATGGTAATGTTGGGTCTTATAATAAACCTTGGGTCTCTCCACCTTCCTCATGGTAATGTTGGGTCATATAATAAACCTTGGGTTTCTCCACCTTCCTCATGGTAATGTTGGGTCTATAATAAACCTTGGGTCTCTCCATCTTCCTCATGGTAATGTTGGGTATTATAATAAACCTTGGGTCTCTCCACCTTCATCATGGTAATGTTGGGTCTATAATAAACCTTGTGTCTCTCCACCTTCCTCATGGTAATGTTGGGTCTATAATAAACCTTGGGTCTCTCCACCTTCATCATGGTAATGTTGGGTCTTATAAAAAACCTTGGGTCTCTCGAACCTTCCTCATGGTAATGTTGGGTCATATAATAAACCTTGGGTCTCTCCACCTTCCTCATGGTAATGTTGGGTATATAATAAACCTTGGGTCTCCAAACCTTCCTCATGGTAATGTTGGGTCTTATAATAAACCTTGGGTCTCTCCATCTCCAGCATCCTCATGGTAATGTTGGGTCATATAATAAACCTTGGATCTCTTCCTCTCCATCTTTCTCATGGTAATGTTGGGTCTTATAATAAACCTTCGGTCTCTCCACCTTCATCATGGTAATGTTGGGTCATATAATAAACCTTGGGTCTCTTCCTCTCCATCTTTCTCATGGTAATGTTGGGTCTTTTAATACACCTTGGGTCTCTCCACCTTCCTCATGGTAATGTTGGGTCTTATAATAAACCTTGGGTCTCTCCACCTTCCTCATGGTAATGTTGGGTCATATAATAAACCTTGGGTCTCTCCTCCTTCCTCATGGTAATGTTGGGTCTATAATAACCCTTGGGTCTCTCTACCTTCCTCATGGTAATGTTGGGTCTATAACAAACCTTGAGTCTCTTCCTCTCCACCTTCCTCATGGTAATGTTGGGTCTTATAATAAACCTTGGGTCTCTCCACCTTCCTCATGGTAATGTTGGGTCTTATAATAAACCTTGGGTCTCTCCACCTTCCTCATGGTAATGTTGGGTCATATAATAAACCTTGGGTTTCTCCACCTACCTCATGGTAATGTTGGGTCTATAATAAACCTTGGGTCTCTCCATCTTCCTCATGGTAATGTTGGGTATTATAATAAACCTTGGGTCTCTCCACCTTCATCATGGTAATGTTGGGTCTATAATAAACCTTGTGTCTCTCAACCTTCCTCATGGTAATGTTGGGTCTATAATAAACCTTGGGTCTCTCCACCTTCATCATGGTATTGTTGGGTCTTATAATAAACCTTGGGTCTCTCCACCTTCCTCATGGTAATGTTGGGTCATATAATAAACATTGGGTCTCTCCACCTTCCTCATGGTAATGTTGGGTCATATAATAAACCTTGGGTCTCTCCACCTTCATCATGGTAATGTTGGGTCATATAATAAACCTTGGGTCTCTCCACCTTCCTCATGGTAATGTTGGGTCTTATAATAAACCTTGGGTCTCTCCACCTTCCTCATGGTAATGTTGGGTCATATAATAAACCTTGGGTCTCTTCCTCTCCATCTTCTCATGGTAATGTTGGGTCTTATAATAAACCTTGGGTCTCTCCACCTTCATCATGGTAATGTTAGGTCTATAATAAACCTTGGGTCTCTCCACCTTCATCATGGTAATGTTGGGTCTTATAATAAACCTTGGGTCTCTCCACCTTCCTCATGGTAATGTTGGGTCATATAATAAACCTTGGGTTTCACCACCTTCCTCATGGTAATGTTGGGTCTATAATAAACCTTGGGTCTCTCCATCTTCCTCATGGTAATGTTGGGTCTTATAATAAACCTTGGGTCTCTCCACCTTCCTCATGGTAATGTTGGGTCTTTTAATACACCTTGGGTCTCTCCACCTTCCTCATGGTAATGTTGGGTCTTATAATAAACCTTGGGTCTCTCCACTCTCCACCTTCCTCATGGTAATGTTGGATCTTATAATAAACCTTGGGTCTCTCCACCTTCCTCATGGTAATGTGGGTCTTAATACACCTTGGGTCTCTCCACCTTCCTCATGGTAATGTTGGGTCTTATAATAAACCTTGGGTCTCTCCACCTTCCTCATGGTAATGTTGGGTCATATAATAAACCTTGGGTCTCTCCACCTTCCTCATGGTAATGTTGGGTCTTATATAATACAACCTTGGGTCTCTCCACCTTCCTCATGGTAATGTTGGGTCTTATAATAAACCTTGGGTCTCTCCACCTTCCTCATGGTAATGTTGGGTCATATAATAAACCTTGGGTCTCTCCACCTTCCTCATGGTAATGTTGGGTCATATAATAAAACTTGGGTCTCTCCACCTTCATCATGGTAATGTTGGGTCATATAATAAACCTTGGGTCTCTTCCTCTCCATCTTTCTCATGGTAATGTTGGGTCTTATAATAAACCTTGGGTCTCTCCACCTTCATCATGGTAATGTTAGGTCTATAATAAACCTTGGGTCTCTCCACCTTCATCATGGTAATGTTGGGTCTTATAATAAACCTTGGGTCTCTCCACCTTCCTCATGGTAATGTTGGGTCATATAATAAACCTTGGGTTTCTCCACCTTCCTCATGGTAATGTTGGGTCTATAATAAACCTTGGGTCTCTCCATCTTCCTCATGGTAATGTTGGGTATTATAATAAACCTTGGGTCTCTCCACCTTCATCATGGTAATGTTGGGTCTATAATAAACCTTGTGTCTCTCCACCTTCCTCATGGTAATGTTGGGTCTATAATAAACCTTGGGTCTCTCCACCTTCATCATGGTAATGTTGGGTCTTATAAAAAACCTTGGGTCTCTCGAACCTTCCTCATGGTAATGTTGGGTCATATAATAAACCTTGGGTCTCTCCACCTTCCTCATGGTAATGTTGGGTATATAATAAACCTTGGGTCTCCAAACCTTCCTCATGGTAATGTTGGGTCTTATAATAAACCTTGGGTCTCTCCATCTCCAGCATCCTCATGGTAATGTTGGGTCATATAATAAACCTTGGATCTCTTCCTCTCCATCTTTCTCATGGTAATGTTGGGTCTTATAATAAACCTTCGGTCTCTCCACCTTCATCATGGTAATGTTGGGTCATATAATAAACCTTGGGTCTCTTCCTCTCCATCTTTCTCATGGTAATGTTGGGTCTTTTAATACACCTTGGGTCTCTCCACCTTCCTCATGGTAATGTTGGGTCTTATAATAAACCTTGGGTCTCTCCACCTTCCTCATGGTAATGTTGGGTCATATAATAAACCTTGGGTCTCTCCTCCTTCCTCATGGTAATGTTGGGTCTATAATAAACCTTGGGTCTCTCCACCTTCCTCATGGTAATGTTGGGTATATAATAAACCTTGGGTCTCCAAACCTTCCTCATGGTAATGTTGGGTCTTATAATAAACCTTGGGTCTCTCCATCTCCAGCATCCTCATGGTAATGTTGGGTCATATAATAAACCTTGGATCTCTTCCTCTCCATCTTTCTCATGGTAATGTTGGGTCTTATAATAAACCTTCGGTCTCTCCACCTTCATCATGGTAATGTTGGGTCATATAATAAACCTTGGGTCTCTTCCTCTCCATCTTTCTCATGGTAATGTTGGGTCTTTTAATACACCTTGGGTCTCTCCACCTTCCTCATGGTAATGTTGGGTCTTATAATAAACCTTGGGTCTCTCCACCTTCCTCATGGTAATGTTGGGTCATATAATAAACCTTGGGTCTCTCCTCCTTCCTCATGGTAATGTTGGGTCTATAATAACCCTTGGGTCTCTCTACCTTCCTCATGGTAATGTTGGGTCTATAACAAACCTTGAGTCTCTTCCTCTCCACCTTCCTCATGGTAATGTTGGGTCTTATAATAAACCTTGGGTCTCTCCACCTTCCTCATGGTAATGTTGGGTCTTATAATAAACCTTGGGTCTCTCCACCTTCCTCATGGTAATGTTGGGTCATATAATAAACCTTGGGTTTCTCCACCTACCTCATGGTAATGTTGGGTCTATAATAAACCTTGGGTCTCTCCATCTTCCTCATGGTAATGTTGGGTATTATAATAAACCTTGGGTCTCTCCACCTTCATCATGGTAATGTTGGGTCTATAATAAACCTTGTGTCTCTCAACCTTCCTCATGGTAATGTTGGGTCTATAATAAACCTTGGGTCTCTCCACCTTCATCATGGTATTGTTGGGTCTTATAATAAACCTTGGGTCTCTCCACCTTCCTCATGGTAATGTTGGGTCATATAATAAACATTGGGTCTCTCCACCTTCCTCATGGTAATGTTGGGTCATATAATAAACCTTGGGTCTCTCCACCTTCATCATGGTAATGTTGGGTCATATAATAAACCTTGGGTCTCTCCACCTTCCTCATGGTAATGTTGGGTCTTATAATAAACCTTGGGTCTCTCCACCTTCCTCATGGTAATGTTGGGTCATATAATAAACCTTGGGTCTCTTCCTCTCCATCTTCTCATGGTAATGTTGGGTCTTATAATAAACCTTGGGTCTCTCCACCTTCATCATGGTAATGTTAGGTCTATAATAAACCTTGGGTCTCTCCACCTTCATCATGGTAATGTTGGGTCTTATAATAAACCTTGGGTCTCTCCACCTTCCTCATGGTAATGTTGGGTCATATAATAAACCTTGGGTTTCACCACCTTCCTCATGGTAATGTTGGGTCTATAATAAACCTTGGGTCTCTCCATCTTCCTCATGGTAATGTTGGGTATTATAATAAACCTTGGGTCTCTCCACCTTCCTCATGGTAATGTTGGGTCATATAATAAACCTTGGGTCTCTCCACCTTCCTCATGGTAATGTTGGGTCATATAATAAAACTTGGGTCTCTCCACCTTCATCATGGTAATGTTGGGTCATATAATAAACCTTGGGTCTCTTCCTCTCCATCTTTCTCATGGTAATGTTGGGTCTTATAATAAACCTTGGGTCTCTCCACCTTCATCATGGTAATGTTAGGTCTATAATAAACCTTGGGTCTCTCCACCTTCATCATGGTAATGTTGGGTCTTATAATAAACCTTGGGTCTCTCCACCTTCCTCATGGTAATGTTGGGTCATATAATAAACCTTGGGTTTCTCCACCTTCCTCATGGTAATGTTGGGTCTATAATAAACCTTGGGTCTCTCCATCTTCCTCATGGTAATGTTGGGTATTATAATAAACCTTGGGTCTCTCCACCTTCATCATGGTAATGTTGGGTCTATAATAAACCTTGTGTCTCTCCACCTTCCTCATGGTAATGTTGGGTCTATAATAAACCTTGGGTCTCTCCACCTTCATCATGGTAATGTTGGGTCTTATAAAAAACCTTGGGTCTCTCGAACCTTCCTCATGGTAATGTTGGGTCATATAATAAACCTTGGGTCTCTCCACCTTCCTCATGGTAATGTTGGGTATATAATAAACCTTGGGTCTCCAAACCTTCCTCATGGTAATGTTGGGTCTTATAATAAACCTTGGGTCTCTCCATCTCCAGCATCCTCATGGTAATGTTGGGTCATATAATAAACCTTGGATCTCTTCCTCTCCATCTTTCTCATGGTAATGTTGGGTCTTATAATAAACCTTCGGTCTCTCCACCTTCATCATGGTAATGTTGGGTCATATAATAAACCTTGGGTCTCTTCCTCTCCATCTTTCTCATGGTAATGTTGGGTCTTTTAATACACCTTGGGTCTCTCCACCTTCCTCATGGTAATGTTGGGTCTTATAATAAACCTTGGGTCTCTCCACCTTCCTCATGGTAATGTTGGGTCATATAATAAACCTTGGGTCTCTCCTCCTTCCTCATGGTAATGTTGGGTCTATAATAACCCTTGGGTCTCTCTACCTTCCTCATGGTAATGTTGGGTCTATAACAAACCTTGAGTCTCTTCCTCTCCACCTTCCTCATGGTAATGTTGGGTCTTATAATAAACCTTGGGTCTCTCCACCTTCCTCATGGTAATGTTGGGTCTTATAATAAACCTTGGGTCTCTCCACCTTCCTCATGGTAATGTTGGGTCATATAATAAACCTTGGGTTTCTCCACCTACCTCATGGTAATGTTGGGTCTATAATAAACCTTGGGTCTCTCCATCTTCCTCATGGTAATGTTGGGTATTATAATAAACCTTGGGTCTCTCCACCTTCATCATGGTAATGTTGGGTCTATAATAAACCTTGTGTCTCTCAACCTTCCTCATGGTAATGTTGGGTCTATAATAAACCTTGGGTCTCTCCACCTTCATCATGGTATTGTTGGGTCTTATAATAAACCTTGGGTCTCTCCACCTTCCTCATGGTAATGTTGGGTCATATAATAAACATTGGGTCTCTCCACCTTCCTCATGGTAATGTTGGGTCATATAATAAACCTTGGGTCTCTCCACCTTCATCATGGTAATGTTGGGTCATATAATAAACCTTGGGTCTCTCCACCTTCCTCATGGTAATGTTGGGTCTTATAATAAACCTTGGGTCTCTCCACCTTCCTCATGGTAATGTTGGGTCATATAATAAACCTTGGGTCTCTTCCTCTCCATCTTCTCATGGTAATGTTGGGTCTTATAATAAACCTTGGGTCTCTCCACCTTCATCATGGTAATGTTAGGTCTATAATAAACCTTGGGTCTCTCCACCTTCATCATGGTAATGTTGGGTCTTATAATAAACCTTGGGTCTCTCCACCTTCCTCATGGTAATGTTGGGTCATATAATAAACCTTGGGTTTCACCACCTTCCTCATGGTAATGTTGGGTCTATAATAAACCTTGGGTCTCTCCATCTTCCTCATGGTAATGTTGGGTCTTATAATAAACCTTGGGTCTCTCCACCTTCCTCATGGTAATGTTGGGTCTTATAATAAACCTTGGGTCTCTCCACCTTCCTCATGGTAATGTTGGGTCATATAATAAACCTTGGGTTTCTCCATCTACCTCATGGTAATGTTGGGTCTATAATAAACCTTGGGTCTCTCCATCTTCCTCGTGGTAATGTTGGGTATTATAATAAACCTTGGGTCTCTCCACCTTCATCATGGTATTGTTGGGTCTTATAATAAACCTTGGGTCTCTCCACCTTCCTCATGGTAATGTTGGGTCTTATAATAAACCTTGGGTCTCTCCACCTTCCTCATGGTAATGTTGGGTCATATAATAAACCTTGGGTCTCTTCCTCTCCATCTTCTCATGGTAATGTTGGGTCTTATAATAAACCTTGGGTCTCTCCACCTTCATCATGGTAATGTTAGGTCTATAATAAACCTTGGGTCTCTCCACCTTCATCATGGTAATGTTGGGTCTTATAATAAACCTTGGGTCTCTCCACCTTCCTCATGGTAATGTTGGGTCATATAATAAACCTTGGGTTTCACCACCTTCCTCATGGTAATGTTGGGTCTATAATAAACCTTGGGTCTCTCCATCTTCCTCATGGTAATGTTGGGTATTATAATAAACCTTGGGTCTCTCCACCTTCCTCATGGTAATGTTGGGTCATATAATAAACCTTGGGTCTCTCCACCTTCCTCATGGTAATGTTGGGTCATATAATAAAACTTGGGTCTCTCCACCTTCATCATGGTAATGTTGGGTCATATAATAAACCTTGGGTCTCTTCCTCTCCATCTTTCTCATGGTAATGTTGGGTCTTATAATAAACCTTGGGTCTCTCCACCTTCATCATGGTAATGTTAGGTCTATAATAAACCTTGGGTCTCTCCACCTTCATCATGGTAATGTTGGGTCTTATAATAAACCTTGGGTCTCTCCACCTTCCTCATGGTAATGTTGGGTCATATAATAAACCTTGGGTTTCTCCACCTTCCTCATGGTAATGTTGGGTCTATAATAAACCTTGGGTCTCTCCATCTTCCTCATGGTAATGTTGGGTATTATAATAAACCTTGGGTCTCTCCACCTTCATCATGGTAATGTTGGGTCTATAATAAACCTTGTGTCTCTCCACCTTCCTCATGGTAATGTTGGGTCTATAATAAACCTTGGGTCTCTCCACCTTCATCATGGTAATGTTGGGTCTTATAAAAAACCTTGGGTCTCTCGAACCTTCCTCATGGTAATGTTGGGTCATATAATAAACCTTGGGTCTCTCCACCTTCCTCATGGTAATGTTGGGTATATAATAAACCTTGGGTCTCCAAACCTTCCTCATGGTAATGTTGGGTCTTATAATAAACCTTGGGTCTCTCCATCTCCAGCATCCTCATGGTAATGTTGGGTCATATAATAAACCTTGGATCTCTTCCTCTCCATCTTTCTCATGGTAATGTTGGGTCTTATAATAAACCTTCGGTCTCTCCACCTTCATCATGGTAATGTTGGGTCATATAATAAACCTTGGGTCTCTTCCTCTCCATCTTTCTCATGGTAATGTTGGGTCTTTTAATACACCTTGGGTCTCTCCACCTTCCTCATGGTAATGTTGGGTCTTATAATAAACCTTGGGTCTCTCCACCTTCCTCATGGTAATGTTGGGTCATATAATAAACCTTGGGTCTCTCCTCCTTCCTCATGGTAATGTTGGGTCTATAATAACCCTTGGGTCTCTCTACCTTCCTCATGGTAATGTTGGGTCTATAACAAACCTTGAGTCTCTTCCTCTCCACCTTCCTCATGGTAATGTTGGGTCTTATAATAAACCTTGGGTCTCTCCACCTTCCTCATGGTAATGTTGGGTCTTATAATAAACCTTGGGTCTCTCCACCTTCCTCGTGGTAATGTTGGGTCATATAATAAACCTTGGGTTTCTCCACCTACCTCATGGTAATGTTGGGTCTATAATAAACCTTGGGTCTCTCCATCTTCCTCATGGTAATGTTGGGTATTATAATAAACCTTGGGTCTCTCCACCTTCATCATGGTAATGTTGGGTCTATAATAAACCTTGTGTCTCTCAACCTTCCTCATGGTAATGTTGGGTCTATAATAAACCTTGGGTCTCTCCACCTTCATCATGGTATTGTTGGGTCTTATAATAAACCTTGGGTCTCTCCACCTTCCTCATGGTAATGTTGGGTCATATAATAAACATTGGGTCTCTCCACCTTCCTCATGGTAATGTTGGGTCATATAATAAACCTTGGGTCTCTCCACCTTCATCATGGTAATGTTGGGTCATATAATAAACCTTGGGTCTCTCCACCTTCCTCATGGTAATGTTGGGTCTTATAATAAACCTTGGGTCTCTCCACCTTCCTCATGGTAATGTTGGGTCATATAATAAACCTTGGGTCTCTTCCTCTCCATCTTCTCATGGTAATGTTGGGTCTTATAATAAACCTTGGGTCTCTCCACCTTCATCATGGTAATGTTAGGTCTATAATAAACCTTGGGTCTCTCCACCTTCATCATGGTAATGTTGGGTCTTATAATAAACCTTGGGTCTCTCCACCTTCCTCATGGTAATGTTGGGTCATATAATAAACCTTGGGTTTCACCACCTTCCTCATGGTAATGTTGGGTCTATAATAAACCTTGGGTCTCTCCATCTTCCTCATGGTAATGTTGGGTATTATAATAAACCTTGGGTCTCTCCACCTTCATCATGGTAATGTTGGGTCTATAATAAACCTTGGGTTTCACCACCTTCCTCATGGTAATGTTGGGTCTATAATAAACCTTGGGTCTCTCCATCTTCCTCATGGTAATGTTGGGTATTATAATAAACCTTGGGTCTCTCCACCTTCATCATGGTAATGTTGGGTCTATAATAAACCTTCTGTCTCTCCACCTTCCTCATGGTAATGTTGGGTCTATAATAAACCTTGGGTCTCTCCACCTTCATCATGGTAATGTTGGGTCTTATAATAAACCTTGGGTCTCTCCACCTTCCTCATGGTAATGTTTGGTCATATAATAAACCTTGGGTCTCTCCACCTTCCTCATGGTAATGTTGGGTCATATAATAAACCTTGGGTCTCTCCACCTTCATCATGGTAATGTTGGGTCATATAATAAACCTTGGGTCTCTTCCTCTCCATCTTTCTCATGGTAATGTTGGGTCTTATAATAAACCTTGGGTCTCTTCCTCTCCATCTTTCTCATGGTAATGTTGGGTCTTATAATAAACCTTGGGTCTCTCCACCTTCATCATGGTAATGTTAGGTCTATAATAAACCTTGGGTCTCTCCACCTTCATCATGGTAATGTTGGGTCTTATAATAAACCTTGGGTCTCTCTACCTTCCTCATGGTAATGTTGGGTCATATAATAAACCTTGGGTTTCTCCATCTTCCTCATGGTAATGTTGGGTCTATAATAAACCTTGGGTCTCTCCATCTTCCTCATGGTAATGTTGGGTATTATAATAAACCTTGGGTCTCTGGATCTTCATCATGGTAATGTTGGGTCTATAATAAACCTTGTGTCTCTCCACCTTCCTCATGGTAATGTTGGGTCTATAATAAACCTTGGGTCTCTCCACCTTCATCATGGTAATGTTGGGTCTTATAATAAACCTTGGGTCTCTCCACCTTCCTCGTGGTAATGTTGGGTCATATAATAAACCTTGGGTCTCTCCACCTTCCTCATGGTAATGTTGGGTCATATAATAAACCTTGGGTCTCTCCACCTTCATCATGGTAATGTTGGGTCTTATAATAAACCTTGGGTCTCTCCACCTTCCTCATGGTAATGTTGGGTCATATAATAAACCTTGGGTCTCTCCACCTTCCTCATGGTAATGTTGGGTATATAATAAACCTTGGGTCTCCACACCTTCCTCATGGTAATGTTGGGTCTTATAATACACCTTGGGTCTCTCCACCTTCCTCATGGTAATTTTGGGTCTTTTAATACACCTTGGGTCTCTACCTTCCTCATGGTAATGTTGGGTCTTATAATAAACCTTGGGTCTCTTCCTCTCCATCTTTCTCATGGTAATGTTTGGTCTTATAATAAACCTTGGGTCTCTCCACCTTCCTCATGGTAATGTTGGGTCATATAATAAACCTTGGGTCTCTCCACCTTCCTCATGGTAATGTTGGGTCTATAATAACCCTTGGGTCTCTCTACCTTCCTCATGGTAATGTTGGGTCTATAACAAACCTTGAGTCTCTTCCTCTCCACCTTCCTCATGGTAATGTTGGGTATATAATAAACCTTGGGTCTCCACACATACCTCATGGTAATGTTGGGTCTTATAATAAACCTTGGGTCTCTCCACCTTCCTCATGGTAATGTTGGGTCTTATAATACACCTTGGGTCTCTCCACCTTCCTCATGGTAATGTTGTGTCTTATAATAAACCTATGGTCTCTCCCTCTCCTCCTTCCTCATGGTAAAGTTAGGTCTTATAATAAACCTTGGGTCTCTCCACCTTCCTCATGGTAATGTTGGGTCTTAAAATACACCTTGGGTCTCTCCACCTTCCTCATGGTAATGTTGTGTCTTATAATAAACCTATGGTCTCTCCCTCTCCTCCTTCCTCATGGTAAAGTTAGGTCTTATAATAAACCTTCGGTCTCTCCAATTCCTAATGGTAATGTTGGGTCTTATAATACACCTTTGGTCTCTCCACCTTCCTCATGGTAATGTTGGGTCTTTTAATACACCTTGGGTCTCTCCACCTTCCTCATGGTAATGTTGGGTCTTATAATAAACCTTGGGTCTCTCCACCTTCCTCATGGTAATGTTGGGCCATATAATAAACCTTGGGTCTCTCTACCTTCATCATGGTAATGTTGGGTCTTATAATAAACTTTGGGTCTCTCCAACTTCATCATGGTAATATTGGGTCTTATAATAAACCTTGGGTCTCTCCACCTTCCTCATGGTAATGTTGGGTCATATAATAAACCTTGGGTTTCTCCACCTTCCTCATGGTAAAGTTGGGTCTATAATAAACCTTGGGTCTCTCCACCTTCATCATGGTAATGTTGGGTCTTATAATAAACCTTGGGTCTCTCCACCTTCCTCATGGTAATGTTGGGTCATATAATAAACCTTGGGTCTCTCCACCTTCCTCATGGTAATGTTGGGTCATATAATAAACCTTGGGTCTCTCCACCTTCCTCATGGTAATGTTGGGTCATATAATAAACCTTGGGTCTCTCCACCTTCATCATGGTAATGTTGGGTCTTATAATAAACCTTGGGTCTCTCCACCTTCCTCATGGTAATGTTGGGTCATATAATAAACCTTGGGTCTCTCCACCTTCCTCATGGTAATGTTGGGTATATAATAAACCTTGGGTCTCCACACCTTCCTCATGGTAATGTTGGGTCATATAATAAACCTTGGGTCTCTCCACCTTCCTCATGGTAATGTTGGGTCTTATAATACACCTTGGGTCTCTCCACCTTCCTCATGGTAATGTTGGGTCTTTTAATACACCTTGGGTCTCTCCACCTTCCTCATGGTAATGTTGGGTCTTATAATAAACCTTGGGTCTCTCCACCTTCCTCATGGTAATGTTGGGTCTTTTAATACACCTTGGGTCTCTCCATCTCCACCTTCCTCATGGTAATGTTGGGTCATATAATAAACCTTGGGTCTCTTCCTCTCCATCTTTCTCATGGTAATGTTGGGTCTTATAATAAACCTTGGGTCTCTCCACCTTCCTCATGGTAATGTTGGGTCTTTTAATACACCTTGGGTCTCTCCACCTTCCTCATGGTAATGTTGGGTCATATAATAAACCTTGGGTCTCTCCACCTTCCTCATGGTAATGTTGGGTCTATAATAAACCTTGGGTCTCTCCACCTTCCTCATGGTAATGTTGGGTCTTATAATAAATCTTGGGTCTCTCCACCTTCCTCATGGTAATGTTGGGTCTATAATAAACCTTGGGTCTCTCCATCTTCCTCATGGTAATGTTGGGTCTATAATAAATCTTGGGTCTCTCCACCTTCATCATGGTAATGTTGGGTCTTATATTAAACCTTGGGTCTCTCCACCTTCCTCATGGTAATGTTGGGTCTTATAATAAACCTTGGGTCTCTCCCTCTCCACCTTCCTCATGGTAATGTTGGGTCTTATAATAAACCTTGGGTCTTTCCACCTTCCTCATGGTAATGTTGGGTCATATAATAAACCTTGGGTCTCTCCACCTTCCTCATGGTAATGTTGGGTCTTATAATTCACCTTGGGTCTCTCCACTTTCCTCATGGTAATGTTGGGTCTTATAATACACTGTCACAGGATCCAACGAAAGTGGCGCCTCCTCGGTCGGGCGGCGCTCGGCGGTCGTCGTCGCCGGCCTATTAGCTGCCACCGATCTTTGTTTCTGTGTCTTTTAGTTTTGTCTCTCTGTTCCGCACCTGTTTTGTGTCTGTCATTAGTGGGGGCTTATTTAATGTGTGTTTTCAGTTGGGATTTTGTGCGGGATTGTTTATTGTCCACGTTGTGTTTTCCAACAGTTTTGTCAAAGGATTTACCGGGCTGCGCTCCTTGCCTTTTGTGCCGTGGAATATATATTTTTTGTGTTTTATGGGAAAGTGTTTCTCCCAGGCAAACTTTGTGTAGCGCCCTGTGCTTTTCGGCGTTTGTGTGTGTCAGTTCATTAAAAGACACTCACCTCCAGCACCTCTGTCTCCTGCATCTGATTCCGCCTCTACACCAGTCCAAATCAGTCGTGACATACACCTTGGGTCTCTCCACCTTCCTCATGGTAATGTTGGGTCTTATAATAAACCTTGGGTCTCTCCATCTCCACCTTCCTCATGGTAATGTTGGGTCATATAATAAACCTTGGGTCTCTCCATCTTCCTCATGGTAATGTTGGGTCATATAATAAACCTTGGGTCTCTCCCTCTCTACCTTCATCATGGTAATGTTAGGTCTTATAATAAACCTTGGGTCTCTCCACCTTCATCACGGTAATGCTGGGTCTATAATAAACCTTGGGTCTCTCCACCTTCCTCATGGTAATGTTGGGTCATATAATAAACCTTGGGTCTCTCAACCTTCCTCATGGTAATGTTGGGTCATATAATAAACCTTGGGTCTCTCCACCTTCATCATGGTAATTTTGGGTCTTATAATAAACCTTGGGTCTCTCCACCTTCCTCATGGTAATGTTGGGTCATATAATAAACCTTGGGTCTCTCCACCTTCATCATGGTAATGTTGGGGCTTATAATAAACTTGTCTTTTTACGTTTACATTATGTCCTAGACAGGAAGCTCTTACTGTGAACACACACACAGATACAAACAAAGAACAGCTGTTGTAGTGTCTTGGAATCGAGCCACACTTGAGGATGTGTGTGTGTGTGTGTGTGTGTGTGTGTGTGTGTGTGTGTGTGTGTGTGTGTGTGTGTGTGTGTGTGTGTGTGTGTGTGTGTGTGTGTGTGTGCAGCAAGTTCTCACAGTCTCACTGCAGAATCCAATGTTTTTCCATAAACGTCACATTATGGAGGTTAAGTTTAGGCCTTGATACCGAATGATTAAAGCTACAGTATGTAACTTTTTGGGCGACACGACCAAATTCCCCGTCATTCTCATCGAAAGCAAGATTGAGAAGTGACAGTTCTACTTGTGCTATTTCTACTCATTCAGTTTTTTTTTTTTTTTGCTTTTTTTGCGTCTTTTACTTTCGGGTTTTGTACACCAGCTTCAAACAGCTGAAAATACATTATTTTGGGTTATTGAAACACAGTGGTTTAGATGGTGCAATGATTCTCAACACAATATATTGCTTGTTTTGCCACATAAACTAGTAGAATTTTAGCAACCAGGAAATGGCGGAGTGATTTCTGTATATTGTGCATTTAAGTTAAGGGTTCAGGTTCTGGATAGAGTTAAAATGAAAACAACTCCATGGTTAAGTCCAGGCATTAATTACAAATGGTTAAGTTAAGGGTTAAGCATAGATGTCATAGGCGTCGTAAGGATTGGACCAAGGCGCAGCGGGTAAAGTGCTCATCTTCTTAATTTATTTAAAGAAAACACTTTTAAACAAAATAAACAAATGACGAAAACAGTTCCATAAGGCTCCAAGGCTATACAGAAAATAACCACCCACAAAACACAAGTGAAAACAAACCCAACTAAATATGGCCTCCAATTAGAGACAACGACAACCAGCTGCCTCTATTTGGAGGTCGTTGCCAAAAACCAAACATAGAAATAGAAAACTAGATATAAACATAGAAATAGAAAACATAGAACCTAAACCAAAAACACCGAAACACACAAAACAAACTACAATGACAAATAACCCCTTTTACTGGTCAGGACGTAACAATAGACTTAAAATGAAAACAACTCCATGGTTAAGTCCAGGCATTAATTCCAAATGGTTAAGTTAAGGGTTAAGGTTCTGGATAGTGTTAAAATCCTCTAATAAAAAACGAGTGCCTAACACCGAGATTGTGAGGTTTTCTCCCGAAGTCCTGCTTACCTGGACGGACGTCACATTTCCCAGTGGATCTCGAGCAACCTGGCTGGTGTGTGTGTGATGTATCAGTCCTGATCCTATACCAGCTGGAGCGGGACATCGGTGTCAGAACCAAAACATCTCTGCTTAGCCACACTACACACACACACACACACACACACACACACACACACACACACACACACACACACACACACACACACACACACACACACACACACACACACACACACACTACACACAAACACACACACACAAAACCCCATAACAGTGTGAACGTGATATTACGTTTTTAGAGATGTTTACAAATGAATTCAAAATGAAAAGCTGAAATGCCTTGAGCCAATAGGTATTCAACCCCTTCGCTATGGCAAGCCTAAATAAGAACACAATTGCTTTAACATGTCACATAATAAGCTGCATGGTTTTTTAAACATGGTTCTTGAATGACTGCCTCATCTCTGTACGCCACACACATCTGGAAGGTCCCTCAGTCGAGCAATGAATTTAAAATACACATTCAACCACAAACACCGGGGAGGTTTTCCAATGATTCACAAAGATGGGTAAAAAAAAAAAAAGCAGACATTGAATATTCCGTTGAGTATGGTAAGGTTATTAATTACACTTTGGATGTTGTATCAATACACCCAGTCACTGCAAAGATACAGGCGCCCTTCCTAACTCAGCTGCCAGAGAGGAAGGAAACCACTCAGGGATTTCACCATAAGGCATAGTGACTTTAAAATAGTTAGAGTGTTGAATGGCTGTGATGGGAGAAAACTGAGGATGGATCAACAACATTGTAGTTACTCCACAATACTAACCTAAATAACAAAGTGAAAAGAAGGAAGACTGTGCAGAATCAAACATATTCCAAAACATGTCACTAAAGTAAAACTGCAAAAAATGTGGTAAAGAAATTAACTTTATGTCTTGAAAACAAAGCGTTATGTTTGGGGAAAATCCAACACGACAGATCACCGAGTACCACTCTTCATATTTTCAAGCGGTGGCAGTATCATGTTATGGGTATGCTTGTCATCGGCAAGGACTCGTTTTTTAGGATAAAAAGAAGCAGAATAGATCTAAGCACAGGCTAAATCCTGGAGGAAAACCTGCTTCAGTCAGCTTTCCAATCAAATCATATCAAATCACATTTTATTTGTCACATGCGCCGAATACAACAGGTGTAGCACCTTACCGTGAAATGCTTACTTACAAGCCCTTAACCAACAATGCAGTTCAAGAAACAGATTTACGAAAATGTTTATTAACTAAACTAAAGTAAAACATTTTATAAAAGTAACACAATAAAATAACAATAACAAGGCTATATACAGGGGGTACCGGTACCGAGTCAATGACACCACCTAGTATATAGGTCCTGGATGGCAGGAAGCTTGGCCCCAGTGATGAACTGGGCCGTACGCACTACCCTCTCTAGCGCCTTACGGTCGGATGCTGAGCAGTTACCATACCAGGCGGTGATGCAACCGGTCAGGATGCTCTCGATGGTGCAGCTGTAGAACCTTTTGAGGATCTGGGGACCCATGCCAAATCTTTTCAGTATCCTGAGGGGGAAAAGGTGTTGTCGTGCCCTCTTCACGATTGTCTCGGTGTGTTTGGACAGACACTGGGAGAAAAATTCACCTTTCAGCAGGAGAATAACCTAAAACACAAGGCCAAATATACACTGGAGTTGCTTACCAAGACAACATTGAATGTTCCTGAGTCACTTAATTACAGCTTTAAATCAGCTTTAAAATCTATGGCAAGACTTGAAAATGGCTGTCTAGCCATGATCTGGACAACTGGACAGAGCCAACTTGACAGCCAACTTGACCCTTTTTAAAGCATATTGTGAAATATTGTACAGTCAAGGTCAGCAAAGCTCTTAGAGACTTACCCAGAAAGACTCACAGCTATAATCAGTGCCAAATGTGATTCTAGCATGTTTTACTTATGTAATGAAGATAAAAATATATATATTTATATATATATATATATATTTATATTTATTTTTTTTACAAATGTTAGAATTTGTCTTCTACTTTGTGGAGTATTTTGTGTAGATCGTTGACAAAAAATGACAATTAAATATATTTGAATCCCACCTTGTAACACAACAAAATGTGGAAAAAGTCAAGGGGTGTGAAATCTTTCTGAAGGCACTGTATTACTACCTACCTACCTACCTACCTACCTACCTACCTACCTACCTACCTACCTACCCTACCTGCGTGCCCGCCTACCCACCCACCTACCTACCTACCTACCTACCTACCGCCAGCCTGCATACCTCTCTTCTGTTATTCTACGTGTTTTCTCCCCATGCCTCCCCCTCTCCCCCTCTCTCCTGCCTCCCCCTCTCTCCTGCCTCCCCCTCTCCCCCTCTCTCCTGCCTCCCCCTCTCCTCTGCCTCCCCCTCTCCCCCTCTCTCCTTTCTACCCCTCTCTCCTGCCTCCCCCTCTTCCCCTCTCCCCTTCTCTCCTGTCTCCCCCTGTCATCTGCCTCCCCATCTCCCCCTCTCCCCTGCCTCCCCCTATCCCCCTCTCCCCCTCTCTCCTGTCTCCCTCTCTCCCCTGCTTCCCCCATCCCCCTCTCCCCTTCTTCCCCCTATCCCCTTCTCTCCTGCCTCCCCCTCCCTCCTGCCTCCCCTTCTCCCCTCTCCCCTGCCTCCCCCTATCCCCTCTCCCCTTTAACTATTAACAGTGTATATGTTAACAGCCTGACAGACAGACGTCTCAGTACCATCTCTCTCTGACTGAAATAGACACCAGCCTGACAGACAGACGTCTCAGTACCATCTCTCTCTGACTGAAATAGACACCAGCCTGACAGTCAGACGTCTCAGTACCATCTCTCTCTGACTGAAATAGACACCAGCCTGACAGTCAGACGTCTCAGTACCATCTCTCTCTGACTGAAATAGACACCAGCCTGACAGTCAGACGTCTCAGTACCATCTCTCTCTGACTGAAATAGACACCAGCCTGACAGTCAGACGTCTCAGTACCATCTCTCTCTGACTGAAATAGACACCAGCCTGACAGTCAGACGTCTCAGTACCATCTCTCTCTGACTGAAATAGACACCAGCCTGACAGACAGACGTCTCAGTACCATCTCTCTCTGACTGAAATAGACACCAGCCTGACAGACAGACGTCTCAGTACCATCTCTCTGTGACTGAAATAGACACCAGCCTGACAGACAGACGTCTCAGTACCATCTCTCTCTGACTGAAATAGACACCAGCCTGACAGTCAGACGTCTCAGTACCATCTCTCTCTGACTGAAATAGACACCAGCCGACAGACAGACGTCTCAGTACCATCTCTCTCTGACTGAAATAGACACCAGCCTGACAGACAGACGTCTCAGTACCATCTCTCTGACTGAAATAGACACTAGCCTGACAGTCAGACGTCTCAGTACCATCTCTCTCTGACTGAAATAGACACCAGCCTGACAGACAGACGTCTCAGTACCATCTCTCTCTGACTGAAATAGACACCAGCCTGACAGTCAGACGTCTCAGTACCATCTCTCTCTGACTGAAATAGACACCAGCCTGACAGACAGACATCTCAGTACCATCTCTCTCTGACTGAAATAGCTCTCTCTACTCTCCTCTTAGTTATCACGAGCACGTCTCAACCCCACTGTGCAGAGTCACGGTGGGGGCACGGCCCAGAGTGCCGTTGGGCTCTCCAGCGCAGCTCACCCTCCTCATTACAGCTCAGCCGCAGAGAGAGAGGGTCAGGACATACACACACACAGGCAAACGCACACACACACACACACACACACACACACACACACACACACACACACACATACACACAGTCAGACAGCGAGAAAGAGAGGGTCAGGACAGTCAGCCCATCTCTCATCTCCTTCTTCCACCGACCCTCCTAATGCCGGTGGTGGCGAGGTGTCCAGGTTAGGGGGTCATCATGGAGATCTCTCTCCCTCAGCCAAACAGAGCGCTGTACCACAATCCTCTCTGTTGTTGGGAGGGGAAGTAGCAACACACATCCCTGCTGAAAAAACAGCAGAAACCAGCATACATTTCATGTTGGTCTATGCTGGTCAAGCTGGTCTAGTTATGCTGGCAGACCAGCCTTCGTTTTGTTTTCGCTGGTGACCAGCCTTCGTTGTGTTTTTGCTGGTGACCTGCCTTCATTTGTTTTCGCTGGTGACCAGCCTTCGTCGTGTTTTCGCTGGTGACGAGCCTTCACTGCATTTTGTTTTCCCGAGCGAGAAAGAGAGCCAGAGGCTGAGAAAGAGAGATAATGAAGGCTGAGTGACTAGAGAGAGACGTAATGAAGGCTGAGTGACCAGAGAGAGAGATAATGAGAGAGCTGAGTCAGCGAGAGAGAGACAGAGATGAGAGAGCTGAGTCGCGAAGGGATGCCGGTCTATGATGTTTTTTTTTCTAATGCGATGGGCAAGTCTCTCACTGATACTGTGCTGAAAATAATCTCACCACCACCATCCATTCAGCCTAATGATTATATACAACATCATCACGTTATGTTATCCTAACAGCTAGCATCACGGTGTGTTAGTCTAACAGCTAGCATCATGGTGTGTTAGTATAACAGCTAGCATCACGTTATGTTAGGTTAACAGCTAGCATCACGTTATGTTAGCTTAACAGCTAGCATCATGGTGTGTTAGTCTAACAGCTAGCATCATGGTGTGTTAGTATAACAGCTAGCATCACGTTATGTTAGCTTAACAGCTAGCATCATGGTATGTTAGTCTAACAGCTAGCATCATGGTGGGTTAGTCTAACAGCTAGCATCATGGTGTGTTAGTCTAACAGCTAGCATCATGGTGTGTTAGTCTAACAGCTAGCATCACATTATGTTAGCCTAACAGCTAGCATCATGGTGTGTTAGTCTAACAGCTAGCATCATGGTGTGTTAGTCTAACAGCTAGTATCATGGTGTGTTAGTCTAACAGCTGTGGCTCAGTTGGTAGAGCATGGTGTTTGCAACGCCAGGGTTGTGGGTTCGATTCCCACGGGGGACCAGTACGGAAAAAAAAAATGTATGAAATGTATGCATTCACTACTGTAAGTCGCTCTGGATAAGAGCGTCTGCTAAATGACTCAAATGTAAAATGTGTGTTAGTCTAACAGCTAGCATCATGGTGTGTTAGTATAACAGCTAGCATCATGGTGTGTTACTATAACAGCTAGCATCATGGCGTTCCAAAAAAGTCTAACAGCTAGCATCATGGTGTGTTAGTATAACAGCTAGCGTCATGGTGTGTTAGTCTAACAGCTAGCATCATGGTGTGTTAGCCTAACAGCTAGCATCATGGTGTGTTAGTATAACAGCTAGCCTCTTCAGCGTCTCATCCCGTCAGCGGGATCAAAATCCAGCGAAAAATCATATCGCCATTAGCATAACAAAATTTAATAATTTGAAAATAATTTTTCGTTTTATAGATACACCTCTCCTGAATCGACCCACGTCGTCCGATTTCAAAAAGGCTTAACAGGAAAAGCAAATCATTAGATTATGTTAGAGGAGTCCATCGTAAAAAGCAGCAACATAGCCATTTTCCGACCAACCACATGCATCACAAATAACCAAAAAACAGCTAAATGCAGCACTAACCTTTTACAAACTTCATCAGATGACACACCTAGGACATCATGTTACACAATGCATGCATTCTTTTGTTCAATAAAGTTCATATTTATATATGAAAACAGCATTTTACATCGGCGTCTGACGTTGACTAACTATTTTCCCGTCAAAAGCATCCGATGAAACAGTGCTACAATTTACTAAATTACTATTCGAAAACATGTTTAAAATGTAATATTGTCATTCTAAGATTTATAGATGAATATCTCTTGAAAGCACCTGTCATACCAGATTTAAAAATAACTTTACTGGGTAATCACACTTAGCGATAAAAGGGGATGCGATACTCAGAAAATTAGCTAGTAAATACAGCTCGGCGCCATCTTGGAACAATCGCATATCACATCTAATGTTGTATAATATTGTCAATAATCCCTTACCTTTAGTTGTCTTCATCAGAAAGCACTTCCAGGAATCCCAGGTCCACAACAGATGTATTTTCGGTCGAAAAAGTCCATCCTTTATGTTCCATTAGCTTGCTGTTGTTAGTGCGTCCGAAGGGCGTATCCAACTAATCTGCCTTGCGCGCCACAGTGGTTTCGAAATAATACTTTTTTTTCACATTTAGGTTCGTTCAAACATGTCAAACGTTGTATAACATAAATCTTCAGGGCCTGTTTCAACAAGAGAGCCAATAAGATTCGAGGGGGACGATTTCAATGTGTTTCAAAACGTTTCCAAAGGTGGGGGTAGACAGGGCCGTCATAATGGTGATGGCCCTCCCGCTGTGACCAATTTCCAACGCGTCTCATTCACTGAGTTTCGACAGTAGAAGGCTCAAAACACTTTGTAAAGACTGGCGACATCTTGTGGAAGCAATAGGAAGTGCTCAATAAACGATATCTCACGGTGTGATTATAGGCGACGACGTGAAGTTGAGTCCACAATTCAGAATTCCACTTCCTGGTTCAATCGGTCTCGGGGTTTTGACTGCCATATGAGTTCTGTTATACACACAGACACCATTCAAACAGTTTTAGAAACTTTAGGGTGTTTTCTATCCACAGGTATTAATTATATGCATATCCTAGCTTCTGAGTATGATTAGTAGGGCGTTGAAAATGGGCACGAATTTTTTCCAAAATGCGCTGTGGCGCCCCCTATCCTAGGGTAACGTCAAGAGGCTAGCATCATGGTGTGTTAGTATAACAGCTAGCATCATGGTGTTCCAAAAAAGTCTAACAGCTAGCATCATGGTGTGTTAGTATAACAGCTAGCGTCATGGTGTGTTAGTCTAACAGCTAGCATCATGGTGTGTTAGCCTAACAGCTAGCATCATGGTGTGTTAGTATAACAGCTAGCATCATGGTATGTTAGCCTAACAGCTAGATGTGTGGAGGGACCTCCTGCCAGGCAAGGATCTGTGCTTTATTTCCCGTTTATTGGTTGGTTAGTTGAAAAGGGGAAGAAAAGCTTACACTGAGCTGTTTGGCATTCCTCAGTGGTTGCCAGTTAAACCGATCGCTCTGTAGTGTTAATAGCATAAACTAATACCATTCACATCAATTATTAACTTCCCTGCAGACCACTAACATAGCCAAAGTGGATTTACAATGCTTCTCAATCCCCCTGGCGGGCGGCTTCCCTTCCACTCTGCTCTCTCTCTCTCTCTCTCTCTCGCTCTCTCTCTCTCTTTCTCTCTCTCTTTCACTCCCTCTTTCTCTCTCTCTTTCACTCCCTCTATCTCTCTTTCTCTCTCTCTCTCTTTCTCTCTCACGCTCTCTCTCAGACAGACAGACAGACAGACAGACAGACAGACAGCAGACAGACCGTAGCCTGTACATCAGTAGTCATCTCCTCTAAAGGTGTCAGTATGCTGCAGTTCGGCTGGCTCCTAGCCAGGAAGTTAGAGGTAGTTTTGCGAGTCAATGCTAACTAGTGCTAGCTCAGTCATTGGAAGTCTATGGGTATCTGCTACCATTCTACCTATAACTTTTTTCATACTGTCTAACAGTCTCAATTTGGTGATTTCTTGGTTGGTGAGCGGTATGTTACATTTTATGTTCCTTTTGATGGAACCTTTCTTGCCTTGTCTCTTAGCTTGTTCACAAGCTTTGTGGAAGTTACCTGTGGCGCTGATGTTTAGGCCGAGGTGTGTATCGTTTTTTGTGTGCTCTAGGGCGATGGTGTCTAGATGGAATTTATATTTGTGGTCCTGGAGACTGGACCTTTTTTGGAACACCATCTCGCTCTCTCTTCTCTATTCCCCTCTCTCTCTCTCTCCCCATCTCTCTCTCTCTCTCTCTCTCTCTCTCTCTCTTTCTCTCTCTCTCAAATCAAATCAAAATCAAATCAAATGTATTTATATAGCCCTTCGTACATCAGCTGATATCTCAAAGTGCTGTACAGAAACCCAGCCTAAAACCCCAAACAGCAAGCAATGCATGTGAAAGAAGCACGGTGGCTAGGAAAAACTCCCTAGGAAAAACTCCCTAGAAAGGCCAAAAACCTAGGAAGAAACCTAGAGAGGAACCAGGCTATGAGGGGTGGCCAGTCCTCTTCTGGCTGTGCAGGGTGGATATTATAACAGAACATGGTCAAGATGTTAAAATGTTCATAATTGACCAGCATGGTCAAATAATAATAATCATAGTAGTTGTCGAGGGTGCAACAAGCACGTCCGGTGAACAGGTCAGGGTTCCATAGCCGCAGGCAGAACAGTTGAAACTGGAGCAGCAGCACGGCCAGGTGGACTGGGGACAGCAAGGAGTCATCATGCCAGGTAGTCCTGAGGCATGGTCCTAGGGCTCAGGTCCTCCGAGAGAAAGACAGAAAGAGAGAAAGAGAGAATTAGAGAGAGCATATTTAAATTCACACAGGACACCGGATAAGACAAGATAAATACTCCAGATGTAAGAGACTGACCCTAGCCCCCCGACACATAAACTACTGCAGCATAAATACTGGAGGCTGAGACAGGAGGGATCAGAAGACGCTGTGGCCCCATCCGATGATACCCCCGGACAGGGCCAAACAGGCAGGATATAACCCCACCCACTTTGCCAAAGCACAGCCCCCACACCACTAGAGGGATGTATCCAACCACCAACTTACCGTCCTAAGACAAGGCCGAGTATAGCCCACAACGATCTCCCCCATGGCACAACCCAAGGGGGGGGCGTCAACCCAGACAGGAAGACCACATCAGTGACTCAACCCACTCAAGTGACGCACCCCTCCCATGGACGGCATGGAAGAACACCAGTAAGCCAGTGACTCAGCCCCTGTAATAGGGTTAGAGGCAGAGAATCCCAGTGGAAAGAGGGGAACCGGCAAGGCAGAGACAGCAAGGGCGGTTCGTTGCTCCAGCCTTTCCGTTCACCTTCACACTCCTGGGCCAGACTATACTTAATCATAGGACCTACTGAAGAGATAAGTCTTCAGTAGAGACTTAAAGGTTGAGACTGAGTCTGCGTCTCTCACATTGGTAGGCAGACCATTCCATAAAAATGGAGCTCTATAGGAGAAAGCCCTACCTCCAGCCATTTGCTTAGAAATTCTAGGGACAATTAGGAGGCCTGCGTCTTGTGACCGTAGCGTACGTGTAGGTATGTACGGCAGGACCAAATCGGAAAGATAGGTAGGAGCAAGCCCATGTAATGCTTTGTAGGTTAGCAGTAAAACCTTGAAATCAGCCCTTGCCTTAACAGGAAGCCAGTGTAGGGAGGCTAGCACTGGAGTAATATGATAACATTTTTTGGTTCTAGTCAGGATTCTAGCAGCCGTATTTAGCACTAACTGAAGTTTGTTTAGTGCTTTATCCGGGTAGCCGGAAAGTAGAGCATTGCAGTAGTCCAGCCTAGAAGTAACAAAGGCATGGATTAATTTTTCTGCGTCATTTTTGGACAGAAAGTTTCTGATTTTTGCAATGTTTTTGCAATGTCTCCCCATCTCTCTCTATCTCTCTCTCTCCATCTCTCTCTCTCCGCCCTATCTCTTTTCTCTATTAATCTCTCTCTCTCTCCATATATCTCTCTCTAAGAAGGGGTAACGGGAGAGATTTTTAAAACTTCTGGAGTAAACGTCTCCACTACACAGAGAGATTCTACATATAGATTGTTTTGCCTGTGAGATGATGATAGGTATACCCAGAAACCCTTTGACTCTAGCGGGCTGCTACAGTGGAATGCTGCGTTTCCATTCACACCCTCTCTCCATTCAATCCCTGTTGATTGAAAGTCAGGAAAGCTTCAGAAAGATGTGGCGAATACTTATAAGTCCTGTTACTGCTTTCACGTAGGATTTACGGTATTTTGTCTGTAAAAAAATAAAATAATTGGGAATTGTTTATATGAGCCCCTTGCAAACGTCCTAGTTTTACCACATTCTTGCTTGCGTACACGTTTTATACCTGTGGCGTGCCAGGGATGCGTGGTGGTGTGCAGATGTGGATGGGCGTCTAGTTGAATAAATCCATTGAAAACATACACAATGGAAAAGACACCCATTATTAATTTGTTTAGGCAGGTCCCAAGGAACATCATAAGACTAATAAAAATGTATTTTCAAAAGAACAGAATAGCATATTTATAGTTTATTTACGCCTACACTACTGTTCAAAAGTTTGGAGTCACTTAGAAATGTCCTTGTTTTTAAAAGAAAAAGCATTTTTTTTGGTCTGTTAAAATAACATCAAATTGATCAGAAATACAGTGTAGACATTGTTAATGTTGCAAATGACTATTGTAGCTGGAAACGGCAGATTTTTTATGGATCATCTACATAGGTGTACAGATAATGTTTTTTTATTTAACCTTCATTTAACTAGGCAAGTCAGTTAAGAATGGTTAACTGCCTTGTTCAGAACAACATTTTTACCTTGTCAGCTCGGGGATTTGATCCACCAACCTTTCGGTTACTGGCCTAACGCTCTAGCCACTAGGCTACCTGTAGCTGCCGCCATCAATAGTGAAGAGGCGACTCAGGGATGCTGGCCTTCTAGGCAGAGTTGCAGAGAAAAAGCCATATCTCAAACGTGCCAATAAAAAGAAAAGATTAAGATTGGCAAAAGAACACAGACACTGGATAGAGGAACTCTGCCTAGAAGGCCAGCATCCCGGAGTCGCCTCTTCACTGTTGACGTTGAGACTAGTGTTTTGCGGGTACTATTTAATGAAGCTGCCAGTTGAGGACTTGTGAGGCGTCTGTTTCTCAAACTAGACACTAATGTACTTGTCTGTGTTAGTACTTGTACTTGTCCTTGCTCAGTTGTGTACCGGGGCCTCCCACTCCTCTTTCTATTCTGGTTTGAGCCAATTTGCGCTGTTCTGTGAAGGGAGTAGTACACAGCGTTGTACCAAATCTTTAGTTTCTTGGCAATGTCTCGCAAGGAATTGCCTTCATTTCTCAGAACAAGAATAGACTGACGAATTTCAGAAGAAAGTGCTTTGTTTCTGGGCAGTTTGAGCCAGTAATCGAACCCACAAATGCTGATGCTCCAGATACTCAACTAGTCTAAAGAAGGCTAGTTTCATTGCTTCTTTAATCAGCACGACAGTTTTCAGCTGTGCTAACATAATTGCGAAAGGGTTTTCTAATGATTTAATTAGCCTTTTAAAATGATAATCTTGGATTAGCTAACACAACGTGCCACTGGAACACAGGAGTGATGGTTGCTGATAATGGGCCTCTGTACTCCTGTATAGATATTCCATAAAAAATCTGCTGTTTCCAGGCACAACAGTCATTTACAACATTAACTTCTATGGGCTATTCAAATACCTCAAAAATGCAAAAACTTCAATTTTTCAAACATATGACTATTTTACACCATTTTAAAGACAAGACTCTCGTTAATCTAACCACACTGTCCGATTTCAAAAAGGCTTTACAACGAAAGCAAAACATTAGATTATGTCAGCAGAGTACCCAGCCAGAAATAATCAGACACCCATTTTTCAAACTAGCATATAATGTCACATAAACCCAAACCACAGCTAAATGCAGCACTAACCTTTCATGATCTTCATCAAATGACAACCCTAGGACATTATGTTATACAATACATGCATGTTTTGTTCAATCAAGTTCATATTTATATCAAAAACCAACTTTTTACATTAGCATGTGACTAGCATGTGACTAGCATTCCCACCGAACACTGCCGGTGAATTTACTAAATTACTCACGATAAACATTCACAAAAATCATAACAATTATTTTAAGAATTATAGATACAGAACTCCTCTATGCACTCGATATGTCCGATTTTAAAATAGCTTTTCGGTGAAAGCACATTTTGCAATATTCTCAGTAGATAGCCCGGCATCACAGGGCTAGCTATTTAGACACCCAGCAAGTTTAGCACTCACCAAAGTCAGATTTACTATAAGAAAAATGTTATTACCTTTGCTGTTCTTCGTCAGAATGCACTCCCAGGACTTCTACTTCAATAACAAATGTTGGTTTGGTCCCAAATAATCCATTGTTATATCCAAATTGCGGCGTTTTGTTCGTGCGTTCAAGACACTATCCGAAAGGGTAAAGAAGGGTGACGAGCATGGCGCATTTCGTGACAAAAAATTTCAAAATATTCCATTACCATACTTCGAAGCATGTCAACCGCTGTTTAAAATCAATTTTTATGCCATTTTTCTCGTAAAAAAGCGATAATATTCCGACCGGGAAAGCCTGTATACATACAAAGCGAGAGAAAATAAATATATCTCGTGCCCTCGTGCACGAGCGTGAGTCTCAGAGTACTCTGACCAGCCACTATCCAAACGCGATAATGTGTTACAGCCAGAGGCTGCCTCGATATCATTCAGCTTTTTCCCGGGTTCTGAGAGCCTATGGGAGCCGTAGGAAGTGTCACGTTACGGCAAAGATCCTCAGTCTTCAATAAAAAGAGCCAAGATGAACAACAACTTGTCAGAGAGGGCGCCTCCTGTTTGGAATCTTCTCAGGTTTTTGCCTGCCATATGAGTTCTGTTATACTCACAGACACCATTCAAACAGTTTTAGAAACTTTAGGGTGTTTTCTATCCAAAGCCAATAATTATATGCATATTCTAGTTACTGGGCAGGAGTAGTAACCAGATTAAATCGGGTATGTTTTTTATCCGGCCGTGTCAATACTGCCCACTAGCCCTAACAGGTTAACAATGTTCTACATAGTATTTCTGATCAATTTGATGTTATTTTAAAGGCCTTTTTTTTCTCTTTCAAAAACAAGGACATTTCTAAGTGACCCCAAACTGTTGAACGGTAGTGTATGTTTCGAGTCTGTGCAGCCATGTCTGCGCTATCCAAATTAAATCAATAGTTTGTTAATTAAACAGATAAAACACACCTGTCCGGTCACAGTCAACACACATTTATTTATCATAAGAAGAATATGTAACGATCGTCTGACAGAGGGGACCAAGATGCAGCGTGGTAAGTGCTCATATTAACTTTAATGAATCACTTTAAATAACACAAGAAAACGAAAGCCAACAGTTCTGCCAGGTGAACACACAAGACAGAAAACAACTACCCACAAAAACCCAAAGGAAAACAGGCTGCCTAAGTATGGCTCCCAATCAGCGACAACGATGTACAGCTGTCCCTGATTGAGAGCCATACCAGGCCAAAACAAAGAAATACAAAAACATAGAAAAAAGGACATAGAATGCCCACCCTAGTCACACCCTGGCCTAACCAAAATAGAGAATAAAACCCTCTCTATGGCCAGGGCGTGACAGAATAATGGAATATAACTGAATAAAATACAAATAATATTTTTCCCACACAACTTGTGTCACAGGAACGTGTCATAAAAAAAACGGTTACATTTTGAAACAGAGACCATATTTCTTTCTTTTTATCCACGTTTTAATATCTTTCCTACACTCACTCCACTTTGTTAGGGAGCAGACGTAGGCTGTTATCTTCATCATGATACACATAAAAAATAATAGTCATCCTCTTTTCCAAAGTCTTGTGTTCATATTTCACAACCTCCGTGTGTGAGGACCGACGCCGGAGAAGAGGAGCAGATTACAGGGAGTAGAACATTTAATATGGAACAGACATCAAACAAGACAGCGACAGCATCAGAACCGCAAAGACAAACGAACATCAATCCTGAAGCAGGGGAACAGAGCTTGGGAACAGACAGATATAGGGGAGGTAATGACACAGGTAATGCTGGGGGAGACTGGCGCCTTCGAGCGCCAGGGTGGGGGAGCGGGAGCAGGCATGACACTGGGGGCTTTTGGAGTTGCTTATCGGTGATTAAGGCAAACAATAGGTCTACACTTGATTTTAGACTACATTACTACATTACTGAATGTTTCTGAATAGAGATAGAGGAACACTTGATTTAGACTACATTACTGAATGTTTCTGATCAGAGTTAGACGAACACTTGATTTAGACTACATTACTACATTACCGAATGTTTCTGATTAGATGAGCTACACAGCCTCCACTTATTTGCCCAACCAGAAACCAATTAACCAAATAGCCTACAGACAGACAGAGATTCAGTGAAAGAAAAATCACATTGATTGATTATCAGACAAGTCAGTGAAGTCACAGGCTGTTGGTCAGGGAGGAGGCCTAGGCTAACTAAACGACTGCGAGAGAAGATGAAAAATAATCCCCTTGTTTAGTAAAGTACATAACATGATGTGAAAAGGTTAGATGATCAGGAGCAGCACTCAGACCAACTTAGCGAACATTTCCCCAGCCTGACTGTGGCCGAACCAATGGGACCAACTTAGCGAACATTTCCCCAGCCTGACTGTGGCCTAACCAAGGGGACCAACTTAGCGAACATTTCCCCAGCCTGACTGTGGCCTAACCAAGGGGACCAACTTAGCGAACATTTCCCCAGCCTGACTGTGGCCTAACCAAGGGGACCAACTTAGCGAACATTTCCCCAGCCTGAATGTGGCCTAACCAAGGGGACCAACTTAGTGAACATTTCCCCGGCCTGACTGTGGCCTAACCAAGGGGACCAACTTAGCGAACATTTCCCCAGCCTGACTGTGGCCTAACCAAGGGGACCAACTTAGCGAACATTTCCCCAGCCTGACTGTGGCCTAACCAAGGGGACCAACTTAGTGAACATTTCCCCAGCCTGACAGTGGCCTAACCAAGGCGACCAACTTAGCGAACATTTCCCCAGCCTGACTGTGGCCTAACCAAGGGGACCAACTTAGCGAACATTTCCCCAGCCTGACTGTGGCCTAACCAAGGGGACCAACTTAGTGAACATTTCCCCAGCCTGACAGTGGCCTAACCAAGGGGACCAACTTAGCGAACATTTCCCCAGCCTGACTGTGGCCTAACCAAGGGGACCAACTTAGCAAACATTTCCCCAGCCTTACTGTGGCCTAACCAAGGGGACCAACTTAGCGAACATTTCCCCAGCCTGACTGTGGCCTAACCAAGGGGACCAACTTAGCGAACATTTCCCCAGCCTGACTGTGGCCTAACCAAAGGGACCAACTTAGCGAACATTTCCCCAGCCTGACTGTGGCCTAACCAAGGGGACCAACTTAGCGAACATTTCCCCAGCCTGACTGTGGCCTAACCAAGGGGACCAACTTAGTGAACATTTCCCCGGCCTGACTGTGGCCTAACCAAGGGGACCAACTTAGCGAACATTTCCCCAGCCTGACTGTGGCCTAACCAAGGGGACCAACTTAGCGAACATTTCCCCAGCCTGACTGTGGCCTAACCAAGGGGACCAACTTAGTGAACATTTCCCCAGCCTGACTGTGGCCTAACCAAGGGGACCAACTTAGCGAACATTTCCCCAGCCTGACTGTGGCCTAACCAAGGGGACTCACTGGGTTGCACGTGGGGTTTGGCCTCTTTCCAGTTTGGACATCTAGACACACCTGTAGAGTCGCCTGGTTGGCTGGCTGTAGACAGGAGATGGGGGAGGAGGGGTAGAAGGGGTTGGAAGGTGAGGGAGGGGTGAAGTGGGTAATTCCATCTTCTCCCATGATGCCCTGCACCAGTCTAGTCTGTTGCTATGGGGACTTTATCGTCCAGAGTTTAGAATCCGTTAACTAAGGGACACCCCCCCACCCCTTTCAGAGCGGATTAACTTGTTTTTGTTTGTTTTTCCAATGAATATCTGCTGGCCAGCATTAACGTAGTTCACCACTAATCCCAGACTACTGAGGGATGGAGGGAGGGATAGAGGGAGGGATAGAGGGATAGAGGGAGGGATGGAGGGAGAGAGGGAGGGAGGGATAGAGGGAGGGAGAGAGGGATAGAGGGAGGGATGGAGGGAGAGAGGGAGGGAGGGATAGAGGGAGAGGGAGGGATAGAGGGAGGGAGAGAGGGATAGAGGGAGGGATGGAGGGAGAGAGGGAGGGAGGGATAGAGGGAGGGAGGGATAGAGGGAGAGAGGGATGGTGGGATAGAGGGAGGGAGGGAGGGAGGGACAGAGGAGTGGTTGTGAATGTTAATGACCAGACACTTTTAAAGGCTAAATACCATCAGTCTGTCAGGATGGGAGGCCAGCTGTTCAGCACCATGGCTCTGGTTTATTTAAAACTTCATTAGAAATGCAGAATTACACAGGTAAACTGATGTGAACATTTACCTAAATATACAGACATCATCCTAGAATATGCCTGATTACTGGTATAGGCTCCCCATCAGTCCACCATAGGGAAGGCTCCCCATCAGAACACCATAGGGAAGGCTCCCCATCAGTCCACCATAGGGAAGGCTCCCCATCAGAACACCATAGGGAAGGCTCCCCATCAGAACACCATAGGGAAGGCCCCCCATCAGAACACCATAGGGAAGGCCCCCCATCAGAACACCATAGGGAAGGCTCCCCATCAGAACACCATAGGGAAGGCCCCCCATCAGAACACCATAGGGAAGGACCCCCATCAGAACAGCATAGGGAAGGCTCCCCATCAGTACACCATAGGGAAGGCTCCCCATCAGAACACCATAGGGAAGGCCCCCCATCAGAACACCAAAGGGAAGGCTCCCCATCAGTCCACCATAGGGAAGGCTCCCCATCAGAACACCATAGGGAAGGCTCCCCATCAGTCCACCATAGGGAAGGCTCCCCATCAGTCCACCATAGGGAAGGCTCCCCATCAGTCCACCATAGGGAAGGCTCCCCATCAGTCCACCATAGGGAAGGCCCCCCATCAGAACACCATAGGGAAGGCTCCCCATCAGAACACCATAGGGAAGGCTCCCCATCAGAACACCAAAGGGAAGGCTCCCCATCAGTCCACCATAGGGAAGGCTCCCCATCAGTCCACCATAGGGAAGGCTCCCCATCAGTCCACCATAGGGAAGGCTCCCCATCAGTCCACCATAAGGAAGGCTCCCGATCAGTCCACCATAGGGAAGGCTCCCCATCAGTCCACCATAGGGAAGGACCCCCATCAGAACACCATAGGGAAGGCTCCCCATCAGAACACCATAGGGAAGGCCCCCCATCAGAACACCAAAGGGAAGGCTCCCCATCAGTCCACCATAGGGAAGGCTCCCCATCAGTCCACCATAGGGAAGGCTCCCCATCAGAACACCATAGGGAAGGCTCCCCATCAGAACACCATAGGGAAGGCTCCCCATCAGAACACCATAGGGAAGGACCCCCATCAGAACACCATAGGGAAGGCTCCCCATCAGTCCACCATAGGGAAGGCTCCCCATCAGAACACCATAGGGAAGGCTCCCCATCAGAACACCATAGGGAAGGACCCCCATCAGAACACCATAGGGAAGGCTCCCCATCAGAACACCATAGGGAAGGACCCCCGTCAGAACACCAAAGGGAAGGCTCCCCATCAGTCCACCATAGGGAAGGCTCCCCATCAGTCCACCATAGGGAAGGCTCCCCATCAGAACACCATAGGAAGGCTCCCCATCAGTCCACCATAGCCGCTGTTCTCACGGTGATAGACCCCCTGACGACTCTTCATTAGATAACGAGTCCCATGTCAAATTAATGTTTGACCATGTATTCTGTTCTGATGTTCTGGTGTTCTGATGTTCCGTGTTCTGATGTTCCGTGTTCTGATGTTCCGTGTTCTGATGTTCCGCGTTCTAATGTTCTGATGTTCCGCGTTCCGCCTCGGCTTTGTCGCTGCACTTATCAGGGGATGTGTGTTTCAGCTGTGTGTGCGTGTGTGCGTGTGCGCGAGTGTGTGTGTGAAAGTGTGTGTGTGTGTGCGAGTGCGTGTGAGAGTCTGCGCATGTGCTAGTGTGTGCGGGCGTGTTTGAGTGAGTGAGTGAGTGTGTGTGTGTGTGTGTGTGTGTGTGGGCATGTGTGAGTGAGTGTGTGTGTGTGTGTGTGTGTGTGCGTGTGAGTGCGTGCGTGTGAGTGTGAGTGTGTGTGTGTGGGCATGTGTGAGTGAGTGTGTGTGTGGTGTGTGTGTGTGTGTGTGGGCTTATGTGAGTGTGAGTGAGTGTGAGTGTGCATGAGTGTGAGTGTGTGTGTGAGTGAGTGTGCGTGAGTGTGTGTGTGAGTGAGTGTGTGTGAGTGAGTGAGTGTGTCTGAGTGTGTGTGAGTGAGTGTGAGTGTGTGTGTGGGCTTGTGTGAGGGTGAGTGAGTGTGAGTGTGAGTGTTGGTGTGTGTGAGTCTGAGTGTGTGTGTGAGTGTGACGTGTGTGAGTGAGTGTGTGAGTGTGCGTGTGTGTGAGTGTGAGTGTGAGTTCGAGTGTGTGAGTGTGAGTTTGAGTGTGAGTGAGTGTGTGTGTGGGCGTGTGTGAGTGTGAGTGAGTATGAGTGTGAGTGTGAGTGTGTGTGTGGGCGTGTGTGAGTGAGTGTAAGAGTGTGAGTGAGTGTGAATGTGCGTGTGCGAGTGTGAGTGTGTGTGTGAGTGAGGGTGAGTGTGTGTGAGTGTGTGTGAGTGTGAGTGAATGTGTGTGAGAGTGTGAGTGTGGGGCGTGTGTGAGTGTGCATGTGTGAGTGTGTGTGTGTGAGTGTGAGTATGTGTGTGAGTGTGTGTGTGAGTGTGAGTGAGTGTGTGTGAGTGTGGGCATGTGTGTGTGTGAGTGTGAGTGAGAGTGTGAGTGTGTGTGTGTGAGTTTGAGTGAGTGTGTGTGAGGGTGTGTGTGAGTGTGTGTAGTGTGAGTGTGAGTGAGTGTGTGTGAGTGAGTGTGTGTGAGTGTTTGTTAGTGTGCGTGTGTGAGTGTGTGTGTGAGCGTGTGTGTGAGTGTGAGTGTGTGTGTGAGTGTGAGTGTTTGTGTGCGAGTGTGTGAGTGTGAGTTTGTGTGTGAGTGTGAGTGTGTGTGAGTGAGTGTGTGAGTGAGTGTGTGTGTGTGTGAGGGTGTGTGTGAGTGTGAGTGAGTGTGTGCGAGTGTGTGAGTGTGCAAGTGTGAGTGTGAGTTTGTGTGTGAGTGTGTGTGAGTGAGTGTGTGAGTGAGTGTGTGTGAGGGTGTGTGTGAGTGTGAGTGAGTGTGTGTGAGTGTCAGTTTGAGTGTGAGTGTTAGTGTGTGTGAGTGTGTGTGTGGTGGTGTGAGTGTGAGTGTGAGTGTGTACCTATCAGGCGACAGACGGGTATCAGGATGTGACACAGATTCCTTTAGTCCATCTTTAATATTCAAACATTCAAAGAGGAGAGAATGATGAGTGGTGTCCTGTTAGACTGTAGAACACGCTGTCTCTCTGTCTCCTACTGTGATGTCCTGCTAGACTGTAGAACACGCTGTCTCTCTGTCTCCCCTGTTAGACTGTAGAACACGCTGTCTCTCTGTCTCCCCTGTTAGACTGTAGAACACGCTGTCTCTCTGTCTCCCCTGTTAGACTGTAGAACACGCTGTCTCTCTGTCTCCTACTGTGGTCCCCTGTTAGACTGTAGAACACGCTGTCTCTCTGTCTCCTACTGTGGTCCCCTGTTAGACTGTAGAACACGCTGTCTCTCTGTCTCCTACTGTGATGTCCTGTTAGACTGTAGAACACGCTGTCTCTCTGTCTCCCCTGTTAGACTGTAGAACACGCTGTCTCTCTGTCTCCCCTGTTAGACTGTGGAACACGCTGTCTCTCTGTCTCCCCTGTTAGACTGTAGAACACGCTGTCTCTCTGTCTCCCCTGTTAGACTGTAGAACACGCTGTCTCTCTGTCTCCCCTGTTAGACTGTAGAACACGCTGTCTCTCTGTCTGCTACTGTGGTCCCCTGTTAGACTGTGGAACACGCTGTCTCTCTGTCTCCTACTGTGATGTCCTGTTAGACTGTAGAACACGCTGTCTCTCTGTCTCCCCTGTTAGACTGTAGAACACGCTGTCTCTCTGTCTCCCCTGTTAGACTGTAGAACACGCTGTCTCTCTGTCTCCCCTGTTAGACTGTAGAACACGCTGTCTCTCTGTCTCCTACTGTGATGTCCTGTTAGACTGTAGAACACGCTGTCTCTCTGTCTCTTACTGTGATGTCCTGTTAGACTGTAGAACACGCTGTCTCTCTGTCTCCTACTGTGATGTCGTGTTAGACTGTGGAACACGCTGTCTCTCTGTCTCCCCTGTTAGACTGTGGAACACGCTGTCTCTCTGTCTCCCCTGTTAGACTGTAGAACACGCTGTCTCTCTGTCTCCTACTGTGAAGTCCTGTTAGACTGTAGAACACGCTGTCTCTGTCTCCTACTGTGATGCCCTGTTAGACTGTAGAACACGCTGTCTCTCTGTCTCCCCTGTTAGACTGTAGAACACGCTGTCTCTCTGTCTCCCCTGTTAGACTGTAGAACACGCTGTCTCTCTGTCTGCTACTGTGATGTCCTGTTAGACTGTAGAACACGCTGTCTCTCTGTCTCCCCTGTTAGACTGTAGAACACGCTGTCTCTCTGTCTCCCCTGTTAGACTGTAGAACACGCTGTCTCTCTGTCTCCTACTGTGATGTCCTGTTAGACTGTGGAACACGCTGTCTCTCTGTCTCCTACTGTGATGTCCTGTTAGACTGTGGAACACGCTGTCTCTCTGTCTCCCCTGTTAGACTGTGGAACACGCTGTCTCTCTGTCTCCCCTGTTAGACTGTAGAACACGCTGTCTCTCTGTCTCCCCTGTTAGACTGTGGAACACGCTGTCTCTCTGTCTCCCCTGTTAGACTGTGGAACACGCTGTCTCTCTGTCTCCCCTGTTAGACTGTAGAACACGCTGTCTCTCTGTCTGCTACTGTGGTCCCCTGTTAGACTGTGGAACACGCTGTTCCTCTGTCTCCTACTGTGATGTCCTGTTAGACTGTGGAACACGCTGTCTCTCTGTCTCCCCTGTTAGACTGTGGAACACGCTGTCTCTCTGTCTCCTACTGTGATGTCCTGTTAGACTGTGGAACACGCTGTCTCTCTGTCTCCCCTGTTAGACTGTAGAACACGCTGTCTCTCTGTCTCCCCTGTTAGACTGTAGAACACGCTGTCTCTCTGTCTCCCCTGTATGACTGTAGAACACGCTGTCTCTCTGTCTCCTACTGTGATGTCCTGTTAGACTGTAGAACACGCTGTCTCTCTGTCTCCTACTGTGGTCCCCTGTTAGACTGTAGAACACGCTGTCTCTCTGCCTCCTACTGTGGTCCCCTGTTAGACTGTAGAACACGCTGTCTCTCTGTCTCCTACTGTGATGTCCTGTTAGACTGTAGAACACGCTGTCTCTCTGTCTCCCCTGTTAGACTGTAGAACACGCTGTCTCTCTGTCTCCCCTGTTAGACTGTGGAACACGCTGTCTCTCTGTCTCCCCTGTTAGACTGTAGAACACGCTGTCTCTCTGTCTCCCCTGTTAGACTGTAGAACACGCTGTGTCTCTGTCTCCCCTGTTAGACTGTAGAACACGCTGTCTCTCTGTCTCCTACTGTGATGTCCTGTTAGACTGTAGAACACGCTGTCTCTCTGTCTCTTACTGTGATGTCCTGTTAGACTGTAGAACACGCTGTCTCTCTGTCTCCTACTGTGATGTCGTGTTAGACTGTGGAACACGCTGTCTCTCTGTCTCCCCTGTTAGACTGTGGAACACGCTGTCTCTCTGTCTCCCCTGTTAGACTGTAGAACACGCTGTCTCTCTGTCTCCTACTGTGAAGTCCTGTTAGACTGTAGAACACGCTGTCTCTGTCTCCTACTGTGATGCCCTGTTAGACTGTAGAACACGCTGTCTCTCTGTCTCCCCTGTTAGACTGTAGAACACGCTGTCTCTCTGTCTCCCCTGTTAGACTGTAGAACACGCTGTCTCTCTGTCTGCTACTGTGATGTCCTGTTAGACTGTAGAACACGCTGTCTCTCTGTCTCCCCTGTTAGACTGTAGAACACGCTGTCTCTCTGTCTCCCCTGTTAGACTGTAGAACACGCTGTCTCTCTGTCTCCTACTGTGATGTCCTGTTAGACTGTGGAACACGCTGTCTCTCTGTCTCCCCTGTTAGACTGTGGAACACGCTGTCTCTCTGTCTCCCCTGTTAGACTGTAGAACACGCTGTCTCTCTGTCTCCCCTGTTAGACTGTGGAACACGCTGTCTCTCTGTCTCCCCTGTTAGACTGTGGAACACGCTGTCTCTCTGTCTCCCCTGTTAGACTGTAGAACACGCTGTCTCTCTGTCTCCTACTGTGATGTCCTGTTAGACTGTGGAACACGCTGTCTCTCTGTCTCCCCTGTTAGACTGTAGAACACGCTGTCTCTCTGTCTCCCCTGTTAGACTGTGGAACACGCTGTCTCTCTGTCTCCCCTGTTAGACTGTAGAACACGCTGTCTCTCTGTCTCCCCTGTTAGACTGTAGAACACGCTGTCTCTCTGTCTCCTACTGTGATGTCCTGTTAGACTGTAGAACACGCTGTCTCTCTGTCTCCCCTGTTAGACTGTAGAACACGCTGTCTCTCTGACTCCTACTGTGATGTCCTGTTAGACTGTGGAACACGCTGTCTCTCTGTCTCCTACTGTGATGTCCTGTTAGACTGTGGAACACGCTGTCTCTCTGTCTCCCCTGTTAGACTGTAGAACACGGTGTCTCTCTGTCTCCCCTGTTAGACTGTGGTTGGTGCTGATAGTTTACACAAACACTGGTTCCAATGAAGTGCACTACTTTGGACCAGGCCTTACAGAACCTTAGTCAAAAGTAGTGCACTGTATAGGGATTAGGGAGCCATTTTGGACTGAAACCCAGACTGTCATATAGACCATCGGGGGTTTGTACACAAACACAGATACATGATATGTCCCCAATGGTACCCTATTCCCTATATAGTGCACTACCCAATGGGCCCTGGTCAAAAGTAGTGCACTACATAAGGATTAGGGAGGCATTTGGAATGCAAACACACTACATGGCTTACAGACCTGCGGGTCAATTACTCCTATGGAAAGGCATCTGTAATTCAGTAGGCAGCATTTCACACAAATTCAGGCAGCTCCATGTCACTGATTATCACAGCGTCTCTTGGTAAGGTCAACTACAGTGTTTGTCAGAGTGGGGAATGTGGTGTGAATAAATAACATATTATATAGGCTGTATTCCAAATGCCACACTGTTCCCTTTTTACCATAGGGAATAGGATACCATTTGGGTCGCAGGCAATGGAGCTATATACAGTTTATGAATGGAAAGGGTTGATTTAATTCATAGATATCTATATTTATGGGAAGGAAGGACTTAACTGTCTGTAGTATTAATGTATAATATATACATGTCTTAGTACAGTAGTATGTAGTAATAATGTATAATATATAAATATCTTAGTACAGTAGCCTGTAGTATTAATGTATAATATATAAATGTCTTAGTACAGTAGTTATCTGTCTGTAGTATTAATGTATAATATATAAATGTCTTAGTACAGTAGCCTGTAGTATTAATGTATAATATATAAATATCTTAGTACAGTAGCCTGTAGTATTAATGTATAATATATAAATGTCTTAGTACAGTAGTTATCTGTCTGTAGTATTAATGTATAATATATAAATGTCTTAGTACAGTAGCCTGTAGTATTAATGTATAATATATAAATATCTTAGTACAGTAGTCTGTAGTATTAATGTATAATATATACATGTCTTAATTCAGTAGTCTGTAGTATTAACGTATAATATATAAATATCTTAGTACAGTAGCTATCTGCCTGTAGTATTAATGTATAATATATAAATGTCTTAGTACAGTAGCCTGTAGTATTAATGTATAATATATAAATGTCTTAGTACAGTAGTATGTGGTAATAATGTATAATATATAAATGTCTTAGTACAGTAGTCTGTAGTATTAATGTATAATATATAAATGTCTTAGTACAGTAGTCTGTAGTATTAATGTATAATATATACATGTCTTAGTACAGTAGTCTGTAGTATTAATGTTTAATATACAAATGTCTTAGTACAGTTGCCTGTAGTATTAATGTATAATATATACATGTCTTAGTACAGTTGCCTGTAGTATTAATGTATAATATATACATGTCTTAGTACAGTAGTCTGTAGTATTAATGTATAATATATAAATGTCTTAGTACAGTAGTCTGTAGTATTAATGTATAATATATACATGTCTTAGTACAGTAGTCTGTAGTATTAATGTTTAATATACAAATGTCTTAATTCAGTAGCCTGTAGTATTAATGTATAATATATACATGTCTTAGCACTGTAGCCTAAAGTCATAATAACATTTATATCCGTAACTAAGTTCTATGGTTTAATCTTCAGTCAGTAGGTTTCCTCTAAAACATTACAGTCTAATATGAGATACGGTAAGTGAGATTTACTGTATTTGAAATGGATAGCTTTTAGAACGTTGAAAGAGGGCAATCATATAATACGGTATGTTACTGAATTTTCTCCAGCTTCTCCTTCTATTCTTCGGAACGAGGTATGAAGGGGTTCTCTGGATAACAGAAAATAACCTGCTGGCTGGACCCATCTCCAGTAGACAATATGCTGGCTCCACCTCCAGTAGACAATATGCTGGCTCCATCTCCAGGAGACAATATGCTGGCTCCATCTCCAGTAGACAATATGCTGGCTCCATCTCCAGTAGACAATATGCTGGCTCCATCTCCAGTAGACAATATGCTGGCTCCATCTCCAGTAGACAATATGCTGGCTCCATCTCCAGTAGACAATATGCTGGCTCCATCTCCAGGAGACAATATGCTGGCTCCATCTCCAGTAGACAATATGCTGGCTCCATCTCCAGTAGACAATATGCTGGCTCCATCTCCAGTAGACAATATGCTGGCTCCATCTCCAGTAGACAATATGCTGGCTCCATCTCCAGTAGACAATATGCTGGCTCCATCTCCAGTAGACAATATGCTGGCTCCATCTCCAGTAGACAATATGCTGGCTGGCTCCATCTCCAGTAGACAATATGCTGGCTCCATCTCCAGTAGACAATATGCTGGCTCCATCTCCAGTAGACAATATGCTGGCTGGCTCCATCTCCAGTAGACAATATGCTGGCTCCATCTCCAGGAGACAATATGCTGGCTCCATCTCCAGTAGACAATATGCTGGCTCCATCTCCAGTAGACAATATGCTGGCTCCATCTCCAGTAGACAATATGCTGGCTCCATCTCCAGGAGACAATATGCTGGCTCCATCTCCAGTAGACAATATGCTGGCTCCATCTCCAGGAGACAATATGCTGGCTCCATCTCCAGTAGACAATATGCTGGCTCCATCTCCAGTAGACAATATGCTGGCTCCATCTCCAGTAGACAATATGCTGGCTCCATCTCCAGTAGACAATATGCTGGCTCCATCTCCAGTAGACAATATGCTGGCTCCATCTCCAGTAGACAATATGCTGGCTGGCTCCATCTCCAGTAGACAATATGCTGGCTCCATCTCCAGTAGACAATATGCTGGCTCCATCTCCAGTAGACAATATGCTGGCTCCATCTCCAGGAGACAATATGCTGGCTGGCTCCATCTCCAGTAGACAATATGCTGGCTCCATCTCCAGTAGACAATATGCTGGCTCCATCTCCAGTAGACAATATGCTGGCTTCATCTCCAGTAGACATTATGCTTGAACACTTAACCAATCAGTTGTCATACAGGGAATTTGGAACACCAAAGGACATTGGAATGTGATGAATTTTACCGGTAGGCAACACCTGTTTCTCTTGAAAAGTAAAAAAACGAACAATATTAACTGTTGATCAAGTATCAGAGCCTTTGACAAGCCTTTGTAAAGCAGTTAAAGTACCCTCTCTAGGAGAAGGGAAACGCTTTTGAATTGAATGGAAAAACTATATAAACATTGGATATGTATCTTTTAGGATTCATCTTTGGTGCCTTTGAGCTCTCTGTCTCTCTCTCTCTCTCTCTGTCTGTCTCTCTCTCTCTGTCTTTCTGTCTCTCTCTCTGTCTCTCTCTCTGTCTCTCTGTCTCTCTCTCTGTCTTTCTGTCTCTCTCTGTCTCTCTCTCTGTCTTTCTGTCTCTCTCTCTGTCTTTGTCTCTCTCTCTGTCTTTCTGTCTCTCTCTCTCTCTCTCTCTCTCTCTCTCTCTCTGTCTCTCTCTTTGTCTTTCTCTCTCTCTCTCTCTCTCTCTCTCTCTCTCTCTCTCTCTCTCTCTCTCAAGCCTTTTTCAAAAAATACGTCTCAAAGTGAATTCAAACAAGACACATTGGGCTGGTCGATGCATAAAATAAAAATGGAACATTTAAACAATGGAGCAGAAGTCACCTGTCGTCATGGGACCAACCAATCAACATGAAAACACTCCTGTTCTAGAATCTTTTAGAAGTGAACGTCCACAACAAGCCAAGCTCACTTAGAGAACGGAGATAAGAAACACACATCTGCAGAACAAATAGACCCCACTACGTTTCTGAACAGAGAGGATCAACTACAATACTATCAGACCCCACTACGTTTCTGAACAGAGAGGATCAGCTACAATACTATCAGACCCCACTACGTTTCTGAACAGAGAGGATCAACTACAATACTATCAGACCCCACTACGTTTCTGAACAGAGAGGAGCAATTACAGACACACACACAGAATCCATTGAGGTAAACGCAATGGGAAATGGCAGAACTGTGCTCTGGAGGCCTGAGCACCAGAGTTGTGGAGGAGAGGAGGAGAGGACGAGAGGAGGAGGGGAGGAGGATGGGGGAGAGGAGGAGGATGGGGAGAGGAGTAGAGGAGGAGGATGGGGGAGAGTAGGAGAGGAGTAGAGGAGGAGGATGGGGAGAGTAGGAGAGGAGGAGAGGAGTAGAGGAGGAGAGGAGGAGAATGGGGGAGAGGAGGAGAGGAGGAGGATGGGGGAGAGTAGGAGAGGAGGAGAGGAGGAGGATGGGGAGAGGAGGAGAGGAGGAGGATGGAGGAGAGGAGGAGGATGGGGAGAGGAGGAGGATGGGGGAGAGGAGGAGAGGAGAGGAGGAGAGGAGGAGGATGGGGAGAGGAGGAGGATGGGGAGAGGAGGAGGATGGGGAGAGGAGGAGAGGAGGAGGATGGGGAGAGGAGGAGAGGATTAGGATGGGGGAGAGGAGAAGAGGAGGAGAGGAGGAGGATGGGGCTAGGAGGAGAGGAGGAGAGGAGGAGGATGGGGGAGAGGAGGAGAGGAGGATGGGGGAGAGGAGGAGAGGAGCAGAGGTGGATGGGGGAGAGGACAGTCAGCTCCCAGGTCCAGGCAGTGAATAGTCTCACTCCCAGTTCCCGTCAGCTCCCACCAGGGAGGGGTAGCTACAGTAGTTGTTATCTCTCCAGGTGTTCCCAGGCGCGTGGGCCACACTCTCCCCAGCCAGGCCTTACCTCCCCCTGGGTAGTTAACAACTAACCCTCCCCTCTACTTCCCTCCCAACCCTCTCCTCTCTATTCCCACCTCTGGGGCGAGTATCTACCAGTCCTCCCCTCTGAGTCAGGCTATGCTGTAGGGAGGCACACAGCCACGGCTGTAGGGAGGCACACAGCCACTGCTGTAGGGAGGCACACAGCCACGGCTGTAGGGAGGCACACAGCCACGGCTGCAGGGAGACACACAGCCACGGCTGCAGGGAGACACACAGCCACGGCTGCAGGGAGGCACACAGCCACGGCTGCAGGGAGGCACACAGCCACGGCTGCAGGGAGGCACACAGCCACGGCTGCAGGGAGGCACACAGCCACGGCTGCAGGGAGGCACACAGCCACGGCTGTAGGGAGGCACACAGCCACGGCTGTTGTCGGAGGCACACAGCCACAGCTGTAGGGAGGCACACAGCCACGGCTGTAGGAGGCACACAGCCACGGCTGTAGGGAGACACACAGCCACGGCTGTAGGGAGACACACAGCCACGGCTGTAGGGAGACACACAGCCACGGCTGTAGGGAGACACAGGGGAGTCTCTCTCTCTCTCTGAGTCCATTCTTTCCACAGTCTTTAGGGATGGCTTATAGTCTGCAAATTCATGGTCCTGTGTTTCTGTTCTGAACGCTATACAATGAGTTCATCACAAAATGTTGTGTTTTTATTGCTGTCAAACAGAAGGGCATGTCCAAAACACACCTTCCCACTCCTCCAACCTCCCTCACAGCCAGCCACGGGTGAAAGGACGGGGGAGGGAGGGAGATAGGGAGGCATGCCAGAAAAAGTAGCACGTGCTCTCCTCTCCTCACCAACCTCAAACTGTGGAGAGAGGAAGAGGGAGGGAGGGGAGAGGAGGACAAGACAAGATGAGACGAGAGGAGGGGAGGGAGGGCCAGAGTTTCCCCCTGAGAATCCCTCTGTGTCTGAGTAGATAATGAGAGCAATGTTCCCAATTACCCAGCGCCAAAAAACACCTCATCATGACTGGCATCCTTCTCCTCTTTTCTCCTCCTCTCCTCCCTCCTCCTACCCTCCCTCCCTGGTTAGTGAGGAGACAGGAGAAGTCACTGACAGATGAGAGGATAAGAGAGTTTGGAGAGGAGAGGAGGAGAGAGGAGGAGGGGTGAGTAGAGGAGGATAGGTTAGGAGAGAAGGTGAGAGGGTGGAGAAGAGGAGAGAGGGTGGAGAGGAGATGAGAGGAGGAGAGAGGATGGAGAGGAGAGGAGGAGGGGTGAGTAGAGGATGAGAGGTTAGGAAAGAAAGTGAGAAGGTGGAAAAGAGGAGAGAGGAGAGGAGAGGATGGAAGGGAGAGGAGAGGAGAGGGGTGAGTAGAGGATGAGAGGTTAGGAAAGAAAGTGAGAGGGTGGAAAAGAGGAGAGAGGGTGGAAGGGAGAGGAGAGAAGGAGAGAAGGAGATAGGGTGGTGAAGAGAGCGGAAGGCCCTGTGGTGCCAGCATGATCCCTTCCCCATGTTGCTGATCATCTAGAGGGTATTAATGCCTCGCTCTCTCTACCTCTCCTTTTTAAATCTATGTTGGTTCTCACAATAATAGTCATATGGATGGATAGATACAGCTTACCTGTGTGCTTGAGTCTGAGAATCAGCACTTTAAACCCTCACTGCAATACAGTATGTAAATGACTGTGAAATGATTCTATATTCAAACCATTGTTACAGCACGCGGTTCTACTAGGAGCAAGTCATCTAGAACCCTGGAGAACCGACAACGTTCCAGCACACAGCGCCTCCTCTGAAGAACTAAACCACTGAGCTCAGCGTAAAACTCCTTTTAAACTCAACCTTTCCTACATTTCCTTTGAAGATGTTTTTTGTGAGAAAAAGTTGCTGTGTGTCGCTAACTCCTTTTTTTATTCAGTCAAACCCCGACGGAGACTGAGGCTTGTTGCAGTGTGTGTGAGTGTGTGAGTGTGTGAGTGTGTGTGTGTGTGTGTGTGTGTGTGTGTGCGTGTGTGTGTGTGCGTGTGCGTGTGTGTGCGTGTGAGTGTGTGTGAGTGTGCGTGCGAGTGTGCGTGTGCGTGTGTGTGTTGTGTGTGTGTGTGTGTGTGTGTGAGTGTGCGTGTGAGTGTGTGTGTGAGAGTGTGAGTGTGAGTGTGTGTGTGTGTGTGTGTGTGTGTGTGTGTGTGTGTGTGTGTGTGTGTGTGTGTGTGTGTGTGTGTGTGGGAGTGGAACTAAGCAGCGCTGCGTTGTCGGCTCTGACAGTCACCATAGTCCCGGGACGACTCTGTCACATCAGCAGCCTCACAAAGTGACAAGACAGGGTGTGTGTGTGTGTGTGTGTGTATGAGAAATGAGCCCTTCTTCTACAATGGACCTCTCATGGGGAAGTCTTTAATAAAACAAGTGTAGAAATATAAATAAAGCAAAGGGAAGGAAAGAAGAGAGAGAGGAAATAGCAGGTGAAAAAGAGAAGCCCAAGACAGCAGTCATCTTTTTTGTCTTTGGATCGTTTGCCTCCTTTGAAATCTGCTGTCAAACAGTGAAGCTCTACTATGGTAACTGTCACGTCAAGACAGCCACAGTTAAACTACCTGGTAATTACAAGGGGTGATTATAGCAATTCAACTAAGACAATTAGAGGATGTGTTTCTGAGGTGTATCAACCTGTATCTGGCGGAATGGAAGTATTCAGGTTCAGGAGGTTAGCTGTATCTGGGGGAATGGAGGTATTCAGGTTCAGGAGGTTAGCTGTATCTGGGGGAATGTAGGTATTCAGGTTCAGGAGGTTAGCTGTATCTGGGGGAATGGAAGTATTCAGGTTCAGGAGGTTAGCTGTATCTGGGGGAATGGAGGTATTCAGGTTCAGGAGGTTAGCTGTATCTGGGGGAATGGAGGTATTCAGGTTCAGGAGGTTAGCTGTATCTGGGGGAATGGAGGTATTCAGGTTCAGGAGGTTAGCTGTATCTGGGGGAATGGAGGTATTCAGGTTCAGGAGGTTAGCTGTATCTGGGGGAATGGAGGTATTCAGGTTCAGGAGGTTAGCTGTATCTGGGGGAATGGAGGTATTCAGGTTCAGGAGGTTAGCTGTATCTGGGGGAATGGAAGTATTCAGGTTCAGGAGGTTAGCTGTATCTGGGGGAATGGAGGTATTCAGGTTCAGGAGGTTAGCTGTATCTGGGGGAATGGAGGTATTCAGGTTCAGGAGGTTAGCTGTATCTGGGGGAATGGAGGTATTCAGGTTCAGGAGGTTAGCTGTATCTGGGGGAATGGAGGTATTCAGGTTCAGGAGGTTAGCTGTATCTGGGGGAATGGAGGTATTCAGGATCAGGAGGTTAGCTGTATCTGGGGGAATGGAAGTATTCAGGTTCAGGAGGTTAGCTGTATCTGGGGGAATGGAGGTATTCAGGTTCAGGAGGTTAGCTGTATCTGGGGGAATGTAGGTATTCAGGTTCAGGAGGTTAGCTGTATCTGGGGGAATGGAGGTATTCAGGTTCAGGAGGTTAGCTGTTTCTGGGGGAATGGAGGTATTCAGGTTCAGGAGGTTAGCTGTATCTGGGGGAATGGAGGTATTCAGGTTCAGGAGGTTAGCTGTATCTGGGGGAATGGGTATTCAGGTTCAGGAGATTAGCTGTATAGTTCTGTATTTCTAATCTGAATCACTTCACTCCTAGCTACACAAATCACAACACAACTTCCAATAGGAATAAATGCAAGAAGTCTGAAATACAACCTATTTGTTTTGCAAACTGCCACAAATGACTTTAAGGATGCACGTTTTACAAAACCAATCAAATTCTACCTTAGGAGTTTGATCTGACTACTACTGCTGTATCGATAGGAAGATATTATGCAAGTTAGCTTTATAAACTATTTTCTGACCATGAAAACATTCCTATTATCATAATTGCTAGACTGTTAACATCAAGGACAAACACAATCAATTACAGACCTTGATCACCTTGGAAACATGGAGGAGTGTAGAGACAAGTACTTCCAACGCATAATTATCTGTAGTAATGTGAGACAAACGCTGCATCCCATATGGCACCCTATTCCCTATCTAGTGCACGTCTATTGACCAGGGTCCATAGGGCTCTGGCCTAAAAGTAGTGCACTGCATAGGGAAAAGGGTGTCAATTGGGACGAAGATGGAATGTTTTTCAAATGAGAATGATCTTGCTTCTCTAGTTACTTATGCGATGTTTTTAGCACACTGACCTTCCAAGCTTCATAGTTTTCGTAGCTCAGATCATCATAAATTTGCCTAATTTGCTTAAATGAATAGCGTACCCTTGTGTTGGTGTGATAAAAGAAAAAGAACAACATCAAACCACAACAATAACTCAGCAGTAGAAATGTTGGAGAAGCATTCGTACTAGCACCTCCAGGCCTCTCAACCCAACCTGGGACAGCATTGGATTAATCTACCTAGGACAGCATTGTATTAATCTACCTAGGACAGCATTGTAGTAATCTACCTAGGACAGCATTGTATTAATCTACCTAGGACAGCATTGTATTAATCTACCTAGGACAGCATTGTATTAATCTACCTAGGACAGCATTGTAGTAATCTACCTAGGACAGCATTGTATTAATCTACCTAGGACAGCATTATATTAATCTACCTAGGACAGCATTATATTAATCTACCTAGGACAGCATTGTATTAATCTACCTAGGACAGCATTGTATTAATCTACCTAGGACAGCATTGTAGTAATCTACCTAGGACAGCATTGTATTAATCTACCTAGGACAGCATTGTATTAATCTACCTAGGACAGCATTGTATTAATCTACCTAGGACAGCATTGTATTAATCTACCTGGGACAGCATTGTATTAATCTACCTAGGACAGCATTGTATTAATCTACCTAGGACAGCATTGTAGTAATCTACCTAGGACAGCATTGTATTAATCTACCTAGGACAGCATTGTATTAATCTACCTAGGACAGCATTGTATTAATCTACCTAGGACAGCATTGTAGTAATCTACCTGGGACAGCATTGTATTAATCTACCTAGGACAGCATTGTATTAATCTACCTGGGACAGCATTGTATTAATCTACCTAGGACAGCATTGTATTAATCTACCTAGGACAGCATTGTATTAATCTACCTAGGACAGCATTGTAGTAATCTACCTAGGACAGCATTGTATTAATCTACCTTGGACAGCATTGTATCTATCTGCCTAGGACAGCATTGTGACCATCAACATGTAGTTTTATTATTATTCCATCAACATGTAGTTTCAGTATTATTCCAACAACATGTAGTTTCAGTATTATTCCAACATGTAGTTTCAGTATTATTCCAACAACATGTAGTTTCAGTATTATTCCAAAACAACACATAGTTTCAGTATTATTCCAAAACAACACATAGTTTCAGTATTATTCCAAAACAACACATAGTTTCAGTATTATTCCAACTCCGGACTGGGGAGCTTCACTGGAGGCTCCGGACTGAGGAGCGTCGCTGGAGGCTCCGGACTGGGGAGCGTCGCTGGAGGCTCCGGACTGGGGAGCTTCGCTGGAGGCTCCGGACTGAGGAGCGTCGCTGGAGGCTCCGGACTGAGGAGCGTCGCTGGAGGCTCCGGGCTGAGGAGGGTCGCTGGAGGCTCCAGGCTGAGGAGCGTCGCTGGAGGCTCCGGGTTGAGGAGCGTCGCTGGAGGCTCCAGACTGAGGAGCGTCGCTGGAGGCTCCGGACTGGAGAGCGTCTCTGTAGGTTCCGGACTGGGGACCTTTGCTGCAGGCTCCGTGCCATGGATCATCACTACTGGTTCCGCGCCATGGATCATCACTGGAGGCTTTGTGCCATGGATCATTACTGGAGGCTCCGGGCCATGGATCATTGCTGGAGGCTTCGTGCCATGGATTATCACTGGAGGCTTCGTGCCATGGATCATCACTGGAGGCTTCGTGCCATAGATCATCCCTACAGGCTCCAGGCCATGGATCATCACTGGAGGCTTTGTGCCATGGATCATCCCTACAGGCTCCGGGCCATGGATCATCACTGGAGGCTTCGTGCCATGGATTATCACTACAGGCTCCGGGCCATGTATCATCACTGGAGGCTTCGTGCCATGGATTAACCCAACAGGCTCCAGGCCATGGATCATCACTGGAGGCTTCGTGCCATGGATTATCACTGGAGGCTTCCTACGGGGAGCTGGAACCAGTCTCACCAGACTGGGGAGACGCACTGAGGACTGCGTGCTCAAAGCAGGCACCGGCCGTACTGGGCTATGGAGGCGTACTGTAGGAAGAGTGCGAGGAGCAGGCACAGGACGTACTGGGCTATGGTGGTGCACTGGAGGGAGAGTGCGCGGAGCAGGCACAGGGTACACTGGGCCTTGGAGGCGCACTGGAGGTCTGGCGCTTAGGGCTGGCACAACCCGTCCTGGCTCGATGTTGACTATAGCCTGGCAAGGGCGGAGCGCTGGTACAGGACGAACTGGGCTGTGCTGGTGAATGAGGGGTACCGTGCGCAGATCAGGTGCAGGATAACCTGGGCCGAAGAGATGTACTGGAGCCCAGATACTTTGAGCCAGTGCACTTCTCCCTGGCTGCCGGCCAACTCTAGCATGGCAACGGTGAGGAGCTTGCACCGAGCGCACCGGGCTGTGAGTACGCACTGGCGACACAGTGCGTATCACCGCATAACACGGTGCTTGCTCGGTCACTCGCTCCCCACGGTAAGCACGGGGAGTTGGCTCAGGTCTTAACCTCGCCTTAGCCAATCTACCCATGTGCCCCCCCCAAATCACGGCCGGATGTGATGCAGCCTGGATAGAGGGCCTAGATGGCAGGAAGCTTTGCCCCAGTGATATACTCGGCCGTACGCACTACCCTCTGTAGTGCCTTGCTGTCGGAGGCCGAGCAGTTGCCATACCAGGCAGTGATGCAAACAGTTAGGATGCTCCCGATGGTGCAGCTGTAGAACCTTTTGAGGATCTGAGGACCCATGCCAAATCTTTTCAGTCTCCTGAGGGGGAATAGGTTTTGTCATGCCCTTTTCACGACTGTCTTGGTGTGCTTGGACCATGTTAGTTTGTTGGTGATGTGGACACTAAGGGACTTTAAGCTCTTAACCGGCTCCACTACAGCCCTGTCGATGAGAATGGGGGCATGCTCAGTCCTCTTTCTTCTGTAGTCCACAATCATCTCCTTTGTCTTGATCACGTTGAGGGAGAGGTTGTTGTCCTGGCACCACACGGCCAGGTCTCTGACCTCCTCCCTATAGGCTGTCTCGTCATTGTCGGTGATCAGGCCAACCGCCGTTGTGTCATCGGCAAACTTAATGACGGTGTTGGAGTCATGCTTGGCCCTGCAGTCATGGGTGAACAGGGAGCAGAGGAGGGGACTGAGCACGCACCATTGATGGGCCCCTGTGTTGAGGATCAGTGTGGCGGATGTTTTGCTACCTACCTTTACCACCTGGGGGTGGCCCGTCAGGAAGTCCAGGATCCAGTTGCAGAGGGAGGTGTTTAGTCCCAGGGTCCTTAGCTTATTGATGAGCTTTGAGGGCACTATGCTGTTGAACGTTGAGCTGTAGTCAATGAATACATTCTCACATAGGTGTTCCTTTTGTCCAGATGGGAAAGGGCAGTGTGGAGTGCAATAGAGATTGCATCATATGTGGCTCTGTTAGGGCAGCATTCAAATTGGAGTGGGTCTAGGGTTTCTGGGATAATGGTGTTGATGTGAGCCTTGACCAGCCTTTTAAAGCACTTCATGACTACAGACGTGAGTGCTACGGGTCGGTAGTCATTTAGGCAGGTTACCTTAGTGTTCTTGGGCACAGGGACTATGGTGGTCTGCTTAAAACATGTTGGTATTACAGACTCGGACAGGGATAGGTTGAAAATGTCAATGAAGACACTTTCCAGTTGGTCAATGCATGCTCGCAGTAAACGTCCTGGTAATCTGTCTGGCCCTGCAGCCTTGTGAATGTTGACCTGTTTAAAAGTCTTACTTACATCAGCTGCTCTAGCTTTTAGCCCAGTGCGGACGTTGCCTGTAAATCCATGGCTTCTGGTTGGGGTATGTACGTACGGTCACTGTGGGGACAACGTCATCGATGCACTTATTGATGAAGCCAAGGACTGATGTGATGTACTCCTCAATGCCATCGGAGGAATCCCGGAACATATTCCAGTCTGTGATAGCAAAACAGTCCTGTATCTTAGCATTTGCTTCATCTGACCAATTTTTTATTGATCGAGTCACTGGTGCTTCCTTCTTGAATTTTTGCTTGTAAGCAGGAATCAGGAGGATAGAATTATGGTCAGATTTGCCAAATGGAGTGCGAGGGAGAGCTTTATATGTGTCTCTGTGTGTGGAGTAAAGGTGGTCCAAAGTTTTTTTCCCTCTGGTTGCACATTTAACATGCTAATAGAAATTTGGTAAAACTGATTTAAGTTTCCCTGTATTAAAGTCCCCGGTTACTAGGAGTGCCGCCTCTGGGTGAGCGTTTTACTGTTTGCTTATGGAGGAATACAGCTCTTTGAGTGCCAGCCTCAGTCTGTGGTTGTATGTAGACAAATTTACGAAAAATACAGATGAAAATTCTCTAGGTAGATAGTGTGGTCTACAGGTTATCATGAGATACTCTACCTCAGGCAAGCAAAACCTTGAGGCTTCCTTAGATATCGTACACCAGCTGTTATTTACAAAAATACATAGTCTGCCGCCCCTTGTCTTACCAGACGCTGCTGTTCTATCCTGCCGATACAGCGCATAACCAGCCAGCTGTATGGTGATAATGTCGTCGTTCAGCCACGTCTCCGTGAAGCATAAGATGTTACAGTTTTGAATGTTCCGGTCATCGATTTTATCTTCCAAAGATTGCACGTTTTCTAGCAGAATGGAAGGCAGTGGGGGGTTTATTCAATCGCCTACAAATTCTCAGAAGGCAGCCTGCCCTCCGGACTCTTTTTCTCTGCCTTCTCTTCACACAAATGACAGGGATCTGGGCCTGTTCCCGGGAACGCAGTATGTCGTTCAGGTCCAGCTCGTCGGACTCGTAAAATAAAAAATAAGTTATTTTTCGGTCATAAGTGGCAGTAGCAGCAACATTATGTGCAAAATAAGTAAAAAAAAAAAAAAAGTTACAAACAACGCAAAGAAACGTACAAAAAAAACCACAATTGGATAGGAACACGTAAAACCGTCAGCCTTCTTCTCCGGCACCATCTTGCAATGTCTAACAGACCAACACAGCTTCAAAGATGAGAAAATCCTTGATGTATCTCATTTCACTGATATAAACCCCCTAGCAGTAATTACATGTTCACATCTTGGTATGTGATTATTTATTTGATTTGGTCTTTTTGTGTGTGTGTGTTTTTCCTCACTTCTTCGCTCCAGACTACGATAAGCTTTTAAGACGTAGAGATGATCTCTTTCTACCAGTTGAAAACACCACGAGAAGATAAGACGTGAACTCAAGCCAACTGATGATTTTGAGGTTACGTCCCAAAATGGCATCCTGTTTCCTATGGACCCTGGTCAAAAGTAGTGCACTATATAGGGGATAGGGTGCCCTTTGGGATGACTTAGGAGGGACATGTTGTAACAGCAGGATGAAAAGAGAGCAACCTAATCCTGCAGACGTTTTGGGAAGTTGTTTGACTCGTGTGTGTGTGTGTGTGTGTGTAATGGAACAGCAGGGAATATTCCAGATTAAAGCCAATCCTGCCATGATTGATATATGACTTTCCTTCCATTTAACATCTGGCAAATCTTGTAACCTTTGTTGTCGAGGTTGTAAATCTACATTTTAAATCTTGTAACCTTTGTTGTCGAGGTTGTTTAGTCTCAGTTTTAAATTGTGTAACATTTGTTGTCGAGGTTGTAAATCTACGTTTTAAATCGTGTAACATTTGTTGTTGAGGTTGTAAGTCTAATTGATAAATCTTGTTAGAAATAAAACTGTCAATCTGAGTTTTTCTAATTTGTCCAATTTGTTATGTAGATAGCAGCATCATCACTTCAGTGGTTGGAGCCAAGCAGGGAAATAAACGGAGAAACTAAAAAACAAATCAACTCTTTATGTAGTTCCCTTACCCCACAGGATGCCAATTCACACACACGCACACACGCACGCACGCCCGCACGCGCACACACACACACACACACAAATTTTTCCACAATTCAGTAATTATTTATTTAGTAGTAATGTATGTATTTGTCAGTTATTTATTTATCTAACCAACAGTCTTATTATGCTTCTCATTTATCTACCATCACAGCGCCAGTGTTCCTTCTGGGACGTGTGTGTGTGTGTGTGTGTGTGTGTGTGTGTGTGTGTGTGTGTGTGTGTGTGTGTGTGTGTGTGTGTTTCTGCTGGGATGCAACCACAGCATATGCTATGAGAGAGATTGTAATTATGATCTGTCCATTGCGCTGAATGTGGCTGGTGCTGCCTCTGATTAGAGCGCTGGGAATCAAGGCCCTAATTGCTTGTAGTTGGAGAAAGTGTGTGTGTTTGTTTCTGAGTGTTACTGTGTGTTACTGTGCGTGTGTGGTGTGTGTGTGTGTGTGTGTGTGTGTGTGTGTGTGTGTGTGTGTGTGTGTGTGTGTGTGTGTGTGTGTGTGTGTGTGTGTGTGTGTGTGTAAGTGGTTATGGTTATTACCCGCAGGGGTTCTGTCTGTCCCCATAGATAGATGTGTTACGTCAGTGTGTGTGTGGGTGTGTGTGTGTGTGTGTGTGTGTGTATGTGTGTGTGTGTGTGTGTGTGTGTGTGTGTGTGTGTGTGTGTGTGTGTGTGTGTGTGTGTGTGTGTGTGTGTGTGTGTGAGTTCGGGCCAATCAGGATTTTAGCTGTGTGTGGCCGTCCAATAATCTTAAAGCCCCTCAGGGCACCTGATACCACCCTGGGCCATGTCATCACCAGGACAGGAAATGATGTAAGCGTTTAACGGAATAATAGAGTTTGAAACAAATAGAGGTAGTCTATCAAACGGCGCCCTACTCCCATTGGGCTCTGGTCAAAAGTACTATATGTAGGAAAGGGGGAATACTATACACTATACGTGGGGATAGGGTGCATACTATACACTATATGTAGGGATAGGGTGTATACTATACACTATATGTAGGGATAGGGTGTATACTATACACTATATGTAGGGATAGGGTGTATACTATACACTATACGTAGGGATAGGGTGTGTACTATACACTATACGTAGGGAGAGGGTGTATACTATACACTATACGTAGGGATAGGGTGTATACTATACACTATACGTAGGGATAGGGTGTATACTATACACTATACGTAGGGATAGGGTGTATACTATACACTATACGTAGGGATAGGGTGTATACTATACACTATACGTAGGGATAGGGTGTATACTATACACTATACGTAGGGATAGGGTGTATACTATACACTATACGTAGGGATAGGGTGTATACTATACACTATATGTAGGGATAGGGTGTATACTATACACTATATGTAGGGATAAGGTGTATACTATACACTATACACTCAGCCACACCAATAACTGAGACCCTCCGCTCTGTGTCTGAGGAGAAGTGGGGAAAAGATCAACTGTGCTGCACAGTAGGCTATAGCACCGTCGCCTCCAGCTACATAACTACGTGTCCACTTGGGTATGTCAACTGTGCATGAAGAGAGAGAGAGAGAGAGAGAGAGAGAGAGAGAGAGAGAGAGATGGGTACAGTAGAGGGCTGGGGGGCAAGGATGGAGAGAGGGAAAGAGAGAGGGAGGGATGGTGGTACAGAGGTAGTGAGGGATAAAGGAGAAAGGGAGGGATGGTGGTACAGAGGTAGTGAGGGATAAAGGAGAGAGGGAGGGATGGTGGTACAGAGGTAGTGAGGGATAAAGGAGAGAGGGAGGGATGGTGGTACAGAGGTAGTGAGGGAAAAAGGAGAGAGGGAGATAAAGAGGACATTATCCGTCGTACAGTATGATGTATTATTTATCTCTATAGTTACTGGATATATACAGTATGATGTATTATTTATCTCTATAGTTACTGGTACAGTATGATGTATTATTTATCTCTATAGATACAGGTTATATACAGTATGATGTATTATTTATCTCTGGTTATATACAGTATGATGTATTATTTATCTCTGGTTATATACAGTATGATGTATTATTTATCTCTATAATTACAGGTTATATACAGTATGATGTATTATTTATCTCTGGTTATATACAGTATGATGTATTATTTATCTCTGGTTATATACAGTAAGATGTATTATTTATCTCTATAGTTACTGGTTATACACAGTATGATGTATTAGTTATCTCTATAGTTACTGGTTATATACAGTATGATGTATTATTTATTTCTGGTTATATACAGTATGGTGTATTATTTATCTCTGGTTATATGCAGTATGATGTATTATTTATCTCTGGTTATATACAGTATGATGTATTATTTATCTCTATAGTTACTGGTTATATACAGTATGATGTATTATTTATCTCTGGTTATATACAGTATGATGTATTATTTATCTCTGGTTATATGCAGTATGATGTATTATTTATCTCTGGTTATATACAGTATGATGTATTATATATCTCTATAGTTACTGGTTATATACAGTATGATGTATTATTTATCTCTGGTTATATACAGTATGATGTATTATTTATCTCTATAGTTACTGGTTATATACAGTATGATGTATTATTTATCTCTATAGTTACTGGTTATATACAGTATGATGTATTATTTATCTCTGGTTATATACAGTATGATGTATTATTTATCTCTATAGTTACTGGTTATATACAGTATGATGTATTATATATCTCTATAGTTACTGGTTATATACAGTATGATGTATTATTTATCTCTGGTTATATACAGTATGATGTATTATTTATCTCTATAGTTACTGGTTATATACAGTATGATGTATTATATATCTCTATAGTTACTGGTTATATACAGTATGATGTATTATTTTGTCTCTAGTTATATACAGTATGATGTATTATTTAAATCTGTAGTTACTGACTGTGTTCTGATACGTTACCTTTCTGTGAAAAATACATTTCTGTTTCTACCAGCAACTCTGAACCAACGTTGGCTCCAGAGAGATTGTAACCTGGCCAAACAATGTCAATAAAACACTAGCCAAGTTTATACAAACTTTTGAAAAATACTGGAGGTGCACTTTTCGAGACAAGCTTTGGTAAAAAAATAGCTTTCCACAGGGATAGAAGGGAAGATTTATAGGTAGGTGGATAGTTAGATTGAAGTGGTTTGAGTTGTTGGATGAGCTGCTGAATGCCAACATATGTCCTAGTACTCACTCTCTCTCTCTCTCTCTCTCTCTCTCTCTCTCTCTCTCTTTCAGGAAGCTATGAGTCAGGGCAATGTGAGAATCATCACGGCTGCTCTCTCTACTAGTGTTTTATTCAAGCTGAGTTATAGAACAGTAACTGAGTTATAGAACAGTAACTGAGTTATAGAACAGTAACTGAGTTATAGAACAGTAACTGAGTTATAGAACAGTAACTGAGTTATAGAACGGTAACTGAGTTATAGAACAGTAACTGAGTTATAGAACAGTAACTGAGTTATAGAACAGTAACTGAGTTATAGAACAGTAACTGAGTTATAGAATGATAACTGAGTTATAGAACAGTAACTGAGTTATAGAACAGTAACTGAGTTATAGAACAGTAGCTGAGTTATAGAATGGTAACTGAGTTATAGAACAGTAGCTGAGTTATAGAACAGTAACTGAGTTATAGAACGGTAACTGAGTTATAGAACGGCACGGCCGGGACATCGGCTCTATTGGAAAAGTACTTTAGAAGCTGCGGTGTTGACAATCAGGAATCATATTGAATCTCCTGATGACAGAGAGAGCGAGATAGAGAGAGAGAGACAGAAGGACGGTAACAGAGAGAGAGAGAGAGAGAGAGAGAGAGAGAGAGAGAGAGAAGAGGGAGAGAGGGGTGCTGGGAGATGGTGACAGAGAGAGAGAGACAGGAGGGTGACAGAGAGAAAGAGAGAGAGAGAAAGAGGGAGAGAGGGGTGCTAGGAGAGGGTGACAGAGAGAGAGCGAGAGAGAAGGAGGGTGAAAGAGAGAGAGAGAGACAGAAGGAGGGCAAGAGAGATGCTGGGAGAGGGTGACAGAGAGAGAGAGAGAGAAAAAGAGAGAGAGAGAGAGGTGCTGGGAGAGGGTGACAGAGAGAGAGATACAGAATGAGGGAGAGAGAGAGGTGCTAGGAGAGGGTGACAGAGAGAGAGAGAGAGATACGGGAGGGAGAGAGAGAGGTGCTAGGAGAGGGAGACAGAGAGAGAGATACAGAATGAGGGAGAGAGAGAGGTGCTAGGAGAGGGTGACAGAGAGAGAGAGAGATATACGGGAGGGAGAGAGAGAGGTGCTAGGAGAGGGAGACAGAGAGAGAGATACAGAATGAGGGAGAGAGAGAGGTGCTGGGAGAGGGTGACAGAGAGAGAGATACGGGAGGGAGAGAGAGAGGTGCTAGGAGAGGGAGACAGAGAGAGAGATACAGAATGAGGGAGAGAGAGAGGTGCTAGGAGAGGGAGACAGAGAGAGAGATACAGAAGGAGGGAGAGAGAGAGGTGCTAGGAGAGGGAGACAGAGAGAGAGATACAGAATGAGGGAGAGAGAGAGGTGCTAGGAGAGGGTGACAGAGAGAGAGAGAGAGAAGGAGGGAGAGAGAGAGGTGCTAGGAGAGGGTGACAGAGAGAGAGATACAGAAGGAGGGAGAGAGAGAGGTGCTAGGAGAGGGAGACAGAGAGAGAGATACAGAAGGAGGGAGAGAGAGAGGTGCTAGGAGAGGGTGACAGAGAGAGAGATACAGAAGGAGGGAGAGAGAGAGGTGCTAGGAGAGGGTGACAGAGAGAGAGATACGGGAGGGAGAGAGAGAGGTGCTAGGAGAGGGAGACAGAGAGAGAGATACAGAATGAGGGAGAGAGAGAGGTGCTAGGAGAGGGTGACAGAGAGAGAGATACAGAAGGAGGGAGAGAGAGAGGTGCTAGGAGAGGGTGACAGAGAAAGAGATAGAAAATGAAAGAAGTGTTGTAGAAAAAGAAAGGCAGATAGATGAGAGGAGAAACAGGTCAATGGCGCTACAGACAGAGAAGGGGAAGTGGAGAAGAGAGAAAGATGTCCATAGAATAGAAGGAGAGATAGACAGAGAGAGGAGAAAGAGAGAGAGCTTTAGTCCCTAATGGTACACTCTTCCCTGTATAGTGCACCGGAGCCTTTAGGACCTCATGTCAAAGGCAGGGATCCATTTGGGACGGAACCTCTGTGATATTTCACTTTGCATTGAGTTGGTAGCACGTTTTAATACGAGATGGAATTTCATTTCGGCAGCGTATGATCAACAACAAAAAATGTACTGAAAGACTAAATTCAGTTGGATGAATGTAACAGAATGCACTCGTGCACTGAGTCTACTGCCTCGTCTTCACAGAAAGGAATGTGACAGAAACCAATGGGGTTTGTTGGTGACGGAAGACAAATGTACTTGACATATCTAAGCCAAAGAAATCATACAGAATCTTTAAAGACATACTGGTTCGTGTGTGTGGATGTGTGTGTGTGTGTGTGTGTGTGCGTGTGTGTGTGTGTGTACGTGTGTGTGTGTGTCTGTGTGTGTGTGTGTGCGTGTGCGTGTGTGTGTGTGCGTGTGTGTGTCTGTGTGTGTATGCGTGTGCGTGTGTGTGTGCGCGTGTGTGTCTGTGTGCGTGTGTGTGTGTGTGTGCGTGCGTGTGCGTACGCCTATGCGTGTATGTGTGTGTGTATGTCTGCGTGCGTTTGCGTTTGTGTCTGTGTGTGTGTGATCTACAGTACCGTAAATTCCGGACTATAAGCCGCAACTTTTTTCCCAGGCTTTGAACCTCGCGGCTTAAACAGTGACGCAGCTAATATATGGATTTTTCCCGCTTTCAAATGTTTTTCTCCAAAAAAACACATTCTGTGACGTGCTCAGTTTTTTGGCGGCATGAAGCTTTCATTAGACCAATGAAATTGCCGAACGGGTTAAGGTCAAACAGTGACGAGAGCGACAATGAAAACGATCCAATATCGGATGAAGTAATTCTGAGGCTATTCAACTCCGACACCGAAGGAGATGACTTCAGTGCACAGGAGGAGGAAGATAGTGACCAATGACTTTCTTGGTAGGCTACTGTTTACTGCTAATTTATTTATTTTTGTTACAAGTCGTGTTTCGTTAAAGCCTATTTATTTTTGTTAAAAGCCGTGTTTCGTTAAAGCCTGTGTAAAGTTCATTTGTTTCAATGTACCGGTAGGCACCTGCGGCTTATAGACATGTGCGGCTTATTTATGTTCAAAATAATATATTTTTTTAAATTCAGTGGGTGCGGCTCATATTCAGGTGCGCTCAATAGTCTGGAAATTACGGTAAGTCAAAAAGTTGTGTTGTGGTCTGTTGGTATCTGAGGGACCTAGACGTCCAACGAGTCACATTCAGTCTACTGCATCCTAAAGTCCCACTGTATGTCCCACTGTATGTCCCACTGTATGTCCCACTGTATGTCCCACTGTACCTCCCTGAATCAATAGAGTTCCATATATGCATCTATTTCAACAAACTGTAACACAACACCCTGGTACAGTATTCATGATTATTATAGAGTTCCTTATCATGTGTAACCAACTATTGTACTCTCTCTCCTTTCTCCTCTCTCTTCTCTCCTTTCTCCTCTCTCCCCTCTCTCCTCTCTCCTCTCTCCCCTCTCCCCTCTCTCTCCGCTCTTCTCTCTCCTCTCTCCTCTCTCCTCTCTCCTCTCTCCCCTCTCCCTTCTCTCTTCTCTCCTCTCTCCTTTCTCCTCTCTCTCCTCTCTCCTCTCTCCTTTCTCCTCTCTCCTTTCTCCTCTCTCCTCTCTCCTTTCTCCTCTCTCCTTTCCTCTCTCCTCTCTCCTCTCTCCTTTCTCATCTCTCCTCTCTCATCTCTCCTCTCTCCTTTCTCCTCTCTCCTCTCTCCTTTCTCCTCTCTCTCCTCTCTCCTTTCTCCTTTCTCCTCTCTCCTCTCTCCTCTCTCCTCTCTCCTCTCTCTTCTCTCTCCTCTCTTCTCTCACACACATCACACTTTCTCTCTCTCTTTCTCACCGTGTGAGGGAGAGGAGGGTAGAGTGTCTGTGTAATTAGCTGAGATGGCACCTTCCAGGGATTAATCAGGGGGACTAATACAGTCATTGACCTCCCACCTGTGTCTGAAATGATACCCCGTCCTTCAGAGAGCCTTCCCATGTTTCCTTCTGAAGGTTTGATGAGAGTAGTGTTGCCTATAGGATGTGATATCCTAGAAACATCTCGCTTCTCAAAGTGCCTTCACGTCTTGTACGGTCTGGCAGAGCATTTGCTGCTCGACAGGGCAAGTCTACTGCGTGCGGGCATTGATGGCATTCGTGTGTACGCGTTCAGGCTGCGTTAGGCCAACGTAGCGGAAAGACATTCTGGTTGAGACAGAAATGGAGCTTCTTTCCCAAAAGGTCTCAGGGCTCAGCTGGGGGATGGCTGGGTCAAATCAAATCAAATCAAATTGTATTTGTCACATGCTTGGTAAATCAACAGGTGTAGACTAACAGTGAAATGGTTCCTTACTGGTCCTTCACAACAACGAAAAGAGAAACAACAGGTGTAGACAGAGAGACAGAGGTAACAATGATAGATAATAGACAGTAACAGCAGTATACTGTAGGTAGGGGTAAAGGATAGATAATAGACTGTAACAGCAGAGAGAACAGTCTATTTTGGTTAACTATTCAGCTGTCTTATAAGTCATAAGAAGCTGTAGAAGCTGTTCAGGGTCCTGTTGGTTCCAGACGGCTAGCCGTACGGTAGCAGAGAGAACAGTCTATGACTTGGTGATAGAAGCTGTTCCAGGTCCTGTTGGTTCCAGACGGCTAGCCGTACGGTAGCAGAGAGAACAGTCTATGACTTGGCAATAGAAGCTGTTCCAGGTCCTGTTGGTTCCAGACGGCTAGCCGTACGGTAGCAGAGAGAACAGTCTATGACTTGGCGATACAAGCTGTTCAGGGTCCTGTTGGTTCCAGACGGCTAGCCGTACGGTAGCAGAGAGAACAGTCTATGACTTGGTGATAGAAGCTGTTCAGGGTCCTGTTGGTTCCAGACGGCTAGCCGTGCGTTAGCAGAGAGAACAGTCTATGACTTGGCACCGCCTGGTATAGAAATGTGGAGACCCAAGCTACAGGCTTCTGTCGGGCCGGACCTGGCGAGATCATTAACAAGCTTTAGAATGTTTTAATGAGGCCTATATACCCAGCTTTTCTCCATTTAATTTTACAAGTTGTATCATGTTAAATATTAGCCACTATTCAGGAGCCACCATAAGTAATACCCACATACATTTATACATGTCCCTTTAGTGTTAGTATTCTTCAATTTATAGCCAACATTTAGTATCATTCTGTTCCATTTACCTTTCCTTCTTCTGTCACGTCTGTCTAGTTGTGTCTTTCCTCTGTCACCTCTGTGTAGATATGTCTTTCCTCTGTCATGTCTGTGTAGTTGTGTCTTTCCTCAGTTCATGTCTGTGTAGTTGTGTCTTTCCTCTGTCACGTCTGTCTAGTTGTGTCTTTCCTCTGTCACGTCTGTGTAGTTGTGTCTTTCCTCTGTCACCTCTGTGTAGATATGTCTTTCCTCTGTCATGTCTGTCTAGTTGTGTCTTTCCTCTGTCACGTCTGTGTAGTTGTTCTCACCTGCATAAGGTAAGTCTGAATCTGGCCCTAACACTGGTACTGCAGAAGAACAGCCATAATGATAACACTGGTATAGCAGAAGAACAGCCATAACGATAAAACTGGTATAGCAGAAGAACAGCCATAATGATAACACTGGTATAGCAGAAGAACAGCCATAACGATAAAACTGGTATAGCAGAAGAACAGCCATAATGATAACACTGGTATAGCAGAAGAACAGCCATAATGATAACACTGGTATAGCAGAAGAACAGCCATAATGATAACACTGGTATAGCAGAAGAACAGCCATAATGATAACACTGGTACAGCAGAAGAACAGCCATAATGATAACACTGGTATAGCAGAAGAACAGCCATAATGATAACACTGGTACAGCAGAAGAACAGCCATAATGATGACACTCGTATAGCAGAAGAACAGCCATAATGATAACACTGGTATAGCAGAAGAACAGCCATAATGATAACACTGGTATAGCAGAAGAACAGCCATAATGATAACACTGGTATAGCAGAAGAACAGCCATAATGATACCACTGGTATAGCAGACGAACAGCCATAATGATAACACTGGTATAGCAGAAGAACAGCCATAATGATAACACTGGTATAGCAGAAGAACAGCCATAACGATAACACTGGTATAGCAGAAGAACAGCCATAACGATAACACTGGTATAGCAGAAGAACAGCCATAATGATAACACTGGTACGGCAGACGAACAGCCATTATGATAACACTGGTACGGCAGACGAACAGCCATTATGATAACACTGGTACTGCAGACGAACAGCCATAACGATAACACTGGTACGGCAGACGAACAGCCATAACGATAACACTGGTACGGCAGACGAACAGCCATAACGATAACACTGGTATAGCAGAAGAACAGCCATAACGATAACACTGGTATAGCAGAAGACCAGCCATAATGATAACACTGGTATAGCAGAAGAACAGCCATAATGATAACACTGGTACGGCAGAAGAACAGCCATAATGATAACACTGGTACTGCAGATGAACAGCCATAATGATAACACTGGTACTGCAGAAGAACAGCCATAATGATAACACTGGTACGGCAGAAGAACAGCCATAATGATAACACTGGTACTGCAGAAGAACAGCCATAATGATAACACTGGTACGGCAGAAGAACAGCCATAATGATAACACTGGTACAGCAGAAGAACAGCCATAACGATAACACTGGTATGGCAGAAGAACAGCCATAATGATAACACTGGTACGGCAGACGAACAGCCATAATGAAAGCACTGGTACTGCAGACGAACAGCCATAATGATAACACTGGTACGGCAGACGAACAGCCATAATGAAAGCACTGGTACTGCAGACGAACAGCCGTAACGATAACACTGGTACGGCAGACGAACAGCCATAACGATAACACTGGTATAGCAGAAGAACAGCCATAACGATGATGATGATATGATGTTATTGTAATGATGCATCTACTAAGATATATAAATATGAGCACTTGCATGAATGAGCTATAAATCTGCTATGATGGATATATTTAATTAAATATATTATAATTATTTAATTAACCTTTAAAAATGCAGTCAGGACATGTTATCATACATTCATTAAATGTTGGTCTTTATTAATTATTTTAAACATTTGTTTATTTAACCTTTATTTAACAAGGCAAGTTAGTTAAGAACAAATTCTTATTTACAATGACGGCCTACCAAAAGATAAAAGGCCTCCTGAAGGGACTGTGATTAGAAATAAATTAAATAAAAATATAGGACAAAACACATCTCGACAAGAGAGACAACACTACATAAAGAGAGACCTAAGACAACAACATGGCATGGCAGCAACACATAACAACACAGGATGGTTGCAACACATGACAACAACACGGTAGCAACAAAACATGGTAGCAGCGCAAAACATGGTACAAACATTATTGGGCACAGACAACAGCACAAAGGGAAAGAAGGTAGAGACAACAATATATCACGCGAAGCAGCCACAGTTGTCAGTAAGAGTGTCCATAATTGAGTGTTTGAATGAAGAGATTGAGATAAAACTGTCCAGTTTGAGTGTTTGTTGCAGCTCGTTCCAGTCACTAGCTGCAGCAAACTGAAAAGAGGAGCGACCCAGGGATGTGTGCGCTTTGGGGACCTTTAACAGAATGTGACTGGCAGAGCGGGTGTTGTATGTGGAGGATGAGGGCTGCAGTAGATATCTCAGATAGGGGGAGTGAGGCCTAAGAGGGTTTTATAAATAAGCATCAACCAGTGGGTCTTGCGACGGGTTTACAGAGATGACCAGTTTACAGAGGAGTATAGAGTGCAGTGATGTGTCCTATAAGGAACATTGGTGGCAAATCTGATGGACGAATGGTAAAGAACATCTAGCCGCTCGAGAGCACACTTACCTGCCGATCTATAAATGACGTCTCCGTAATCTAGCACGGGTAGGATGGTCATCTGAATCAGGGTTAGTTTGGCAGCTGGGGTAAAAGACCAGCGATTATGATATTTTTTCAATTCATTTTTTAATTGAACCTTTATTTAACTAGGCAAGCCAGTTAAGAACAAATTCTTATTTACAATGACGGCCCACCCCGGCCAAATTCTAACCCGGACGACGCTGGGCCAATTGTGCGCTGCCCTGTGGGACTCAAAATCACGGCCAGTTGTGATACAGCCTGGAATCGAACCGGGGTCTGTAGTGATGCCTCTAGCATTGAGATGCAGACTGCTGTGCCACTGCGATAGAGGAAACCAAGTCTTAACCGTTAGCCTGCAGCTTGGATAATGTGTTGAGAGAAGGACAGTGTACCGTCTAGCCAGTACTAATTTGAGGTGACTACCTCAAGCTCTAAACCCTCAGAGGTAGTAATCACACCTGTGGGGAGAGGGGCATTCTTCTTACCAAACCACATGACCTTTGTTTTGGAGGTGTTCAGAACAAGGTTAAGGGCAGAGAAAGCTTGTTGGACACTAAGAAAGCTTTGTTGTAGAGCGTTTAACACAAAATCCGGGGAGGGGCCAGCTGAGTATAAGACTGTATCATCTGCATATAAACGGATGAGAGAGCTTCCTACTGCCTGAGCTATGTTGTTGATGTAAATTGAGAAGAGCGTGGGGCCTAGGTTGAGCCTTGGGGTACACCCTTGGTGACAGGCAGTGGCTGAGACAGCAGATGTTCTGACTTTATACACTGCACTCTTTGAGAGAGTTAGTTAGCAAACCAGCCCAAAAACCCCTCAGAGACACCAAATACTCTTTAGCCGGCTCACAAGAATGGAATGTTCTACCGTATCAAAAGCTTTGTCCTAAGTCAATAAACTAGCAGCACAAGCAACGTGTTATGGATATCAAAGTAAATCATTTTTGTTGTTGTTGTTCATGTCTTTTCATTGGATAATCTCCAATTATAAAAGTAACATAGATCCAGAAGTGAAGTTGTTAAATTACCAATATTTGTTTTACCCCCCCATCCGTCCGCCAGGTGGAAGGTGACATGACTCTGATATCGCGCTGGGATGCTCCTTCATTCACGCCTTTGGCAAGACCTTGCAGATAACCCCTCGTCCCAATTAATCAAACAACTCTTAATTAGCCTATTAACAAAGTAAGCTGGCTGCACATGCTGTGCTAGATCAGATGGACGGAACAGAAAAAAAAGAGAGCAGAAGAGGGAGAGGATAAAAGAACGAGGAGAGTGGTTTGGAGGTTTGACAGTCACGGCTGTAAGCAGGGGAGGGAGGGAGAGAGGGAGAGAAGAGGGAGGGAGAGTGAGAGACCGAGAAAGAAAGAGAGAAGGACAGAGAGATAGATGAGAGAGCCCTACACACTTAAAAAAAAGGGTTCCAAAAGGGTTATTCAGCTGTCCCCACAGGAAGACCCTTTAGGTTCCAGGAAGAACCCTTTAGGTTCCAGGAAGGACCCTTTAGGTTCCAGGAAGAACCCTTTAGGTTCCAGGTAGAACTCTTTTTGGTTCCAGGTAGAACTCTTTTGGGGTCCATGTAGAACCGTCTGTGTAAAGTGTTCTACATGGAACTCAAAAGGGTTCTATATGGAACCAAAAGGGTGAGGACAGCCGAAGAACTCTTTAAAGTTGTAGACTGCAATTTGTTTTGAAGAGTGTAGATAGAGAAAGTGATAGAATGGTAGAGAGAGATATTCCTCCTGGCCCTGGCCAGCTGAGAGGCCTCATCAGATTCCCAGCGCCACAACTGGGTGGAGCGGCATGATCACTCATTCACCAAGCAGATTAACTCCGCACTGCAAATCTGTCTCTTCACCATGTCCTGTCTTCTCCCCTTCAGCAGCCGTGGGTCGGTCCTCTCTCTTTATGTAACAGCTGTGTGTGTGTGTGTGTGTGTGTGTGTGTGTGTGTGTGTGTGTGTGTGTGTGTGTGTGTGTGTGTGTGTGTGTGTGTGTGTGTGTGTGTGTGTGTGTGTGTGTGTGTGTGTGTGTGAGTGTTTGAGTGTGTGAGTGAGTGAGAGTAGGAGTGAGTGAGAGAGCGAGAGAGAGAGAGAAAGAGAGAGAGAGAGAGAGCACAGTGTTGAGTGGGGCGTCTACTTCTGCTTGCAATTCCACACAGGGCCAAATATCATTCACCCTGTGGCCAATTTCAGGAAATTCACGTCTGTCACGTGGCTCCTTGCTCTTTTCTCCCCCTATAGCGTTGCTCATCACAGGCATCATCACACAAACAGTATTACATTAGCAGTAAATATCAGTAGAAATAGTGGTAAAATGTCCTGAGGAAACACTTCTAGTCAAGCTGTTGTCTCCTCAAATCCTCGCTGCTGGAATCACCACTGATAAGGTCTGAACCAGAAGGGCCTATCTCAATATCCTACCAATCACTCAACGAGGTTTAGGGAGAATCCAAAGTCTCTTCCGCCGTCGTTAAAGCTGATTTAAAGATTAGATTAAATGTACGGCTTTTTATTTTTTTGTGAGGAGAACCTCTTGGAAGGACCATTAAGGATTCTTAAGGGGGATTAAAGCACTCGTACCAACTGTTATTCACAGTATTGTCTAAAGGTTTTTGGATTAAACCACTTCTACCAACTGTCTTTTCAATGGCTTTGGTGCAGATTAGAGTAGCTAGACTCTCCTTAGTGCGAGAGCAGAACGGCTGTAACGACAGCTGTGTTGAAAACCACAATCCTGATATTGTCTTTTAAATCTACTTCCTGAAATGCCTTGTTACTGAAACTGCTGTCCCTCTTACAGATTATCTACCACTACAGGTAGAGTCGTCACCTCTGGAACGTTGACCATCAAGCACCCCTCAAACTCAACTCTGGACCTCGAAGCCCCGTTCCACTGCTTGTTTTCATTGTTCCCCTCTAAATCAGTGACTGATTTAGACCTGGGTCACCAGGTGTGCGCAATTAATGAATCAAGTAGAGAAGAAAAGCAGCAGGTTCCGGACCTTGTAGGACAGGGATCATCGACTAGATTTTCTATTGAGAGGATCGTCAGGGGAGCCCTGGAACATGAATTACAAATCATTTGTAGACCAGATATATTTGACTAAAATATAACCATTTCAAACCTTGCTTACGTTTGTATACGATCACATCAACTGTTTATCTCTCTATTATGAGGGGGGATACTTTGGAACAGATTTGCTGATGTTTTTACAGTCTTTTATGTCCAACAATTAAAAATAATACACAAATATATTGTTTTTTCTTTCCTTAGCAAACTTGTGGGGGGGGGGGGGGGCAAATGAAATCATCCCGTGGGCTGCCTTTTGGGGAACCCTGTCGTAGGGTGAGATTTGAATAGCCCTGATCTAGCAGATTCTCTACCAGTAGAATATTTATAGAGTCTATTTATAGTTTAGAGGATGAAAGAATAGGCAGACTAAGGTTTGCCTTTGAGCTTATTTTAAAACATTTGATATCTAATAGCCTCTCTCTCTCTTACTCTTCTGTTTTTAAACTGACGTGTTGTGAAGCATTGTTTATATCTAACTGGTGTACAGACTGGATGCAGATTCTCTTGGTTTGGCTGAGGATGTATCGTCCTGTACGACCAAATAGGTTCACTCAGGCCCGGCCGTAACATTGTTTTAGACTGGCAAAGCCAGCCACAGCCAGGTGATTGGGGCTTCACAGCCAGAGAGGGGAAGACTGGTCAAACGTCACCAGCACGTTTAATGAATAAAGATTTGTAGATTGAGATGAAAAAGTTCTGCTGTCACAGCCCCCCCCCCCCCTCAAGAAAAGCAAAGATGTAAATGACCTTAGTAGCAGTCTGTTTAATTTTCCATGTTAATTTACAGTCAGCACAGATGGTTGGTTAACTCATGCAGGAAAAAGGTCCCTTGTTTTAGGGTTGTTTAAAATCCTCCGTTGTTCCACTGTAAGGTTGTTATCAGACCTGTTGTCATCAGACCTGTTGTTATCAGACCTGTTGTCATCAGACCTGTTGTTGTCAGACCTGTTGTCATCAGACCTGTTGTTATCAGACCTGTTGTTATCAGACTTGTTGTCGTCAGACCTGTTGTCGTCAGACCTGTTGTTATCGGACCTGTTGTCATCAGACCTGTTGTCGTCAGACCTGTTGTTATCAGACATGTTGTTATCAGACCTGTTGTTATCAGACCTGTTGTTATCAGACCTGTTGTCGTCAGACCTGTTGTTGTCAGACCTGTTGTTATCAGACCTGTTGTCATCAGACCTGTTGTTACCAGACCTGTAGTTATCAGAACTGTTGTCATCAGACCCATTGTTACTAGACCTGTTGTTATCAGACCTGTTGTTATCAGACCTGTTGTCATCAGACCTGTTGTTGTCAGACCTGTTGTTATCAGACCTGTTGTCGTCAGACCTGTTGTCATCAGACCTGTTGTCATCAGACCTGTTGTCATCAGACCTGTTGTTACCAGACCTGTTGTTATCAGACCTGTTGTCATCAGACCTGTTGTTATCAGACCTGTTGTCATCAGACCTGTTGTTATCAGACCTGTTGTTATCAGACCTGTGTTCATCAGACCTGTTGTCATCAGACCTTTTGTCATCAGACCTGTTGTTATCAGACCTGTTGTCATCGGACCTGTTGTTATCAGACCTTTTGTCATCAGACCTGTTGTTGTCAGACCTGTTGTCATCAGACCTGTTGTTATCAGACCTGTTGTTATCAAACCTGTTGTCATCAGACCTGTTGTCATCAGACCTGTTGTTATCAGACATGTTGTCGTCAGACCTGTTGTTGTCAGACCTGTTGTTATCAGACTTGTTGTTCTCAGACTTGTTGTTGTCAGACCTGTTGTTATCAGACCTGTTGTTATCAGACCTGTTGTCGTCAGACCTGTTGTCGTCAGACCTGTTGTCATCAGACCTGTTGTCATCAGCCCTGTTGTTATCAGACCTGTTGTTGTCAGACCTGTTGTCGTCAGACCTGTTATCATCAGACCTGTTGTTATCAGACCTGTTGTTATCAGACCTGTTGTTATCCGACCTGTTGTCATCAGACCTGTTGTCGTCAGACCTGTTCTTATCAGACATGTTGTTATCAGACCTGTTGTTATCAGACCTGTTGTCGTCAGACCTGTTGTTATCAGACCTGTTGTCATCAGACCTGTATGCACCAGACCTATTGTTAACAGACTTGTTGTTATCAGACCTGTTGTTATCAGACCTGTTGTCGTCAGACCTGTTGTTGTCAGACCTGTTGTTATCAGACCTGTTGTCATCAGACCTGTTGTTACCAGACCTGTAGTTATCAGACCTGTTGTCATCAGACCCATTGTTACCAGACCTGTTGTTATCAGACCTGTTGTTATCAGACCTGTTGTCATCAGACCTGTTGTTGTCAGACCTGTTGTTATCAGACCTGTTGTCGTCAGACCTGTTGTCATCAGACCTGTTGTCATCAGACCTGTTGTCATCAGACCTGTTGTTACCAGACCTGTTGTTATCAGACCTGTTGTTATCAGACCTGTGTTCATCAGACCTGTTGTCATCAGACCTTTTGTCATCAGACCTGTTGTTATCAGACCTGTTGTCATCGGACCTGTTGTTATCAGACCTGTTGTTATCAAACCTGTTGTCATCAGACCTGTTGTTATCAGACCTGTTGTTATCAGACCTGTTGTTATCAGACCTGTTGTCATCAGACCTGTTGTCATCAGACCTGTTGTTATCAGACCTGTTGTTATCAAACCTGTTGTCATCAGACCTGTTGTTATCAGACCTGTTGTTATCAGACCTGTTGTCATCAGACCTGTTGTTATCAGACCTATTGTCGTCAGACCTGTTCTGGTCAGACCTGTTGTTATCAGACTTGTTGTTCTCAGACTTGTTGTTGTCAGACCTGTTGTTATCAGACCTGTTGTTATCAGACCTGTTGTCGTCAGACCTGTTGTCGTCAGACCTGTTGTCATCAGACCTGTTGTCATCAGCCCTGTTGTTATCAGACCTGTTGTTGTCAGACCTGTTGTCGTCAGACCTGTTATCATCAGACCTGTTGTTATCAGACCTGTTGTTATCAGACCTGTTGTCGTCAGACCTGTTGTCGTCAGACCTGTTGTTATCAGACCTGTTGTTATCAGACCTGTTGTCATCAGACCTGTTGTTATCAGACCTGTTGTCGTCAGACCTGTTGTTGTCAGACCTGTTGTTATCAGACTTGTTGTTCTCAGACTTGTTGTTGTCAGACCTGTTGTTATCAGACCTGTTGTTATCAGACCTGTTGTCGTCAGACCTGTTGTCGTCAGACCTGTTGTCATCAGACCTGTTGTCATCAGCCCTGTTGTTATCAGACCTGTTGTTGTCAGACCTGTTGTCGTCAGACCTGTTATCATCAGACCTGTTGTTATCAGACCTGTTGTTATCAGACCTGTTGTTATCCGACCTGTTGTCATCAGACCTGTTGTCGTCAGACCTGTTCTTATCAGACCTGTTGTTATCAGACCTGTTGTTATCAGACCTGTTGTCGTCAGACCTGTTGTTATCAGACCTGTTGTCATCAGACCTGTATGCACCACACCTATTGTTAACAGACTTGTTGTTATCAGACCTGTTGTTATCAGACCTGTTGTCGTCAGACCTGTTGTTGTCAGACCTGTTGTTATCAGACCTGTTGTCATCAGACCTGTTGTTACCAGACCTGTAGTTATCAGACCTGTTGTCATCAGACCCATTGTTACCAGACCTGTTGTTATCAGACCTGTTGTTATCAGACCTGTTGTCATCAGACCTGTTGTTGTCAGACCTGTTGTTATCAGACCTGTTGTCGTCAGACCTGTTGTCATCAGACCTGTTGTCATCAGACCTGTTGTCATCAGACCTGTTGTTACCAGACCTGTTGTTATCAGACCTGTTGTTATCAGACCTGTGTTCATCAGACCTGTTGTCATCAGACCTTTTGTCATCAGACCTGTTGTTATCAGACCTGTTGTCATCGGACCTGTTGTTATCAGACCTTTTGTCATCAGACCTGTTATCAGACCTGTTGTTATCAGACCTGTTGTTATCAGACCTGTTGTTATCAAACCTGTTGTCATCAGACCTGTTGTTATCAGACCTGTTGTTATCAGACCTGTTGTCATCAGACCTGTTGTTATCAGACCTGTTGTCGTCAGACCTGTTGTTGTCAGACCTGTTGTTATCAGACTTGTTGTTCTCAGACTTGTTGTTGTCAGACCTGTTGTTATCAGACCTGTTGTTATCAGACCTGTTGTCGTCAGACCTGTTGTCGTCAGACCTGTTGTCATCAGACCTGTTGTCATCAGCCCTGTTGTTATCAGACCTGTTGTTGTCAGACCTGTTGTCGTCAGACCTGTTATCATCAGACCTGTTGTTATCAGACCTGTTGTTATCAGACCTGTTGTTATCCGACCTGTTGTCATCAGACCTGTTGTCGTCAGACCTGTTCTTATCAGACCTGTTGTTATCAGACCTGTTGTTATCAGACCTGTTGTCGTCAGACCTGTTGTTATCAGACCTGTTGTCATCAGACCTGTATGCACCAGACCTATTGTTAACAGACTTGTTGTTATCAGACCTGTGTTCATCAGACCAGTTGTCATCAGACCTTTTGTCATCAGACCTGTTGTTATCAGACCTGTTGTCATCGGACCTGTTGTTATTAGACCTTTTGTCATCAGACCTGTTGTCAGACCTGTTGTCATCAGACCTGTTGTTATCAGACCTGTTGTTATCAGACCTGATGTCATCAGACCTGTTGTTATCAGACCTGTTGTTATCAGACCTTTTGTCATCAGACCTGTTGTCATCAGACCTGTTGTTATCAGACCTGTTGTCATCAGACCTGTTGTTATCAGACCTGTTGTTGTCAGACCTGTTGTTATCAGACCTGTTGTTATCAGACCTGTTGTCGTCAGACCTGTTGTCGTCAGACCTGTTGTTATCAGATCTGTTGTTATCAGACCTGTTGTTATCAGACCTGTTGTCATCAGACCCGTTGTTATCAGATCTGTTGTTATCAGACCTGTTGTCATCAGACCTGTTGTTGTCAGACCTGTTGTTATCAGACCTGTTGTTATCAGACCTGTTTTCGTCAGACTTGTTGTCATCAGACCTGTTGTCATCAGACCTGTTGTTACCAGACCTGTTGTTATCAGACCTGTTGTCGTCAGACCTGTTGTATCAGACCTGTTGTCATCAGACCTGTTGTTATCAGACCTGTTGTCGTCAGACCTGTTGTCATCAGACCTGTTGTCATCAGACCTGTTGTCATCAGACCTGTTGTTACCAGACATGTTGTTATCAGACCTGTTGTTATCAGACCTGTTGTTATCAGACCTGTTGTTATCCGACCTGTTGTCATCAGACCTGTTGTCGTCAGACCTGTTCTTATCAGACCTGTTGTTATCAGAGCTGTTGTTATCAGACCTGTTGTCGTCAGACCTGTTGTTATCAGACCTGTTGTAATCAGACCTGTATGCACCAGACCTGTTGTTATCAGACCTGTTGTTATCAGACCTGTGTTCATCAGACCTGTTGTCATCAGACCATTTGTCATCAGACCTGTTGTTATCAGACCTGTTGTCATCGGACCTGTTGTTATTAGACCTTTTGTCATCAGACCTGTTATCAGACCTGTTGTCATCAGACCTGTTGTTATCAGACCTGTTGATATCAGACCTGTTGTTATCAGACCTGTTGTCATCAGACCTGTTGTTATCAGACCTGTTGTTATCAGACCTTTTGTCATCAGACCTGTTGTCATCAGACCTGTTGTTATCAGACCTGTTGTCATCAGACCTGTTGTTATCAGACCTGTTGTTGTCAGACCTGTTGTTATCAGACCTGTTGTTATCAGACCTGTTGTCGTCAGACCTGTTGTTATCAGATCTGTTGTTATCAGACCTGTTGTTATCAGACCTGTTGTCATCAGACCCGTTGTTATCAGATCTGTTGTTATCAGACCTGTTGTCATCAGACCTGTTGTTGTCAGACTTGTTGTTATCAGACCTGTTGTTATCAGACCTGTTGTCGTCAGACCTGTTGTCATCAGACCTGTTGTCATCAGACCTGTTGTTACCAGGCCTGTTGTTATCAGACCTGTTGTCGTCAGACCTGTTGTATCAGACCTGTTGTCATCAGACCTGTTGTTATCAGACCTGTTGTCGTCAGACCTGTTGTCATCAGACCTGTTGTCATCAGACCTGTTGTTACCAGACCTGTTGTTATCAGACCTGTTGTTATCAGACCTGTTGTCATCAGACCCGTTGTTATCAGATCTGTTGTTATCAGACCTGTTGTCATCAGACCTGTTGTTGTCAGACCTGTAGTTATCAGACCTGTTGTTATCAGAAATGTTGTCGTCAGACCTATTGTCATCAGACCTGTTGTCATCAGACCTGTTGTTACCAGACCTGTTGTTATCAGACCTGTTGTCGTCAGACCTGTTGTATCAGACCTGTTGTCATCAGACCTGTTGTTATCAGACCTACGTTCATCAGACCTGTTGTCATCAGACCTTTTGTCATCAGACCTGTTGTTATCAGACCTTTTGTCATCAGACCTGTTATCAGACCTGTTGTCATCAGACCTGTTTTTATCAGACCTGTTGTCATCAGACCTGTTGTTATCAGACCTGTTGTTGTCAGACCTGTTGTCATCAGTCCTGTTGTCATCAGACCTGTTGTTACCAGACCTGTTGTTACCAGACCTGTTGTTATCAGACCTGTTGTTATAGGACCTGTGTTCATCAGACCTGTTGTCATCAGACCTTTTGTCATCAGACCTGTTGTCATCAGACCTGTTGTTATCAGACCTGTTGTCATCAGACCTGTTGTTATCAGACCTGTTGTTGTCAGACCTGTTGTTATCAGACCTGTTGTTATCAGACCTGTTGTCGTCAGACCTGTTGTCATCAGATCTGTTGTTATCAGACCTGTTGTTATCAGACCTGTTGTTATCAGACCTGTTGTCATCAGACCCGTTGTTATCAGATCTGTTGTTATCAGACCTGTTGTCATCAGACCTGTTGTTGTCAGACCTGTTGTTATCAGACCTGTTGTTACCAGACCTGTTGTTATCAGACCTGTTGATATCAGACCTGTTGTCATCAGACCCGTTGTTATCAGACCTGTTGTTATCAGACCTGTTGTCGTCAGACCTGTTGTCATCAGACCTGTTGTCACCAGACCTGTTGTTATCAGACCTGTTGTCGTCAGACCTGTTTTTTTCAGACCTGTTGTCATCAGACCTGTTGTTATCAGACCTGTTGTCGTCAGACCTGTTGTCATCAGACCTGTTGTCATCAGACCTGTTGTTACCAGACCTGTTGTTATCAGACCTGTTGTTATCAGACCTGTTGTCATCAGACCTGTTGTTATCAGACCTGTTGTTGTCAGACCTGTTGTCGTCAGACCTGTTATCATCAGACCTGTTGTCATCAGCCCTGTTGTTATCAGACCTGTTGTTGTCAGACCTGTTGTCGTCAGACCTGTTATCATCAGACCTGTTGTTATCAGACCTGTTGTTATCAGACCTGTTGTCGTCAGACCTGTTGTCGTCAGACCTGTTGTTATCAGACCTGTTGTTATCAGACCTGTTGTCATCAGACCTGTTGTTATCAGACCTGTTGTCGTCAGACCTGTTGTTGTCAGACCTGTTGTTATCAGACTTGTTGTTCTCAGACTTGTTGTTGTCAGACCTGTTGTTATCAGACCTGTTGTTATCAGACCTGTTGTCGTCAGACCTGTTGTCGTCAGACCTGTTGTCATCAGACCTGTTGTCATCAGCCCTGTTGTTATCAGACCTGTTGTTGTCAGACCTGTTGTCGTCAGACCTGTTATCATCAGACCTGTTGTTATCAGACCTGTTGTTATCAGACCTGTTGTTATCCGACCTGTTGTCATCAGACCTGTTGTCGTCAGACCTGTTCTTATCAGACCTGTTGTTATCAGACCTGTTGTTATCAGACCTGTTGTCGTCAGACCTGTTGTTATCAGACCTGTTGTCATCAGACCTGTATGCACCACACCTATTGTTAACAGACTTGTTGTTATCAGACCTGTTGTTATCAGACCTGTTGTCGTCAGACCTGTTGTTGTCAGACCTGTTGTTATCAGACCTGTTGTCATCAGACCTGTTGTTACCAGACCTGTAGTTATCAGACCTGTTGTCATCAGACCCATTGTTACCAGACCTGTTGTTATCAGACCTGTTGTTATCAGACCTGTTGTCATCAGACCTGTTGTTGTCAGACCTGTTGTTATCAGACCTGTTGTCGTCAGACCTGTTGTCATCAGACCTGTTGTCATCAGACCTGTTGTCATCAGACCTGTTGTTACCAGACCTGTTGTTATCAGACCTGTTGTTATCAGACCTGTGTTCATCAGACCTGTTGTCATCAGACCTTTTGTCATCAGACCTGTTGTTATCAGACCTGTTGTCATCGGACCTGTTGTTATCAGACCTTTTGTCATCAGACCTGTTATCAGACCTGTTGTTATCAGACCTGTTGTTATCAGACCTGTTGTTATCAAACCTGTTGTCATCAGACCTGTTGTTATCAGACCTGTTGTTATCAGACCTGTTGTCATCAGACCTGTTGTTATCAGACCTGTTGTCGTCAGACCTGTTGTTGTCAGACCTGTTGTTATCAGACTTGTTGTTCTCAGACTTGTTGTTGTCAGACCTGTTGTTATCAGACCTGTTGTTATCAGACCTGTTGTCGTCAGACCTGTTGTCGTCAGACCTGTTGTCATCAGACCTGTTGTCATCAGCCCTGTTGTTATCAGACCTGTTGTTGTCAGACCTGTTGTCGTCAGACCTGTTATCATCAGACCTGTTGTTATCAGACCTGTTGTTATCAGACCTGTTGTTATCCGACCTGTTGTCATCAGACCTGTTGTCGTCAGACCTGTTCTTATCAGACCTGTTGTTATCAGACCTGTTGTTATCAGACCTGTTGTCGTCAGACCTGTTGTTATCAGACCTGTTGTCATCAGACCTGTATGCACCAGACCTATTGTTAACAGACTTGTTGTTATCAGACCTGTGTTCATCAGACCAGTTGTCATCAGACCTTTTGTCATCAGACCTGTTGTTATCAGACCTGTTGTCATCGGACCTGTTGTTATTAGACCTTTTGTCATCAGACCTGTTGTCAGACCTGTTGTCATCAGACCTGTTGTTATCAGACCTGTTGTTATCAGACCTGATGTCATCAGACCTGTTGTTATCAGACCTGTTGTTATCAGACCTTTTGTCGTCAGACCTGTTGTTATCAGATCTGTTGTTATCAGACCTGTTGTTATCAGACCTGTTGTCATCAGACCCGTTGTTATCAGATCTGTTGTTATCAGACCTGTTGTCATCAGACCTGTTGTTGTCAGACTTGTTGTTATCAGACCTGTTGTTATCAGACCTGTTGTCGTCAGACCTGTTGTCATCAGACCTGTTGTCATCAGACCTGTTGTTACCAGGCCTGTTGTTATCAGACCTGTTGTCGTCAGACCTGTTGTATCAGACCTGTTGTCATCAGACCTGTTGTTATCAGACCTGTTGTCGTCAGACCTGTTGTCATCAGACCTGTTGTCATCAGACCTGTTGTTACCAGACCTGTTGTTATCAGACCTGTTGTTATCAGACCTGTTGTCATCAGACCCGTTGTTATCAGATCTGTTGTTATCAGACCTGTTGTCATCAGACCTGTTGTTGTCAGACCTGTAGTTATCAGACCTGTTGTTATCAGAAATGTTGTCGTCAGACCTATTGTCATCAGACCTGTTGTCATCAGACCTGTTGTTACCAGACCTGTTGTTATCAGACCTGTTGTCGTCAGACCTGTTGTATCAGACCTGTTGTCATCAGACCTGTTGTTATCAGACCTACGTTCATCAGACCTGTTGTCATCAGACCTTTTGTCATCAGACCTGTTGTTATCAGACCTTTTGTCATCAGACCTGTTATCAGACCTGTTGTCATCAGACCTGTTTTTATCAGACCTGTTGTCATCAGACCTGTTGTTATCAGACCTGTTGTTGTCAGACCTGTTGTCATCAGTCCTGTTGTCATCAGACCTGTTGTTACCAGACCTGTTGTTACCAGACCTGTTGTTATCAGACCTGTTGTTATAGGACCTGTGTTCATCAGACCTGTTGTCATCAGACCTTTTGTCATCAGACCTGTTGTCATCAGACCTGTTGTTATCAGACCTGTTGTCATCAGACCTGTTGTTATCAGACCTGTTGTTGTCAGACCTGTTGTTATCAGACCTGTTGTTATCAGACCTGTTGTCGTCAGACCTGTTGTCATCAGATCTGTTGTTATCAGACCTGTTGTTATCAGACCTGTTGTTATCAGACCTGTTGTCATCAGACCCGTTGTTATCAGATCTGTTGTTATCAGACCTGTTGTCATCAGACCTGTTGTTGTCAGACCTGTTGTTATCAGACCTGTTGTTACCAGACCTGTTGTTATCAGACCTGTTGATATCAGACCTGTTGTCATCAGACCCGTTGTTATCAGACCTGTTGTTATCAGACCTGTTGTCGTCAGACCTGTTGTCATCAGACCTGTTGTCACCAGACCTGTTGTTATCAGACCTGTTGTCGTCAGACCTGTTTTTTTCAGACCTGTTGTCATCAGACCTGTTGTTATCAGACCTGTTGTCGTCAGACCTGTTGTCATCAGACCTGTTGTCATCAGACCTGTTGTTACCAGACCTGTTGTTATCAGACCTGTTGTTATCAGACCTGTTGTCATCAGACCTGTTGTTATCAGACCTGTTGTTATCAGACCTTTTGTCATCAGACCTGTTGTCATCAGACCTGTTGTTATCAGACCTGTTGTCATCAGACCCGTTGTTATCAGATCTGTTGTTATCAGAACTGTTGTCATCAGACCTGTTGTTGTCAGACCTGTTGTTTTCAGACCTGTTGTTATCAGACCTGTTGTCGTCAGACCTGTTGTCATCAGACCTGTTGTCATCAGACCTGTTGTTACCAGACCTGTTGTTATCAGACCTGTTGTCGTCAGACCTGTTGTATCAGACCTGTTGTCATCAGACCTGTTGTTATCAGACCTGTTGTCGTCAGACCTGTTGTCATCAGACCTGTTGTCATCAGACCTACTGTTACCAGACCTGTTGTTATCAGACCTGTTGTTATCAGACCTGTTGTTATCAGACCTGTGTTCATCAGACCTGTTGTCATCAGACCTTTTGTCATCAGACCTGTTGTCATCAGACCTGTTGTCATCGGACCTGTTGTTATCAGACCTTTTGTCATCAGACCTGTTATCAGACCTGTTGTCATCAGACCTGTTGTTATCAGACCTGTTGTTATCAGACCTGTTGTAATCAGACCTTATGTCATCAGACCTGTTGTCATCAGACCTGTTGTTATCAGACCTGTTGTAATCAGACCTGTTGTTATCAGACCTGTTGTTGTCAGACCTGTTGTCATCAGACCTGTTGTCATCAGACCTGTTGTTACCAGACCTGTTGTTATCAGACCTGTTGTTATCAGACCTGTGTTCATCAGACCTGTTGTCATCAGACCTTTTGTAATCAGACCTGTTGTCATCAGACCTGTTGTTATCAGACCTGTTGTCATCAGACCTGTTGTTATCAGACCTGTTGTTGTCAGACCTGTTGTTATCAGACCTGTTGTTATCAGACCTGTTGTCGTCAGACCTGTTGTTATCAGATCTGTTGTTAACAGACCTGTTGTTATCAGACCTGTTGTTATCAGACCTGTTGTCATCAGACCCGTTGTTATCAGACCTGTTGTCATCAGACCTGTTGTTATCAGACCTATTGTCGTCAGACCTGTTCTGGTCAGACCTGTTGTTATCAGACTTGTTGTTCTCAGACTTGTTGTTGTCAGACCTGTTGTTATCAGACCTGTTGTTATCAGACCTGTTGTCGTCAGACCTGTTGTCCTCAGACCTGTTGTCATCAGACCTGTTGTCATCAGCCCTGTTGTTATCAGACCTGTTGTTGTCAGACCTGTTGTCGTCAGACCTGTTATCATCAGACCTGTTGTTATCAGACCTGTTGTTATCAGACCTGTTGTCGTCAGACCTGTTGTCGTCAGACCTGTTGTTATCAGACCTGTTGTTATCAGACCTGTTGTCATCAGACCTGTTGTTATCAGACCTGTTGTCGTCAGACCTGTTGTTGTCAGACCTGTTGTTATCAGACTTGTTGTTCTCAGACTTGTTGTTGTCAGACCTGTTGTTATCAGACCTGTTGTTATCAGACCTGTTGTCGTCAGACCTGTTGTCGTCAGACCTGTTGTCATCAGACCAGTTGTCATCAGCCCTGTTGTTATCAGACCTGTTGTTGTCAGACCTGTTGTCGTCAGACCTGTTATCATCAGACCTGTTGTTATCAGACCTGTTGTTATCAGACCTGTTGTTATCCGACCTGTTGTCATCAGACCTGTTGTCGTCAGACCTGTTCTTATCAGACCTGTTGTTATCAGACCTGTTGTTATCAGACCTGTTGTCGTCAGACCTGTTGTTATCAGACCTGTTGTCATCAGACCTGTATGCACCACACCTATTGTTAACAGACTTGTTGTTATCAGACCTGTTGTTATCAGACCTGTTGTCGTCAGACCTGTTGTTGTCAGACCTGTTGTTATCAGACCTGTTGTCATCAGACCTGTTGTTACCAGACCTGTAGTTATCAGACCTGTTGTCATCAGACCCATTGTTACCAGACCTGTTGTTATCAGACCTGTTGTTATCAGACCTGTTGTCATCAGACCTGTTGTTGTCAGACCTGTTGTTATCAGACCTGTTGTCGTCAGACCTGTTGTCATCAGACCTGTTGTCATCAGACCTGTTGTCATCAGACCTGTTGTTACCAGACCTGTTGTTATCAGACCTGTTGTTATCAGACCTGTGTTCATCAGACCTGTTGTCATCAGACCTTTTGTCATCAGACCTGTTGTTATCAGACCTGTTGTCATCGGACCTGTTGTTATCAGACCTTTTGTCATCAGACCTGTTATCAGACCTGTTGTTATCAGACCTGTTGTTATCAGACCTGTTGTTATCAAACCTGTTGTCATCAGACCTGTTGTTATCAGACCTGTTGTTATCAGACCTGTTGTCATCAGACCTGTTGTTATCAGACCTGTTGTCGTCAGACCTGTTGTTGTCAGACCTGTTGTTATCAGACTTGTTGTTCTCAGACTTGTTGTTGTCAGACCTGTTGTTATCAGACCTGTTGTTATCAGACCTGTTGTCGTCAGACCTGTTGTCGTCAGACCTGTTGTCATCAGACCTGTTGTCATCAGCCCTGTTGTTATCAGACCTGTTGTTGTCAGACCTGTTGTCGTCAGACCTGTTATCATCAGACCTGTTGTTATCAGACCTGTTGTTATCAGACCTGTTGTTATCCGACCTGTTGTCATCAGACCTGTTGTCGTCAGACCTGTTCTTATCAGACCTGTTGTTATCAGACCTGTTGTTATCAGACCTGTTGTCGTCAGACCTGTTGTTATCAGACCTGTTGTCATCAGACCTGTATGCACCAGACCTATTGTTAACAGACTTGTTGTTATCAGACCTGTGTTCATCAGACCAGTTGTCATCAGACCTTTTGTCATCAGACCTGTTGTTATCAGACCTGTTGTTATCAGACCTGTTGTCATCAGACCCGTTGTTATCAGATCTGTTGTTATCAGACCTGTTGTCATCAGACCTGTTGTTGTCAGACCTGTTGTTATCAGACCTGTTGTTACCAGACCTGTTGTTATCAGACCTGTTGATATCAGACCTGTTGTCATCAGACCCGTTGTTATCAGACCTGTTGTTATCAGACCTGTTGTCGTCAGACCTGTTGTCATCAGACCTGTTGTCGTCAGACCTGTTGTCGTCAGACCTGTTGTCATCAGACCTGTTGTCATCAGCCCTGTTGTTATCAGACCTGTTGTTGTCAGACCTGTTGTCGTCAGACCTGTTATCATCAGACCTGTTGTTATCAGACCTGTTGTTATCAGACCTGTTGTTATCCGACCTGTTGTCATCAGACCTGTTGTCGTCAGACCTGTTCTTATCAGACCTGTTGTTATCAGACCTGTTGTTATCAGACCTGTTGTCGTCAGACCTGTTGTTATCAGACCTGTTGTCATCAGACCTGTATGCACCAGACCTATTGTTAACAGACTTGTTGTTATCAGACCTGTGTTCATCAGACCAGTTGTCATCAGACCTTTTGTCATCAGACCTGTTGTTATCAGACCTGTTGTTATCAGACCTGTTGTCATCAGACCCGTTGTTATCAGATCTGTTGTTATCAGACCTGTTGTCATCAGACCTGTTGTTGTCAGACCTGTTGTTATCAGACCTGTTGTTACCAGACCTGTTGTTATCAGACCTGTTGATATCAGACCTGTTGTCATCAGACCCGTTGTTATCAGACCTGTTGTTATCAGACCTGTTGTCGTCAGACCTGTTGTCATCAGACCTGTTGTCACCAGACCTGTTGTTATCAGACCTGTTGTCGTCAGACCTGTTTTTTTCAGACCTGTTGTCATCAGACCTGTTGTTATCAGACCTGTTGTCGTCAGACCTGTTGTCATCAGACCTGTTGTCATCAGACCTGTTGTTACCAGACCTGTTGTTATCAGACCTGTTGTTATCAGACCTGTTGTCATCAGACCTGTTGTTATCAGACCTGTTGTTATCAGACCTTTTGTCATCTGACCTGTTGTCATCAGACCTGTTGTTATCAGACCTGTTGTGATCAGACCTGTTGTTATCAGACCTGTTGTTGTCAGACCTGTTGTTATCAGACCTGTTGTTATCAGACCTGTTGTCGTCAGACCTGTTGTCATCAGATCTGTTGTTATCAGACCTGTTGTTATCAGTCCTGTTGTCATCAGACCCGTTGTTATCAGATCTGTTGTTATCAGACCTGTTGTCATCAGACCTGTTGTTGTCAGACCTGTTGTTATCAGACCTGTTGTTATCAGACCTGTTGTCGTCAGACCTGTTGTCATCAGACCTGTTGTCATCAGACCCGTTGTTATCAGACCTGTTGTTATCAGACCTGTTGTCGTCAGACCTGTTTTCATCAGACCTGTTGTTACCAGACCTGTTGTTATCAGACCTGTTGTCGTCAGACCTGTTGTATCAGACCTGTTGTCATCAGACCTGTTGTTATCAGACCTGTTGTCGTCAGACCTGTTGTCATCAGACCTGTTGTCATCAGACCTGTTGTTACCAGACCTGTTGTTATCAGACCTGTTGTTATCAGACCTGTTGTCATCAGACCTTTTGTCATCAGACCTGTTGTCATCAGACCTGTTGTCATCAGACCTGTTGTTATCTGACCTTTTGTCATCAGACCTGTTATCAGACCTGTTGTCATCAGACCTGTTGTTATCAGACCTGTTGTTATCAGACCTGTTGTAATCAGACCTTTTGTCATCAGACCTGTTGTCATCAGACCTGTTGTTATCAGACCTGTTGTTGTCAGACCTGTTGTCATCAGACCTGTTGTCATCAGACCTGTTGTTACCAGACCTGTTGTTATCAGACCTGATGTTATCAGACCTGTGTTCATCAGACCTGTTGTCATCAGACCTGTTGTTATCAGACCTGTTGTCATCAGACCTGTTGTTATCAGACCTGTTGTTGTCAGACCTGTTGTTATCAGACCTGTTGTTATCAGACCTGTTGTCGTCAGACCTGTTGTTATCAGATCTGTTGTTATCAGACCTGTTGTTATCAGACCTGTTGTCATCAGACCCGTTGTTATCAGATCTGTTGTTATCAGAACTGTTGTCATCAGACCTGTTGTTGTCAGACCTGTTGTTTTCAGACCTGTTGTTATCAGACCTGTTGTCGTCAGACCTGTTGTCATCAGACCTGTTGTCATCAGACCTGTTGTTACCAGACCTGTTGTTATCAGACCTGTTGTTATCAGACCTGTTGTCATCAGACCTGTTGTTATCAGACCTGTTGTTATCAGACCTTTTGTCATCAGACCTGTTGTCATCAGACCTGTTGTTATCAGACCTGTTGTGATCAGACCTGTTGTTATCAGACCTGTTGTTGTCAGACCTGTTGTTATCAGACCTGTTGTTATCAGACCTGTTGTCGTCAGACCTGTTGTCATCAGATCTGTTGTTATCAGACCTGTTGTTATCAGTCCTGTTGTCATCAGACCCGTTGTTATCAGATCTGTTGTTATCAGACCTGTTGTCATCAGACCTGTTGTTGTCAGACCTGTTGTTATCAGACCTGTTGTTATCAGACCTGTTGTCGTCAGACCTGTTGTCATCAGACCTGTTGTCATCAGACCCGTTGTTATCAGACCTGTTGTTATCAGACCTGTTGTCGTCAGACCTGTTGTCATCAGACCTGTTGTTAAAAGACCTGTTGTTATCAGACCTGTTGTCGTCAGACCTGTTGTATCAGACCTGTTGTCATCAGACCTGTTGTTATCAGACCTGTTGTCGTCAGACCTGTTGTCATCAGACCTGTTGTCATCAGACCTGTTGTTACCAGACCTGTTGTTATCAGACCTGTTGTTATCAGACCTGTTGTCATCAGACCTTTTGTCATCAGACCTGTTGTCATCAGACCTGTTGTCATCAGACCTGTTGTTATCTGACCTTTTGTCATCAGACCTGTTATCAGACCTGTTGTCATCAGACCTGTTGTTATCAGACCTGTTGTTATCAGACCTGTTGTAATCAGACCTTTTGTCATCAGACCTGTTGTCATCAGACCTGTTGTTATCAGACCTGTTGTTGTCAGACCTGTTGTCATCAGACCTGTTGTCATCAGACCTGTTGTTACCAGACCTGTTGTTATCAGACCTGATGTTATCAGACCTGTGTTCATCAGACCTGTTGTCATCAGACCTGTTGTTATCAGACCTGTTGTCATCAGACCTGTTGTTATCAGACCTGTTGTTGTCAGACCTGTTGTTATCAGACCTGTTGTTATCAGACCTGTTGTCGTCAGACCTGTTGTTATCAGATCTGTTGTTATCAGACCTGTTGTTATCAGACCTGTTGTCATCAGACCCGTTGTTATCAGATCTGTTGTTATCAGAACTGTTGTCATCAGACCTGTTGTTGTCAGACCTGTTGTTTTCAGACCTGTTGTTATCAGACCTGTTGTCGTCAGACCTGTTGTCATCAGACCTGTTGTCATCAGACCTGTTGTTACCAGACCTGTTGTTATCAGACCTGTTGTCGTCAGACCTGTTGTATCAGACCTGTTGTCATCAGACCTGTTGTTATCAGACCTGTTGTCGTCAGACCTGTTGTCATCAGACCTGTTGTCATCAGACCTACTGTTACCAGACCTGTTGTTATCAGACCTGTTGTTATCAGACCTGTTGTTATCAGACCTGTGTTCATCAGACCTGTTGTCATCAGACCTTTTGTCATCAGACCTGTTGTCATCAGACCTGTTGTCATCGGACCTGTTGTTATCAGACCTTTTGTCATCAGACCTGTTATCAGACCTGTTGTCATCAGACCTGTTGTTATCAGACCTGTTGTTATCAGACCTGTTGTAATCAGACCTTATGTCATCAGACCTGTTGTCATCAGACCTGTTGTTATCAGACCTGTTGTAATCAGACCTGTTGTTATCAGACCTGTTGTTGTCAGACCTGTTGTCATCAGACCTGTTGTCATCAGACCTGTTGTTACCAGACCTGTTGTTATCAGACCTGTTGTTATCAGACCTGTGTTCATCAGACCTGTTGTCATCAGACCTTTTGTAATCAGACCTGTTGTCATCAGACCTGTTGTTATCAGACCTGTTGTCATCAGACCTGTTGTTATCAGACCTGTTGTTGTCAGACCTGTTGTTATCAGACCTGTTGTTATCAGACCTGTTGTCGTCAGACCTGTTGTTATCAGATCTGTTGTTAACAGACCTGTTGTTATCAGACCTGTTGTTATCAGACCTGTTGTCATCAGACCCGTTGTTATCAGATCTGTTGTTATCAGACCTGTTGTCATCAGACCTGTTGTTGTCAGACTTGTTGTTATCAGACCTGTTGTTACCAGACCTGTTGTTATCAGACCTGTTGTTATCAGACCTGTTGTCATCAGACTCGTTGTTATCAGACCTGTTGTTATCAGACCTGTTGTCGTCAGACCTGTTGTCATCAGACCTGTTGTCATCAGACCTGTTGTTACCAGACCTGTTGTTATCAGACCTGTTGTTGTCAGACCTGTTGTTTTCAGACCTGTTGTTTTCAGACCTGTTGTCATCAGACCTGTTGTTATCAGACCTGTTGTCGTCAGACCTGTTGTCATCAGACCTGTTGTCATCAGACCTGTTGTTACCAGACCTGTTGTTATCAGACCTGTTGTTATCAGACCTGTTGTTATCAGACCTGTTGTTACCAGACCTGTTGTTATCAGACCTGTTGTCGTCAGACCTGTTGTTTTCAGACCTGTTGTCATCAGACCTGTTGTTATCAGACCTGTTGTCGTCAGACCTGTTGTCATCAGACCTGTTGTCATCAGACCTGTTGTTACCAGACCTGTTGTTATCAGACCTGTTGTTATCAGACCTGTTGTTATCAGACCTGTGTTCATCAGACCTGTTGTTATCAGACCTGTTGTCGTCGGACCTGTTGTTATCAGACCTTTTGTCATCAGACCTGTTATCAGACCTGTTGTCATCAGACCTGTTGTTATCAGACCTGTTGTTATCAGACCTGTTGTTATCAGACCTGTTGTCATCAGACCTGTTGTTATCAGACCTGTTGTTATCAGACCTTTTGTCATCAGACCTGTTGTCATCACACCTGTTGTTATCAGACCTGTTGTCATCAGACCTGTTGTCATCAGACCTGTTGTTATCAGACCTGTTGTTATCAGACCTGTTGTTATCAGACCTGTGTTCATCAGACCTGTTGTCATCAGACCTTTTGTCATCAGACCTGTTGTTATCAGACCTGTTGTCATCGGACCTGTTGTTATCAGACCTTTTGTCATCAGACCTGTTATCAGACCTGTTGTCATCAGACCTGTTGTTATCAGACCTGTTGTAATCAGACCTTTTGTCATCAGACCTGTTGTCATCAGACCTGTTGTTATCAGACCTGTTGTCATCAGACCTGTTGTTATCAGACCTGTTGTTTTCAGACCTGTTGTCATCAGACCTGTTGTCATCAGACCTGTTGTTACCAGACCTGTTGTTACCAGACCTGTTGTTATCAGACCTGTTGTTATCAGACCTGTGTTCATCAGACCTGTTGTCATCAGACCTTTTGTCATCAGACCTGTTGTAATCAGACCTGTTGTTATCAGACCTGTTGTCATCAGACCTGTTGTCATCAGACCTGTTGTTGTCAGACCTGTTGTTATCAGACCTGTTGTTATCAGACCTGTTGTCGTCAGACCTGTTGTTATCAGATCTGTTGTTATCAGACCTGTTGTTATCAGATCTGTTGTTATCAGACCTGTTGTCATCAGACCTGTTGTTGTCAGACTTGTTGTTATCAGACCTGTTGTTACCAGACCTGTTGTTATCAGACCTGTTGTTATCAGACCTGTTGTCATCAGACTCGTTGTTATCAGACCTGTTGTTATCAGACCTGTTGTCGTCAGACCTGTTGTCATCAGACCTGTTGTCATCAGACCTGTTGTTACCAGACCTGTTGTTATCAGACCTGTTGTTGTCAGACCTGTTGTTTTCAGACCTGTTGTTTTCAGACCTGTTGTCATCAGACCTGTTGTTATCAGACCTGTTGTCGTCAGACCTGTTGTCATCAGACCTGTTGTCATCAGACCTGTTGTTACCAGACCTGTTGTTATCAGACCTGTTGTTATCAGACCTGTTGTTATCAGACCTGTTGTTACCAGACCTGTTGTTATCAGACCTGTTGTCGTCAGACCTGTTGTTTTCAGACCTGTTGTCATCAGACCTGTTGTTATCAGACCTGTTGTCGTCAGACCTGTTGTCATCAGACCTGTTGTCATCAGACCTGTTGTTACCAGACCTGTTGTTATCAGACCTGTTGTTATCAGACCTGTTGTTATCAGACCTGTGTTCATCAGACCTGTTGTTATCAGACCTGTTGTCGTCGGACCTGTTGTTATCAGACCTTTTGTCATCAGACCTGTTATCAGACCTGTTGTCATCAGACCTGTTGTTATCAGACCTGTTGTTATCAGACCTGTTGTTATCAGACCTGTTGTCATCAGACCTGTTGTTATCAGACCTGTTGTTATCAGACCTTTTGTCATCAGACCTGTTGTCATCACACCTGTTGTTATCAGACCTGTTGTCATCAGACCTGTTGTCATCAGACCTGTTGTTATCAGACCTGTTGTTATCAGACCTGTTGTTATCAGACCTGTGTTCATCAGACCTGTTGTCATCAGACCTTTTGTCATCAGACCTGTTGTTATCAGACCTGTTGTCATCGGACCTGTTGTTATCAGACCTTTTGTCATCAGACCTGTTATCAGACCTGTTGTCATCAGACCTGTTGTTATCAGACCTGTTGTAATCAGACCTTTTGTCATCAGACCTGTTGTCATCAGACCTGTTGTTATCAGACCTGTTGTCATCAGACCTGTTGTTATCAGACCTGTTGTTTTCAGACCTGTTGTCATCAGACCTGTTGTCATCAGACCTGTTGTTACCAGACCTGTTGTTACCAGACCTGTTGTTATCAGACCTGTTGTTATCAGACCTGTGTTCATCAGACCTGTTGTCATCAGACCTTTTGTCATCAGACCTGTTGTAATCAGACCTGTTGTTATCAGACCTGTTGTCATCAGACCTGTTGTCATCAGACCTGTTGTTGTCAGACCTGTTGTTATCAGACCTGTTGTTATCAGACCTGTTGTCGTCAGACCTGTTGTTATCAGATCTGTTGTTATCAGACCTGTTGTTATCAGACCTGTTGTTATCAGACCTGTTGTCATCAGACCCGTTGTTATCAGATCTGTTGTTATCAGACCTGTTGTCATCAGACCTGTTATCAGACCTGTTGTCATCAGACCTGTTGTTATCAGACCTGTTGTTATCAGACCTGTTGTAATCAGACCTGTTGTCATCAGACCTGTTGTCATCAGACCTTTTGTAATCAGACCTGTTGTCATCAGACCTGTTGTTATCAGACCTGTTGTCATCAGACCTGTTGTTATCAGACCTGTTGTTGTCAGACCTGTTGTTATCAGACCTGTTGTTATCAGACCTGTTGTCGTCAGACCTGTTGTCATCAGATCTGTTGTTAACAGACCTGTTGTTATCAGACCTGTTGTTATCAGACCTGTTGTCATCAGACCCGTTGTTATCAGATCTGTTGTTATCAGACCTGTTGTCATCAGACCTGTTGTTGTCAGACTTGTTGTTATCAGACCTGTTGTTACCAGACCTGTTGTTATCAGACCTGTTGTTATCAGACCTGTTGTCATCAGACGCGTTGTTATCAGACCTGTTGTTATCAGACCTGTTGTCGTCAGACCTGTTGTCATCAGACCTGTTGTCATCAGACCTGTTGTTACCAGACCTGTTGTTATCAGACCTGTTGTTGTCAGACCTGTTGTTTTCAGACCTGTTGTTTTCAGACCTGTTGTCATCAGACCTGTTGTTATCAGACCTGTTGTCGTCAGACCTGTTGTCATCAGACCTGTTGTCATCAGACCTGTTGTTACCAGACCTGTTGTTATCAGACCTGTTGTTATCAGACCTGTTGTTATCAGACCTGTTGTTATCAGACCTGTTGTCGTCAGACCTGTTGTTTTCAGACCTGTTGTCATCAGACCTGTTGTTATCAGACCTGTTGTCGTCAGACCTGTTGTCATCAGACCTGTTGTCATCAGACCTGTTGTTACCAGACCTGTTGTTATCAGACCTGTTGTTATCAGACCTGTTGTTATCAGACCTGTCTTCATCAGACCTGTTGTTATCAGACCTGTTGTCGTCGGACCTGTTGTTATCAGACCTTTTGTCATCAGACCTGTTATCAGACCTGTTGTCATCAGACCTGTTGTTATCAGACCTGTTGTTATCAGACCTGTTGTTATCAGACCTGTTGTCATCAGACCTGTTGTTATCAGACCTGTTGTTATCAGACCTTTTGTCATCAGACCTGTTGTCATCACACCTGTTGTTATCAGACCTGTTGTCATCAGACCTGTTGTCATCAGACCTGTTGTTATCAGACCTGTTGTTATCAGACCTGTTGTTATCAGACCTGTGTTCATCAGACCTGTTGTCATCAGACCTTTTGTCATCAGACCTGTTGTTATCAGACCTGTTGTCATCGGACCTGTTGTTATCAGACCTTTTGTCATCAGACCTGTTATCAGACCTGTTGTCATCAGACCTGTTGTTATCAGACCTGTTGTAATCAGACCTTTTGTCATCAGACCTGTTGTCATCAGACCTGTTGTTATCAGACCTGTTGTCATCAGACCTGTTGTTATCAGACCTGTTGTTTTCAGACCTGTTGTCGTCAGACCTGTTGTCATCAGACCTGTTGTCATCAGACCTGTTGTTACCAGACCTGTTGTTATCAGACCTGTTGTTATCAGACCTGTTGTTATCAGACCTGTGTTCATCAGACCTGTTGTTATCAGACCTGTTGTCGTCGGACCTGTTGTTATCAGACCTTTTGTCATCAGACCTGTTATCAGACCTGTTGTCATCAGACCTGTTGTTATCAGACCTGTTGTTATCAGACCTGTTGTTATCAGACCTGTTGTCATCAGACCTGTTGTTATCAGACCTGTTGTTATCAGACCTTTTGTCATCAGACCTGTTGTCATCACACCTGTTGTTATCAGACCTGTTGTCATCAGACCTGTTGTCATCAGACCTGTTGTTATCAGACCTGTTGTTATCAGACCTGTTGTTATCAGACCTGTGTTCATCAGACCTGTTGTCATCAGACCTTTTGTCATCAGACCTGTTGTTATCAGACCTGTTGTCATCGGACCTGTTGTTATCAGACCTTTTGTCATCAGACCTGTTATCAGACCTGTTGTCATCAGACCTGTTGTTATCAGACCTGTTGTAATCAGACCTTTTGTCATCAGACCTGTTGTCATCAGACCTGTTGTTATCAGACCTGTTGTCATCAGACCTGTTGTTATCAGACCTGTTGTTTTCAGACCTGTTGTCATCAGACCTGTTGTCATCAGACCTGTTGTTACCAGACCTGTTGTTACCAGACCTGTTGTTATCAGACCTGTTGTTATCAGACCTGTGTTCATCAGACCTGTTGTCATCAGACCTTTTGTCATCAGACCTGTTGTAATCAGACCTGTTGTTATCAGACCTGTTGTCATCAGACCTGTTGTCATCAGACCTGTTGTTGTCAGACCTGTTGTTATCAGACCTGTTGTTATCAGACCTGTTGTCGTCAGACCTGTTGTTATCAGATCTGTTGTTATCAGACCTGTTGTTATCAGACCTGTTGTTATCAGACCTGTTGTCATCAGACCCGTTGTTATCAGATCTGTTGTTATCAGACCTGTTGTCATCAGACCTGTTATCAGACCTGTTGTCATCAGACCTGTTGTTATCAGACCTGTTGTTATCAGACCTGTTGTAATCAGACCTTTTGTCATCAGACCTGTTGTCATCAGACCTGTTGTCATCAGACCTGTTGTCATCAGACCTGTTGTTACCAGACCTGTTGTTATCAGACCTGTTGTTATCAGACCTGTGTTCATCAGACCTGTTGTCATCAGACCTTTTGTAATCAGACCTGTTGTCATCAGACCTGTTGTTTTCAGACCTGTTGTCATCAGACCTGTTGTCATCAGACCTGTTGTTGTCAGACCTGTTGTTATCAGACCTGTTGTTATCAGACCTGTTGTCGTCAGACCTGTTGTTATCAGATCTGTTGTTAACAGACCTGTTGTTATCAGACCTGTTGTTATCAGACCTGTTGTCATCAGACCCGTTGTTATCAGATCTGTTGTTATCAGACCTGTTGTCATCAGACCTGTTGTTGTCAGACCTGTTGTTATCAGACCTGTTGTTACCAGACCTGTTGTTATCAGACCTGTTGTTATCAGACCTGTTGTCATCAGACCCGTTGTTATCAGACCTGTTGTTATCAGACCTGTTGTCGTCAGACCTGTTGTCATCAGACATGTTGTCATCAGACCTGTTGTTACCAGACCTGTTGTTATCAGACCTGTTGTCGTCAGACCTGTTGTTTTCAGACCTGTTGTCATCAGACCTGTTGTTATCAGACCTGTTGTCGTCAGACCTGTTGTCATCAGACCTGTTGTCATCAGACCTGTTGTTACCAGACCTGTTGTTATCAGACCTGTTGTTATCAGACCTGTGTTCATCAGACCTGTTGTCATCAGACCTTTTGTCATCAGACCTGTTGTTATCAGACCTGTTGTCGTCGGACCTGTTGTTATCAGACCTTTTGTCATCAGACCTGTTATCAGACCTGTTGTCATCAGACCTGTTGTTATCAGACCTGTTGTTATCAGACCTGTTGTCATCAGACCTTTTGTTATCAGACCTGTTGTTATCAGAGCTTTTGTCATCAGACCTGTTGTCATCAGACCTGTTGTTATCAGACCTGTTGTCATCAGACCTGTTGTTATCAGACCTGTTGTTATCAGACCTGTTGTCATCAGACCTGTTATCAGACCTGTTGTCATCAGACCTGTTGTTATCAGACCTGTTGTTATCAGACCTGTTGTAATCAGACCTTTTGTCATCAGACCTGTTGTCATCAGACCTGTTGTCATCAGACCTGTTGTCATCAGACCTGTTGTTACCAGACCTGTTGTTATCAGACCTGTTGTTATCAGACCTGTGTTCATCAGACCTGTTGTCATCAGACCTTTTGTAATCAGACCTGTTGTCATCAGACCTGTTGTTTTCAGACCTGTTGTCATCAGACCTGTTGTCATCAGACCTGTTGTTGTCAGACCTGTTGTTATCAGACCTGTTGTTATCAGACCTGTTGTCGTCAGACCTGTTGTTATCAGATCTGTTGTTAACAGACCTGTTGTTATCAGACCTGTTGTTATCAGACCTGTTGTCATCAGACCCGTTGTTATCAGATCTGTTGTTATCAGACCTGTTGTCATCAGACCTGTTGTTGTCAGACCTGTTGTTATCAGACCTGTTGTTACCAGACCTGTTGTTATCAGACCTGTTGTTATCAGACCTGTTGTCATCAGACCCGTTGTTATCAGACCTGTTGTTATCAGACCTGTTGTCGTCAGACCTGTTGTCATCAGACATGTTGTCATCAGACCTGTTGTTACCAGACCTGTTGTTATCAGACCTGTTGTCGTCAGACCTGTTGTTTTCAGACCTGTTGTCATCAGACCTGTTGTTATCAGACCTGTTGTCGTCAGACCTGTTGTCATCAGACCTGTTGTCATCAGACCTGTTGTTACCAGACCTGTTGTTATCAGACCTGTTGTTATCAGACCTGTGTTCATCAGACCTGTTGTCATCAGACCTTTTGTCATCAGACCTGTTGTTATCAGACCTGTTGTCGTCGGACCTGTTGTTATCAGACCTTTTGTCATCAGACCTGTTATCAGACCTGTTGTCATCAGACCTGTTGTTATCAGACCTGTTGTTATCAGACCTGTTGTCATCAGACCTTTTGTTATCAGACCTGTTGTTATCAGAGCTTTTGTCATCAGACCTGTTGTCATCAGACCTGTTGTTATCAGACCTGTTGTCATCAGACCTGTTGTTATCAGACCTGTTGTTGTCAGACCTGATGTCATCAGACCTGTTGTCATCAGACCTGTTGTTACCAGACCTGTTGTTACCAGACCTGTTGTTACCAGACCTGTTGTTATCAGACCTGTTGTTATCAGACCTGTGTTCATCAGACCTGTTGTCATCACAACTTTTGTCATCAGACCTGTTGTTATCAGACCTGTTGTCATCGGACCTGTTGTTATCAGACCTTTTGTCATCAGACCTGTTATCAGACCTGTTGTCATCAGACCTGTTGTTATCAGACCTGTTGTTATCAGACCTGTTGTCGTCAGACCTGTTGTCATCAGACCTGTTGTCATCAGACCTGTTGTTACCAGACCTGTTGTTATCAGACCTGTTGTCGTCAGACCTGTTGTATCAGACCTGTTGTCATCAGACCTGTTGTTATCAGACCTGTTGTCGTCAGACCTGTTGTCATCAGACCTGTTGTCATCAGACCTGTTGTTACCAGACCTGTTGTTATCAGACCTGTTGTTATCAGACCTGTTGTTATCAGACCTGTGTTCATCAGACCTGTTGTCATCAGACCTTTTGTCATCAGACCTGTTGTTATCAGACCTGTTGTCATCAGACTTGTTGTTATCAGACCTTTTGTCATCAGACCTGTTATCAGACCTGTTGTCATCAGACCTGTTGTTATCAGACCTGTTGTTATCAGACCTGTTGTAATCAGACCTTTTGTCATCAGACCTGTTGTCATCAGACCTGTTGTTATCAGACCTGTTGTCATCAGACCTGTTGTTATCAGATCTGTTGTTGTCAGACCTGTTGTCATCAGACCTGTTGTCATCAGACCTGTTGTCATCAGACCTGTTGTTACCAGACCTGTTGTTACCAGACCTGTTGTCATCAGACCTTTTGTCATCAGACCTGTTGTCATCAGACCTGTTGTTATCAGACCTGTTGTCATCAGACCTGTTGTTATCAGACCTGTTGTTGTCAGACCTGTTGTTATCAGACCTGTTGTTATCAGACCTGTTGTCGTCAGACCCGTTGTTATCAGATCTGTTGTTATCAGACCTGTGTTCATCAGACCTGTTGTCATCAGACCTTTTGTCATCAGACCTGTTGTTATCAGACCTGTTGTCATCAGACTTGTTGTTATCAGACCTTTTGTCATCAGACCTGTTATCAGACCTGTTGTCATCAGACCTGTTGTTATCAGACCTGTTGTTATCAGACCTGTTGTAATCAGACCTTTTGTCATCAGACCTGTTGTCATCAGACCTGTTGTTATCAGACCTGTTGTCATCAGACCTGTTGTTATCAGATCTGTTGTTGTCAGACCTGTTGTCATCAGACCTGTTGTCATCAGACCTGTTGTCATCAGACCTGTTGTTACCAGACCTGTTGTTACCAGACCTGTTGTTATCAGACCTGTTGTTATCAGACCTGTGTTCATCAGACCTGTTGTCATCAGACCTTTTGTCATCAGACCTGTTGTCATCAGACCTGTTGTTATCAGACCTGTTGTCATCAGACCTGTTGTTATCAGACCTGTTGTTGTCAGACCTGTTGTTATCAGACCTGTTGTTATCAGACCTGTTGTCGTCAGACCCGTTGTTATCAGATCTGTTGTTATCAGACCTGTGTTCATCAGACCTGTTGTCATCAGACCTTTTGTCATCAGACCTGTTGTTATCAGACCTGTTGTCATCAGACTTGTTGTTATCAGACCTTTTGTCATCAGACCTGTTATCAGACCTGTTGTCATCAGACCTGTTGTTATCAGACCTGTTGTTATCAGACCTGTTGTAATCAGACCTTTTGTCATCAGACCTGTTGTCATCAGACCTGTTGTTATCAGACCTGTTGTCATCAGACCTGTTGTTATCAGACCTGTTGTTGTCAGACCTGTTGTCATCAGACCTGTTGTCATCAGACCTGTTGTCATCAGACCTGTTGTTACCAGACCTGTTGTTACCAGACCTGTTGTTATCAGACCTGTTGTTATCAGACCTGTGTTCATCAGACCTGTTGTCATCAGACCTTTTGTCATCAGACCTGTTGTCATCAGACCTGTTGTTATCAGACCTGTTGTCATCAGACCTGTTGTTATCAGACCTGTTGTTGTCAGACCTGTTGTTATCAGACCTGTTGTTATCAGACCTGTTGTCGTCAGACCCGTTGTTATCAGATCTGTTGTTATCAGACCTGTTGTCATCAGACCTGTTGTTATCAGACCTTTTGTCATCAGACCCGTTGTTATCAGACCTGTTGTTATCAGACCTGTTGTCGTCAGACCTGTTGTCATCAGACCTGTTGTCATCAGACCTGTTGTCACCAGACCTGTTGTTATCAGACCTGTTGTCGTCAGACCTGTTGTTTTCAGACCTGTTGTCATCAGACCTGTTGTTATCAGACCTGTTGTCATCAGACCTGTTGTCATCAGACCTGTTGTCATCAGACCTGTTGTTACCAGACCTGTTGTTATCAGACCTGTTGTTATCAGACCTGTTGTCATCAGACCTGTTGTTATCAGACCTGTTGTTATCAGACCTTTTGTCATCAGACCTGTTGTCATCAGACCTGTTGTTATCAGACCTGTTGTCATCAGACCTGTTGTTATCAGACCTGTTGTTGTCAGACCTGTTGTTATCAGACCTGTTGTTATCAGACCTGTTGTCGTCAGACCTGTTGTTATCAGATCTGTTGTTATCAGACCTGTTGTTATCAGACCTGTTTTCATCAGACCCGTTGTTATCAGATCTGTTGTTATCAGACCTGTTGTCATCAGACCTGTTGTTGTCAGACCTGTTGTTATCAGACCTGTTGTTATCAGACCTGTTGTCGTCAGACCTGTTGTCATCAGACCTGTTGTCATCAGACTTGTTGTTACCAGACCTGTTGTTATCAGACCTGTTGTCGTCAGACCTGTTGTATCAGACCTGTTGTCATCAGACCTGTTGTCATCAGACCTGTTGTCATCAGACCTGTTGTTACCAGACCTGTTGTTATCAGACCTGTTGTTATCAGACCTGTTGTTATCAGACCTGTGTTCATCAGACCTGTTGTCATCAGACCTTTTGTCATCAGACCTGTTGTTATCAGACCTGTTGTCATCGGACCTGTTGTTATCAGATCTTTTGTCATCAGACCTGTTATCAGACCTGTTGTCATCAGACCTTTTTTTACCAGACCTGTTGTTATAAGACCTGTTGTCGTCAGACCTGTTGTATCAGATCTGTTGTCATCAGACCTGTTGTTATCAGACCTGTTGTCGTCAGACCTGTTGTCAACAGACCTGTTGTCATCAGACCTGTTGTTACCAGACCTGTTGTTATCAGACCTGTTGTTATCAGACCTGTTGTCATCAGACCCGTTGTTATCAGATCTGTTGTTATCAGACCTGTTGTCATCAGACCTGTTGTTGTCAGACCTGTTGTTATCAGACTTGTTGTTATCAGACCTGTTGTCGTCAGACCTGTTGTCATCAGACCTGTTGTTACCAGACCTGTTGTTATCAGACCTGTTGTCGTCAGACCTGTTGTATCAGACCTGTTGTCATCAGACCTGTTGTTATCAGACCTATGTTCATCAGACCTGTTGTCATCAGACCTTTTGTCATCAGACCTGTTGTTATCAGACCTGTTGTCATCGGACCTGATGTTATCAGACCTTTTGTCATCAGACCTGTTATCAGACCTGTTGTCATCAGACCTGTTGTTATCAGACCTGTTGTTATCAGACCTGTTGTAATCAGACCTTTTGTCATCAGACCTGTTGTCATCAGACCTGTTGTTATCAGACCTGTTGTCATCAGACCTGTTGTTATCAGACCTATGTTCATCAGACCTGTTGTCATCAGACCTTTTGTCATCAGACCTGTTGTTATCAGACCTGTTGTCATCGGACCTGTTGTTATCAGACCTTTTGTCATCAGACCTGTTATCAGACCTGTTGTCATCAGACCTGTTGTTATCAGACCTGTTGTTATCAGACCTGTTGTAATCAGACCTTTTGTCATCAGACCTGTTGTCATCAGACCTGTTGTTATCAGTCCTGTTGTCATCAGACCTGTTGTTACCAGACCTGTTGTTACCAGACCTGTTGTTATCAGACCTGTTGTTATCAGACCTGTGTTCATCAGACCTGTTGTCATCAGACCTTTTGTCATCAGACCTGTTGTCATCAGACCTGTTGTTATCAGAACCTGTTGTCATCAGACCTGTTGTTATCAGACCTGTTGTTGTCAGACCTGTTGTTATCAGACCTGTTGTTATCAGACCTGTTGTCGTCAGACCTGTTGTTATCAGATCTGTTGTTATCAGACCTGTTGTCATCAGACCCGTTGTTATCAGATCTGTTGTTATCAGACCTGTTGTCATCAGACCTGTTGTCGTCAGACCTGTTGTTATCAGACCTGTTGTTATCAGACCTGTTGTCGTCAGACCTGTTGTCATCAGACCTGTTGTCATCAGACCTGTTGTTACCAGACCTGTTGTTATCAGACCTGTTGTCGTCAGACCTGTTGTATCAGACCTGTTGTCATCAGACCTGTTATCAGACCTGTTGTCATCAGACCTGTTGTTATCAGACCTGTTGTTATCAGACCTGTTGTTATCAGACCTGTTGTCATCAGACCTGTTGTTATCAGACCTGTTGTTATCAGACCTTTTGTCATCAGACCTGTTGTCATCAGAACTGTTGTTATCAGACCTGTTGTCATCAGACCTGTTGTTATCAGACCTGTTGTTGTCAGACCTGTTGTCATCAGACCTGTTGTCATCAGACCTGTTGTTACCAGACCTGTTGTTACCAGACCTGTTGTTATCAGACCTGTTGTTATCAGACCTGTGTTCATCAGACCTGTTGTCATCACAACTTTTGTCATCAGACCTGTTGTTATCAGACCTGTTGTCATCGGACCTGTTGTTATCAGACCTTTTGTCATCAGACCTGTTATCAGACCTGTTGTCATCAGACCTGTTGTTATCAGACCTGTTGTTATCAGACCTGTTGTCGTCAGACCTGTTGTCATCAGACCTGTTGTCATCAGACCTGTTGTTACCAGACCTGTTGTTATCAGACCTGTTGTCGTCAGACCTGTTGTATCAGACCTGTTGTCATCAGACCTGTTGTTATCAGACCTGTTGTCGTCAGACCTGTTGTCATCAGACCTGTTGTCATCAAACCTGTTGTCACCAGACCTGTTGTTATCAGACCTGTTGTTATCAGACCTGTTGTTATCAGACCTGTTGTTATCAGACCTGTGTTCATCAGACCTGTTGTCATCAGACCTTTTGTCATCAGACCTGTTGTTATCAGACCTGTTGTCATCGGACTTGTTGTTATCAGACCTTTTGTCATCAGACCTGTTATCAGACCTGTTGTCATCAGACCTGTTGTTATCAGACCTGTTGTTATCAGACCTGTTGTAATCAGACCTTTTGTCATCAGACCTGTTGTCATCAGACCTGTTGTTATCAGACCTGTTGTCATCAGACCTGTTGTTATCAGACCTGTTGTTGTCAGACCTGTTGTCATCAGACCTGTTGTCATCAGACCTGTTGTTACCAGACCTGTTGTTACCAGACCTGTTGTTATCAGACCTGTTGTTATCAGACCTGTGTTCATCAGACCTGTTGTCATCAGACCTTTTGTCATCAGACCTGTTGTCATCAGACCTGTTGTTATCAGACCTGTTGTCTATCAGACCTGTTGTTATCAGACCTGTTGTTGTCAGAGCTGTTGTTATCAGACCTGTTGTTATCAGACCTGTTGTCGTCAGACCCGTTGTTATCAGATCTGTTGTTATCAGACCTTTTGTCATCAGACCTGTTGTTATCAGACCTGTTGTCATCAGACCCGTTGTTATCAGACCTGTTGTTATCAGACCTGTTGTCGTCAGACCTGTTGTCATCAGACCTGTTGTCATCAGACCTGTTGTCACCAGACCTGTTGTTATCAGACCTGTTGTCGTCAGACCTGTTGTTTTCAGACCTGTTGTCATCAGACCTGTTGTTATCAGACCTGTTGTCATCAGACCTGTTGTCATCAGACCTGTTGTCATCAGACCTGTTGGTACCAGACCTGTTGTTATCAGACCTGTTGTTATCAGACCTGTTGTCATCAGACCTGTTGTTATCAGACCTGTTGTTATCAGACCTTTTGTCATCAGACCTGTTGTCATCAGACCTGTTGTTATCAGACCTGTTGTCATCAGACCTGTTGTTATCAGACCTGTTGTTGTCAGACCTGTTGTTATCAGACCTGTTGTTATCAGACCTGTTGTCGTCAGACCTGTTGTTATCAGATCTGTTGTTATCAGACCTGTTGTTATCAGACCTGTTGTCATCAGACCCGTTGTTATCAGATCTGTTGTTATCAGACCTGTTGTCATCAGACCTGTTGTTGTCAGACCTGTTGTTATCAGACCTGTTGTTATCAGACCTGTTGTCATCAGACTTGTTGTTACCAGACCTGTTGTTATCAGACCTGTTGTCGTCAGACCTGTTGTATCAGACCTGTTGTCATCAGACCTGTTGTCATCAGACATGTTGTCATCAGACCTGTTGTTACCAGACCTGTTGTTATCAGACCTGTTGTTATCAGACCTGTTGTTATCAGACCTGTGTTCATCAGACCTGTTGTCATCAGACCTTTTGTCAGACCTGTTGTCATCAGACCTTTTGTTACCAGACCTGTTGTTATCAGACCTGTTGTCGTCAGACCTGTTGTAATCAGACCTGTTGTCATCAGACCTGTTGTTATCAGACCTGTTGTCGTCAGACCTGTTGTCATCAGACCTGTTGTCATCAGACCTGTTGTTACCAGACCTGTTGTTATCAGACCTGTTGTTATCAGACCTGTTGTCATCAGACCCGTTGTTATCAGATCTGTTGTTATCAGACCTGTTGTCATCAGACCTGTTGTTGTCAGACCTGTTGTTATCAGACTTGTTGTTATCAGACCTGTTGTCGTCAGACCTGTTGTCATCAGACCTGTTGTCATCAGACCTGTTGTTACCAGACCTGTTGTTATCAGACCTGTTGTCGTCAGACCTGTTGTATCAGACCTGTTGTCATCAGACCTGTTGTTATCAGACCTATGTTCATCAGACCTGTTGTCATCAGACCTTTTGTCATCAGACCTGTTGTTATCATACCTGTTGTCATCGGACCTGTTGTTATCAGACCTTTTGTCATCAGACCTGTTATCAGACCTGTTGTCATCAGACCTGTTGTTATCAGACCTGTTGTTATCAGACCTGTTGTAATCAGACCTTTTGTCATCAGACCTGTTGTCATCAGACCTGTTGTTATCAGACCTGTTGTCATCAGACCTGTTGTTATCAGACCTATGTTTATCAGACCTGTTGTCATCAGACCTTTTGTCATCAGACCTGTTGTTATCAGACCTGTTGTCATCGGACCTGTTGTCATCAGACCTGTTGTTATCAGTCCTGTTGTCATCAGACCTGTTGTTACCAGACCTGTTGTTACCAGACCTGTTGTTATCAGACCTGTTGTTATCAGACCTGTGTTCATCAGACCTGTTGTCATCAGACCTTTTGTCATCAGACCTGTTGTCATCAGACCTGTTGTTATCAGAACCTGTTGTCATCAGACCTGTTGTTATCAGACCTGTTGTTGTCAGACCTGTTGTTATCAGACCTGTTGTTATCAGACCTGTTGTCGTCAGACCTGTTGTTATCAGATCTGTTGTTATCAGACCTGTTGTCATCAGACCCGTTGTTATCAGATCTGTTGTTATCAGACCTGTTGTCATCAGACCTGTTGTCGTCAGACCTGTTGTTATCAGACCTGTTGTTATCAGACCTGTTGTCGTCAGACCTGTTGTCATCAGACCTGTTGTCATCAGACCTGTTGTTACCAGACCTGTTGTTATCAGACCTGTTGTCGTCAGACCTGTTGTATCAGACCTGTTGTCATCAGACCTGTTATCAGACCTGTTGTCATCAGACCTGTTGTTATCAGACCTGTTGTTATCAGACCTGTTGTTATCAGACCTGTTGTCATCAGACCTGTTGTTATCAGACCTGTTGTTATCAGACCTTTTGTCATCAGACCTGTTGTCATCAGAACTGTTGTTATCAGACCTGTTGTCATCAGACCTGTTGTTATCAGACCTGTTGTTGTCAGACCTGTTGTCATCAGACCTGTTGTCATCAGACCTGTTGTTACCAGACCTGTTGTTACCAGACCTGTTGTTATCAGACCTGTTGTTATCAGACCTGTGTTCATCAGACCTGTTGTCATCACAACTTTTGTCATCAGACCTGTTGTTATCAGACCTGTTGTCATCGGACCTGTTGTTATCAGACCTTTTGTCATCAGACCTGTTATCAGACCTGTTGTCATCAGACCTGTTGTTATCAGACCTGTTGTTATCAGACCTGTTGTCGTCAGACCTGTTGTCATCAGACCTGTTGTCATCAGACCTGTTGTTACCAGACCTGTTGTTATCAGACCTGTTGTCGTCAGACCTGTTGTATCAGACCTGTTGTCATCAGACCTGTTGTTATCAGACCTGTTGTCGTCAGACCTGTTGTCATCAGACCTGTTGTCATCAAACCTGTTGTCACCAGACCTGTTGTTATCAGACCTGTTGTTATCAGACCTGTTGTTATCAGACCTGTTGTTATCAGACCTGTGTTCATCAGACCTGTTGTCATCAGACCTTTTGTCATCAGACCTGTTGTTATCAGACCTGTTGTCATCGGACTTGTTGTTATCAGACCTTTTGTCATCAGACCTGTTATCAGACCTGTTGTCATCAGACCTGTTGTTATCAGACCTGTTGTTATCAGACCTGTTGTAATCAGACCTTTTGTCATCAGACCTGTTGTCATCAGACCTGTTGTTATCAGACCTGTTGTCATCAGACCTGTTGTTATCAGACCTGTTGTTGTCAGACCTGTTGTCATCAGACCTGTTGTCATCAGACCTGTTGTTACCAGACCTGTTGTTACCAGACCTGTTGTTATCAGACCTGTTGTTATCAGACCTGTGTTCATCAGACCTGTTGTCATCAGACCTTTTGTCATCAGACCTGTTGTCATCAGACCTGTTGTTATCAGACCTGTTGTCATCAGACCTGTTGTTATCAGACCTGTTGTTGTCAGAGCTGTTGTTATCAGACCTGTTGTTATCAGACCTGTTGTCGTCAGACCCGTTGTTATCAGATCTGTTGTTATCAGACCTTTTGTCATCAGACCTGTTGTTATCAGACCTGTTGTCATCAGACCCGTTGTTATCAGACCTGTTGTTATCAGACCTGTTGTCGTCAGACCTGTTGTCATCAGACCTGTTGTCATCAGACCTGTTGTCACCAGACCTGTTGTTATCAGACCTGTTGTCGTCAGACCTGTTGTTTTCAGACCTGTTGTCATCAGACCTGTTGTTATCAGACCTGTTGTCATCAGACCTGTTGTCATCAGACCTGTTGTCATCAGACCTGTTGGTACCAGACCTGTTGTTATCAGACCTGTTGTTATCAGACCTGTTGTCATCAGACCTGTTGTTATCAGACCTGTTGTTATCAGACCTTTTGTCATCAGACCTGTTGTCATCAGACCTGTTGTTATCAGACCTGTTGTCATCAGACCTGTTGTTATCAGACCTGTTGTTGTCAGACCTGTTGTTATCAGACCTGTTGTTATCAGACCTGTTGTCGTCAGACCTGTTGTTATCAGATCTGTTGTTATCAGACCTGTTGTTATCAGACCTGTTGTCATCAGACCCGTTGTTATCAGATCTGTTGTTATCAGACCTGTTGTCATCAGACCTGTTGTTGTCAGACCTGTTGTTATCAGACCTGTTGTTATCAGACCTGTTGTCATCAGACTTGTTGTTACCAGACCTGTTGTTATCAGACCTGTTGTCGTCAGACCTGTTGTATCAGACCTGTTGTCATCAGACCTGTTGTCATCAGACATGTTGTCATCAGACCTGTTGTTACCAGACCTGTTGTTATCAGACCTGTTGTTATCAGACCTGTTGTTATCAGACCTGTGTTCATCAGACCTGTTGTCATCAGACCTTTTGTCAGACCTGTTGTCATCAGACCTTTTGTTACCAGACCTGTTGTTATCAGACCTGTTGTCGTCAGACCTGTTGTAATCAGACCTGTTGTCATCAGACCTGTTGTTATCAGACCTGTTGTCGTCAGACCTGTTGTCATCAGACCTGTTGTCATCAGACCTGTTGTTACCAGACCTGTTGTTATCAGACCTGTTGTTATCAGACCTGTTGTCATCAGACCTGTTGTCATCAGACCTGTTGTTATCAGACCTGTTGTTATCAGACCTGTTGTCGTCAGACCTGTTGTATCAGACCTGTTGTCATCAGACCTGTTGTCATCAGACCTGTTGTTATCAGACCTGTTGTCATCAGACCTTTTGTCATCAGACCTGTTGTTATCATACCTGTTGTCATCGGACCTGTTGTTATCAGACCTTTTGTCATCAGACCTGTTATCAGACCTGTTGTCATCAGACCTGTTGTTATCAGACCTGTTGTTATCAGACCTGTTGTAATCAGACCTTTTGTCATCAGACCTGTTGTCATCAGACCTGTTGTTATCAGACCTGTTGTCATCAGACCTGTTGTTATCAGACCTATGTTTATCAGACCTGTTGTCATCAGACCTTTTGTCATCAGACCTGTTGTTATCAGACCTGTTGTCATCGGACCTGTTGTTATCAGACCTTTTGTCATCAGACCTGTTATCAGACCTGTTGTCATCAGACCTGTTGTTATCAGACCTGTTGTTATCAGACCTGTTGTAATCAGACCTTTTGTCATCAGACCTGTTGTCATCAGACCTGTTGTTATCAGTCCTGTTGTCATCAGACCTGTTGTTACCAGACCTGTTGTTACCAGACCTGTTGTTATCAGACCTGTTGTTATCAGACCTGTGTTCATCAGACCTGTTGTCATCAGACCTTTTGTCATCAGACCTGTTGTCATCAGACCTGTTGTTATCAGACCTGTTGTCATCAGACCTGTTGTTATCAGACCTGTTGTTGTCAGACCTGTTGTTATCAGACCTGTTGTTATCACACCTGTTGTCGTCAGACCTGTTGTTATCAGATCTGTTGTTATCAGACCTGTTGTTATCAGACCTGTTGTTATCAGACCTGTTGTCATCAGACCCGTTGTTATCAGATCTGTTGTTATCAGACCTGTGTTCATCAGACCTGTTGTCATCAGACCTTTTGTCATCAGACCTGTTGTCATCAGACCTGTTGTTATCAGACCTGTTGTCATCAGACCTGTTGTTATCAGACCTGTTGTTGTCAGACCTGTTGTTATCAGACCTGTTGTTATCAGACCTGTTGTCGTCAGACCCGTTGTTATCAGATCTGTTGTTATCAGACCTGTTGTCATCAGACCTGTTGTTATCAGACCTGTTGTCATCAGACCCGTTGTTATCAGACCTGTTGTTATCAGACCTGTTGTCGTCAGACCTGTTGTCATCAGACCTGTTGTCATCAGACCTGTTGTCACCAGACCTGTTGTTATCAGACCTGTTGTCGTCAGACCTGTTGTTTTCAGACCTGTTGTCATCAGACCTGTTGTTATCAGACCTGTTGTCATCAGACCTGTTGTCATCAGACCTGTTGTCATCAGACCTGTTGTTACCAGACCTGTTGTTATCAGACCTGTTGTTATCAGACCTGTTGTCATCAGACCTGTTGTTATCAGACCTGTTGTTATCAGACCTTTTGTCATCAGACCTGTTGTCATCAGACCTGTTGTTATCAGACCTGTTGTCATCAGACCTGTTGTTATCAGACCTGTTGTTGTCAGACCTGTTGTTATCAGACCTGTTGTTATCAGACCTGTTGTCGTCAGACCTGTTGTTATCAGACCTGTTGTCGTCAGACCTGTTGTCATCAGACCTGTTGTCATCAGACCTGTTGTCACCAGACCTGTTGTTATCAGACCTGTTGTCGTCAGACCTGTTGTTTTCAGACCTGTTGTCATCAGACCTGTTGTTATCAGACCTGTTGTCATCAGACCTGTTGTCATCAGACCTGTTGTCATCAGACCTGTTGTTACCAGACCTGTTGTTATCAGACCTGTTGTTATCAGACCTGTTGTCATCAGACCTGTTGTTATCAGACCTGTTGTTATCAGACCTTTTGTCATCAGACCTGTTGTCATCAGACCTGTTGTTATCAGACCTGTTGTCATCAGACCTGTTGTTATCAGACCTGTTGTTGTCAGACCTGTTGTTATCAGACCTGTTGTTATCAGACCTGTTGTCGTCAGACCTGTTGTTATCAGATCTGTTGTTATCAGACCTGTTGTTATCAGACCTGTTGTCATCAGACCCGTTGTTATCAGTTCTGTTGTTATCAGACCTGTTGTCATCAGACCTGTTGTTGTCAGACCTGTTGTTATCAGACCTGTTGTTATCAGACCTGTTGTCGTCAGACCTGTTGTCATCAGACCTGTTGTCATCAGACTTGTTGTTACCAGACCTGTTGTTATCAGACCTGTTGTCGTCAGACCTGTTGTATCAGACCTGTTGTCATCAGACCTGTTGTCATCAGACATGTTGTCATCAGACCTGTTGTTACCAGACCTGTTGTTATCAGACCTGTTGTTATCAGACCTGTTGTTATCAGACCTGTGTTCATCAGACCTGTTGTCATCAGACCTTTTGTCATCAGACCTGTTGTTATCAGACCTGTTGTCATCGGACCTGTTGTTATCAGATCTTTTGTCATCAGACCTCTTATCAGACCTGTTGTCATCAGACCTTTTGTTACCAGACCTGTTGTTATCAGACCTGTTGTCGTCAGACCTGTTGTATCAGACCTGTTGTCATCAGACCTGTTGTTATCAGACCTGTTGTCGTCAGACCTGTTGTCATCAGACCTTTTGTCATCAGACCTGTTGTTATCATACCTGTTGTCATCGGACCTGTTGTTATCAGACCTTTTGTCATCAGACCTGTTATCAGACCTGTTGTCATCAGACCTGTTGTTATCAGACCTGTTGTTATCAGACCTGTTGTAATCAGACCTTTTGTCATCAGACCTGTTGTCATCAGACCTGTTGTTATCAGACCTGTTGTCATCAGACCTGTTGTTATCAGACCTATGTTTATCAGACCTGTTGTCATCAGACCTTTTGTCATCAGACCTGTTGTTATCAGACCTGTTGTCATCGGACCTGTTGTTATCAGACATTTTGTCATCAGACCTGTTATCAGACCTGTTGTCATCAGACCTGTTGTTATCAGACCTGTTGTTATCAGACCTGTTGTAATCAGACCTTTTGTCATCAGACCTGTTGTTATCAGACCTGTTGTAATCAGACCTTTTGTCATCAGACCTGTTGTTACCAGACCTGTTGTTATCAGACCTGTTGTTATCAGACCTGTTGTCGTCAGACCTGTTGTATCAGACCTGTTGTCATCAGACCTGTTGTTACCAGACCTGTTGTTATCAGACCTGTTGTCGTCAGACCTGTTGTATCAGACCTGTTGTCATCAGACATGTTGTCATCAGACCTGTTGTTACCAGACCTGTTGTTATCAGACCTGTTGTTATCAGACCTGTTGTTATCAGACCTGTGTTCATCAGACCTGTTGTCATCAGACCTTTTGTCAGACCTGTTGTCATCAGACCTTTTGTTACCAGACCTGTTGTTATCAGACCTGTTGTCGTCAGACCTGTTGTAATCAGACCTGTTGTCATCAGACCTGTTGTTATCAGACCTGTTGTCGTCAGACCTGTTGTCATCAGACCTGTTGTCATCAGACCTGTTGTTACCAGACCTGTTGTTATCAGACCTGTTGTTATCAGACCTGTTGTCATCAGACCCGTTGTTATCAGATCTGTTGTTATCAGACCTGTTGTCATCAGACCTGTTGTTGTCAGACCTGTTGTTATCAGACTTGTTGTTATCAGATCTGTTGTTATCAGACCTGTGTTCATCAGACCTGTTGTCATCAGACCTTTTGTCATCAGACCTGTTGTCATCAGACCTGTTGTTATCAGACCTGTTGTCATCAGACCTGTTGTTATCAGACCTGTTGTTGTCAGACCTGTTGTTATCAGACCTGTTGTTATCAGACCTGTTGTCGTCAGACCCGTTGTTATCAGATCTGTTGTTATCAGACCTGTTGTCATCAGACCTGTTGTTATCAGACCTGTTGTCATCAGACCCGTTGTTATCAGACCTGTTGTTATCAGACCTGTTGTCGTCAGACCTGTTGTCATCAGACCTGTTGTCATCAGACCTGTTGTCACCAGACCTGTTGTTATCAGACCTGTTGTCGTCAGACCTGTTGTTTTCAGACCTGTTGTCATCAGACCTGTTGTTATCAGACCTGTTGTCATCAGACCTGTTGTCATCAGACCTGTTGTCATCAGACCTGTTGTTACCAGACCTGTTGTTATCAGACCTGTTGTTATCAGACCTGTTGTCATCAGACCTGTTGTTATCAGACCTGTTGTTATCAGACCTTTTGTCATCAGACCTGTTGTCATCAGACCTGTTGTTATCAGACCTGTTGTCATCAGACCTGTTGTTATCAGACCTGTTGTTGTCAGACCTGTTGTTATCAGACCTGTTGTTATCAGACCTGTTGTCGTCAGACCTGTTGTTATCAGACCTGTTGTCGTCAGACCTGTTGTCATCAGACCTGTTGTCATCAGACCTGTTGTCACCAGACCTGTTGTTATCAGACCTGTTGTCGTCAGACCTGTTGTTTTCAGACCTGTTGTCATCAGACCTGTTGTTATCAGACCTGTTGTCATCAGACCTGTTGTCATCAGACCTGTTGTCATCAGACCTGTTGTTACCAGACCTGTTGTTATCAGACCTGTTGTTATCAGACCTGTTGTCATCAGACCTGTTGTTATCAGACCTGTTGTTATCAGACCTTTTGTCATCAGACCTGTTGTCATCAGACCTGTTGTTATCAGACCTGTTGTCATCAGACCTGTTGTTATCAGACCTGTTGTTGTCAGACCTGTTGTTATCAGACCTGTTGTTATCAGACCTGTTGTCGTCAGACCTGTTGTTATCAGATCTGTTGTTATCAGACCTGTTGTTATCAGACCTGTTGTCATCAGACCCGTTGTTATCAGTTCTGTTGTTATCAGACCTGTTGTCATCAGACCTGTTGTTGTCAGACCTGTTGTTATCAGACCTGTTGTTATCAGACCTGTTGTCGTCAGACCTGTTGTCATCAGACCTGTTGTCATCAGACTTGTTGTTACCAGACCTGTTGTTATCAGACCTGTTGTCGTCAGACCTGTTGTATCAGACCTGTTGTCATCAGACCTGTTGTCATCAGACATGTTGTCATCAGACCTGTTGTTACCAGACCTGTTGTTATCAGACCTGTTGTTATCAGACCTGTTGTTATCAGACCTGTGTTCATCAGACCTGTTGTCATCAGACCTTTTGTCATCAGACCTGTTGTTATCAGACCTGTTGTCATCGGACCTGTTGTTATCAGATCTTTTGTCATCAGACCTCTTATCAGACCTGTTGTCATCAGACCTTTTGTTACCAGACCTGTTGTTATCAGACCTGTTGTCGTCAGACCTGTTGTATCAGACCTGTTGTCATCAGACCTGTTGTTATCAGACCTGTTGTCGTCAGACCTGTTGTCATCAGACCTGTTGTCATCAGACCTGTTGTTACCAGACCTGTTGTTATCAGACCTGTTGTTATCAGACCTGTTGTCATCAGACCCGTTGTTATCAGATCTGTTGTTATCAGACCTGTTGTCATCAGACCTGTTGTTGTCAGACCTGTTGTTATCAGACTTGTTGTTATCAGACCTGTTGTCGTCAGACCTGTTGTCATCAGACCTGTTGTCATCAGACCTGTTGTTACCAGACCTGTTGTTATCAGACCTGTTGTCGTCAGACCTGTTGTATCAGACCTGTTGTCATCAGACCTGTTGTTATCAGACCTATGTTCATCAGACCTGTTGTCATCAGACCTTTTGTCATCAGACCTGTTGTTATCATACCTGTTGTCATCGGACCTGTTGTTATCAGACCTTTTGTCATCAGACCTGTTATCAGACCTGTTGTCATCAGACCTGTTGTTATCAGACCTGTTGTTATCAGACCTGTTGTAATCAGACCTTTTGTCATCAGACCTGTTGTCATCAGACCTGTTGTTATCAGACCTGTTGTCATCAGACCTGTTGTTATCAGACCTATGTTTATCAGACCTGTTGTCATCAGACCTTTTGTCATCAGACCTGTTGTTATCAGACCTGTTGTCATCGGACCTGTTGTTATCAGACATTTTGTCATCAGACCTGTTATCAGACCTGTTGTCATCAGACCTGTTGTTATCAGACCTGTTGTTATCAGACCTGTTGTAATCAGACCTTTTGTCATCAGACCTGTTGTTATCAGACCTGTTGTAATCAGACCTTTTGTCATCAGACCTGTTGTTACCAGACCTGTTGTTATCAGACCTGTTGTTATCAGACCTGTTGTCGTCAGACCTGTTGTATCAGACCTGTTGTCATCAGACCTGTTGTTACCAGACCTGTTGTTATCAGACCTGTTGTCGTCAGACCTGTTGTATCAGACCTGTTGTCATCAGACCTGTTGTTATCAGACCTGTTGTCGTCAGACCTGTTGTCATCAGACCTGTTGTCATCAGACCTGTTGTTACCAGACCTGTTGTTATCAGACCTGTTGTCGTCAGACCTGTTGTATCAGACCTGTTGTCATCAGACCTGCTATCAGACCTGTTGTCATCAGACCTGTTGTCATCAGACATGTTGTCATCAGACCTGTTGTTACCAGACCTGTTGTTATCAGACCTGTTGTTATCAGACCTGTTGTCATCAGACCTGTGTTCATCAGACCTGTTGTCATCAGACCTTTTGTCATCAGACCTGTTGTTATCGGACCTGTTGTCATCGGACTTGTTGTTATCAGACCTTTTGTCATCAGACCTGTTATCAGACCTGTTGTCATCAGACCTGTTGTTATCAGACCTGTTGTTATCAGACCTGTTGTAATCAGACCTTTTGTCATCAGACCTGTTGTTACCAGACCTGTTGTTACCAGACCTGTTGTTATCAGACCTGTTGTTATCAGACCTGTGTTCATCAGACCTGTTGTCATCAGACCTTTTGTCATCAGACCTGTTGTCATCAGACCTGTTGTTATCAGACCTGTTGTCATCAGACCTGTTGTTATCAGACCTGTTGTTGTCAGACCTGTTGTTATCAGACCTGTTGTTATCACACCTGTTGTCGTCAGACCTGTTGTTATCAGATCTGTTGTTATCAGACCTGTTGTTATCAGACCTGTTGTTATCAGACCTGTTGTCATCAGACCCGTTGTTATCAGATCTGTTATTATCAGACCTGTTGTCATCAGACCTGTTGTCGTCAGACCTGTTGTTATCAGACCTGTTGTTACCAGACCTGTTGTTATCAGACCTGTTGTTATCAGACCTGTTGTCATCAGACCCGTTGTTATCAGACCTGTTGTTATCAGACCTGTTGTCGTCAGACCTGTTGTCGTCAGACCTGTTGTCATCAGACCTGTTGTCATCAGACCTGTTGTCACCAGACCTGTTGTCATCAGACCTGTTGTCGTCAGACCTGTTGTTTTCAGACCTGTTGTCATCAGACCTGTTGTTATCAGACCTGTTGTCGTCAGACCTGTTGTCATCAGACCTGTTGTCATCAGACCTGTTGTCACCAGACCTGTTGTTACCAGACCTGTTGTTATCAGACCTGTTGTCATCAGACCTGTTGTTATCAGACCTGTTGTCATCAGACCTGTTGTCATCAGACCTGTTGTCATCAGACCTGTTGTTACCAGACCTGTTGTTATCAGACCTGTTGTTATCAGATCTGTTGTTATCAGACCTGTTGTTATCAGACCTGTTGTCATCAGACCCGTTGTTATCAGATCTGTTGTTATCAGACCTGTTGTCATCAGACCTGTTGTTGTCAGACCTGTTGTTATCAGACCTGTTGTTATCAGACATGTTGTCGTCAGACCTGTTGTCATCAGACCTGTTGTCATCAGACTTGTTGTTACCAGACCTGTTGTTATCAGACCTGTTGTCGTCAGACCTGTTGTATCAGACCTGTTGTCATCAGACCTGTTGTCATCAGACCTGTTGTCATCAGACCTGTTGTTACCAGACCTGTTGTTATCAGACCTGTTGTTATCAGACCTGTTGTTATCAGACCTGTGTTCATCAGACCTGTTGTCATCAGACCTTTTGTCATCAGACCTGTTGTTATCAGACCTGTTGTCATCGGACCTGTTGTTATCAGATCTTTTGTCATCAGACCTGTTATCAGACCTGTTGTCATCATACCTTTTGTTACCAGACCTGTTGTTATCAGACCTGTTGTCGTCAGACCTGTTGTATCAGACCTGTTGTCATCAGACCTGTTGTTATCAGACCTGTTGTCGTCAGACCTGTTGTCATCAGACCTGTTGTCATCAGACCTGTTGTTACCAGACCTGTTGTTATCCGACCTGTTGTCGTCAGACCTGTTGTATCAGACCTGTTGTCATCAGACCTGCTATCAGACCTGTTGTCATCAGACCTGTTGTCATCAGACATGTTGTCATCAGACCTGTTGTTACCAGACCTGTTGTTATCAGACATGTTGTTATCAGACCTGTTGTCATCAGACCTGTGTTCATCAGACCTGTTGTCATCAGACCTTTTGTCATCAGACCTGTTGTTATCGGACCTGTTGTCATCGGACTTGTTGTTATCAGACCTTTTGTCATCAGACCTGTTATCAGACCTGTTGTCATCAGACCTGTTGTTATCAGACCTGTTGTTATCAGACCTGTTGTAATCAGACCTTTTGTCATCAGACCTGTTGTCATCAGACCTGTTGTTATCAGACCTGTTGTCGTCAGACCTGTTGTCATCAGACCTGTTGTCATCAGACCTGTTGTTACCAGACCTGTTGTTATCAGACCTGTTGTTATCAGACCTGTTGTCATCAGACCTGTTGTTATCAGACCTGTTGTTATCAGACCTTTTGTCATCAGACCTGTTGTCATCAGACCTGTTGTTATCAGACCTGTTGTCATCAGACCTGTTGTTATCAGACCTGTTGTTGTCAGACCTGTTGTTATCAGACCTGTTGTTATCAGACCTGTTGTCGTCAGACCTGTTGTTATCAGATCTGTTGTTATCAGACCTGTTGTTATCAGACCTGTTGTCATCAGACCCGTTGTTATCAGATCTGTTGTTATCAGACCTGTTGTCATCAGACCTGTTGTTGTCAGACCTGTTGTTATCAGACCTGTTGTCGTCAGACCTGTTGTCATCAGACCTGTTGTCATCAGACTTGTTGTTACCAGACCTGTTGTTATCAGACCTGTTGTCGTCAGACCTGTTGTCATCAGACATGTTGTCATCAGACCTGTTGTTACCAGACCTGTTGTTATCAGACCTGTTGTTATCAGACCTGTTGTTATCAGACCTGTGTTCATCAGACCTGTTGTCATCAGACCTTTTGTCATCAGACCTGTTGTTATCAGACCTGTTGTCATCGGACCTGTTGTTATCAGATCTTTTGTCATCAGACCTCTTATCAGACCTGTTGTCATCAGACCTTTTGTTACCAGACCTGTTGTTATCAGACCTGTTGTCGTCAGACCTGTTGTATCAGACCTGTTGTCATCAGACCTGTTGTTATCAGACCTGTTGTCGTCAGACCTGTTGTCATCAGACCTGTTGTCATCAGACCTGTTGTTACCAGACCTGTTGTTATCAGACCTGTTGTTATCAGACCTGTTGTCATCAGACCCGTTGTTATCAGATCTGTTGTTATCAGACCTGTTGTCATCAGACCTGTTGTTGTCAGACCTGTTGTTATCAGACTTGTTGTTATCAGACCTGTTGTCGTCAGACCTGTTGTCATCAGACCTGTTGTCATCAGACCTGTTGTTACCAGACCTGTTGTTATCAGACCTGTTGTCGTCAGACCTGTTGTATCAGACCTGTTGTCATCAGACCTGTTGTTATCAGACCTATGTTCATCAGACCTGTTGTCATCAGACCTTTTGTCATCAGACCTGTTGTTATCATACCTGTTGTCATCGGACCTGTTCTTATCAGACCTTTTGTCATCAGACCTGTTATCAGACCTGTTGTCATCAGACCTGTTGTTATCAGACCTGTTGTTATCAGACCTGTTGTAATCAGACCTTTTGTCATCAGACCTGTTGTCATCAGACCTGTTGTTATCAGACCTGTTGTCATCAGACCTGTTGTTATCAGACCTATGTTTATCAGACCTGTTGTCATCAGACCTTTTGTCATCAGACCTGTTGTTATCAGACCTGTTGTCATCGGACCTGTTGTTATCAGACCTTTTGTCATCAGACCTGTTATCAGACCTGTTGTCATCAGACCTGTTGTTATCAGACCTGTTGTTATCAGACCTGTTGTAATCAGACCTTTTGTCATCAGACCTGTTGTCATCAGACCTTTTGTCATCAGACCTGTTGTTATCAGACCTGTTGTCATCAGACTTGTTGTTATCAGACCTTTTGTCATCAGACCTGTTATCAGACCTGTTGTCATCAGACCTGTTGTTATCAGACCTGTTGTTATCAGACCTGTTGTAATCAGACCTTTTGTCATCAGACCTGTTGTCATCAGACCTGTTGTTATCAGACCTGTTGTCATCAGACCTGTTGTTATCAGACCTGTTGTTGTCAGACCTGTTGTCATCAGACCTGTTGTCATCAGACCTGTTGTTACCAGACCTGTTGTTACCAGACCTGTTGTTATCAGACCTGTTGTTATCAGACCTGTGTTCATCAGACCTGTTGTCATCAGACCTTTTGTCATCAGACCTGTTGTCATCAGACCTGTTGTTATCAGACCTGTTGTCATCAGACTTGTTGTTATCAGACCTGTTGTTGTCAGACCTGTTGTTATCAGACCTGTTGTTATCAGACCTGTTGTCGTCAGACCCGTTGTTATCAGATCTGTTGTTATCAGACCTGTTGTCATCAGACCTGTTGTTATCAGACCTGTTGTCATCAGACCCGTTGTTATCAGACCTGTTGTTATCAGACCTGTTGTCGTCAGACCTGTTGTCATCAGACCTGTTGTCATCAGACCTGTTGTCACCAGACCTGTTGTTATCAGACCTGTTGTCGTCAGACCTGTTGTTTTCAGACCTGTTGTCATCAGACCTGTTGTTATCAGACCTGTTGTCATCAGACCTGTTGTCATCAGACCTGTTGTCATCAGACCTGTTGTTACCAGACCTGTTGTTATCAGACCTGTTGTTATCAGACCTGTTGTCATCAGACCTGTTGTTATCAGACCTGTTGTTATCAGACCTTTTGTCATCAGACCTGTTGTCATCAGACCTGTTGTTATCAGACCTGTTGTCATCAGACCTGTTGTTATCAGACCTGTTGTTGTCAGACCTGTTGTTATCAGACCTGTTGTTATCAGACCTGTTGTCGTCAGACCTGTTGTTATCAGATCTGTTGTTATCAGACCTGTTGTTATCAGACCTGTTGTCATCAGACCCGTTGTTATCAGATCTGTTGTTATCAGACCTGTTGTCATCAGACCTGTTGTTGTCAGACCTGTTGTTATCAGACCTGTTGTTATCAGACCTGTTGTCGTCAGACCTGTTGTCATCAGACCTGTTGTCATCAGACTTGTTGTTACCAGACCTGTTGTTATCAGACCTGTTGTCGTCAGACCTGTTGTATCAGACCTGTTGTCATCAGACCTGTTGTCATCAGACATGTTGTCATCAGACCTGTTGTTACCAGACCTGTTGTTATCAGACCTGTTGTTATCAGACCTGTTGTCATCAGACCTGTGTTCATCAGACCTGTTGTCATCAGACCTTTTGTCATCAGACCTGTTGTTATCGGACCTGTTGTCATCGGACTTGTTGTTATCAGACCTTTTGTCATCAGACCTGTTATCAGACCTGTTGTCATCAGACCTGTTGTTATCAGACCTGTTGTTATCAGACCTGTTGTAATCAGACCTTTTGTCATCAGACCTGTTGTCATCAGAACTGTTGTTATCAGACCTGTTGTCGTCAGACCTGTTGTCATCAGACCTTTTGTCATCAGACCTGTTGTTACCAGACCTGTTGTTATCAGACCTGTTGTTATCAGACCTGTTGTCATCAGACCTGTTGTTATCAGACCTGTTGTTATCAGACCTTTTGTCATCAGACCTGTTGTCATCAGACCTGTTGTTATCAGACCTGTTGTCATCAGACCTGTTGTTATCAGACCTGTTGTTGTCAGACCTGTTGTTATCAGACCTGTTGTTATCAGACCTGTTGTCGTCAGACCTGTTGTTATCAGATCTGTTGTTATCAGACCTGTTGTTATCAGACCTGTTGTCATCAGACCCGTTGTTATCAGATCTGTTGTTATCAGACCTGTTGTCATCAGACCTGTTGTTATCAGACCTGTTGTTATCAGACCTGTTGTAATCAGACCTTTTGTCATCAGACCTGTTGTCATCAGACCTGTTGTTATCAGACCTGTTGTCATCAGACCTGTTGTTATCAGACCTGTTGTTGTCAGACCTGTTGTCATCAGACCTGTTGTCATCAGACCTGTTGTTACCAGACCTGTTGTTACCAGACCTGTTGTTATCAGACCTGTTGTTATCAGACCTGTGTTCATCAGACCTGTTGTCATCAGACCTTTTGTCATCAGACCTGTTGTCATCAGACCTGTTGTTATCAGACCTGTTGTCATCAGACTTGTTGTTATCAGACCTGTTGTTGTCAGACCTGTTGTTATCAGACCTGTTGTTATCAGACCTGTTGTCGTCAGACCCGTTGTTATCAGATCTGTTGTTATCAGACCTGTTGTCATCAGACCTGTTGTTATCAGACCTGTTGTCATCAGACCCGTTGTTATCAGACCTGTTGTTATCAGACCTGTTGTCGTCAGACCTGTTGTCATCAGACCTGTTGTCATCAGACCTGTTGTCACCAGACCTGTTGTTATCAGACCTGTTGTCGTCAGACCTGTTGTTTTCAGACCTGTTGTCATCAGACCTGTTGTTATCAGACCTGTTGTCATCAGACCTGTTGTCATCAGACCTGTTGTCATCAGACCTGTTGTTACCAGACCTGTTGTTATCAGACCTGTTGTTATCAGACCTGTTGTCATCAGACCTGTTGTTATCAGACCTGTTGTTATCAGACCTTTTGTCATCAGACCTGTTGTCATCAGACCTGTTGTTATCAGACCTGTTGTCATCAGACCTGTTGTTATCAGACCTGTTGTTGTCAGACCTGTTGTTATCAGACCTGTTGTTATCAGACCTGTTGTCGTCAGACCTGTTGTCGTCAGACCTGTTGTTATCAGATCTGTTGTTATCAGACCTGTTGTCATCAGACCTGTTGTTGTCAGACCTGTTGTTATCAGACCTGTTGTTATCAGACCTGTTGTCGTCAGACCTGTTGTCATCAGACCTGTTGTCATCAGACTTGTTGTTACCAGACCTGTTGTTATCAGACCTGTTGTCGTCAGACCTGTTGTATCAGACCTGTTGTCATCAGACCTGTTGTCATCAGACATGTTGTCATCAGACCTGTTGTTACCAGACCTGTTGTTATCAGACCTGTTGTTATCAGACCTGTTGTTATCAGACCTGTGTTCATCAGACCTGTTGTCATCAGACCTTTTGTCATCAGACCTGTTGTTATCAGACCTGTTGTCATCGGACCTGTTGTTATCAGATCTTTTGTCATCAGACCTGTTATCAGACCTGTTGTCATCAGACCTTTTGTTACCAGACCTGTTGTTATCAGACCTGTTGTCGTCAGACCTGTTGTATCAGACCTGTTGTCATCAGACCTGTTGTTATCAGACCTGTTGTCGTCAGACCTGTTGTCATCAGACCTGTTGTCATCAGACCTGTTGTTACCAGACCTGTTGTTATCAGACCTTTTGTCATCAGACCTGTTATCAGACCTGTTGTCATCAGACCTGTTGTTATCAGACCTGTTGTTATCAGACCTGTTGTAATCAGACCTTTTGTCATCAGACCTGTTGTCATCAGACCTGTTGTTATCAGACCTGTTGTCATCAGACCTGTTGTTATCAGAACTGTTGTTGTCAGACCTGTTGTCATCAGACCTGTTGTCATCAGACCTGTTGTTACCAGACCTGTTGTTACCAGACCTGTTGTTATCAGACCTGTTGTTATCAGACCTGTGTTCATCAGACCTGTTGTCATCAGACCATTTTGTCATCAAACCTGTAGTCATCAGACCTGTTGTTATCAGACCTGTTGTCATCAGACCTGTTGTTATCAGACCTGTTGTTGTCAGACCTGTTGTTATCAGACCTGTTGTTATCAGACCTGTTGTCGTCAGACCCGTTGTTATCAGATCTGATGTTATCAGACCTGTTGTCATCAGACCTGTTGTTATCAGACCTGTTGTCATCAGACCCGTTGTTATCAGACCTGTTGTTATCAGACCTGTTGTCGTCAGACCTGTTGTCATCAGACCTGTTGTCATCAGACCTGTTGTCACCAGACCTGTTGTTATCAGACCTGTTGTCGTCAGACCTGTTGTCATCAGACCTTTTGTCATCAGACCTGTTGTTATCAGACCTGTTGTCATCGGACCTGTTGTTATCAGATCTTTTGTCATCAGACCTGTTATCAGACCTGTTGTCATCAGACCTTTTGTTACCAGACCTGTTGTTATCAGACCTGTTGTCGTCAGACCTGTTGTATCAGACCTGTTGTCATCAGACCTGTTGTTATCAGACCTGTTGTCGTCAGACCTGTTGTCATCAGACCTGTTGTCATCAGACCTGTTGTTACCAGACCTGTTGTTATCAGACCTGTTGTTATCAGACCTGTTGTCATCAGACCCGTTGTTACCAGACCTGTTGTTATCAGACCTGTTGTCGTCAGACCTGTTGTATCAGACCTGTTGTCATCAGACCTGTTGTCATCAGACCTGTTGTCATCAGACCTGTTGTTACCAGACCTGTTGTTATCAGACCTGTTGTTATCAGACCTGTTGTTATCAGACCTGTGTTCATCAGACCTGTTGTCATCAGACCTTTTGTCATCAGACCTGTTGTTATCAGACCTGTTGTCATCGGACCTGTTGTTATCAGATCTTTTGTCATCAGACCTGTTATCAGACCTGTTGTCATCAGACCTTTTGTTACCAGACCTGTTGTTATCAGACCTGTTGTCGTCAGACCTGTTGTATCAGACCTGTTGTCATCAGACCTGTTGTTATCAGACCTGTTGTCGTCAGACCTGTTGTCATCAGACCTGTTGTCATCAGACCTGTTGTTACCAGACCTGTTGTTATCAGACCTGTTGTCGTCAGACCTGTTGTATCAGACCTGTTGTCATCAGACCTGTTATCAGACCTGTTGTCATCAGACCTGTTGTTATCAGACCTGTTGTTATCAGACCTGTTGTCATCAGACCTGTTGTTATCAGACCTGTTGTTATCAGACCTTTTGTCATCAGACCTGTTGTCATCAGAACTGTTGTTATCAGACCTGTTGTCATCAGACCTGTTGTTATCAGACCTGTTGTTGTCAGACCTGTTGTCATCAGACCTGTTGTCATCAGACCTGTTGTTACCAGACCTGTTGTTACCAGACCTGTTGTTATCAGACCTGTTGTTATCAGACCTGTGTTCATCAGACCTGTTGTCATCACAACTTTTGTCATCAGACCTGTTGTTATCAGACCTGTTGTCATCGGACCTGTTGTTATCAGACCTTTTGTCATCAGACCTGTTATCAGACCTGTTGTCATCAGACCTGTTGTTATCAGACCTGTTGTTATCAGACCTGTTGTCGTCAGACCTGTTGTCATCAGACCTGTTGTCATCAGACCTGTTGTTACCAGACCTGTTGTTATCAGACCTGTTGTCGTCAGACCTGTTGTATCAGACCTGTTGTCATCAGACCTGTTGTTATCAGACCTGTTGTCGTCAGACCTGTTGTCATCAGACCTGTTGTCATCAGACCTGTTGTTACCAGACCTGTTGTTATCAGACCTGTTGTTATCAGACCTGTTGTCATCAGACCTGTGTTCATCAGACCTGTTGTCATCAGACCTTTTGTCATCAGACCTGTTGTTATCAGACCTGTTGTCATCGGACTTGTTGTTATCAGACCTTTTGTCATCAGACCTGTTATCAGACCTGTTGTCATCAGACCTGTTGTTATCAGACCTGTTGTTATCAGACCTGTTGTAATCAGACCTTTTGTCATCAGACCTGTTGTCATCAGACCTGTTGTTATCAGACCTGTTGTCATCAGACCTGTTGTTATCAGACCTGTTGTTGTCAGACCTGTTGTCATCAGACCTGTTGTCATCAGACCTGTTGTTACCAGACCTGTTGTTACCAGACCTGTTGTTATCAGACCTGTTGTTATCAGACCTGTGTTCATCAGACCTGTTGTCATCAGACCTTTTGTCATCAGACCTGTTGTCATCAGACCTGTTGTTATCAGACCTGTTGTCATCAGACTTGTTGTTATCAGACCTGTTGTTGTCAGACCTGTTGTTATCAGACCTGTTGTTATCAGACCTGTTGTCGTCAGACCCGTTGTTATCAGATCTGTTGTTATCAGACCTGTTGTCATCAGACCTGTTGTTATCAGACCTGTTGTCATCAGACCCGTTGTTATCAGACCTGTTGTTATCAGACCTGTTGTCGTCAGACCTGTTGTCATCAGACCTGTTGTCATCAGACCTGTTGTCACCAGACCTGTTGTTATCAGACCTGTTGTCGTCAGACCTGTTGTTTTCAGACCTGTTGTCATCAGACCTGTTGTTATCAGACCTGTTGTCATGAGACCTGTTGTCATCAGACCTGTTGTCATCAGACCTGTTGTTACCAGACCTGTTGTTATCAGACCTGTTGTTATCAGACCTGTTGTCATCAGACCTGTTGTTATCAGACCTGTTGTTATCAGACCTTTTGTCATCAGACCTGTTGTCATCAGACCTGTTGTTATCAGACCTGTTGTCATCAGACCTGTTGTTATCAGACCTGTTGTTGTCAGACCTGTTGTTATCAGACCTGTTGTTATCAGACCTGTTGTCGTCAGACCTGTTGTTATCAGATCTGTTGTTATCAGACCTGTTGTTATCAGACCTGTTGTCATCAGACCCGTTGTTATCAGATCTGTTGTTATCAGACCTGTTGTCATCAGACCTGTTGTTGTCAGACCTGTTGTTATCAGACCTGTTGTTATCAGACCTGTTGTCGTCAGACCTGTTGTCATCAGACCTGTTGTCATCAGACTTGTTGTTACCAGACCTGTTGTTATCAGACCTGTTGTCGTCAGACCTGTTGTATCAGACCTGTTGTCATCAGACCTGTTGTCATCAGACATGTTGTCATCAGACCTGTTGTTACCAGACCTGTTGTTATCAGACCTGTTGTTATCAGACCTGTTGTTATCAGACCTGTGTTCATCAGACCTGTTGTCATCAGACCTTTTGTCATCAGACCTGTTGTTATCAGACCTGTTGTCATCGGACCTGTTGTTATCAGATCTTTTGTCATCAGACCTGTTATCAGACCTGTTGTCATCAGACCTTTTGTTACCAGACCTGTTGTTATCAGACCTGTTGTCGTCAGACCTGTTGTATCAGACCTGTTGTCATCAGACCGGTTGTTATCAGACCTGTTGTCGTCAGACCTGTTGTCATCAGACCTGTTGTCATCAGACCTGTTGTTACCAGACCTGTTGTTATCAGACCTTTTGTCATCAGACCTGTTATCAGACCTGTTGTCATCAGACCTGTTGTTATCAGACCTGTTGTTATCAGACCTGTTGTAATCAGACCTTTTGTCATCAGACCTGTTGTCATCAGACCTGTTGTTATCAGACCTGTTGTCATCAGACCTGTTGTTATCAGACCTGTTGTTGTCAGACCTGTTGTCATCAGACCTGTTGTCATCAGACCTGTTGTTACCAGACCTGTTGTTACCAGACCTGTTGTTATCAGACCTGTTGTTATCAGACCTGTGTTCATCAGACCTGTTGTCATCAGACCATTTTGTCATCAAACCTGTAGTCATCAGACCTGTTGTTATCAGACCTGTTGTCATCAGACCTGTTGTTATCAGACCTGTTGTTGTCAGACCTGTTGTTATCAGACCTGTTGTTATCAGACCTGTTGTCGTCAGACCCGTTGTTATCAGATCTGATGTTATCAGACCTGTTGTCATCAGACCTGTTGTTATCAGACCTGTTGTCATCAGACCCGTTGTTATCAGACCTGTTGTTATCAGACCTGTTGTCGTCAGACCTGTTGTCATCAGACCTGTTGTCATCAGACCTGTTGTCACCAGACCTGTTGTTATCAGACCTGTTGTCGTCAGACCTGTTGTCATCAGACCTTTTGTCATCAGACCTGTTGTTATCAGACCTGTTGTCATCGGACCTGTTGTTATCAGATCTTTTGTCATCAGACCTGTTATCAGACCTGTTGTCATCAGACCTTTTGTTACCAGACCTGTTGTTATCAGACCTGTTGTCGTCAGACCTGTTGTATCAGACCTGTTGTCATCAGACCTGTTGTTATCAGACCTGTTGTCGTCAGACCTGTTGTCATCAGACCTGTTGTCATCAGACCTGTTGTTACCAGACCTGTTGTTATCAGACCTGTTGTTATCAGACCTGTTGTCATCAGACCCGTTGTTATCAGATCTGTTGTTATCAGACCTGTTGTCATCAGACCTGTTGTTGTCAGACCTGTTGTTATCAGACTTGTTGTTATCAGACCTGTTGTCGTCAGACCTGTTGTCATCAGACCTGTTGTCATCAGACCTGTTGTTACCAGACCTGTTGTTATCAGACCTGTTGTCGTCAGACCTGTTGTATCAGACCTGTTGTCATCAGACCTGTTGTTATCAGACCTATGTTCATCAGACCTGTTGTCATCAGACCTTTTGTCATCAGACCTGTTGTTATCATACCTGTTGTCATCGGACCTGTTGTTATCAGACCTTTTGTCATCAGACCTGTTATCAGACCTGCTGTCATCAGACCTGTTGTTATCAGACCTGTTGTTATCAGACCTGTTGTAATCAGACCTTTTGTCATCAGACCTGTTGTCATCAGACCTGTTGTTATCAGACCTGTTGTCATCAGACCTGTTGTTATCAGACCTATGTTTATCAGACCTGTTGTCATCAGACCTTTTGTCATCAGACCTGTTGTTATCAGACCTGTTGTCATCGGACCTGTTGTTATCAGACCTTTTGTCATCAGACCTGTTATCAGACCTGTTGTCATCAGACCTGTTGTTATCAGACCTCTTGTTATCAGACCTGTTGTAATCAGACCTTTTGTCATCAGACCTGTTGTCATCAGACCTGTTGTTATCAGTCCTGTTGTCATCAGACCTGTTGTTTTCAGACCTGTTGTTACCAGACCTGTTGTTATCAGACCTGTTGTTATCAGACCTGTTGTCATCAGACCTGTTGTTATCAGACCTGTTTTCATCAGACCTGTTGTTATCAGACCTGTTGTTGTCAGACCTGTTGTTATCAGACCTGTTGTTATCAGACCTGTTGTCGTCAGACCTGTTGTTATCAGATCTGTTGTTATCAGACCTGTTGTTATCAGACCTGTTGTTATCAGACCTGTTGTCATCAGACCCGTTGTTATCAGATCTGTTGTTATCAGACCTGTTGTCATCAGACCTGTTGTTGTCAGACCTGTTGTTATCAGACCTGTTGTTATCAGACCTGTTGTTATCAGACCTGTTGTCATCAGACCCGTTGTTATCAGACCTGTTGTTATCAGACCTTTTGTCGTCAGACCTGTTGTCATCAGACCTGTTGTCATCAGACCTGTTGTTATCAGACCTGTTGTTTGCAGACCTGTTGTAATCAGACCTTTTGTCATCAGACCTGTTATCAGACCTGTTGTCATCAGACCTGTTGTTATCAGACCTGTTGTTATCAGACCTGTTGTAATCAGACCTTTTGTCATCAGACCTGTTGTCATCAGACCTGTTGTTATCAGTCCTGTTGTCATCAGACCTGTTGTTACCAGACCTGTTGTTACCAGACCTGTTGTTATCAGACCTGTTGTTATCAGACCTGTGTTCATCAGACCTGTTGTCATCAGACCTTTTGTCATCAGACCTGTTGTCATCAGACCTGTTGTTATCAGACCTGTTGTCATCAGACCTGTTGTTATCAGACCTGTTGTTGTCAGACCTGTTGTTATCAGACATGTTGTTATCACACCTGTTGTCGTCAGACCTGTTGTTATCAGATCTGTTGTTATCAGACCTGTTGTTATCAGACCTGTTGTCATGAGACCTGTTGTCATCAGACCTGTTGTCATCAGACCTGTTGTTACCAGACCTGTTGTTATCAGACCTGTTGTTATCAGACCTGTTGTCATCAGACCTGTTGTTATCAGACCTGTTGTTATCAGACCTTTTGTCATCAGACCTGTTGTCATCAGACCTGTTGTTATCAGACCTGTTGTCATCAGACCTGTTGTTATCAGACCTGTTGTTGTCAGACCTGTTGTTATCAGACCTGTTGTTATCAGACCTGTTGTCGTCAGACCTGTTGTTATCAGATCTGTTGTTATCAGACCTGTTGTTATCAGACCTGTTGTCATCAGACCCGTTGTTATCAGATCTGTTGTTATCAGACCTGTTGTCATCAGACCTGTTGTTGTCAGACCTGTTGTTATCAGACCTGTTGTTATCAGACCTGTTGTCGTCAGACCTGTTGTCATCAGACCTGTTGTCATCAGACTTGTTGTTACCAGACCTGTTGTTATCAGACCTGTTGTCGTCAGACCTGTTGTATCAGACCTGTTGTCATCAGACCTGTTGTCATCAGACATGTTGTCATCAGACCTGTTGTTACCAGACCTGTTGTTATCAGACCTGTTGTTATCAGACCTGTTGTTATCAGACCTGTGTTCATCAGACCTGTTGTCATCAGACCTTTTGTCATCAGACCTGTTGTTATCAGACCTGTTGTCATCGGACCTGTTGTTATCAGATCTTTTGTCATCAGACCTGTTATCAGACCTGTTGTCATCAGACCTTTTGTTACCAGACCTGTTGTTATCAGACCTGTTGTCGTCAGACCTGTTGTATCAGACCTGTTGTCATCAGACCGGTTGTTATCAGACCTGTTGTCGTCAGACCTGTTGTCATCAGACCTGTTGTCATCAGACCTGTTGTTACCAGACCTGTTGTTATCAGACCTTTTGTCATCAGACCTGTTATCAGACCTGTTGTCATCAGACCTGTTGTTATCAGACCTGTTGTTATCAGACCTGTTGTAATCAGACCTTTTGTCATCAGACCTGTTGTCATCAGACCTGTTGTTATCAGACCTGTTGTCATCAGACCTGTTGTTATCAGACCTGTTGTTGTCAGACCTGTTGTCATCAGACCTGTTGTCATCAGACCTGTTGTTACCAGACCTGTTGTTACCAGACCTGTTGTTATCAGACCTGTTGTTATCAGACCTGTGTTCATCAGACCTGTTGTCATCAGACCATTTTGTCATCAAACCTGTAGTCATCAGACCTGTTGTTATCAGACCTGTTGTCATCAGACCTGTTGTTATCAGACCTGTTGTTGTCAGACCTGTTGTTATCAGACCTGTTGTTATCAGACCTGTTGTCGTCAGACCCGTTGTTATCAGATCTGATGTTATCAGACCTGTTGTCATCAGACCTGTTGTTATCAGACCTGTTGTCATCAGACCCGTTGTTATCAGACCTGTTGTTATCAGACCTGTTGTCGTCAGACCTGTTGTCATCAGACCTGTTGTCATCAGACCTGTTGTCACCAGACCTGTTGTTATCAGACCTGTTGTCGTCAGACCTGTTGTCATCAGACCTTTTGTCATCAGACCTGTTGTTATCAGACCTGTTGTCATCGGACCTGTTGTTATCAGATCTTTTGTCATCAGACCTGTTATCAGACCTGTTGTCATCAGACCTTTTGTTACCAGACCTGTTGTTATCAGACCTGTTGTCGTCAGACCTGTTGTATCAGACCTGTTGTCATCAGACCTGTTGTTATCAGACCTGTTGTCGTCAGACCTGTTGTCATCAGACCTGTTGTCATCAGACCTGTTGTTACCAGACCTGTTGTTATCAGACCTGTTGTTATCAGACCTGTTGTCATCAGACCCGTTGTTATCAGATCTGTTGTTATCAGACCTGTTGTCATCAGACCTGTTGTTGTCAGACCTGTTGTTATCAGACTTGTTGTTATCAGACCTGTTGTCGTCAGACCTGTTGTCATCAGACCTGTTGTCATCAGACCTGTTGTTACCAGACCTGTTGTTATCAGACCTGTTGTCGTCAGACCTGTTGTATCAGACCTGTTGTCATCAGACCTGTTGTTATCAGACCTATGTTCATCAGACCTGTTGTCATCAGACCTTTTGTCATCAGACCTGTTGTTATCATACCTGTTGTCATCGGACCTGTTGTTATCAGACCTTTTGTCATCAGACCTGTTATCAGACCTGCTGTCATCAGACCTGTTGTTATCAGACCTGTTGTTATCAGACCTGTTGTAATCAGACCTTTTGTCATCAGACCTGTTGTCATCAGACCTGTTGTTATCAGACCTGTTGTCATCAGACCTGTTGTTATCAGACCTATGTTTATCAGACCTGTTGTCATCAGACCTTTTGTCATCAGACCTGTTGTTATCAGACCTGTTGTCATCGGACCTGTTGTTATCAGACCTTTTGTCATCAGACCTGTTATCAGACCTGTTGTCATCAGACCTGTTGTTATCAGACCTCTTGTTATCAGACCTGTTGTAATCAGACCTTTTGTCATCAGACCTGTTGTCATCAGACCTGTTGTTATCAGTCCTGTTGTCATCAGACCTGTTGTTTTCAGACCTGTTGTTACCAGACCTGTTGTTATCAGACCTGTTGTTATCAGACCTGTTGTCATCAGACCTGTTGTTATCAGACCTGTTGTCATCAGACCTGTTGTTATCAGACCTGTTGTTGTCAGACCTGTTGTTATCAGACCTGTTGTTATCAGACCTGTTGTCGTCAGACCTGTTGTTATCAGATCTGTTGTTATCAGACCTGTTGTTATCAGACCTGTTGTTATCAGACCTGTTGTCATCAGACCCGTTGTTATCAGATCTGTTGTTATCAGACCTGTTGTCATCAGACCTGTTGTTGTCAGACCTGTTGTTATCAGACCTGTTGTTATCAGACCTGTTGTTATCAGACCTGTTGTCATCAGACCCGTTGTTATCAGACCTGTTGTTATCAGACCTTTTGTCGTCAGACCTGTTGTCATCAGACCTGTTGTCATCAGACCTGTTGTTATCAGACCTGTTGTTTGCAGACCTGTTGTAATCAGACCTTTTGTCATCAGACCTGTTATCAGACCTGTTGTCATCAGACCTGTTGTTATCAGACCTGTTGTTATCAGACCTGTTGTAATCAGACCTTTTGTCATCAGACCTGTTGTCATCAGACCTGTTGTTATCAGTCCTGTTGTCATCAGACCTGTTGTTACCAGACCTGTTGTTACCAGACCTGTTGTTATCAGACCTGTTGTTATCAGACCTGTGTTCATCAGACCTGTTGTCATCAGACCTTTTGTCATCAGACCTGTTGTCATCAGACCTGTTGTTATCAGACCTGTTGTCATCAGACCTGTTGTTATCAGACCTGTTGTTGTCAGACCTGTTGTTATCAGACCTGTTGTTATCACACCTGTTGTCGTCAGACCTGTTGTTATCAGATCTGTTGTTATCAGACCTGTTGTTATCAGACCTGTTGTTATCAGACCTGTTGTCATCAGACCCGTTGTTATCAGATCTGTTATTATCAGACCTGTTGTCATCAGACCTGTTGTCGTCAGACCTGTTGTTATCAGACCTGTTGTTACCAGACCTGTTGTTATCAGACCTGTTGTTATCAGACCTGTTGTCATCAGACCCCTTGTTATCAGACCTGTTGTTATCAGACCTGTTGTCGTCAGACCTGTTGTCATCAGACCTGTTGTCATCAGACCTGTTGTCACCAGACCTGTTGTCATCAGACCTGTTGTCGTCAGACCTGTTGTTTTCAGACCTGTTGTCATCAGACCTGTTGTTATCAGACCTGTTGTCGTCAGACCTGTTGTCATCAGACCTGTTGTCATCAGACCTGTTGTCACCAGACCTGTTGTTACCAGACCTGTTGTTATCAGACCTGTTGTCATCAGACCTGTTGTTATCAGACCTGTTGTCATCAGACCTGTTGTCATCAGACCTGTTGTCATCAGACCTGTTGTTACCAGACCTGTTGTTATCAGACCTGTTGTTATCAGATCTGTTGTCATCAGACCTGTTGTTGTCAGACCTGTTGTTGTCAGACCTGTTGTTATCAGACCTGTTGTTATCAGACCTGTTGTCGTCAGACCTGTTGTCATCAGACCTGTTGTCATCAGACTTGTTGTTACCAGACCTGTTGTTATCAGACCTGTTGTCGTCAGACCTGTTGTATCAGACCTGTTGTCATCAGACCTGTTGTCATCAGACCTGTTGTCATCAGACCTGTTGTTACCAGACCTGTTGTTATCAGACCTGTTGTTATCAGACCTGTTGTTATCAGACCTGTGTTCATCAGACCTGTTGTCATCAGACCTTTTGTCATCAGACCTGTTGTTATCAGACCTGTTGTCATCGGACCTGTTGTTATCAGATCTTTTGTCATCAGACCTGTTATCAGACCTGTTGTCATCAGACCTTTTGTTACCAGACCTGTTGTTATCAGACCTGTTGTCGTCAGACCTGTTGTATCAGACCTGTTGTCATCAGACTTGTTGTTATCAGACCTGTTGTCGTCAGACCTGTTGTCATCAGACCTGTTGTCATCAGACCTGTTGTTACCAGACCTGTTGTTATCAGACCTGTTGTCGTCAGACCTGTTGTATCAGACCTGTTGTCATCAGACCTGTTATCAGACCTGTTGTCATCAGACCTGTTGGTATCAGACCTGTTGTTATCAGACCTGTTGTCATCAGACCTGTTGTTATCAGACCTGTTGTTATCAGACCTTTTGTCATCAGACCTGTTGTCATCAGAACTGTTGTTATCAGACCTGTTGTCATCAGACCTGTTGTTATCAGACCTGTTGTTGTCAGACCTGTTGTCATCAGACCTGTTGTCATCAGACCTGTTGTTACCAGACCTGTTGTTACCAGAACTGTTGTTATCAGACCTGTTGTTATCAGACCTGTGTTCATCAGACCTGTTGTCATCACAACTTTTGTCATCAGACCTGTTGTTATCAGACCTGTTGTCATCGGACCTGTTGTTATCAGACCTTTTGTCATCAGACCTGTTATCAGACCTGTTGTCATCAGACCTGTTGTTATCAGACCTGTTGTTATCAGACCTGTTGTCGTCAGACCTGTTGTCATCAGACCTGTTGTCATCAGACCTGTTGTTACCAGACCTGTTGTTATCAGACCTGTTGTCGTCAGACCTGTTGTATCAGACCTGTTGTCATCAGACCTGTTGTTATCAGACCTGTTGTCGTCAGACCTGTTGTCATCAGACCTGTTGTCATCAGACCTGTTGTTACCAGACCTGTTGTTATCAGACCTGTTGTTATCAGACCTGTTGTCATCAGACCTGTGTTCATCAGACCTGTTGTCATCAGACCTTTTGTCATCAGACCTGTTGTTATCAGACCTGTTGTCATCGGACTTGTTGTTATCAGACCTTTTGTCATCAGACCTGTTATCAGACCTGTTGTCATCAGACCTGTTGTTATCAGACCTGTTGTTATCAGACCTGTTGTAATCAGACCTTTTGTCATCAGACCTGTTGTCATCAGACCTGTTGTTATCAGACCTGTTGTCATCAGACCTGTTGTTATCAGACCTGTTGTTGTCAGACCTGTTGTCATCAGACCTGTTGTCATCAGACCTGTTGTTACCAGACCTGTTGTTACCAGACCTGTTGTTATCAGACCTGTTGTTATCAGACCTGTGTTCATCAGACCTGTTGTCATCAGACCTTTTGTCATCAGACCTGTTGTCATCAGACCTGTTGTTATCAGACCTGTTGTCATCAGACTTGTTGTTATCAGACCTGTTGTTGTCAGACCTGTTGTTATCAGACCTGTTGTTATCAGACCTGTTGTCGTCAGACCCGTTGTTATCAGATCTGTTGTTATCAGACCTGTTGTCATCAGACCTGTTGTTATCAGACCTGTTGTCATCAGACCCGTTGTTATCAGACCTGTTGTTATCAGACCTGTTGTCGTCAGACCTGTTGTCATCAGACCTGTTGTCATCAGACCTGTTGTCACCAGACCTGTTGTTATCAGACCTGTTGTCGTCAGACCTGTTGTTTTCAGACCTGTTGTCATCAGACCTGTTGTTATCAGACCTGTTGTCATCAGACCTGTTGTCATCAGACCTGTTGTCATCAGACCTGTTGTTACCAGACCTGTTGTTATCAGACCTGTTGTTATCAGACCTGTTGTCATCAGACCTGTTGTTATCAGACCTTTTGTCATCAGACCTGTTGTCATCAGACCTGTTGTTATCAGACCTGTTGTCATCAGACCTGTTGTTATCAGACCTGTTGTTGTCAGACCTGTTGTTATCAGACCTGTTGTTATCAGACCTGTTGTCGTCAGACCTGTTGTTATCAGATCTGTTGTTATCAGACCTGTTGTTATCAGACCTGTTGTCATCAGACCCGTTGTTATCAGATCTGTTGTTATCAGACCTGTTGTCATCAGACCTGTTGTTGTCAGACCTGTTGTTATCAGACCTGTTGTTATCAGACCTGTTGTCGTCAGACCTGTTGTCATCAGACCTGTTGTCATCAGACTTGTTGTTACCAGACCTGTTGTTATCAGACCTGTTGTCGTCAGACCTGTTGTATCAGACCTGTTGTCATCAGACCTGTTGTCATCAGACATGTTGTCATCAGACCTGTTGTTACCAGACCTGTTGTTATCAGACCTGTTGTTATCAGACCTGTTGTTATCAGACCTGTGTTCATCAGACCTGTTGTCATCAGACCTTTTGTCATCAGACCTGTTGTTATCAGACCTGTTGTCATCGGACCTGTTGTTATCAGATCTTTTGTCATCAGACCTGTTATCAGACCTGTTGTCATCAGACCTTTTGTTACCAGACCTGTTGTTATCAGACCTGTTGTCGTCAGACCTGTTGTATCAGACCTGTTGTCATCAGACCTGTTGTTATCAGACCTGTTGTCGTCAGACCTGTTGTCATCAGACCTGTTGTCATCAGACCTGTTGTTACCAGACCTGTTGTTATCAGACCTTTTGTCATCAGACCTGTTATCAGACCTGTTGTCATCAGACCTGTTGTTATCAGACCTGTTGTTATCAGACCTGTTGTAATCAGACCTTTTGTCATCAGACCTGTTGTCATCAGACCTGTTGTTATCAGACCTGTTGTCATCAGACCTGTTGTTATCAGACCTGTTGTTGTCAGACCTGTTGTCATCAGACCTGTTGTCATCAGACCTGTTGTTACCAGACCTGTTGTTACCAGACCTGTTGTTATCAGACCTGTTGTTATCAGACCTGTGTTCATCAGACCTGTTGTCATCAGACCTTTTGTCATCAGACCTGTTGTCATCAGACCTGTTGTTATCAGACCTGTTGTCATCAGACCTGTTGTTATCAGACCTGTTGTTGTCAGACCTGTTGTTATCAGACCTGTTGTTATCAGACCTGTTGTCGTCAGACCCGTTGTTATCAGATCTGTTGTTATCAGACCTGTTGTCATCAGACCTGTTGTTATCAGACCTGTTGTCATCAGACCCGTTGTTATCAGACCTGTTGTTATCAGACCTGTTGTCGTCAGACCTGTTGTCATCAGACCTGTTGTCATCAGACCTGTTGTCACCAGACCTGTTGTTATCAGACCTGTTGTCGTCAGACCTGTTGTCATCAGACCTTTTGTCATCAGACCTGTTGTTATCAGACCTGTTGTCATCGGACCTGTTGTTATCAGATCTTTTGTCATCAGACCTGTTATCAGACCTGTTGTCATCAGACCTTTTGTTACCAGACCTGTTGTTATCAGACCTGTTGTCGTCAGACCTGTTGTATCAGACCTGTTGTCATCAGACCTGTTGTTATCAGACCTGTTGTCGTCAGACCTGTTGTCATCAGACCTGTTGTCATCAGACCTGTTGTTACCAGACCTGTTGTTATCAGACCTGTTGTTATCAGACCTGTTGTCATCAGACCCGTTGTTATCAGATCTGTTGTTATCAGACCTGTTGTCATCAGACCTGTTGTTGTCAGACCTGTTGTTATCAGACTTGTTGTTATCAGACCTGTTGTCGTCAGACCTGTTGTTATCAGACCTGTTGTCATCAGACCTGTTGTTACCAGACCTGTTGTTATCAGACCTGTTGTCGTCAGACCTGTTGTATCAGACCTGTTGTCATCAGACCTGTTGTTATCAGACCTATGTTCATCAGACCTGTTGTCATCAGACCTTTTGTCATCAGACCTGTTGTTATCATACCTGTTGTCATCGGACCTGTTGTTATCAGACCTTTTGTCATCAGACCTGTTATCAGACCTGTTGTCATCAGACCTGTTGTTATCAGACCTGTTGTTATCAGACCTGTTGTAATCAGACCTTTTGTCATCAGACCTGTTGTCATCAGACCTGTTGTTATCAGACCTGTTGTCATCAGACCTGTTGTTATCAGACCTATGTTTATCAGACCTGTTGTCATCAGACCTTTTGTCATCAGACCTGTTGTTATCAGACCTGTTGTCATCGGACCTGTTGTTATCAGACCTTTTGTCATCAGACCTGTTATCAGACCTGTTGTCATCAGACCTGTTGTTATCAGACCTCTTGTTATCAGACCTGTTGTAATCAGACCTTTTGTCATCAGACCTGTTGTCATCAGACCTGTTGTTATCAGTCCTGTTGTCATCAGACCTGTTGTTTTCAGACCTGTTGTTACCAGACCTGTTGTTATCAGACCTGTTGTTATCAGACCTGTTGTCATCAGACCTGTTGTTATCAGACCTGTTGTCATCAGACCTGTTGTTATCAGACCTGTTGTTGTCAGACCTGTTGTTATCAGACCTGTTGTTATCAGACCTGTTGTCGTCAGACCTGTTGTTATCAGATCTGTTGTTATCAGACCTGTTGTTATCAGACCTGTTGTTATCAGACCTGTTGTCATCAGACCCGTTGTTATCAGATCTGTTGTTATCAGACCTGTTGTCATCAGACCTGTTGTTGTCAGACCTGTTGTTATCAGACCTGTTGTTACCAGACCTGTTGTTATCAGACCTGTTGTTATCAGACCTGTTGTCATCAGACCCGTTGTTATCAGACCTGTTGTTATCAGACCTTTTGTCGTCAGACCTGTTGTCATCAGACCTGTTGTCATCAGACCTGTTGTTATCAGACCTGTTGTTTGCAGACCTGTTGTAATCAGACCTTTTGTCATCAGACCTGTTGTCATCATACCTGTTGTTATCAGTCCTGTTGTCATCAGACCTGTTGTTACCAGACCTGTTGTTACCAGACCTGTTGTTATCAGACCTGTTGTTATCATACCTGTGTTCATCAGACCTGTTGTCATCAGACCTTTTGTCATCAGACCTGTTGTCATCAGACCTGTTGTTATCAGACCTGTTGTCATCAGACCTGTTGTCATCAGACCTGTTGTTGTCAGACCTGTTGTTATCAGACCTGTTGTTATCAGACCTGTTGTCGTCAGACCTGTTGTTATCAGATCTGTTGTTATCAGACCTGTTGTTATCAGACCTGTTGTTATCAGACCTGTTGTCATCAGACCTGTTGTTGTCAGACCTGTTGTTATCAGACCTGTTGTTATCAGACCTGTTGTTATCAGACCTGTTGTCATCAGACCCGTTGTTATCAGACCTGTTGCGATCAGACCTGTTGTCGTCAGACCTGTTGTCATCAGACCTGTTGTCATCAGACCTGTTGTCACCAGACCTGTTGTTATCAGACCTGTTGTCGTCAGACCTGTTGTTTTCAGACCTGTTGTCATCAGACCTGTTGTCATCAGACCTGTTGTCGTCAGACCTGTTGTCATCAGACCTGTTGTCATCAGACCTGTTGTTACCAGACCTGTTGTTATCAGACCTGTTGTTATCAGACCTGTTGTCATCAGACCTGTTGTTATCAGACCTGTTGTTATCAGACCTTTTGTCATCAGACCTGTTGTCATCAGACCTGTTGTTATCAGACCTGTTGTCATCAGACCTGTTGTTATCAGACCTGTTGTTGTCAGACCTGTTGTTATCAGACCTGTTGTTATCAGACCTGTTGTCGTCAGACCTGTTGTTATCAGATCTGTTGTTATCAGACCTGTTGTTATCAGACCTGTTGTCATCAGACCCGTTGTTATCAGATCTGTTGTTATCAGACCTGTTGTCATCAGACCTGTTGTCGTCAGACCTGTTGTTATCAGACCTGTTGTTATCAGATCTGTTGTCGTCAGACCTGTTGTCATCAGACCTGTTGTCATCAGACCTGTTGTTACCAGACCTGTTGTTATCAGACCTGTTGTCGTCAGACCTGTTGTATCAGACCTGTTGTCATCAGACCTGTTGTTATCAGACCTGTTGTCATTAGACCTGTTGTCATCAGACCTGTTGTCATCAGACCTGTTGTTACCAGACCTGTTGTTATCAGACCTGTTGTCGTCAGACCTGTTGTTATCAGATCTGTTGTTATCAGACCTGTTGTTATCAGACCTGTTGTCATCAGACCCGTTGTTATCAGATCTGTTGTTATCAGACCTGTTGTCATCAGACCTGTTGTCACCAGACCTGTTGTTATCAGACCTGTTGTCGTCAGACCTGTTGTCATCAGACCTTTTGTCATCAGACCTGTTGTTATCAGACCTGTTGTCATCGGACCTGTTGTTATCAGATCTTTTGTCATCAGACCTGTTATCAGACCTGTTGTCATCAGACCTTTTGTTACCAGACCTGTTGTTATCAGACCTGTTGTCGTCAGACCTGTTGTATCAGACCTGTTGTCATCAGACCTGTTGTTATCAGAACTGTTGTCGTCAGACCTGTTGTCATCAGACCTGTTGTCATCAGACCTGTTGTTACCAGACCTGTTGTTATCAGACCTGTTGTTATCAGACCTGTTGTCATCAGACCCGTTGTTATCAGATCTGTTGTTATCAGACCTGTTGTCATCAGACCTGTTGTTGTCAGACCTGTTGTTATCAGACTTGTTGTTATCAGACCTGTTGTCGTCAGACCTGTTGTTATCAGACCTGTTGTCATCAGACCTGTTGTTACCAGACCTGTTGTTATCAGACCTGTTGTCGTCAGACCTGTTGTATCAGACCTGTTGTCATCAGACCTGTTGTTATCAGACCTATGTTCATCAGACCTGTTGTCATCAGACCTTTTGTCATCAGACCTGTTGTTATCATACCTGTTGTCATCGGACCTGTTGTTATCAGACCTTTTGTCATCAGACCTGTTATCAGACCTGTTGTCATCAGACCTGTTGTTATCAGACCTGTTGTTATCAGACCTGTTGTAATCAGACCTTTTGTCATCAGACCTGTTGTCATCAGACCTGTTGTTATCAGACCTGTTGTCATCAGACCTGTTGTTATCAGACCTATGTTTATCAGACCTGTTGTCATCAGACCTTTTGTCATCAGACCTGTTGTTATCAGACCTGTTGTCATCGGACCTGTTGTTATCAGACCTTTTGTCATCAGACCTGTTATCAGACCTGTTGTCATCAGACCTGTTGTTATCAGACCTCTTGTTATCAGACCTGTTGTAATCAGACCTTTTGTCATCAGACCTGTTGTCATCAGACCTGTTGTTATCAGTCCTGTTGTCATCAGACCTGTTGTTTTCAGACCTGTTGTTACCAGACCTGTTGTTATCAGACCTGTTGTTATCAGACCTGTTGTCATCAGACCTGTTGTTATCAGACCTGTTGTCATCAGACCTGTTGTTATCAGACCTGTTGTTGTCAGACCTGTTGTTATCAGACCTGTTGTTATCAGACCTGTTGTCGTCAGACCTGTTGTTATCAGATCTGTTGTTATCAGACCTGTTGTTATCAGACCTGTTGTTATCAGACCTGTTGTCATCAGACCCGTTGTTATCAGATCTGTTGTTATCAGACCTGTTGTCATCAGACCTGTTGTTGTCAGACCTGTTGTTATCAGACCTGTTGTTACCAGACCTGTTGTTATCAGACCTGTTGTTATCAGACCTGTTGTCATCAGACCCGTTGTTATCAGACCTGTTGTTATCAGACCTTTTGTCGTCAGACCTGTTGTCATCAGACCTGTTGTCATCAGACCTGTTGTTATCAGACCTGTTGTTTGCAGACCTGTTGTAATCAGACCTTTTGTCATCAGACCTGTTGTCATCATACCTGTTGTTATCAGTCCTGTTGTCATCAGACCTGTTGTTACCAGACCTGTTGTTACCAGACCTGTTGTTATCAGACCTGTTGTTATCATACCTGTGTTCATCAGACCTGTTGTCATCAGACCTTTTGTCATCAGACCTGTTGTCATCAGACCTGTTGTTATCAGACCTGTTGTCATCAGACCTGTTGTCATCAGACCTGTTGTTGTCAGACCTGTTGTTATCAGACCTGTTGTTATCAGACCTGTTGTCGTCAGACCTGTTGTTATCAGATCTGTTGTTATCAGACCTGTTGTTATCAGACCTGTTGTTATCAGACCTGTTGTCATCAGACCCGTTGTTATCAGATCTGTTGTTATCAGACCTGTTGTCATCAGACCTGTTGTTGTCAGACCTGTTGTTATCAGACCTGTTGTTATCAGACCTGTTGTTATCAGACCTGTTGTCATCAGACCCGTTGTTATCAGACCTGTTGCGATCAGACCTGTTGTCGTCAGACCTGTTGTCATCAGACCTGTTGTCATCAGACCTGTTGTCACCAGACCTGTTGTTATCAGACCTGTTGTCGTCAGACCTGTTGTTTTCAGACCTGTTGTCATCAGACCTGTTGTCATCAGACCTGTTGTCGTCAGACCTGTTGTCATCAGACCTGTTGTTACCAGACCTGTTGTTATCAGACCTGTTGTTATCAGACCTGTTGTCATCAGACCTGTTGTTATCAGACCTGTTGTTATCAGACCTTTTGTCATCAGACCTGTTGTCATCAGACCTGTTGTTATCAGACCTGTTGTCATCAGACCTGTTGTTATCAGACCTGTTGTTGTCAGACCTGTTGTTATCAGACCTGTTGTTATCAGACCTGTTGTCGTCAGACCTGTTGTTATCAGATCTGTTGTTATCAGACCTGTTGTTATCAGACCTGTTGTCATCAGACCCGTTGTTATCAGATCTGTTGTTATCAGACCTGTTGTCATCAGACCTGTTGTCGTCAGACCTGTTGTTATCAGACCTGTTGTTATCAGATCTGTTGTCGTCAGACCTGTTGTCATCAGACCTGTTGTCATCAGACCTGTTGTTACCAGACCTGTTGTTATCAGACCTGTTGTCGTCAGACCTGTTGTATCAGACCTGTTGTCATCAGACCTGTTGTTATCAGACCTGTTGTCATTAGACCTGTTGTCATCAGACCTGTTGTCATCAGACCTGTTGTTACCAGACCTGTTGTTATCAGACCTGTTGTCGTCAGACCTGTTGTTATCAGATCTGTTGTTATCAGACCTGTTGTTATCAGACCTGTTGTCATCAGACCCGTTGTTATCAGATCTGTTGTTATCAGACCTGTTGTCATCAGACCTGTTGTTGTCAGACCTGTTGTTATCAGACCTGTTGTTATCAGACCTGTTGTCGTCAGACCTGTTGTCATCAGACCTGTTGTCATCAGACTTGTTGTTACCAGAACTGTTGTTATCAGACCTGTTGTCGTCAGACCTGTTGTATCAGACCTGTTGTCATCAGACCTGTTGTCATCAGACCTGTTGTCATCAGACCTGTTGTTACCAGACCTGTTGTTATCAGACCTGTTGTTATCAGACCTGTTGTTATCAGACCTGTGTTCATCAGACCTGTTGTCATCAGACCTTTTGTCATCAGACCTGTTGTTATCAGACCTGTTGTCATCGGACCTGTTGTTATCAGACCTTTTGTCATCAGACCTGTTATCAGACCTGTTGTCATCAGACCTTTTGTTACCAGACCTGTTGTTATCAGACCTGTTGTCATCAGACCTGTTGTATCAGACCTGTTGTCATCAGACCTGTTGTTATCAGACCTGTTGTCGTCAGACCTGTTGTCATCAGACCTGTTGTCATCAGACCTGTTGTTACCAGACCTGTTGTTATCAGACCTGTTGTTATCAGACCTGTTGTCATCAGACCCGTTGTTATCAGATCTGTTGTTATCAGACCTGTTGTCATCAGACCTGTTGTTGTCAGACCTGTTGTTATCAGACTTGTTGTTATCAGACCTGTTGTCGTCAGACCTGTTGTCATCAGACCTGTTGTCATCAGACCTGTTGTTACCAGACCTGTTGTAATCAGACCTGTTGTCGTCAGACCTGTTGTATCAGACCTGTTGTCATCAGACCTGTTGTTATCAGACCTATGTTCATCAGACCTGTTGTCATCAGACCTTTTGTCATCAGACCTGTTGTTATCAGACCTGTTGTCATCGGACCTGTTGTTATCAGACCTTTTGTCATCAGACCTGTTATCAGACCTGTTGTCATCAGACCTGTTGTTATCAGACCTGTTGTTATCAGACCTGTTGTAATCAGACCTTTTGTCATCAGACCTGTTGTCATCAGACCTGTTGTTATCAGACCTGTTGTCATCAGACCTGTTGTTATCAGACCTATGTTCATCAGACCTGTTGTCATCAAACCTTTTGTCATCAGACCTGTTGTTATCAGACCTGTTGTCATCGGACCTGTTGTTATCAGACCTTTTGTCATCAGACCTGTTATCAGACCTGTTGTCATCAGGCCTGTTGTTATCAGACCTGTTGTTATCAGACCTGTTGTAATCAGACCTTTTGTCATCAGACCTGTTGTCATCAGACCTGTTGTTATCAGTCCTGTTGTCATCAGACCTGTTGTTACCAGACCTGTTGTTACCAGACCTGTTGTTATCAGACCTGTTGTTATCAGACCTGTGTTCATCAGACCTGTTGTCATCAGACCTTTTGTCATCAGACCTGTTGTCATCAGACCTGTTGTTATCAGACCTGTTGTCATCAGACCTGTTGTTATCAGACCTGTTGTTGTCAGACCTGTTGTTATCAGACCTGTTGTTATCAGACCTGTTGTCGTCAGACCTGTTGTTATCAGATCTGTTGTTATCAGACCTGTTGTTATCAGACCTGTTGTTATCAGACCTGTTGTCATCAGACCTGTTGTTATCAGATCTGTTGTTATCAGACCTGTTGTCATCAGACCTGTTGTTGTCAGACCTGTTGTTATCAGACCTGTTGTTACCAGACCTGTTGTTATCAGACCTGTTGTTATCAGACCTGTTGTCATCAGACCCGTTGTTATCAGACCTGTTGTTATCAGACCTGTTGTCGTCAGACCTGTTGTCATCAGACCTTTTGTCATCAGACCTGTTATCAGACCTGTTGTCATCAGACCTGTTGTTATCAGACCTGTTGTTATCAGACCTGTTGTAATCAGACCTTTTGTCATCAGACCTGTTGTCATCAGACCTGTTGTTATCAGACCTGTTGTCATCAGACCTGTTGTTATCAGACCTATGTTCATCAGACCTGTTGTCATCAAACCTTTTGTCATCAGACCTGTTGTTATCAGACCTGTTGTCATCGGACCTGTTGTTATCAGACCTTTTGTCATCAGACCTGTTATCAGACCTGTTGTCATCAGGCCTGTTGTTATCAGACCTGTTGTTATCAGACCTGTTGTAATCAGACCTTTTGTCATCAGACCTGTTGTCATCAGACCTGTTGTTATCAGTCCTGTTGTCATCAGACCTGTTGTTACCAGACCTGTTGTTACCAGACCTGTTGTTATCAGACCTGTTGTTATCAGACCTGTGTTCATCAGACCTGTTGTCATCAGACCTTTTGTCATCAGACCTGTTGTCATCAGACCTGTTGTTATCAGACCTGTTGTCATCAGACCTGTTGTTATCAGACCTGTTGTTGTCAGACCTGTTGTTATCAGACCTGTTGTTATCAGACCTGTTGTCGTCAGACTTGTTGTTATCAGATCTGTTGTTATCAGACCTGTTGTTATCAGACCTGTTGTTATCAGACCTGTTGTCATCAGACCTGTTGTTATCAGATCTGTTGTTATCAGACCTGTTGTCATCAGACCTGTTGTTGTCAGACCTGTTGTTATCAGACCTGTTGTTACCAGACCTGTTGTTATCAGACCTGTTGTTATCAGACCTGTTGTCATCAGACCCGTTGTTATCAGACCTGTTGTTATCAGACCTGTTGTCGTCAGACCTGTTGTCATCAGACCTGTTGTCATCAGACCTGTTGTCACCAGACCTGTTGTTATCAGACCTGTTGTCGTCAGACCTGTTGTTTTCAGACCTGTTGTCATCAGACCTGTTGTTAACAGACCTGTTGTCGTAAGACCTGTTGTCATCAGACCTGTTGTATCAGACCTGTTGTCATCAGACCTGTTGTTATCAGACCTGTTGTCGTCAGACCTGTTGTCATCAGACCTGTTGTCATCAGACCTGTTGTTACCAGACCTGTTGTTATCAGACCTGTTGTTATCAGACCTGTTGTCATCAGACCCGTTGTTATCAGATCTGTTGTTATCAGACCTGTTGTCATCAGACCTGTTGTTGTCAGACCTGTTGTTATCAGACTTGTTGTTATCAGACCTGTTGTCGTCAGACCTGTTGTCATCAGACCTGTTGTCATCAGACCTGTTGTTACCAGACCTGTTGTAATCAGACCTGTTGTCGTCAGACCTGTTGTATCAGACCTGTTGTCATCAGACCTGTTGTTATCAGACCTATGTTCATCAGACCTGTTGTCATCAGACCTTTTGTCATCAGACCTGTTGTTATCAGACCTGTTGTCATCGGACCTGTTGTTATCAGACCTTTTGTCATCAGACCTGTTATCAGACCTGTTGTCATCAGACCTGTTGTTATCAGACCTGTTGTTATCAGACCTGTTGTAATCAGACCTTTTGTCATCAGACCTGTTGTCATCAGACCTGTTGTTATCAGACCTGTTGTCATCAGACCTGTTGTTATCAGACCTATGTTCATCAGACCTGTTGTCATCAAACCTTTTGTCATCAGACCTGTTGTTATCAGACCTGTTGTCATCGGACCTGTTGTTATCAGACCTTTTGTCATCAGACCTGTTATCAGACCTGTTGTCATCAGGCCTGTTGTTATCAGACCTGTTGTTATCAGACCTGTTGTAATCAGACCTTTTGTCATCAGACCTGTTGTCATCAGACCTGTTGTTATCAGTCCTGTTGTCATCAGACCTGTTGTTACCAGACCTGTTGTTACCAGACCTGTTGTTATCAGACCTGTTGTTATCAGACCTGTGTTCATCAGACCTGTTGTCATCAGACCTTTTGTCATCAGACCTGTTGTCATCAGACCTGTTGTTATCAGACCTGTTGTCATCAGACCTGTTGTTATCAGACCTGTTGTTGTCAGACCTGTTGTTATCAGACCTGTTGTTATCAGACCTGTTGTCGTCAGACTTGTTGTTATCAGATCTGTTGTTATCAGACCTGTTGTTATCAGACCTGTTGTTATCAGACCTGTTGTCATCAGACCTGTTGTTATCAGATCTGTTGTTATCAGACCTGTTGTCATCAGACCTGTTGTTGTCAGACCTGTTGTTATCAGACCTGTTGTTACCAGACCTGTTGTTATCAGACCTGTTGTTATCAGACCTGTTGTCATCAGACCCGTTGTTATCAGACCTGTTGTTATCAGACCTGTTGTCGTCAGACCTGTTGTCATCAGACCTTTTGTCATCAGACCTGTTATCAGACCTGTTGTCATCAGACCTGTTGTTATCAGACCTGTTGTTATCAGACCTGTTGTAATCAGACCTTTTGTCATCAGACCTGTTGTCATCAGACCTGTTGTTATCAGACCTGTTGTCATCAGACCTGTTGTTATCAGACCTATGTTCATCAGACCTGTTGTCATCAAACCTTTTGTCATCAGACCTGTTGTTATCAGACCTGTTGTCATCGGACCTGTTGTTATCAGACCTTTTGTCATCAGACCTGTTATCAGACCTGTTGTCATCAGGCCTGTTGTTATCAGACCTGTTGTTATCAGACCTGTTGTAATCAGACCTTTTGTCATCAGACCTGTTGTCATCAGACCTGTTGTTATCAGTCCTGTTGTCATCAGACCTGTTGTTACCAGACCTGTTGTTACCAGACCTGTTGTTATCAGACCTGTTGTTATCAGACCTGTGTTCATCAGACCTGTTGTCATCAGACCTTTTGTCATCAGACCTGTTGTCATCAGACCTGTTGTTATCAGACCTGTTGTCATCAGACCTGTTGTTATCAGACCTGTTGTTGTCAGACCTGTTGTTATCAGACCTGTTGTTATCAGACCTGTTGTCGTCAGACTTGTTGTTATCAGATCTGTTGTTATCAGACCTGTTGTTATCAGACCTGTTGTTATCAGACCTGTTGTCATCAGACCTGTTGTTATCAGATCTGTTGTTATCAGACCTGTTGTCATCAGACCTGTTGTTGTCAGACCTGTTGTTATCAGACCTGTTGTTACCAGACCTGTTGTTATCAGACCTGTTGTTATCAGACCTGTTGTCATCAGACCCGTTGTTATCAGACCTGTTGTTATCAGACCTGTTGTCGTCAGACCTGTTGTCATCAGACCTGTTGTCATCAGACCTGTTGTCACCAGACCTGTTGTTATCAGACCTGTTGTCGTCAGACCTGTTGTTTTCAGACCTGTTGTCATCAGACCTGTTGTTAACAGACCTGTTGTCGTAAGACCTGTTGTCATCAGACCTGTTGTCATCAGACCTGTTGTTACCAGACCTGTTGTTATCAGACCTGTTGTCATCAGACCTGTTGTTATCAGACCTGTTGTTATCAGACCTTTTGTCATCAGACCTGTTGTCATCAGACCTGTTGTTATCAGACCTGTTGTCATCAGACCTGTTGTTATCAGACCTGTTGTTGTCAGACCTGTTGTTATCAGACCTGTTGTTATCAGACCTGTTGTCGTCAGACCTGTTGTCGTCAGATCTGTTGTTATCAGACCTGTTGTTATCAGACCTGTTGTCATCAGACCCGTTGTTATCAGATCTGTTGTTATCAGACCTGTTGTCATCAGACCTGTTGTCGTCAGACCTGTTATTATTAGACCTGTTGTTATCAGACCTGTTGTCGTCAGACCTGTTGTCATCAGACCTGTTGTCATCAGACCTGTTGTTACCAGACCTGTTGTTATCAGACCTGTTGTCGTCAGACCTGTTGTCATCAGACCTGTTGTCATCAGTCCTGTTGTTACCAGACCTGTTGTTATCAGACCTTTTGTCATCAGACCTGTTATCAGACCTGTTGTCATCAGACCTGTTGTTATCAGACCTGTTGTTATCAGACCTGTTGTAATCAGACCTTTTGTCATCAGACCTGTTGTCATCAGACCTGTTGTTATCAGACCTGTTGTCATCAGACCTGTTGTTATCAGACCTGTTGTTGTCAGACCTGTTGTCATCAGACCTGTTGTCATCAGACCTGTTGTTACCAGACCTGTTGTTACCAGACCTGTTGTTATCAGACCTGTTGTTATCAGACCTGTGTTCATCAGACCTGTTGTCATCAGACCTTTTGTCATCAGACCTGTTGTCATCAGACCTGTTGTTATCAGACCTGTTGTCATCAGACCTGTTGTTATCAGACCTGTTGTTGTCAGACCTGTTGTTATCAGACCTGTTGTTATCAGACCTGTTGTCGTCAGACCCGTTGTTATCAGATCTGTTGTTATCAGACCTGTTGTCATCAGACCTGTTGTTATCAGACCTGTTGTCATCAGACCCGTTGTTATCAGACCTGTTGTTATCAGACCTGTTGTCGTCAGACCTGTTGTCATCAGACCTGTTGTCATCAGACCTGTTGTCACCAGACCTGTTGTTATCAGACCTGTTGTCGTCAGACCTGTTGTCATCAGACCTTTTGTCATCAGACCTGTTGTTATCAGACCTGTTGTCATCGGACCTGTTGTTATCAGATCTTTTGTCATCAGACCTGTTATCAGACCTGTTGTCATCAGACCTTTTGTTACCAGACCTGTTGTTATCAGACCTGTTGTCGTCAGACCTGTTGTATTAGACCTGTTGTCATCAGACCTGTTGTTATCAGACCTGTTGTCGTCAGACCTGTTGTCATCAGACCTGTTGTCATCAGACCTGTTGTTACCAGACCTGTTGTTATTAGACCTGTTGTTATCAGACCTGTTGTCATCAGACCCGTTGTTATCAGATCTGTTGTTATCAGACCTGTTGTCATCAGACCTGTTGTTGTCAGACCTGTTGTTATCAGACTTGTTGTTATCAGACCTGTTGTCGTCAGACCTGTTGTCATCAGACCTGTTGTCATCAGACCTGTTGTTACCAGACCTGTTGTTATCAAACCTGTTGTCGTCAGACCTGTTGTATCAGACCTGTTGTCATCAGACCTGTTGTTATCAGACCTATGTTCATCAGACCTGTTGTCATCAGACCTTTTGTCATCAGACCTGTTGTTATCATACCTGTTGTCATCGGACCTGTTGTTATCAGACCTTTTGTCATCAGACCTGTTATCAGACCTGTTGTCATCAGACCTGTTGTTATCAGACCTGTTGTTATCAGACCTGTTGTAATCAGACCTTTTGTCATCAGACCTGTTGTCATCAGACCTGTTGTTATCAGACCTGTTGTCATCAGACCTGTTGTTATCAGACCTATGTTTATCAGACCTGTTGTCATCAGACCTTTTGTCATCAGACCTGTTGTTATCAGACCTGTTGTCATCGGACCTGTTGTTATCAGACCTTTTGTCATCAGAACTGTTATCAGACCTGTTGTCATCAGACCTGTTGTTATCAGACCTCTTGTTATCAGACCTGTTGTAATCAGACCTTTTGTCATCAGACCTGTTGTCATCAGACCTGTTGTTATCAGTCCTGTTGTCATCAGACCTGTTGTTTTCAGACCTGTTGTTACCAGACCTGTTGTTATCAGACCTGTTGTTATCAGACCTGTTGTCATCAGACCTGTTGTTATCAGACCTGTTGTCATCAGACCTGTTGTTATCAGACCTGTTGTTGTCAGACCTGTTGTTATCAGACCTGTTGTTATCAGACCTGTTGTCGTCAGACCTGTTGTTATCAGACCTGTTGTTATCAGACCTGTTGTTATCAGACCTGTTGTTATCAGACCTGTTGTCATCAGACCCGTTGTTATCAGATCTGTTGTTATCAGACCTGTTGTCATCAGACCTGTTGTTGTCAGACCTGTTGTTATCAGACCTGTTGTTACCAGACCTGTTGTTATCAGACCTGTTGTTATCAGACCTGTTGTCATCAGACGCGTTGTTATCAGACCTGTTGTTATCAGACCTTTTGTCGTCAGACCTGTTGTCATCAGACCTGTTGTCATCAGACCTGTTGTTATCAGACCTGTTGTTTGCAGACCTGTTGTAATCAGACCTTTTGTCATCAGACCTGTTGTCATCATACCTGTTGTTATCAGTCCTGTTGTCATCAGACCTGTTGTTACCAGACCTGTTGTTACCAGACCTGTTGTTATCAGACCTGTTGTTATCAGACCTGTGTTCATCAGACCTGTTGTCATCAGACCTTTTGTCATCAGACCTGTTGTCATCAGACCTGTTGTTATCAGACCTGTTGTCATCAGACCTGTTGTCATCAGACCTGTTGTTGTCAGACCTGTTGTTATCAGACCTGTTGTTATCAGACCTGTTGTTATCAGACCTGTTGTTATCAGATCTGTTGTTATCAGACCTGTTGTTATCAGACCTGTTGTCATCAGACCCGTTGTTATCAGATCTGTTGTTATCAGACCTGTTGTCATCAGACCTGTTGTCGTCAGACCTGTTGTTATCAGACCTGTTGTTATCAGACCTGTTGTTATCAGACCTGTTGTCATCAGACCCGTTGTCATCAGACCTGTTGTTATCAGACCTGTTGTCGTCAGACCTGTTGTCATCAGACCTGTTGTCATCAGACCTGTTGTCACCAGACCTGTTGTTATCAGACCTGTTGTCGTCAGACCTGTTGTTTTCAGACCTGTTGTCATCAGACCTGTTGTCATCAGACCTGTTGTCGTCAGACCTGTTGTCATCAGACCTGTTGTCATCAGACCTGTTGTTACCAGACCTGTTGTTATCAGACCTGTTGTTATCAGACCTGTTGTCATCAGACCTGTTGTTATCAGACCTGTTGTTATCAGACCTTTTGTCATCAGACCTGTTGTCATCAGACCTGTTGTTATCAGACCTGTTGTCATCAGACCTGTTGTTATCAGACCTGTTGTTGTCAGACCTGTTGTTATCAGACCTGTTGTTATCAGACCTGTTGTCGTCAGACCTGTTGTTATCAGATCTGTTGTTATCAGACCTGTTGTTATCAGACCTGTTGTCATCAGACCCGTTGTTATCAGACCTGTTGTCATCAGACCTGTTGTTATCAGACCTGTTGTCATCAGACCTGTTGTCATCAGACCTGTTGTTGTCAGACCTGTTGTTATCAGACCTGTTGTTATCAGACCTGTTGTTATCAGACCTGTTGTTATCAGATCTGTTGTTATCAGACCTGTTGTTATCAGACCTGTTGTCATCAGACCCGTTGTTATCAGACCTGTTGTCATCAGACCTGTTGTCACCAGACCTGTTGTTATCAGACCTGTTGTTGTCAGACCTGTTGTTTTCAGACCTGTTGTCATCAGACCTGTTGTCATCAGACCTGTTGTCGTCAGACCTGTTGTCATCAGACCTGTTGTCATCAGACCTGTTGTTACCAGACCTGTTGTTATCAGACCTGTTGTTATCAGACCTGTTGTCATCAGACCTGTTGTTATCAGACCTGTTGTTATCAGACCTTTTGTCATCAGACCTGTTGTCATCAGACCTGTTGTTATCAGACCTGTTGTCATCAGACCTGTTGTTATCAGACCTGTTGTTGTCAGACCTGTTGTTATCAGACCTGTTGTTATCAGACCTGTTGTCGTCAGACCTGTTGTTATCAGATCTGTTGTTATCAGACCTGTTGTTATCAGACCTGTTGTCATCAGACCCGTTGTTATCAGATCTGTTGTTATCAGACCTGTTGTCATCAGACCTGTTGTCGTCAGACCTGTTGTTATCAGACCTGTTGTTATCAGACCTGTTGTCGTCAGACCTGTTGTCATCAGACCTGTTGTCATCAGACCTGTTGTTACCAGACCTGTTGTTATCAGACCTGTTGTCGTCAGACCTGTTGTATCAGACCTGTTGTCATCAGACCTGTTGTTATCAGACCTGTTGTCATTAGACCTGTTGTCATCAGACCTGTTGTTATCAGACCTGTTGTTACCAGACCTGTTGTTGTCAGACCTGTTGTCGTCAGACCTGTTGTTATCAGATCTGTTGTTATCAGACCTGTTGTTATCAGACCTGTTGTCATCAGACCCGTTGTTATCAGATCTGTTGTTATCAGACCTGTTGTCGTAAGACCTGTTGTTGTCAGACCTGTTGTTATCAGACCTGTTGTTATCAGACCTGTTGTCGTCAGACCTGTTGTCATCAGACCTGTTGTCATCAGACTTGTTGTCACCAGAACTGTTGTTATCAGACCTGTTGTCGTCAGACCTGTTGTATCAGACCTGTTGTCATCAGACCTGTTGTCATCAGACCTGTTGTCATCAGACCTGTTGTTACCAGACCTGTTGTTATCAGACCTGTTGTTATCAGACCTGTTGTTATCAGACCTGTGTTCATCAGACCTGTTGTCATCAGACCTTTTGTCATCAGACCTGTTGTTATCAGACCTGTTGTCATCGGACCTGTTGTTATCAGATCTTTTGTCATCAGACCTGTTATCAGACCTGTTGTCATCAGACCTTTTGTTACCAGACCTGTTGTTATCAGACCTGTTGTCATCAGACCTGTTGTATCTGACCTGTTGTCATCAGACCTGTTGTTATCAGACCTGTTGTCGTCAGACCTGTTGTCATCAGACCTGTTGTCATCAGACCTGTTGTTACCAGACCTGTTGTTATCAGACCTGTTGTTATCAGACCTGTTGTCATCAGACCCGTTGTTATCAGATCTGTTGTTATCAGACCTGTTGTCATCAGACCTGTTGTTGTCAGACCTGTTGTTATCAGACTTGTTGTTATCAGACCTGTTGTCGTCAGACCTGTTGTCATCAGACCTGTTGTCATCAGACCTGTTGTTACCAGACCTGTTGTAATCAGACCTGTTGTCGTCAGACCTGTTGTATCAGACCTGTTGTCATCAGACCTGTTGTTATCAGACCTATGTTCATCAGATCTGTTGTCATCAGACCTTTTGTCATCAGACCTGTTGTTATCAGACCTGTTGTCATCAGACCTGTTGTTATCAGACCTGTGTTCATCAGACCTGTTGTCATCAGAACTTTTGTCATCAGACCTGTTGTCATCAGACCTCTTGTTATCAGACCTGTTGTCATCAGACCTGTTGTTATCAGACCTGTTGTTGTCAGACCTGTTGTTATCAGACCTGTTGTTATCAGACCTGTTGTCGTCAGACCTGTTGTTATCAGATCTGTTGTTATCAGACCTGTTGTTATCAGACCTGTTGTCATCAGACCTGTTGTATCTGACCTGTTGTCATCAGACCTGTTGTTATCAGACCTGTTGTCGTCAGACCTGTTGTCATCAGACCTGTTGTCATCAGACCTGTTGTTACCAGACCTGTTGTTATCAGACCTGTTGTTATCAGACCTGTTGTCATCAGACCCGTTGTTATCAGATCTGTTGTTATCAGACCTGTTGTCATCAGACCTGTTGTTGTCAGACCTGTTGTTATCAGACTTGTTGTTATCAGACCTGTTGTCGTCAGACCTGTTGTCATCAGACCTGTTGTCATCAGACCTGTTGTTACCAGACCTGTTGTAATCAGACCTGTTGTCGTCAGACCTGTTGTATCAGACCTGTTGTCATCAGACCTGTTGTTATCAGACCTATGTTCATCAGATCTGTTGTCATCAGACCTTTTGTCATCAGACCTGTTGTTATCAGACCTGTTGTCATCGGACCTGTTATCAGACCTGTTGTCATCAGACCTGTTGTTATCAGACCTGTTGTTATCAGACCTGTTGTAATCAGACCTTTTGTCATCAGACCTGTTGTCATCAGACCTGTTGTTATCAGACCTGTTGTCATCAGACCTGTTGTTATCAGACCTAAGTTCATCAGACCTGTTGTCATCAAACCTTTTGTCATCAGACCTGTTGTTATCAGACCTGTTGTCATCGGACCTGTTGTCATCAGACCTTTTGTCATCAGACCTGTTATCAGACCTGTTGTCATCAGGCCTGTTGTTATCAGACCTGTTGTTATCAGACCTGTTGTAATCAGACATTTTGTCATCAGACCTGTTGTCATCAGACCTGTTGTTATCAGTCCTGTTGTCATCAGACCTGTTGTTACCAGACCTGTTGTTACCAGACCTGTTGTTATCAGACCTGTTGTTATCAGACCTGTGTTCATCAGACCTGTTGTCATCAGACCTTTTGTCATCAGACCTGTTGTCATCAGACCTGTTGTTATCAGACCTGTTGTCATCAGACCTGTTGTTATCAGACCTGTTGTTGTCAGACCTGTTGTTATCAGACCTGTTGTTATCAGACCTGTTGTCGTCAGACCTGTTGTTATCAGATCTGTTGTTATCAGACCTGTTGTTATCAGACCTGTTGTTATCAGACCTGTTGTCATCAGACCCGTTGTTATCAGATCTGTTGTTATCAGACCTGTTGTCATCAGACCTGTTGTTGTCAGACCTGTTGTTATCAGACCTGTTGTTACCAGACCTGTTGTTATCAGACCTGTTGTTATCAGACCTGTTGTCATCAGACCTGTTGTTATCAGACCTGTTGTTATCAGACCTGTTGTCGTCAGACCTGTTGTCATCAGACCTGTTGTCATCAGACCTGTTGTCACCAGACCTGTTGTTATCAGACCTGTTGTCGTCAGACCTGTTGTTTTCAGACCTGTTGTCATCAGACCTGTTGTTAACAGACCTGTTGTCGTAAGACCTGTTGTCATCAGACCTGTTGTCATCAGACCTGTTGTTACCAGACCTGTTGTTATCAGACCTGTTGTCATCAGACCTGTTGTAATCAGACCTGTTGTTATCAGACCTTTTGTCATCAGACCTGTTGTCATCAGACCTGTTGTTATCAGACCTGTTGTCATCAGACCTGTTGTTATCAGACCTGTTGTTGTCAGACCTGTTGTTATCAGACCTGTTGTTATCAGACCTGTTGTCGTCAGACCTGTTGTCGTCAGATCTGTTGTTATCAGACCTGTTGTTATCAGACCTGTTGTCATCAGACCCGTTGTTATCAGATCTGTTGTTATCAGACCTGTTGTCATCAGACCTGTTGTCGTCAGACCTGTTATTATTAGACCTGTTGTTATCAGACCTGTTGTCGTCAGACCTGTTGTCATCAGACCTGTTGTCATCAGACCTGTTGTTACCAGACCTGTTGTTATCAGACCTGTTGTCGTCAGACCTGTTGTATCAGACCTGTTGTCATCAGACCTGTTGTTATCAGACCTGTTGTCGTTAGACCGGTTGTCATCAGACCTGTTGTCATCAGACCTGTTGTTACCAGACCTGTTGTTATCAGACCTGTTGTTATCAGACCTGTTGTTATCAGACCTGTGTTCATCAGACCTGTTGTCATCAGACCTTTTGTCATCAGACCTGTTGTTATCAGACATGTTGTCATCGGACCTGTTGTTATCAGACCTTTTGTCCTCAGACCTGTTATCAGACCTGTTGTCATCAGACCTGTTGTTATCAGACCTGTTGTTATCAGACCTGTTGTAATCAGACCTTTTGTCATCAGACCTGTTGTCATCAGACCTGTTGTTATCAGACCTGTTGTCATCAGACCTGTTGTTATCAGACCTGTTGTTGTCAGACCTGTTGTCATCAGACCTGTTGTCATCAGACCTATTGTTACCAGACCTGTTGTTATCAGACCTGTTGTTATCAGACCTGTGTTCATCAGACCTGTTGTCATCAGACCTTTTGTCATCAGACCTGTTGTCATCAGACCTCTTGTTATCAGACCTGTTGTCATCAGACCTGTTGTTATCAGACCTGTTGTTGTCAGACCTGTTGTTATCAGACCTGTTGTTATCAGACCTGTTGTCGTCAGACCTGTTGTTATCAGATCTGTTGTTATCAGACCTGTTGTTATCAGACCTGTTGTTATCAGACCTGTTGTCATCAGACCCGTTGTTATCAGATCTGTTGTTATCAGACCTGTTGTCATCAGACCTGTTGTTGTCAGACCTGTTGTTGTCAGACCTGTTGTTATCAGACCTGTTGTTACCAGACCTGTTGTTATCAGACCTGTTGTTATCAGACCTGTTGTCATCAGACCCGTTGTTATCAGACCTGTTGTTATCAGACCTGTTGTCGTCAGACCTGTTGTCATCAGACCTGTTGTCATCAGACCTGTTGTTACCAGACCTGTTGTTATCAGTCCTGTTGTCGTCAGACCTGTTGTTTTCAGACCTGTTGTCATCAGACCTGTTGTTATCAGACCTGTTGTCGTCAGACCTGTTGTCATCAGACCTTTTGTCATCAGACCTGTTGTTATCAGACCTGTTGTCGTCGGACCTGTTGTTATCAGACCTTTTGTCATCAGACCTGTTATCAGACCTGTTGTCATCAGACCTGTTGTTATCAGACCAGTTGTTATCAGACCTGTTGTTATCAGACCTGTTGTCATCAGACCTGTTGTTATCAGACCTGTTGTTATCAGACCTTTTGTCATCAGACCTGTTGTCATCAGACCTGTTGTTATCAGACCTGTTGTCATCAGACCTGTTGTTATCAGACCTGTTGTTGTCAGACCTGTTGTCATCAGACCTGTTGTCATCAGACCTGTTGTCACCAGACATGTTGTTACCAGACCTGTTGTTATCAGACCTGTTGTTATCAGACCTGTGTTCATCAGACCTGTTGTCATCACAACTTTTGTCATCAGACCTGTTGTTATCAGACCTGTTGTCATCGGACCTGTTGTTATCAGACCTTTTGTCATCAGAACTGTTATCAGACCTGTTGTCATCAGACCTGTTGTTATCAGACCTGTTGTTATCAGACCTGTTGTCGTCAGACCTGTTGTCATCAGACCTGTTGTCATCAGACCTGTTGTTACCAGACCTGTTGTCATCAGACCTGTTGTCGTCAGACCTGTTGTATCAGACCTGTTGTCATCAGACCTGTTGTTATCAGACCTGTTGTCGTCAGACCTGTTGTCATCAGACCTGTTGTTGTCAGACCTGTTGTTATCAGACCTGTTGTTATCAGACCTGTTGTCGTCAGACCTGTTGTCATCAGACCTGTTGTCACCAGACCTGTTGTTACCAGACCTGTTGTTATCAGACCTGTTGTTATCAGACGTGTTGTTATCAGACCTGTGTTCATCAGACCTGTTGTCATCAGACCTGTTGTCATCAGACCTGTTGTTATCAGACCTGTTGTCATCGGACCTGTTGTTATCAGACCTTTTGTCATCTGACCTGTCATCAGACCTGTTGTCATCAGACCTGTTGTTATCAGACCTGTTGTTATCAGACCTGTTGTCATCAGACCTGTTGTTATCAGACCTGTTGTCATCAGATCTGTTGTCATAAGACCTGTTGTCGTCAGACCTGTTGTCGTCAGACCTGTTGTTGTCAGACCTGTTGTTATTAGACTTGTTGTTATCAGACTTGTTGTCGTCAGACCTGTTGTTATCAGACCTGTTGTTATCAGACTTGTTGTCGTCAGACCTGTTGTCGTCCAGCCAGCTCTATACAGTACAGTACCATCAGCTCTGTGTTATACCAGCTCTATATAGTACAGTACCATCAGCTCTGTGATATACCAGCTCTATACAGTACAGTACCATCAGCTCTGTGTTATACCAGCTCTATACAGTACAGTACCATCAGCTCTGTGTTGTACCAGCTCTATATAGTACAGTACCATCAGCTCTGTGTTATACCAGCTCTATACAGTACAGTACCATCAGCTCTGTGTTATACCAGCTCTATATAGTACAGTACCATCAACTCTGTGTTATACCAGCTCTATATAGTACAGTACAATCAGCTCTGTGTGATACCAGCTCTATACAGTACAGTACCATCAGCTCTGTGTTATACCAGCTCTATACAGTACAGTACCATCAGCTCTGTGTTATACCAGCTCTATACAGTACAGTACCATCAGCTCTGTGATATACCAGACCTATACAGTACAGTACAATCAGCTCTGTGATACACCAGATCTATATAGTACAGTACCATCAGCTCTGTGTTATACCGGCTCTATATAGTACAGTAACATCAGCTCTGTGTTATACCAGCTCTATACAGTACAGTACCATCAGCTCTGTGTTGTACCAGCCAGCTCTATATAGTACAGTACCATCAGCTCTGTGTTATACCAGCTCTATACAGTACAGTACCATCAGCTCTGTGTTATACTAGCCAGCTCTATACAGTACAGTACCATCAGCTCTGTGTAATACGATCCAGCTCTATACAGTACAGTACCATCAGCTCTGTGTTATACCAGCTCTATACAGTACAGTACAATCAGCTCTGTGTTGTACCAGACAGCTCTATGTAGTAGAGTACCATCAGCTCTGTGTTATACCAGCCAGCTCTATACAGTACAGTACCATCAGCACTGTGTTATACCAGCTCTATACAGTACAGTACCATCAGCTCTGTGATATACCAGCCAGCTCTATACAGTACAGTACCATCAGCTCTGTGTTGTATCAGCTCTATACAGTACAGTACCATCAGCTCTGTGTTATACCAGCTCTATACAGTACAGTACAATCAGCTCTGTGTTGTACCAGCTCTATATAGTACAGTACCATCAGCTCTGTGTTATACCAGCCAGCTCTATACAGTACAGTACCATCAGCTCTGTGTTGTACCAGCTCTATACAGTACAGTACCATCAACTCTGTGTTGTACCAGCTCTATACAGTACAGTACCATCAGCTCTGTGATATACCAGCTCTATACAGTACAGTACCATCAGCACTGTGTTGTACCAGCTCTATACAGTACAGTACCATGTGCTCTGTGTTGTACCAGCTCTATACAGTACAGTACCATCAGCTCTGTGTTGTACCAGCTCTATACAGTAGAGTACCATCAGCTCTGTGTTGTACCAGCTCTATACAGTACAGTACCATCAGCTCTGTGATATACCAGCTCTATACAGTACAGTGCCATCAGGTCTGTGTTGTACCAGTTCTATACAGTACAGTACCATCAGCTCTGTGATATACCAGCTCTATACAGTACAGTACCATCAGCTCTGTGTTGTACCAGCCAGCTCTATACAGTACAGTACCATCAGCTCTGTGTTATACCAGCTCCATACAGTACAGTACCATCAGCTCTGTCTTATACCAGCTCTATACAGTACAGTACCATCAGCACAGTGTTATACCAGCTCTATATAGAACAGTACCATCAGCTCTGTGTTGTACCAGCTCTATACAGTACAGTACCATCAGCTCTGTGTTGTACCAGCTCTATACAGTACAGTACCATCAGCTCTGTGTTGTACCAGCTCTATACAGTACAGTAACATCAGCTCTGTGATATACCAGCTCTATATAGTACAGTACCACCAGCTCTGTGTTATACCAGCTCTATACAGTACAGTACCATCAGCTCTGTGTTGTACCAGCTCTATACAGTACAGTACCATTAGCTCTGTGTTATACCAGCCAGCTCTATACAGTACAGTACCATCAGCTCAGTGTTATAAAAGCTCTATACAGTACAGTACCATCAGCTCTGTGTTTTACAAGCAAGCTCTATATAGTACAGTACCATCAGCTCTGTGTTATACCAGCTCTATACAGTACAGTACCATCAGCTCTGTGTTATACTAGCCAGCTCTATACAGTACAGTACCATCAGCTCTGTGTAATACGATCCAGCTCTATACAGTACAGTACCATCAGCTCTGTGTTATACCAGCTCTATACAGTACAGTACAATCAGCTCTGTGTTGTACCAGACAGCTCTATATAGTAGAGTACCATCAGCTCTGTGTTATACCAGCCAGCTCTATACAGTACAGTACCATCAGCACTGTGTTATACCAGCTCTATACAGTACAGTACCATCAGCTCTGTGATATACCAGCCAGCTCTATACAGTACAGTACCATCAGCTCTGTGTTGTATCAGCTCTATACAGTACAGCACCATCAGCTCTGTGTTATACCAGCTCTATACAGTACAGTACAATCAGCTCTGTGTTGTACCAGCTCTATATAGTACAGTACCATCAGCTCTGTGTTATACCAGCCAGCTCTATACAGTACAGTACCATCAGCTCTGTGTTGTACCAGCTCTATACAGTACAGTACCATCAACTCTGTGTTGTACCAGCTCTATACAGTACAGTACCATCAGCTCTGTGATATACCAGCTCTATACAGTACAGTACCATCAGCACTGTGTTGTACCAGCTCTATACAGTACAGTACCATGTGCTCTGTGTTGTACCAGCTCTATACAGTACAGTACCATCAGCTCTGTGTTGTACCAGCTCTATACAGTAGAGTACCATCAGCTCTGTGTTGTACCAGCTCTATACAGTACAGTACCATCAGCTCTGTGATATACCAGCTCTATACAGTACAGTGCCATTAGGTCTGTGTTGTACCAGTTCTATACAGTACAGTACCATCAGCTCTGTGTTATACCAGCTCTATACAGTACAGTACCATCAGCTATGTGTTATACCAGCCAGCTCTATACAGTACAGTACCATCAGCTCTGTTTTATACCAGCTCTATACAGTACAGTACCATGAACTCTGTGTTATCCAGCCAGCTCTATACAGTACAATACCATCAGCTCTGTGTTATACCAACCAGCTCTATAGAGTACAGCACCATCAGCTCTGTGTTATACCAGCTCTATACAGTACAGTACCATCAGCTCTGTGTTGTACCAGCCAGCTATATTCAGTACAGTACCATCAACTCTGTGTTATACCAGCCAGCTCTATACAGTACAGTACCATCAGCTCTGTGTTATACCAGCCAGCTCTATACAGTACAGTACCATCAGCTCTGTGTTATACGAGCTCTGTACAGTACAGAACCATCAACTCTGTGTTATACCAGCCAGCTCTATACAGTACAGTACCATCAGCTCTGTGATATACCAGCTCTATACAGTACAGTACCATCAGCACTGTGATATGCCAGCTCTATACAGTACAGTACCATCAGCTCTGTGTTATACCAGCTCTATACAGTACAGTAACATGAGCTCTGTGATATACCAGCCAGCTCTATACAGTACAGTACCATCAGCTCTGTGATATACCAGCTCTATACAGTACAGTACCATCAGCTCTGTGATAGACCAGCTCTATACAGTACAGTACCATCAGCTCTGTGATATACCAGCTCTATACAGTACAGTACCATCAGCTCTGTGTTATACCAACCAGCTCTATACAGTACAGTATCATCAGCTCTGTGATATACCAGCTCTATATAGTAGAGTACCATCATCTCTGTGTTATACCAGCCAGCTCTAAACAGTACAGTACCATCAGCTCTGTGTTATACCAGCTCTATACAGTACAGTACCATCAGCTCTGTGTTGTACCAGCTCTATATAGTACAGTACCATCAGCTCTGTGTTATACCAGCTCTATACAGTATAGTACCATCAGCTCTGTGTTATACCAGCTCTATATAGTACAGTACCATCAACTCTGTGTTATACCAGCTCTATATAGTACAGTACAATCAGCTCTGTGTGATACCAGCTCTATACAGTACAGTACCATCAGCTCTGTGTTATACCAGCTCTATACAGTACAGTACCATCAGCTCTGTGTTATACCAGCTCTATACATTACAGTACCATCAGCTCTGTGTTATACCAGCTCTATACAGTACAGTACCATTAGCTCTGTGATATACCAGCTCTATACAGTACAGTACAATCAGCTCTGTGATATACCAGCTCTATATAGTACAGTACCATCAGCTCTGTGTTATACCGGCTCTATATAGTACAGTACCATCAGCTCTGTGTTATACCAGCTCTATACAGTACAGTACCATCAGCTCTGTGTTATACCAGCTCTATACAGTACAGTACCATCAGCTCTGTGTTATACTAGCCAGCTCTATAAAGTACAGTACCATCAGCTCTGTGTAATACGATCCAGCTCTATACAGTACAGTACCATCAGCTCTGTGTTATACCAGCTCTATACAGTACAGTACAATCAGCTCTGTGTTGTACCAGACAGCTCTATATAGTAGAGTACCATCAGCTCTGTGTTATACCAGCCAGCTCTATACAGTACAGTACCATCAGCTCTGTGTTATACCAGCTCTATACAGTACAGTACCATCAGCTCTGTGATATACCAGCCAGCTCTATACAGTACAGTACCATCAGCTCTGTGTTGTATCAGCTCTATACAGTACAGTACCATCAGCTCTGTGTTATACCAGCTCTATACAGTACAGTACCATCAGCTCTGTGTTGTACCAGCTCTATATAGTACAGTACCATCAGCTCTGTGTTATACCAGCCAGCTCTATACAGTACAGTACCATCAGCTCTGTGTTGTACCAGCTCTATACAGTACAGTACCATCAACTCTGTGTTGTACCAGCTCTATACAGTACAGTACCATCAGCTCTGTGATATACCAGCTCTATACAGTACAGTACCATCAGCACTGTGTTGTACCAGCTCTATCCAGTACAGTACCATGTGCTCTGTGTTGTACCAGCTCTATACAGTACAGTACCATCAGCTCTGTGTTGTACCAGCTCTATACAGTACAGTACCATCAGCTCTGTGTTATACCAGCTCTATATAGTACAGTACCATCAACTCTGTGTTATACCAGCTCTATATAGTACAGTACAATCAGCTCTGTGTGATACCAGCTCTATACAGTACAGTACCATCAGCTCTGTGTTATACCAGCTCTATACAGTACAGTACCATCAGCTCTGTGTTATACCAGCTCTATACAGTACAGTACCATCAGCTCTGTGATATACCAGACCGATACAGTACAGTACAATCAGCTCTGTGATACACCAGCTCTATATAGTACAGTACCATCAGCTCTGTGTTATACCGGCTCTATATAGTACAGTAACATCAGCTCTGTGTTATACCAGCTCTATACAGTACAGTACCATCAGCTCTGTGTTGTACCAGCCAGCTCTATATAGTACAGTACCATCAGCTCTGTGTTATACCAGCTCTATACAGTACAGTACCATCAGCTCTGTGTTATACTAGCCAGCTCTATACAGTACAGTACCATCAGCTCTGTGTTGTACCAGCTCTATACAGTACAGTACCATCAACTCTGTGTTGTACCAGCTCTATACAGTACAGTACCATCAGCTCTGTGATATACCAGCTCTATACAGTACAGTACCATCAGCACTGTGTTGTACCAGCTCTATCCAGTACAGTACCATGTGCTCTGTGTTGTACCAGCTCTATACAGTACAGTACCATCAGCTCTGTGTTGTACCAGCTCTATACAGTACAGTACCATCAGCTCTGTGTTATACCAGCTCTATATAGTACAGTACCATCAACTCTGTGTTATACCAGCTCTATATAGTACAGTACAATCAGCTCTGTGTGATACCAGCTCTATACAGTACAGTACCATCAGCTCTGTGTTATACCAGCTCTATACAGTACAGTACCATCAGCTCTGTGTTATACCAGCTCTATACAGTACAGTACCATCAGCTCTGTGATATACCAGACCGATACAGTACAGTACAATCAGCTCTGTGATACACCAGCTCTATATAGTACAGTACCTTCAGCTCTGTGTTATACCGGCTCTATATAGTACAGTAACATCAGCTCTGTGTTATACCAGCTCTATACAGTACAGTACCATCAGCTCTGTGTTGTACCAGCCAGCTCTATATAGTACAGTACCATCAGCTCTGTGTTATACCAGCTCTATACAGTACAGTACCATCAGCTCTGTGATATACCAGCCAGCTCTATACAGTACAGTACCATCAGCTCTGTGTTGTATCAGCTCTATACAGTACAGTACCATCAGCTCTGTGTTATACCAGCTCTATACAGTACAGTACAATCAGCTCTGTGTTGTACCAGCTCTATATAGTACAGTACCATCAGCTCTGTGTTATACCAGCCAGCTCTATACAGTACAGTACCATCAGCTCTGTGTTGTACCAGCTCTATACAGTACAGTACCATCAACTCTGTGTTGTACCAGCTCTATACAGTACAGTACCATCAGCTCTGTGATATACCAGCTCTATACAGTACAGTACCATCAGCACTGTGTTGTACCAGCTCTATACAGTACAGTACCATGTGCTCTGTGTTTTACCAGCTCTATACAGTACAGTACCATCAGCTCTGTGTTGTACCAGCTCTATACAGTAGCAGTACCATCAGCTCTGTGTTGTACCAGCTCTATACAGTACAGTACCATCAGCTCTGTGATATACCAGCTCGATACAGTACAGTACCATCAACTCTGTGTTATCCAGCCAGCTCTATACAGTACAATACCATCAGCTCTGTGTTATACCAACCAGCTCTATACAGTACAGCACCATCAGCTCTGTGTTATACCAGCTCTATACAGTACAGTACCATCAGCTCTGTGTTGTACCAGCCAGCTATATACAGTACAGTACCATCAACTCTGTGTTATACCAGCCAGCTCTATACAGTACAGTACCATCAGCTCTGTGTTATACCAGCCAGCTCTATACAGTACAGTACCATCAGCTCTGTGTTATACCAGCTCTGTACAGTACAGAACCATCAACTCTGTGTTATACCAGCCAGCTCTATACAGTACAGTACCATCAGCTCTGTGATATACCAGCTCTATACAGTACAGTACATTCAGCACTGTGATATGCCAGCTCTATACAGTACAGTACCATCAGCTCTGTGTTATACCAGCTCTATACAGTACAGTAACATGAGCTCTGTGATATACCAGCCAGCTCTATACAGTACAGTACCATCAGCTCTGTGATATACCAGCTCTATACAGTACAGTACCATCAGCTCTGTGTTATACCAACCAGCTCTATACAGTACAGTATCATCAGCTCTGTGATATACCAGCTCTATATAGTAGAGTACCATCAGCTCTGTGTTATACCAGCCAGCTCTAAACAGTACAGTACCATCAGCTCTGTGTTATACCAGCTCTATACAGTACAGTACCATCATCTCTGTGTTGTACCAGCTCTATATAGTACAGTACCATCAGCTCTGTGTTATACCAGCTCTATACAGTATAGTACCATCAGCTCTGTGTTATACCAGCTCTATATAGTACAGTACCATCAACTCTGTGTTATACCAGCTCTATATAGTACAGTACAATCAGCTCTGTGTGATACCAGCTCTATACAGTACAGTACCATCAGCTCTGTGTTATACCAGCTCTATACAGTACAGTACCATCAGCTCTGTGTTATACCAGCTCTATACATTACAGTACCATCAGCTCTGTGTTATACCAGCTCTATACAGTACAGTACCATTAGCTCTGTGATATACCAGCTCTATACAGTACAGTACAATCAGCTCTGTGATATACCAGCTCTATATAGTACAGTACCATCAGCTCTGTGTTATACCGGCTCTATATAGTACAGTACCATCAGCTCTGTGTTATACCAGCTCTATACAGTACAGTACCATCAGCTCTGTGTTATACCAGCTATATACAGTACAGTACCATCAGCTCTGTGTTATACTAGCCAGCTCTATAAAGTACAGTACCATCAGCTCTGTGTAATACGATCCAGCTCTATACAGTACAGTACCATAAGCTCTGTGTTATACCAGCTCTATACAGTACAGTACAATCAGCTCTGTGTTGTACCAGACAGCTCTATATAGTAGAGTACCATCAGCTCTGTGTTATACCAGCCAGCTCTATACAGTACAGTACCATCAGCTCTGTGTTATACCAGCTCTATACAGTACAGTACCATCAGCTCTGTGATATACCAGCCAGCTCTATACAGTACAGTACCATCAGCTCTGTGTTGTATCAGCTCTATACAGTACAGTACCATCAGCTCTGTGTTATACCAGCTCTATACAGTACAGTACCATCAGCTCTGTGTTGTACCAGCTCTATATAGTACAGTACCATCAGCTCTGTGTTATACCAGCCAGCTCTATACAGTACAGTACCATCAGCTATGTGTTGTACCAGCTCTATACAGTACAGTACCATCAACTCTGTGTTGTACCAGCTCTATACAGTACAGTACCATCAGCTCTGTGATATACCAGCTCTATACAGTACAGTACCATCAGCACTGTGTTGTACCAGCTCTATCCAGTACAGTACCATGTGCTCTGTGTTGTACCAGCTCTATACAGTACAGTACCATCAGCTCTGTGTTGTACCAGCTCTATACAGTAGAGTACCATCAGCTCTGTGTTGTACCAGCTCTATACAGTACAGTACCATCAGCTCTGTGATATACCAGCTCTATACAGTACAGTGCCATCAGGTCTGTGTTGTACCAGTTCTATACAGTACAGTACCATCAGCTCTGTGATATACCAGCTCTATACAGTACAGTACCATCAGCTCTGTGTTGTACCAGCCAGCTCTATACAGTACAGTACCACCAGCTCTGTGTTATACCAGCTCTATACAGTAGAGTACCATCAGCTCTGTGTTGTACCAGCTCTATACAGTACAGTACCATCAGCTCTGTGATATACCAGCTCTATACAGTACAGTGCCATCAGGTCTGTGTTGTACCAGTTCTATACAGTACAGTACCATCAGCTCTGTGATATACCAGCTCTATACAGTACAGTACCATCAGCTCTGTGTTGTACCAGCCAGCTCTATACAGTACAGTACCACCAGCTCTGTGTTATACCAGCTCTATACAGTACAGTACCATTAGCTCTGTGTTATACCAGCCAGCTCTATACAGTACAGTACCATCAGCTCAGTGTTATACCAGCTCTATACAGTACAGTACCATCAGCTCTGTGTTTTACAAGCTCTATACAGTACAGTACCATCAGCTCTGTGTTATACCAGCTCTATACAGTACAGTACCATCAGCTCTGTGATATACCAGCTCAATATAGTACAGTACCATCAGCTCTGTGTTTTACAAGCTCTATACAGTACAGTACCATCAGCTCTGTGTTATACCAGCTCTATACAGTACAATACCATCAGCTCTGTGTTATACCAACCAGCTCTATACAGTACAGCACCATCAGCTCTGTGTTATACCAGCTCTATACAGTACAGTACCATCAGCTCTGTGTTGTACCAGCCAGCTATATACAGTACAGTACCATCAACTCTGTGTTATACCAGCCAGCTCTATACAGTACAGTACCATCAGCTCTGTGTTATACCAGCCAGCTCTATACAGTACAGTACCATCAGCTCTGTGTTATACCAGCTCTATACAGTACAGTACCATCAGCACTGTGTTGTACCAGCTCTATCCAGTACAGTACCATGTGCTCTGTGTTGTACCAGCTCTATACAGTACAGTACCATCAGCTCTGTGTTGTACCAGCTCTATACAGTAGAGTACCATCAGCTCTGTGTTGTACCAGCTCTATACAGTACAGTACCATCAGCTCTGTGATATACCAGCTCTATACAGTACAGTGCCATCAGGTCTGTGTTGTACCAGTTCTATACAGTACAGTACCATCAGCTCTGTGATATACCAGCTCTATACAGTACAGTACCATCAGCTCTGTGTTGTACCAGCCAGCTCTATACAGTACAGTACCATCAGCTCTGTGTTATACCAGCTCTATACAGTACAGTACCATCAGCTCTGTGATATACCAGCTCAATATAGTACAGTACCATCAGCTCTGTGTTTTACAAGCTCTATACAGTACAGTACCATCAGCTCTGTGTTATACCAGCTCTATACAGTACAATACCATCAGCTCTGTGTTATACCAACCAGCTCTATACAGTACAGCACCATCAGCTCTGTGTTATACCAGCTCTATACAGTACAGTACCATCAGCTCTGTGTTGTACCAGCCAGCTATATACAGTACAGTACCATCAACTCTGTGTTATACCAGCCAGCTCTATACAGTACAGTACCATCAGCTCTGTGTTATACCAGCCAGCTCTATACAGTACAGTACCATCAGCTCTGTGTTATACCAGCTCTATACAGTACAGTACCATCAGCACTGTGTTGTACCAGCTCTATCCAGTACAGTACCATGTGCTCTGTGTTGTACCAGCTCTATACAGTACAGTACCATCAGCTCTGTGTTGTACCAGCTCTATACAGTAGAGTACCATCAGCTCTGTGTTGTACCAGCTCTATACAGTACAGTACCATCAGCTCTGTGATATACCAGCTCTATACAGTACAGTGCCATCAGGTCTGTGTTGTACCAGTTCTATACAGTACAGTACCATCAGCTCTGTGATATACCAGCTCTATACAGTACAGTACCATCAGCTCTGTGTTGTACCAGCCAGCTCTATACAGTACAGTACCATCAGCTCTGTGTTATACCAGCTCCATACAGTACAGTACCATCAGCTCTGTCTTATACCAGCTCTATACAGTACAGTACCATCAGCTCTGTGTTGTACCAGCTCTATACAGTACAGTACCATCAGCTCTGTGATATACCAGCTCTATATAGTACAGTACCACCAGCTCTGTGTTATACCAGCTCTATACAGTACAGTACCATTAGCTCTGTGTTATACCAGCCAGCTCTATACAGTACAGTACCATCAGCTCAGTGTTATACCAGCTCTATACAGTACAGTACCATCAGCTCTGTGTTTTACAAGCTCTATACAGTACAGTACCATCAGCTCTGTGTTATACCAGCTCTATACAGTACAGTACCATCAGCTCTGTGATATACCAGCTCAATATAGTACAGTACCATCAGCTCTGTGTTATACCAGCTCTATACAGTACAGTACCATCAGCTCTGTGTTATACAAGCTCTATACAGTACAGTACCATCAGCTCTGTGTTATACCAGCTCTATACAGTACAGTAACATCAGCTCTGTGTTATACCAGCCAGCTCTATACAGTACAGTACCATCAGCTCTGTGTTATACCAGCCAGCTATATACAGTACAGTACCATCAGCTCTGTGTTATACCAGCTCTATATAGTACAGTACCATCAGCTCTGTGTTATACCAGCTCTATACAGTACAGTAACATCAGCTCTGTGTTGTACCAGCCAGCTCTATACAGTACAGTACCATCAGCTCTGTGTTATACTAGCCAGCTCTATAAAGTACAGTACCATCAGCTCTGTGTAATACGATCCAGCTCTATACAGTACAGTACCATCAGCTCTGTGTTATACCAGCTCTATACAGTACAGTACAATCAGCTCTGTGTTGTACCAGACAGCTCTATATAGTAGAGTACCATCAGCTCTGTGTTATACCAGCCAGCTCTATACAGTACAGTACCATCAGCTCTGTGTTATACCAGCTCTATACAGTACAGTACCATCAGCTCTGTGATATACCAGCCAGCTCTATACAGTACAGTACCATCAGCTCTGTGTTGTATCAGCTCTATACAGTACAGTACCATCAGCTCTGTGTTATACCAGCTCTATACAGTACAGTACCATCAGCTCTGTGTTGTACCAGCTCTATATAGTACAGTACCATCAGCTCTGTGTTATACCAGCCAGCTCTATACAGTACAGTACCATCAGCTCTGTGTTGTACCAGCTCTATACAGTACAGTACCATCAACTCTGTGTTGTACCAGCTCTATACAGTACAGTACCATCAGCTCTGTGATATACCAGCTCTATACAGTACAGTACCATCAGCACTGTGTTGTACCAGCTCTATCCAGTACAGTACCATGTGCTCTGTGTTGTACCAGCTCTATACAGTACAGTACCATCAGCTCTGTGTTGTACCAGCTCTATACAGTAGAGTACCATCAGCTCTGTGTTGTACCAGCTCTATACAGTACAGTACCATCAGTTCTGTGTTGTACCAGCTCTATACAGTACAGTACCATCAGCTCTGTGATATACCAGCTCTATATAGTACAGTACCACCAGCTCTGTGTTATACCAGCTCTATACAGTACAGTACCATTAGCTCTGTGTTATACCAGCCAGCTCTATACAGTACAGTACCATCAGCTCAGTGTTATACCAGCTCTATACAGTACAGTACCATCAGCTCTGTGTTTTACAAGCTCTATACAGTACAGTACCATCAGCTCTGTGTTATACCAGCTCTATACAGTACAGTACCATCAGCTCTGTGATATACCAGCTCAATATAGTACAGTACCATCAGCTCTGTGTTTTACAAGCTCTATACAGTACAGTACCATCAGCTCTGTGTTATACCAGCTCTATACAGTACAATACCATCAGCTCTGTGTTATACCAACCAGCTCTATACAGTACAGCACCATCAGCTCTGTGTTATACCAGCTCTATACAGTACAGTACCATCAGCTCTGTGTTGTACCAGCCAGCTATATACAGTACAGTACCATCAACTCTGTGTTATACCAGCCAGCTCTATACAGTACAGTACCATCAGCTCTGTGTTATACCAGCCAGCTCTATACAGTACAGTACCATCAGCTCTGTGTTATACCAGCTCTATACAGTACAGTACCATCAGCACTGTGTTGTACCAGCTCTATCCAGTACAGTACCATGTGCTCTGTGTTGTACCAGCTCTATACAGTACAGTACCATCAGCTCTGTGTTGTACCAGCTCTATACAGTAGAGTACCATCAGCTCTGTTTTGTACCAGCTCTATACAGTACAGTACCATCAGCTCTGTGTTATACCAGCTCTATACAGTACAGTACCATCAGCTCTGTGTTGTACCAGCTCTATACAGTACAGTACCATCAGCTCTGTGATATACCAGCTCTATACAGTACAGTACCATCAGCTCTGTGTTGTACCAGCCAGCTCTATACAGTACAGTACCATCAGCTCTGTGTTATACCAGCTCTATACAGTACAGTACCATCAGCTCTGTGTTATACCAGCTCTATACAGTACAGTACCATCAGCTCTGTGTTGTACCAGCTCTATACAGTACAGTACCATCAGCTCTGTGATATACCAGCTCTATATAGTACAGTACCACCAGCTCTGTGTTATACCAGCTCTATACAGTACAGTACCATTAGCTCTGTGTTATACCAGCCAGCTCTATACAGTACAGTACCATCAGCTCAGTGTTATACCAGCTCTATACAGTACAGTACCATCAGCTCTGTGTTTTACAAGCTCTATACAGTACAGTACCATCAGCTCTGTGTTATACCAGCTCTATACAGTACAGTACCATCAGCTCTGTGATATACCAGCTCAATATAGTACAGTACCATCAGCTCTGTGTTATACCAGCTCTATACAGTACAGTACCATCAGCTCTGTGTTATACCAGCTCTATACAGTACAGTACCATCAGCTCTGTGTTATACCAGCTCTATACAGTACAGTACCATCAGCTCTGTGTTATACCAGCCAGCTCTATACAGTACAGTACCATCAGCTCTGTGTTATACCAGCCAGCTATATACAGTACAGTACCATCAGCTCTGTGTTATACCAGCTCTATATAGTACAGTACCATCAGCTCTGTGTTATACCAGCTCTATACAGTACAGTACCATCAGCTCTGTGTTGTACCAGCCAGCTCTATACAGTACAGTACCATCAGCTCTGTGTTATACTAGCCAGCTCTATAAAGTACAGTACCATCAGCTCTGTGTAATACGATCCAGCTCTATACAGTACAGTACCATCAGCTCTGTGTTATACCAGCTCTATACAGTACAGTACAATCAGCTCTGTGTTGTACCAGACAGCTCTATATAGTAGAGTACCATCAGCTCTGTGTTATACCAGCCAGCTCTATACAGTACAGTACCATCAGCTCTGTGTTATACCAGCTCTATACAGTACAGTACCATCAGCTCTGTGATATACCAGCCAGCTCTATACAGTACAGTACCATCAGCTCTGTGTTGTATCAGCTCTATACAGTACAGTACCATCAGCTCTGTGTTATACCAGCTCTATACAGTACAGTACCATCAGCTCTGTGTTGTACCAGCTCTATATAGTACAGTACCATCAGCTCTGTGTTATACCAGCCAGCTCTATACAGTACAGTACCATCAGCTCTGTGTTGTACCAGCTCTATACAGTACAGTACCATCAACTCTGTGTTGTACCAGCTCTATACAGTACAGTACCATCAGCTCTGTGTATATACCAGCTCTATACAGTACAGTACCATCAGCACTGTGTTGTACCAGCTCTATCCAGTACAGTACCATGTGCTCTGTGTTGTACCAGCTCTATACAGTACAGTACCATCAGCTCTGTGTTGTACCAGCTCTATACAGTAGAGTACCATCAGCTCTGTGTTGTACCAGCTCTATACAGTACAGTACCATCAGTTCTGTGTTGTACCAGCTCTATACAGTACAGTACCATCAGCTCTGTGATATACCAGCTCTATATAGTACAGTACCACCAGCTCTGTGTTATACCAGCTCTATACAGTACAGTACCATTAGCTCTGTGTTATACCAGCCAGCTCTATACAGTACAGTACCATCAGCTCAGTGTTATACCAGCTCTATACAGTACAGTACCATCAGCTCTGCGTTTTACAAGCTCTATACAGTACAGTACCATCAGCTCTGTGTTATACCAGCTCTATACAGTACAGTACCATCAGCTCTGTGATATACCAGCTCAATATAGTACAGTACCATCAGCTCTGTGTTTTACAAGCTCTATACAGTACAGTACCATCAGCTCTGTGTTATACCAGCTCTATACAGTACAGTACCATCAGCTCTGTGATATACCAGCTCAATATAGTACAGTACCATCAGCTCTGTGTTTTACAAGCTCTATACAGTACAGTACCATCAGCTCTGTGTTATACCAGCTCTATACAGTACAATACCATCAGCTCTGTGTTATACCAACCAGCTCTATACAGTACAGCACCATCAGCTCTGTGTTATACCAGCTCTATACAGTACAGTACCATCAGCTCTGTGTTGTACCAGCCAGCTATATACAGTACAGTACCATCAACTCTGTGTTATACCAGCCAGCTCTATACAGTACAGTACCATCAGCTCTGTGTTATACCAGCCAGCTCTATACAGTACAGTACCATCAGCTCTGTGTTATACCAGCTCTATACAGTACAGTACCATCAGCACTGTGTTGTACCAGCTCTATCCAGTACAGTACCATGTGCTCTGTGTTGTACCAGCTCTATACAGTACAGTACCATCAGCTCTGTGTTGTACCAGCTCTATACAGTAGAGTACCATCAGCTCTGTGTTGTACCAGCTCTATACAGTACAGTACCATCAGTTCTGTGTTGTACCAGCTCTATACAGTACAGTACCATCAGCTCTGTGATATACCAGCTCTATATAGTACAGTACCACCAGCTCTGTGTTATACCAGCTCTATACAGTACAGTACCATTAGCTCTGTGTTATACCAGCCAGCTCTATACAGTACAGTACCATCAGCTCAGTGTTATACCAGCTCTATACAGTACAGTACCATCAGCTCTGTGTTTTACAAGCTCTATACAGTACAGTACCATCAGCTCTGTGTTATACCAGCTCTATACAGTACAGTACCATCAGCTCTGTGATATACCAGCTCAATATAGTACAGTACCATCAGCTCTGTGTTTTACAAGCTCTATACAGTACAGTACCATCAGCTCTGTGTTATACCAGCTCTATACAGTACAATACCATCAGCTCTGTGTTATACCAACCAGCTCTATACAGTACAGCACCATCAGCTCTGTGTTATACCAGCTCTATACAGTACAGTACCATCAGCTCTGTGTTGTACCAGCCAGATATATACAGTACAGTACCATCAACTCTGTGTTATACCAGCCAGCTCTATACAGTACAGTACCATCAGCTCTGTGTTATACCAGCCAGCTCTATACAGTACAGTACCATCAGCTCTGTGTTATACCAGCTCTATACAGTACAGTACCATCAGCACTGTGTTGTACCAGCTCTATCCAGTACAGTACCATGTGCTCTGTGTTGTACCAGCTCTATACAGTACAGTACCATCAGCTCTGTGTTGTACCAGCTCTATACAGTAGAGTACCATCAGCTCTGTGTTGTACCAGCTCTATACAGTACAGTACCATCAGCTCTGTGATATACCAGCTCTATACAGTACAGTGCCATCAGGTCTGTGTTGTACCAGTTCTATACAGTACAGTACCATCAGCTCTGTGATATACCAGCTCTATACAGTACAGTACCATCAGCTCTGTGTTGTACCAGCCAGCTCTATACAGTACAGTACCATCAGCTCTGTGTTATACCAGCTCCATACAGTACATTACCATCAGCTCTGTCTTATACCAGCTCTATACAGTACAGTACCATCAGCTCTGTGTTGTACCAGCTCTATACAGTACAGTACCATCAGCTCTGTGATATACCAGCTCTATATAGTACAGTACCACCAGCTCTGTGTTATACCAGCTCTATACAGTACAGTACCATTAGCTCTGTGTTATACCAGCCAGCTCTATACAGTACAGTACCATCAGCTCAGTGTTATACCAGCTCTATACAGTACAGTACCATCAGCTCTGTGTTTTACAAGCTCTATACAGTACAGTACCATCAGCTCTGTGTTATACCAGCTCTATACAGTACAGTACCATCAGCTCTGTGATATACCAGCTCAATATAGTACAGTACCATCAGCTCTGTGTTATACCAGCTCTATACAGTACAGTACCATCAGCTCTGTGTTATACAAGCTCTATACAGTACAGTACCATCAGCTCTGTGTTATACCAGCTCTATACAGTACAGTAACATCAGCTCTGTGTTATACCAGCCAGCTCTATACAGTACAGTACCATCAGCTCTGTGTTATACCAGCCAGCTATATACAGTACAGTACCATCAGCTCTGTGTTATACCAGCTCTATATAGTACAGTACCATCAGCTCTGTGTTATACCAGCTCTATACAGTACAGTAACATCAGCTCTGTGTTGTACCAGCCAGCTCTATACAGTACAGTACCATCAGCTCTGTGTTATACCAGCTCTATACAGTAGAGTACCATCAACTCTGTGTTATACCAGCCAGCTCTATACAGTACAGTACCATCAGCTCTGTGTTATACCAGCCAGCTCTATACAGTACAGTACCATCAGCTCTGTGTTATACCATCCAGCTCTATAAAGTACAGTACCATCAGCTCTGTGATATACCAGCTCTATACAGTACAGTTCCATCAGCTCTGTGTTATACCTGCTCTATACCGTACAGTACCATCAGCTCTGTGTTATACCAGCTCTATACAGTACAGTACCATTAGCTCTGTGTTATACCAGCTCTATACATTACCATCAGCTCTGTGTTATACCAGCCAACTCTATACAGTACAGTACCATCAACTCTGTGTTATACCAGCCAGCTCTATACAGTACAGTACCATCAGCTCTGTGTTATACCAGCTCTATACAGTACAGTACCATCAGCTATGTGTTATACCAGCCAGCTCTATACAGTACAGTACCATCAGCTCTGTTTTATACCAGCTCTATACAGTACAGTACCATCAACTCTGTGTTATCCAGCCAGCTCTATACAGTACAATACCATCAGCTCTGTGATATACCAGCTCTATACAGTACAGTACCATCAGCTCTGTGTTGTACCAGCCAGCTCTATACAGTACAGTACCAGCCTTCCCTGTAGCTCAGTTGGTAGAGCGTGGTGTTTGCAACACCAGGGTTGTGGGTTCGATTCCCACGGGGGGCCAGCAAAAAAATTATGAAATTGTATGAAATGTATGCATTCACTACTGTAAGTCGCTCTGGATAAGAGCGTCTGCTAAATGACAAAAATGTAAATGTAAATACCAACCAGCTCTATACAGTACAGCACCATCAGCTCTGTGTTATACCAGCTCTATACAGTACAGTACCATCAGCTCTGTGTTGTACCAGCCAGCTATATACAGTACAGTACCATCAACTCTGTGTTATACCAGCCAGCTCTATACAGTACAGTACCATCAGCTCTGTGTTATACCAGCCAGCTCTATACAGTACAGTACCATCAGCTCCTTGTTATACCAGCTCTGTACAGTACAGAACCATCAACTCTGTGTTATACCAGCCAGCTCTATACAGTACAGTACCATCAGCTCTGTGATATACCAGCTCTATACAGTACAGTACCATCAGCACTGTGATATGCCAGCTCTATACAGTACAGTACCATCAGCTCTGTGTTATACCAGCTCTATACAGTACAGTAACATGAGCTCTGTGATATACCAGCCAGCTCTATACAGTACAGTACCATCAGCTCTGTGATATACCAGCTCTATACAGTACAGTACCATCAGCTCTGTGATAGACCAGCTCTATACAGTACAGTACCATCAGCTCTGTGATATACCAGCTCTATACAGTACAGTACCATCAGCTCTGTGTTATACCAACCAGCTCTATACAGTACAGTATCATCAGCTCTGTGATATACCAGCTCTATATAGTAGAGTACCATCAGCTCTGTGTTATACCAGCCAGCTCTAAACAGTACAGTACCATCAGCTCTGTGTTATACCAGCTCTATACAGTACAGTACCATCAGCTCTGTGTTGTACCAGCTCTATATAGTACAGTACCATCAGCTCTGTGTTATACCAGCTCTATACAGTATAGTACCATCAGCTCTGTGTTATACCAGCTCTATATAGTACAGTACCATCAACTCTGTGTTATACCAGCTCTATATAGTACAGTACAATCAGCTCTGTTTGATACCAGCTCTATACAGTACAGTACCATCAGCTCTGTGTTATACCAGCTCTATACAGTACAGTACCATCAGCTCTGTGTTATACCAGCTCTATACAGTACAGTACCATCAGCTCTGTGTTATACCAGCTCTATACAGTACAGTACCATTAGCTCTGTGATATACCAGCTCTATACAGTACAGTACAATCAGCTCTGTGATATACCAGCTCTATATAGTACAGTACCATCAGCTCTGTGTTATACCGGCTCTATATAGTACAGTACCATCAGCTCTGTGTTATACCAGCTCTATACAGTACAGTACCATCAGCTCTGTGTTATACCAGCTCTATACAGTACAGTACCATCAGCTCTGTGTTATACTAGCCAGCTCTATACAGTACAGTACCATCAGCTCTGTGTAATACGATCCAGCTCTATACAGTACAGTACCATCAGCTCTGTGTTATACCAGCTCTATACAGTACAGTACAATCAGCTCTGTGTTGTACCAGACAGCTCTATATAGTAGAGTACCATCAGCTCTGTGTTATACCAGCCAGCTCTATACAGTAGAGTACCATCAGCTCTGTGTTATACCAGCTCTATACAGTACAGTACCATCAGCTCTGTGATATACCAGCCAGCTCTATACAGTACAGTACCATCAGCTCTGTGTTGTATCAGCTCTATACAGTACAGTACCATCAGCTCTGTGTTATACCAGCTCTATACAGTACAGTACCATCAGCTCTGTGTTGTACCAGCTCTATATAGTACAGTACCATCAGCTCTGTGTTATACCAGCCAGCTCTATACAGTACTTTACCATCAGCTCTGTGTTGTACCAGCTCTATACAGTACAGTACCATCAACTCTGTGTTGTACCAGCTCTATACAGTACAGTACCATCAGCTCTGTGATATACCAGCTCTATACAGTACAGTACCATCAGCACTGTGTTGTACCAGCTCTATACAGTACAGTACCATGTGCTCTGTGTTGTACCAGCTCTATACAGTACAGTACCATCAGCTCTGTGTTGTACCAGCTCTATACAGTACAGTACCATCAGCTCTGTGATATACTAGCTCTATACAGTACAGTGCCATCAGGTCTGTGTTGTACCAGTTCTATACAGTACAGTACCATCAGCTCTGTGATATACCAGCTCTATACAGTACAGTACCATCAGCTCTGTGTAATACGATCCAGCTCTATACAGTACAGTACCATCAGCTCTGTGTTATACCAGCTCTATACAGTACAGTACAATCAGCTCTGTGTTGTATCAGCTCTATACAGTACAGTACCATCAGCTCTGTGTTATACCAGCTCTATACAGTACAGTACCATCAGCTCTGTGTTGTACCAGCTCTATATAGTACAGTACCATCAGCTCTGTGTAATACCAGCCAGCTCTATACAGTACTTTACCATCAGCTCTGTGTTGTACCAGCTCTATACAGTACAGTACCATCAACTCTGTGTTGTACCAGCTCTATACAGTACAGTACCATCAGCTCTGTGATATACCAGCTCTATACAGTACAGTACCATCAGCACTGTGTTGTACCAGCTCTATACAGTACAGTACCATGTGCTCTGTGTTGTACCAGCTCTATACAGTACAGTACCATCAGCTCTGTGTTGTACCAGCTCTATACAGTACAGTACCATCAGCTCTGTGATATACCAGCTCTATACAGTACAGTGCCATCAGGTCTGTGTTGTACCAGTTCTATACAGTACAGTACCATCAGCTCTGTGATATACCAGCTCTATACAGTACAGTACCATCAGCTCTGTGTTGTACCAGCCAGCTCTATACAGTACAGTACCATCAGCTCTGTGTTATACCAGCTCCATACAGTACAGTACCATCAGCTCTGTCTTATACCAGCTCTATACAGTACAGTACCATCAGCTCTGTGTTGTACCAGCTCTATACAGTACAGTACCATCAGCTCTGTGATATACCAGCTCTATATAGTACAGTACCACCAGCTCTGTGTTATACCAGCTCTATACAGTACAGTACCATCAGCTCTGTGTTGTACCAGCTCTATACAGTAGAGTACCATCAGCTCTGTGTTGTACCAGCTCTATACAGTACAGTACCATCAGCTCTGTGATATACCAGCTCTATACAGTACAGTACCATCAGCTCTGTGATAGACCAGCTCTATACAGTACAGTACCATCAGCTCTGTGATATACCAGCTCTATACAGTACAGTACCATCAGCTCTGTGTTATACCAACCAGCTCTATACAGTACAGTATCATCAGCTCTGTGATATACCAGCTCTATATAGTAGAGTACCATCAGCTCTGTGTTATACCAGCCAGCTCTAAACAGTACAGTACCATCAGCTCTGTGTTATACCAGCTCTATACAGTACAGTACCATCAGCTCTGTGTTGTACCAGCTCTATATAGTACAGTACCATCAGCTCTGTGTTATACCAGCTCTATACAGTATAGTACCATCAGCTCTGTGTTATACCAGCTCTATATAGTACAGTACCATCAACTCTGTGTTATACCAGCTCTATATAGTACAGTACAATCAGCTCTGTGTGATACCAGCTCTATACAGTACAGTACCATCAGCTCTGTGGTATACCAGCTCTATACAGTACAGTACCATCAGCTCTGTGTTATACCAGCTCTATACAGTACAGTACCATCAGCTCTGTGTTATACCAGCTCTATACAGTACAGTACCATTAGCTCTGTGATATACCAGCTCTATACAGTACAGTACAATCAGCTCTGTGATATACCAGCTCTATATAGTACAGTACCATCAGCTCTGTGTTATACTGGCTCTATATAGTACAGTACCATCAGCTCTGTGTTATACCAGCTCTATACAGTACAGTACCATCAGCTCTGTGTTATACCAGCTCTATACAGTACAGTACCATCAGCTCTGTGTTATACTAGCCAGCTCTATACAGTACAGTACCATCAGCTCTGTGTAATACGATCCAGCTCTATACAGTACAGTACCATCAGCGCTGTGTTATACCAGCTCTATACAGTACAGTACAATCAGCTCTGTGTTGTACCAGACAGCTCTATATAGTAGAGTACCATCAGCTCTGTGTTATACCAGCCAGCTCTATACAGTACAGTACCATCAGCTCTGTGTTATACCAGCTCTACACAGTACAGTACCATCAGCTCTGTGATATACCAGCCAGCTCTATACAGTACAGTACCATCAGCTCTGTGTTGTATCAGCTCTATACAGTACAGTACCATCAGCTCTGTGTTATACCAGCTCTATACAGTACAGTACCATCAGCTCTGTGTTGTACCAGCTCTATATAGTACAGTACCATCAGCTCTGTGTTATACCAGCCAGCTCTATACAGTACAGTACCATCAGCTCTGTGTTGTACCAGCTCTATACAGTACAGTACCATCAACTCTGTGTTGTACCAGCTCTATACAGTACAGTACCATCAGCTCTGTGATATACCAGCTCTATACAGTACAGTACCATCAGCACTGTGTTGTACCAGCTCTATACAGTACAGTACCATGTGCTCTGTGTTGTACCAGCTCTATACAGTACAGTACCATCAGCTCTGTGTTGTACCAGCTCTATACAGTAGAGTACCATCAGCTCTGTGTTGTACCAGCTCTATACAGTACAGTACCATCAGCTCTGTGATATACCAGCTCTATACAGTACAGTGCCATCAGGTCTGTGTTGTACCAGTTCTATACAGTACAGTACGATCAGCTCTGTGATATACCAGCTCTATACAGTACAGTACCATCAGCTCTGTGTTGTACCAGCCAGCTCTATACAGTACAGTACCATCAGCTCTGTGTTATACCAGCTCCATACAGTACAGTACCATCAGCTCTGTCTTATACCAGCTCTATACAGTACAGTACCATCAGCACAGTGTTATACCAGCTCTATATAGTACAGTACCATCAGCTCTGTGTTGTACCAGCTCTTTACAGTACAGTACCATCAGCTCTGTGTTATACCAGCTCTATACAGTACAGTACCATCAGCTCTGTGTTGTACCAGCTCTATACAGTACAGTACCATTAGCTCTGTGTTATACCAGCCAGCTCTATACAATACAGTAACATCAGCTCTGTGTTGTACCAGCCAGCTCTATACAGTACAGTAACATCAGCTCTGTGTTGTACCAGCCAGCTCTATACAGTACAGTACCATCAGCTCTGTGTTTTACAAGCTCTATACAGTACAGTACCATCAGCTCTGTGTTATACCAGCTCTATACAGTACAGTACCATCAGCTCTGTGTTATACCAGCTCTATACAGTAGAGTACCATCAACTCTGTGTTATACCATCCAGCTCTATATAGTACAGTACCATCAGCTCTGTGATATACCAGCTCTATACAGTACAGTTCCATCAGCTCTGTGTTATACCTGCTCTATACCGTACAGTACCATCAGCTCTGTGTTATACCAGCTCTATACAGTACAGTACCATTAGCTCTGTGTTATACCAGCTCTATACAGTACCATCAGCTCTGTGTTATACCAGCCAACTCTATACAGTACAGTACCATCAACTCTGTGTTATACCAGCCAGCTCTATACATTACAGTACCATCAGCTCTGTGTTATACCAGCTCTATACAGTACAGTACCATCAGCTATGTGTTATACCAGCCAGCTCTATACAGTACAGTACCATCAGCTCTGTTTTATACCAGCTCTATACAGTACAGTACCATCAACTCTGTGTTATCCAGCCAGCTCTATACAGTACAATACCATCAGCTCTGTGTTATACCAACCAGCTCTATACAGTACATCACCATCAGAACTGTGTTATACCAGCTCTATACAGTACAGTACCATCAGCTCTGTGTTGTACCAGCCAGCTATATACAGTACAGTACCATCAACTCTGTGTTATACCAGCCAGCTCTATACAGTACAGTACCATCAGCTCTGTGTTATACCAGCCAGCTCTATACAGTACAGTACCATCAGCTCTGTGTTATACCAGCTCTGTACAGTACAGAACCATCAACTCTGTGTTATACCAGCCAGCTCTATACAGTACAGTACCATCAGCTCTGTGATATACCAGCTCTATACAGTACAGTACCATCATCACTGTGATATGCCAGCTCTATACAGTACAGTACCATCAGCTCTGTGTTATACCAGCTCTATACAGTACAGTAACATGAGCTCTGTGATATACCAGCCAGCTCTATACAGTACAGTACCATCAGCTCTGTGATATACCAGCTCTATACAGTACAGTACCATCAGCTCTGTGATAGACCAGCTCTATACAGTACAGTACCATCAGCTCTGTGATATACCAGCTCTATACAGTACAGTACCATCAGCTCTGTGTTATACCAACCAGCTCTATACAGTACAGTATCATCAGCTCTGTGATATACCAGCTCTATATAGTAGAGTACCATCAGCTCTGTGTTATACCAGCCAGCTCTAAACAGTACAGTACCATCAGCTCTGTGTTATACCAGCTCTATACAGTACAGTACCATCAGCTCTGTGTTGTACCAGCTCTATATAGTACAGTACCATCAGCTCTGTGTTATACCAGCTCTATACAGTATAGTACCATCAGCTCTGTGTTATACCAGCTCTATACAGTACAGTACCATCAGCTCTGTGTTATACCAGCTCTATACAGTACAGTACCATCAGCTCTGTGTTATACCAGCTCTATACAGTACAGTACCATTAGCTCTGTGATATACCAGCTCTATACAGTACAGTACAATCAGCTCTGTGATATACCAGCTCTATATAGTACAGTACCATCAGCTCTGTGTTATACCGGCTCTATATAGTACAGTACCATCAGCTCTGTGTTATACCAGCTCTATACAGTACAGTACCATCAGCTCTGTGTTATACCAGCTCTATACAGTACAGTACCATCAGCTCTGTGTTATACTAGCCAGCTCTATACAGTACAGTACCATCAGCTCTGTGTAATACGATCCAGCTCTATACAGTACAGTACCATCAGCTCTGTGTTATACCAGCTCTATACAGTACAGTACAATCAGCTCTGTGTTGTACCAGACAGCTCTATATAGTAGAGTACCATCAGCTCTGTGTTATACCAGCCAGCTCTATACAGTACAGTACCATCAGCTCTGTGTTATACCAGCTCTATACAGTACAGTACCATCAGCTCTGTGATATACCAGCCAGCTCTATACAGTACAGTACCATCAGCTCTGTGTTGTATCAGCTCTATACAGTACAGTACCATCAGCTCTGTGTTATACCAGCTCTATACAGTACAGTACCATCAGCTCTGTGTTGTACCAGCTCTATATAGTACAGTACCATCAGCTCTGTGTTATACCAGCCAGCTCTTTACAGTACTTTACCATCAGCTCTGTGTTGTACCAGCTCTATACAGTACAGTACCATCAACTCTGTGTTGTACCAGCTCTATACAGTACAGTACCATCAGCTCTGTGATATACCAGCTCTATACAGTACAGTACCATCAGCACTGTGTTGTACCAGCTCTATACAGTACAGTACCATGTGCTCTGTGTTGTACCAGCTCTATACAGTACAGTACCATCAGCTCTGTGTTGTACCAGCTCTATACAGTAGAGTACCATCAGCTCTGTGTTGTACCAGCTCTATACAGTACAGTACCATCAGCTCTGTGATATACCAGCTCTATACAGTACAGTGCCATCAGGTCTGTGTTGTACCAGTTCTATACAGTACAGTACCATCAGCTCTGTGATATACCAGCTCTATACAGTACAGTACCATCAGCGCTGTGTTGTACCAGCCAGCTCTATACAGTACAGTACCATCAGCTCTGTGTTATACCAGCTCCATACAGTACAGTACCATCAGCTCTGTCTTATACCAGCTCTATACAGTACAGTACCATCAGCTCTGTGTTGTACCAGCTCTATACAGTACAGTACCATCAGCTCTGTGATATACCAGCTCTATATAGTACAGTACCACCAGCTCTGTGTTATACCAGCTCTATACAGTACAGTACCATCAGCTCTGTGTTGTACCAGCTCTATACAGTAGAGTACCATCAGCTCTGTGTTGTACCAGCTCTATACAGTACAGTACCATCAGCTCTGTGATATACCAGCTCTATACAGTACAGTACCATCAGCTCTGTGATAGACCAGCTCTATACAGTACAGTACCATCAGCTCTGTGATATACCAGCTCTATACAGTAGAGTACCATCAGCTCTGTGTTATACCAACCAGCTCTATACAGTACAGTATCATCAGCTCTGTGATATACCAGCTCTATATAGTAGAGTACCATCAGCTCTGTGTTATACCAGCCAGCTCTAAACAGTACAGTACCATCAGCTCTGTGTTATACCAGCTCTATAGAGTACAGTACCATCAGCTCTGTGTTGTACCAGCTCTATATAGTACAGTACCATCAGCTCTGTGTTATACCAGCTCTATACAGTATAGTACCATCAGCTCTGTGTTATACCAGCTCTATATAGTACAGTACAATCAGCTCTGTGTGATACCAGCTCTATACAGTACAGTACCATCAGCTCTGTGTTATACCAGCTCTATACAGTACAGTACCATCAGCTCTGTGTTATACCAGCTCTATACAGTACAGTACCATCAGCTCTGTGTTATACCAGCTCTATACAGTACAGTACCATTAGCTCTGTGATATACCAGCTCTATACAGTACAGTACAATCAGCTCTGTGATATACCAGCTCTATATAGTACAGTACCATCAGCTCTGTGTTATACCGGCTCTATATAGTACAGTACCATCAGCTCTGTGTTATACCAGCTCTATACAGTACAGTACCATCAGCTCTGTGTTATACCAGCTCTATACAGTACAGTACCACCAGCTCTGTGTTATACTAGCCAGCTCTATACAGTACAGTACCATCAGCTCTGTGTAATACGATCCAGCTCTATACAGTACAGTACCATCAGCGCTGTGTTATACCAGCTCTATACAGTACAGTACAATCAGCTCTGTGTTGTACCAGACAGCTCTATATAGTAGAGTACCATCAGCTCTGTGTTATACCAGCCAGCTCTATACAGTACAGTACCATCAGCTCTGTGTTATACCAGCTCTATACAGTACAGTACCATCAGCTCTGTGTTGTACCAGCTCTATACAGTAGAGTACCATCAGCTCTGTGTTGTACCAGCTCTATACAGTACAGTACCATCAGCTCTGTGATATACCAGCTCTATACAGTACAGTGCCATCAGGTCTGTGTTGTACCAGTTCTACACAGTACAGTACGATCAGCTCTGTGATATACCAGCTCTATACAGTACAGTACCATCAGCTCTGTGTTGTACCAGCCAGCTCTATACAGTACAGTACCATCAGCTCTGTGTTATACCAGCTCCATACAGTACAGTACCATCAGCTCTGTCTTATACCAGCTCTATACAGTACAGTACCATCAGCACAGTGTTATACCAGCTCTATATAGTACAGTACCATCAGCTCTGTGTTGTACCAGCTCTATACAGTACAGTACCATCAGCTCTGTGTTGTACCAGCTCTATACAGTACAGTACCATCAGCTCTGTGTTGTACCAGCTCTATACAGTACAGTACCATCAGCTCTGTGATATACCAGCTCTATATAGTACAGTACCACCAGCTCTGTGTTATACCAGCTCTATACAGTACAGTACCATCAGCTCTGTGTTGTACCAGCTCTATACAGTACAGTACCAGTAGCTCTGTGTTATACCAGCCAGCTCTATACAATACAGTAACATCAGCTCTGTGTTGTACCAGCCAGCTCTATACAGTACAGTAACATCAGCTCTGTGTTGTACCAGCCAGCTCTATACAGTACAGTACCATCAGCTCTGTGTTTTACAAGCTCTATACAGTACAGTACCATCAGCTCTGTGTTATACCAGCTCTATACAGTACAGTACCATCAGCTCTGTGATATACCAGCTCAATATAGTACAGTACCATCAGCTCTGTGTTATACCAGCTCTATACAGTACAGTACCATCAGCTCTGTGTTATACAAGCTCTATACAGTACAGTACCATCAGCTCTGTTATACCAGCTCTATACAGTACAGTAACATCAGCTCTGTGTTATACCAGCCAGCTCTATACAGTACAGTACCATCAGCTCTGTGTTATACCAGCCAGCTATATACAGTACAGTACCATCAGCTCTTTGTTATACCAGCTCTATATAGTACAGTACCATCAGCTCTGTGTTATACCAGCTCTATACAGTACAGTAACATCAGCTCTGTGTTGTACCAGCCAGCTCTATACAGTACAGTACCATCAGCTCTGTGTTATACCAGCTCTATACAGTAGAGTACCATCAACTCTGTGTTATACCAGCCAGCTCTATACAGTACAGTACCATCAGCTCTGTGTTATACCAGCCAGCTCTATACAGTACAGTACCATCAGCTCTGTGTTATACCATCCAGCTCTATAAAGTACAGTACCATCAGCTCTGTGATATACCAGCTCTATACAGTACAGTTCCATCAGCTCTGTGTTATACCTGCTCTATACCGTACAGTACCATCAGCTCTGTGTTATACCAGCTCTATACAGTACAGTACCATCAGCTCTGTGTTATACCAGCTCTATACAGTACCATCAGCTCTGTGTTATACCAGCCAATTCTATACAGTACAGTACCATCAACTCTGTGTTATACCAGCCAGCTCTATACAGTACAGTACCATCAGCTCTGTGTTATACCAGCTCTACACAGTACAGTACCATCAGCTATGTGTTATACCAGCCAGCTCTATACAGTACAGTACCATCAGCTCTGTTTTATACCAGCTCTATACAGTACAGTACCATTAACTCTGTGTTATCCAGCCAGCTCTATACAGTACAATACCATCAGCTCTGTGTTATACCAACCAGCTCTATAGAGTACAGCACCATCAGCTCTGTGTTATACCAGCTCTATACAGTACAGTACCATCAGCTCTGTGTTGTACCAGCCAGCTATATACAGTACAGTACCATCAACTCTGTGTTATACCAGCCAGCTCTATACAGTACAGTACCATCAGCTCTGTGTTATACCAGCCAGCTCTGTACAGTACAGTACCATCAGCTCTGTGTTATACCAGCTCTGTACAGTACAGAACCATCAACTCTGTGTTATACCAGCCAGCTCTATACAGTACAGTACCATCAGCTCTGTGATATACCAGCTCTATACAGTACAGTACCATCAGCACTGTGATATGCCAGCTCTATACAGTACAGTACCATCAGCTCTGTGTTATACCAGCTCTATACAGTACAGTAACATGAGCTCTGTGATATACCAGCCAGCTCTATACAGTACAGTACCATCAGCTCTGTGATATACCAGCTCTATACAGTACAGTACCATCAGCTCTGTGATAGACCAGCTCTATACAGTACAGTACCATCAGCTCTGTGATATACCAGCTCTATACAGTACAGTACCATCAGCTCTGTGTTATACCAACCAGCTCTATACAGTACAGTATCATCAGCTCTGTGATATACCAGCTCTATATAGTAGAGTACCATCAGCTCTGTGATATACCAGCCAGCTCTAAACAGTACAGTACCATCAGCTCTGTGTTATACCAGCTCTATACAGTACAGTACCATCAGCTCTGTGTTGTACCAGCTCTATATAGTACAGTACCATCAGCTCTGTGTTATACCAGCTCTACACAGTATAGTACCATCAGCTCTGTGTTATACCAGCTCTATATAGTACAGTACCATCAACTCTGTGTTATACCAGCTCTATATAGTACAGTACAATCAGCTCTGTGTGATACCAGCTCTATACAGTACAGTACCATCAGCTCTGTGTTATAACAGCTCTATACAGTACAGTACCATCAGCTCTGTGTTATACCAGCTCTATACAGTACAGTACCATCAGCTATGTGTTATACCAGCCAGCTCTATACAGTACAGTACCATCAGCTCTGTTTTATACCAGCTCTATACAGTACAGTACCATGAACTCTGTGTTATCCAGCCAGCTCTATACAGTACAATACCATCAGCTCTGTGTTATACCAACCAGCTCTATAGAGTACAGCACCATCAGCTCTGTGTTATACCAGCTCTATACAGTACAGTACCATCAGCTCTGTGTTGTACCAGCCAGCTATATACAGTACAGTACCATCAACTCTGTGTTATACCAGCCAGCTCTATACAGTACAGTACCATCAGCTCTGTGTTATACCAGCCAGCTCTATACAGTACAGTACCATCAGCTCTGTGTTATACCAGCTCTGTACAGTACAGAACCATCAACTCTGTGTTATACCAGCCAGCTCTATACAGTACAGTACCATCAGCTCTGTGATATACCAGCTCTATACAGTACAGTACCATCAGCACTGTGATATGCCAGCTCTATACAGTACAGTACCATCAGCTCTGTGTTATACCAGCTCTATACAGTACAGTAACATGAGCTCTGTGATATACCAGCCAGCTCTATACAGTACAGTACCATCAGCTCTGTGATATACCAGCTCTATACAGTACAGTACCATCAGCTCTGTGATAGACCAGCTCTATACAGTACAGTACCATCAGCTCTGTGATATACCAGCTCTATACAGTACAGTACCATCAGCTCTGTGTTATACCAACCAGCTCTATACAGTACAGTATCATCAGCTCTGTGATATACCAGCTCTATATAGTAGAGTACCATCAGCTCTGTGTTATACCAGCCAGCTCTAAACAGTACAGTACCATCAGCTCTGTGTTATACCAGCTCTATACAGTACAGTACCATCAGCTCTGTGTTGTACCAGCTCTATATAGTACAGTACCATCAGCTCTGTGTTATACCAGCTCTATACAGTATAGTACCATCAGCTCTGTGTTATACCAGCTCTATATAGTACAGTACCATCAACTCTGTGTTATACCAGCTCTATATAGTACAGTACAATCAGCTCTGTGATATACCAGCTCTATACAGTACAGTACCATCAGCTCTGTGATAGACCAGCTCTATACAGTACAGTACCATCAGCTCTGTGATATACCAGCTCTATACAGTACAGTACCATCAGCTCTGTGTTATACCAACCAGCTCTATACAGTACAGTATCATCAGCTCTGTGATATACCAGCTCTATATAGTAGAGTACCATCAGCTCTGTGTTATACCAGCCAGCTCTAAACAGTACAGTACCATCAGCTCTGTGTTATACCAGCTCTATACAGTACAGTACCATCAGCTCTGTGTTGTACCAGCTCTATATAGTACAGTACCATCAGCTCTGTGTTATACCAGCTCTATACAGTATAGTACCATCAGCTCTGTGTTATACCAGCTCTATATAGTACAGTACCATCAACTCTGTGTTATACCAGCTCTATATAGTACAGTACAATCAGCTCTGTGTGATACCAGCTCTATACAGTACAGTACCATCAGCTCTGTGTTATACCAGCTCTATACAGTACAGTACCATCAGCTCTGTGTTATACCAGCTCTATACAGTACAGTACCATCAGCTCTGTGTTATACCAGCTCTATACAGTACAGTACCATTAGCTCTGTGATATACCAGCTCTATACAGTACAGTACAATCAGCTCTGTGATATACCAGCTCTATATAGTACAGTACCATCAGCTCTGTGTTATACCGGCTCTATATAGTACAGTACCATCAGCTCTGTGTTATACCAGCTCTATACAGTACAGTACCATCAGCTCTGTGTTATACCAGCTCTATACAGTACAGTACCATCAGCTCTGTGTTATACTAGCCAGCTCTATACAGTACAATACAATCAGCTCTGTGTAATACGATCCAGCTCTATACAGTACAGTACCATCAGCTCTGTGTTATTCCAGCTCTATACAGTACAGTACAATCAGCTCTGTGTTGTACCAGACAGCTCTATATAGTAGAGTACCATGAGCTCTGTGTTATACCAGCCAGCTCTATACAGTACAGTACCATCAGCTCTGTGTTATACCAGCTCTATACAGTACAGTACCATCAGCTCTGTGATATACCAGCCAGCTCTATACAGTACATTACCATCAGCTCTGTGTTGTATCAGCTCTATACAGTACAGTACAATCAGCTCTGTGTTATACCAGCTCTATACAGTACAGTACCATCAGCTCTGTGTTGTACCAGCTCTATATAGTACAGTACCATCAGCTCTTTGTTATACCAGCCAGCTCTATACAGTACAGTACCATCAGCTCTGTGTTGTACCAGCTCTATACAGTACAGTACCATCAACTCTGTGTTGTACCAGCTCTATACAGTACAGTACCATCAGCTCTGTGATATACCAGCTCTATACAGTACAGTACCATCAGCACTGTGTTGTACCAGCTCTATACAGTACGGTACCATGTGCTCTGTGTTGTACCAGCTCTATACAGTACAGTACCATCAGCTCTGTGTTGTACCAGCTCTATACAGTAGAGTACCATCAGCTCTGTGTTGTACCAGCTCTATACAGTACAGTACCATCAGCTCTGTGATATACCAGCTCTATACAGTACAGTGCCATCAGGTCTGTGTTGTACCAGTTCTATACAGTACAGTACCATCAGCTCTGTGATATACCAGCTCTATACAGTACAGTACCATCAGCTCTGTGTTGTACCAGCCAGCTCTATACAGTACAGTACCATCAGCTCTGTGTTATACCAGCTCCATACAGTACAGTACCATCAGCTCTGTCTTATACCAGCTCTATACAGTACAGTACCATCAGCTCTGTGTTGTACCAGCTCTATACAGTACAGTACCATCAGCTCTGTGATATACCAGCTATATATAGTACAGTACCACCAGCTCTGTGTTATACCAGCTCTATACAGTACAGTACCATCAGCTCTGTGTTGTACCAGCTCTATACAGTACAGTACCATTAGCTCTGTGTTATACCAGCCAACTCTATACAGTACAGTACCATCAACTCTGTGTTATACCAGCCAGCTCTATACAGTACAGTACCATCAGCTCTGTGTTATACCAGCTCTATACAGTACAGTACCATCAGCTATGTGTTATACCAGCCAGCTCTATACAGTACAGTACCATCAGCTCTGTTTTATACCAGCTCTATACAGTACAGTACCATCAACTCTGTGTTATCCAGCCAGCTCTATACAGTACAATACCATCAGCTCTGTGTTATACCAACCAGCTCTATACAGTACAGCACCATCAGCTCTGTGTTATACCAGCTCTATACAGTACAGTACCATCAGCTCTGTGTTGTACCAGCCAGCTATATACAGTACAGTACCATCAACTCTGTGTTATACCAGCCAGCTCTATACAGCACAGTACCATCAGCTCTGTGTTATACCAGCCAGCTCTATACAGTACAGTACCATCAGCTCTGTGTTATACCAGCTCTGTACAGTACAGAACCATCAACTCTGTGTTATACCAGCCAGCTCTATACAGTACAGTACCATCAGCTCTGTGATATACCAGCTCTATACAGTACAGTACCATCAGCACTGTGATATGCCAGCTCTATACAGTACAGTACCATCAGCTCTGTGTTATACCAGCTCTATACAGTACAGTAACATGAGCTCTGTGATATACCAGCCAACTCTATACAGTACAGTACCATCAGCTCTGTGATATACCAGCTCTATACAGTACAGTACCATCAGCTCTGTGATAGACCAGCTCTATACAGTACAGTACCATCAGCTCTGTGATATACCAGCTCTATACAGTACAGTACCATCAGCTCTGTGTTATACCAACCAGCTCTATACAGTACAGTATCATCAGCTCTGTGATATACCAGCTCTATATAGTAGAGTACCATCAGCTCTGTGTTATACCAGCCAGCTCTAAACAGTACAGTATCATCAGCTCTGTGATATACCAGCTCTATATAGTACAGTACCATCAGCTCTGTGTTATACCAGCTCTATACAGTATAGTACCATCAGCTCTGTGTTATACCAGCTCTATATAGTACAGTACCATCAACTCTGTGTTATACCAGCTCTATATAGTACAGTACAATCAGCTCTGTGTGATACCAGCTCTATACAGTACAGTACCATCAGCTCTGTGTTATACCAGCTCTATACAGTACAGTACCATCAGCTCTGTGTTATACCAGCTCTATACAGTACAGTACCATCAGCTCTGTGTTATACCAGCTCTATACAGTACAGTACCATTAGCTCTGTGATATACCAGCTCTATACAGTACAGTACAATCAGCTCTGTGATATACCAGCTCTATATAGTACAGTACCATCAGCTCTGTGTTATACCGGCTCTATATAGTACAGTACCATCAGCTCTGTGTTATACCAGCTCTATACAGTACAGTACCATCAGCTCTGTGTTATACCAGCTCTATACAGTACAGTACCATCAGCTCTGTGTTATACTAGCCAGCTCTATACAGTACAGTACCATCAGCTCTGTGTAATACGATCCAGCTCTATACAGTACAGTACCATCAGCTCTGTGTTATACCAGCTCTATACAGTACAGTACAATCAGCTCTGTGTTGTACCAGACAGCTCTATATAGTAGAGTACCATCAGCTCTGTGTTATACCAGCCAGCTCTATACAGTACAGTACCATCAGCTCTGTGTTATACCAGCTCTATACAGTACAGTACCATCAGCTCTGTGATATACCAGCCAGCTCTATACAGTACAGTACCATCAGCTCTGTGTTGTATCAGCTCTATACAGTACAGTACCATCAGCTCTGTGTTATACCAGCTCTATACAGTACAGTACCATCAGCTCTGTGTTGTACCAGCTCTATATAGTACAGTACCATCAGCTCTGTGTTATACCAGCCGGCTCTATACAGTACAGTACCATCAGCTCTGTGTTGTACCAGCTCTATACAGTACAGTACCATCAACTCTGTGTTGTACCAGCTCTATACAGTACAGTACCATCAGCTCTGTGATATACCAGCTCTATACAGTACAGTACCATCAGCACTGTGTTGTACCAGCTCTATACAGTACAGTACCATGTGCTCTGTGTTGTACCAGCTCTATACAGTCCAGTACCATCAGCTCTGTGTTGTACCAGCTCTATACAGTAGAGTACCATCAGCTCTGTGTTGTACCAGCTCTATACAGTACAGTACCATCAGCTCTGTGATATACCAGCTCTATACAGTACAGTGCCATCAGGTCTGTGTTGTACCAGTTCTATACAGTACAGTACGATCAGCTCTGTGATATACCAGCTCTATACAGTACAGTACCATCAGCTCTGTGTTGTACCAGCCAGCTCTATACAGTACAGTACCATCAGCTCTGTGTTATACCAGCTCCATACAGTACAGTACCATCAGCTCTGTCTTATACCAGCTCTATACAGTACAGTACCATCAGCACAGTGTTATACCAGCTCTATATAGTACAGTACCATCAGCTCTGTGTTGTACCAGCTCTATACAGTACAGTACCATCAGCTCTGTGTTGTACCAGCTCTATACAGTACAGTACCATCAGCTCTGTGTTGTACCAGCTCTATACAGTACAGTACCATCAGCTCTGTGATATACCAGCTCTATATAGTACAGTACCACCAGCTCTGTGTTATACCAGCTCTATACAGTACAGTACCATCAGCTCTGTGTTGTACCAGCTCTATACAGTACAGTACCTTTAGCTCTGTGTTATACCAGCCAGCTCTATACAATACAGTAACATCAGCTCTGTGTTGTACCAGCCAGCTCTATACAGTACAGTAACATCAGCTCTGTGTTGTACCAGCCAGCTCTATACAGTACAGTACCATCAGCTCTGTGTTTTACAAGCTCTATACAGTACAGTACCATCAGCTCTGGGTTATACCAGCTCTATACAGTACATTACCATCAGCTCTGTTATATACCAGCTCAATATAGTACAGTACCATCAGCTCTGTGTTATACCAGCTCTATACAGTACAGTACCATCAGCTCTGTGTTATACAAGCTCTATACAGTACAGTACCATCAGCTCTGTTATACCAGCTCTATACAGTACAGTAACATCAGCTCTGTGTTATACCAGCCAGCTCTATACAGTACAGTACCATCAGCTCTGTGTTATACCAGCCAGCTATATACAGTACAGTACCATCAGCTCTGTGTTATACCAGCTCTATATAGTACAGTACCATCAGCTCTGTGTTATACAAGCTCTATACAGTACAGTAACATCAGCTCTGTGTTGTACCAGCCAGCTCTATACAGTACAGTACCATCAGCTCTGTGTTATACCAGCTCTATACAGTAGAGTACCATCAACTCTGTGTTATACCAGCCAGCTCTATACAGTACAGTACCATCAGCTCTGTGTTATACCAGCCAGCTCTATACAGTACAGTACCATCAGCTCTGTGTTATACCAGCCAGCTCTGTAAAGTACAGCACCATCAGCTCTGTGATATACCAGCTCTATACAGTACAGTTCCATCAGCTCTGTGTTATACCTGCTCTATACCGTACAGTACCATCATCTCTGTGTTATACCAGCTCTATACAGTACAGTACCATCAACTCTGTGTTATACCAGCCAGCTCTATTCAGTACAATACCATTAGCTCTGTGTTATACCAGCCAGCTCTATACAGTACAGTACCATCAGCTCTGTGTTATACCAGCTCTATACAGTACAGTACCATCAGCTCTGTGTTATACCAGCTCTATACAGTACAGTACCATCAGCTCTGTGTTATACCAGCTCTATACAGTACCATCAGCTCTGTGTTATACCAGCCAGCTCTATACAGTACAGTACCATCAATTCTGTGTTATACCAGCCAGCTCTATACAGTACAGTACCATCAGCTCTGTGTTATACCAGCTCTATACAGTACAGTACCATCAGCTATGTGTTATACCAGCCAGCTCTATACAGTACAGTACCATCAGCTCTGTTTTATACCAGCTCTATACAGTACAGTACCATCAACTCTGTGTTATCCAGCCAGCTCTATACAGTACAATACCATCAGCTCTGTGTTATACCAACCAGCTCTATACAGTACAGCACCATCAGCTCTGTGTTATACCAGCTAAATACAGTACAGTACCATCAGCTCTGTGTTTTACCAGCCAGCTCTATACAGTACAGTACCATCAACTCTGTGTTATACCAGCCAGCTCTATAGAGTACAGTACCATCAGCTCTGTGTTATACCAGCCAGCTCTATACAGTACAGTACCATCAGCTCTGTGTTATACCAGCTCTATACAGTACAGAACCATCAACTCTGTGTTATACAAGCCAGCTCTATACAGTACAGTACCATCAGCTCTGTGATATACCAGCTCTATACAGTACAGTACCATCAGCACTGTGATATGCCAGCTCTATACAGTACAGTACCATCAGCTCTGTGTTATACCAGCTCTATACAGTACAGTAACATGACCTCTGTGATATACCAGCCAGCTCTATACAGTACAGTACCATCAGCTCTGTGATATACCAGCTCTATACAGTACAGTACCATCAGCTCTGTGATATACCAGCTCTATACAGTACAGTAACATCAGCTCTGTTATATACCTGCCAGCTCTATACAGTACAGTACCATCAGCTCTGTGTTATACCAGCTCTATACAGTACAGAACCATCAACTCTGTGTTATACCAGCCAGCTCTATACAGTACAGTACCATCAGCTCTGTGATATACCAGCTCTATACAGTACAGTACCATCAGCACTGTGATATGCCAGCTCTATACAGTACAGTACCATCAGCTCTGTGTTATACCAGCTCTATACAGTACAGTAACATGACCTCTGTGATATACCAGCCAGCTCTATACAGTACAGTACCATCAGCTCTGTGATATACCAGCTCTATACAGTACAGTACCATCAGCTCTGTGATATACCAGCTCTATACAGTAAAGTACCATCAGCTCTGTGATATACCAGCTCTATACAGTACAGTACCATCAGCTCTGTGATAGACCAGCTCTATACAGTACAGTACCATCAGCTCTGTGATATACCAGCTCTATACAGTACAGTACCATCAGCTCTGTGATATACCAGCTCTATACAGTACAGTACCATCAGCACTGTGATATGCCAGCTCTATACAGTACAGTACCATCAGCACTGTGATATGCCAGCTCTATACAGTACAGTACCATCAGCTCTGTGTTATACCAGCTCTATACAGTACAGTAACATGACCTCTGTGATATACCAGCCAGCTCTATACAGTACAGTACCATCAGCTCTGTGATATACCAGCTCTATACAGTACAGTACCATCAGCTCTGTGATATACCAGCTCTATACAGTACAGTAACATCAGCTCTGTTATATACCTGCCAGCTCTATACAGTACAGTACCATCAGCTCTGTGTTATACCAGCTCTATACAGTACAGAACCATCAACTCTGTGTTATACCAGCCAGCTCTATACAGTACAGTACCATCAGCTCTGTGATATACCAGCTCTATACAGTACAGTACCATCAGCACTGTGATATGCCAGCTCTATACAGTACAGTACCATCAGCTCTGTGTTATACCAGCTCTATACAGTACAGTAACATGACCTCTGTGATATACCAGCCAGCTCTATACAGTACAGTACCATCAGCTCTGTGATATACCAGCTCTATACAGTACAGTACCATCAGCTCTGTGATATACCAGCTCTATACAGTAAAGTACCATCAGCTCTGTGATATACCAGCTCTATACAGTACAGTACCATCAGCTCTGTGATAGACCAGCTCTATACAGTACAGTACCATCAGCTCTGTGATATACCAGCTCTATACAGTACAGTACCATCAGCTCTGTGTTTTACCAACCAGCTCTATACAGTACAGTATCATCAGCTCTGTGATATACCAGCTCTATATAGTAGAGTACCATCAGCTCTGTGTTATACCAGCCAGCTCTAAACAGTACAGTACCATCAACTCTGTGTTATACCAGCTCTATACAGTACAGTACCATCAGCTCTGTGATATACCAGCCAGCTCTATACAGTACAGTACCATCAGCTCTGTGTTGTACCAGCTCTATACAGTACTGTACCATCAGCTCTGTGTTATACCAGCTCTATACAGTACAGTACCATCAGCTCTGTGTTGTACCAGCTCTATACAGTACAGTATCATCAGCTCTGTGTTATACCAGCCAGCTCCATACAGTACAGTACCATCAGCTCTGTGTTGTACCAGCTCTATACAGTACAGTATCATCAGCTCTGTGTTGTACCAGCTCTATACAGTACAATACCATCAGCTCTGTGTTGTACCAGCTCTACACAGTACAGTACCATCAGCTCTGTGATATACCAGCTCTATACAGTACAGTGCCATCAGCTCTGTGTTGTACCAGCTCTATACAGTACAGTACCATCAGCTCTGTGTTGTACCAGGTCTATACAGTACAATACCATCAGCTCCATGTTGTACGAGCTCTATACAGTACAGTACCATCAGCTCTTTATTGTACCAGCTCTATACAGTACAGTACAGTACCATCAGCTCTGTGATATACCAGCTCTATACAGTACAGTACCATCAGCTCTGTGTTGTACCCGGCCAGCTCTATACAGTACAGTACCATCAGCTCTGTGATATACCAGCTCTATACAGTACAGTACCATCAGCTCTGTGTTATACCAGCTCCATACAGTACAGTACTATAAGCTCTGTGTTATACCAGCTCTATACAGTACAGTACAATCAGCTCTGTGTTGTACCAGCTCTATACGGTACAGTACCATCAGCTCTGTGTTGTACCAGCTCTATACAGTACAGTACCATCAGCTCTGTGTTGTACCAGCTCTATACAGTACAGTACCATCAGCTCTGTGATATACCAGCCAGCTCTATACAGTACAGTACCATCAGCTCTGTGATACACCAGCTCTATACAGTACAGTACCATCAGCTCTGTGATATACCAGCTCTATACAGTACAGTACCATCAGCTCTGTGTTATACCAACCAGCTCTATACAGTATAGTACCATCAGCTCTGTGATATACCAGCTCTATATAGTAGAGTACCATCAGCTCTGTGTTATACCAGCCAGCTCTATACAGTACAGTACCATCAGCTCTGTGTTATACCAGCTCTATAGAGTACAGTACCATCAGCTCTGTGATATACCAGCCAGCTCTATACAGTACAGTACAATCAGCTCTGTGTTGTACCAGCTCTATACAGTACAGTACCATCAGCTCTGTGTTATACCAGCTCTATACAGTACAGTACCATCAGCTCTGTGTTGTACCAGCTCTATATAGTACAGTACCATCAGCTCTGAGTTATACCAGCCAGCTCTATACAGTACAGTACCATCAGCTCTGTGTTGTACCATCTTTATACAGTACAGTATCATCGGCTCTGTGTTGTACCAGCTCTATACAGTACAGTACCATCAGCACTGTGTTGTACCAGCTCTATATAGTACAGTACCATCAGCTCTGTGATATACCAGCTCTATACAGTACAGTGCCATCAGCTCTGTGTTGTACCAGCTCTATACAGTACAGTACCATCAGCTCTGTGTTGTACCAGCTCTATACAGTACAGTACCATCAGCTCTGTGTTATACCAGCTCTATACAGTACAGTACCATCAGCTCTGTGTTGTACCAGCTCTATACAGTACAGTACCATCAGCTCTGTGATATACCAGCTCTATACAGTACAGTACCATCAGCTCTGTGTTGTACCAGCTCTATACAGTACAGTACCATCAGCTGTGTTGTACCAGCCAGCTCTATACAGTACAGTACCATCAGCTCTGTGTTGTACCAGCCAGCTCTATACAGTACAGTACCATCAGCTCTGTGTTGTACCAGCTCTATACAGTACAGTACCATCAGCTCTGTGATATACCAGCTCTATACAGTACAGTACCATCAGCTGTGTTGTACCAGCCAGCTCTATACAGTACAGTACCATCAGCTCTGTGTTATACCAACTCCATACAGTACAGTACCATAAGCTCTGTGTTATACCAGCTCTATACAGTACAGTACCACCAGCACTGTGTTATACCAGCTCTATATAGTACAGTACCATCAGCTCTGTGTTGTACCAGCTCTATACAGTACAGTACCATCAGCTCTGTGTTGTACCAGCTCTATACAGTACAGTACCATCAGCTCTGTGATATACCAGCTCTATACAGTACAGTACCATCAGCTCTGTGTTGTACCAGCTCTATACAGTACAGTACCATGTGCTCTGTGTTGTACCAGCTCTATACAGTACAGTACCATCAGCTCTGTGTTGTACCAGCTCTATACAGTAGAGTACCATCAGCTCTGTGTTGTACCAGCTCTATACAGTACAGTACCATCAGCTCTGTGTTGTACCAGCCAGCTCTATACAGTACAGTACCATCAGCTGTGTCTTATACCAGCTCTATACAGTACAGTACCATCAGCTCTGTGTTGTACCAGCTCTATACAGTACAGTACCATCAGCTCTGTGATATACCAGCTCTATATAATACAGTACCACCAGCTCTGTGTTATACCAGCTCTATACAGTACAGTACCATCAGCTCTGTGTTGTACCAGCTCTATACAGTACAGTACCATCAGCTCTGTGTTATACCAGCCAGCTCTATACAGTACAGTAACATCACCTCTGTGTTATACCAGCCAGCTCTATACAGTACAGTAACATCAGCTCTGTATTGTACCAGCCAGCTCTATACAGTACAGTACCATCAGCTCTGTGATATACCAGCTCTATATAGTACAGTACCATCAGCTCTGTGTTATACCAGACAGCTCTATACAGTACAGTACCATCAGCTCTGTGTTATACCAGCTCTATACAGTACCATCAGCTCTGTGTTATACCAGCCAGCTCTATACAGTACAGTACCATCAATTCTGTGTTATACCAGCCAGCTCTATACAGTACAGTACCATCAGCTCTGTGTTATACCAGCTCTATACAGTACAGTACCATCAGCTATGTGTTATACCAGCCAGCTCTATACAGTACAGTACCATCAGCTCTGTTTTATACCAGCTCTATACAGTACAGTACCATCAACTCTGTGTTATCCAGCCAGCTCTATACAGTACAATACCATCAGCTCTGTGTTATACCAACCAGCTCTATACAGTACAGCACCATCAGCTCTGTGTTATACCAGCTAAATACAGTACAGTACCATCAGCTCTGTGTTGTACCAGCCAGCTCTATACAGTACAGTACCATCAACTCTGTGTTATACCAGCCAGCTCTATACAGTACAGTACCATCAGCTCTGTGTTATACCAGCTCTATACAGTACAGAACCATCAACTCTGTGTTATACCAGCCAGCTATATACAGTACAGTACCATCAGCTCTGTGATATACCAGCTCTATACAGTACAGTACCACCAGCTCTGTGTTATACCAGCTCTATACAGTACATTACCATCAGCTCTGTGTTGTACCAGCTCTATACAGTACAGTACCATCAGCTCTGTGTTATACCAGCCAGCTCTATACAGTACAGTAACATCACCTCTGTGTTATACCAGCCAGCTCTATACAGTACAGTAACATCAGCTCTGTGATTGTACCAGCTCTATACAGTACAGTACCATCAGCTCTGTGATATACCAGCTCTATACAGTACAGTACCATCAGCTCTGTGTTGTACCAGCTCTATACAGTACAGTACCATCAGCTCTGTGTTATACCAGCCAGCTCTATTCAGTACAATACCATTAGCTCTGTGTTATACCAGCCAGCTCTATACAGTACAGTACCATCAGCTCTGTGTTATACCAGCTCTATACAGTACAGTACCATCAGCTCTGTGTTATACCAGCTCTATACAGTACAGTACCATCAGCTCTGTGTTATACCAGCTCTATACAGTACCATCAGCTCTGTGTTATACCAGCCAGCTCTATACAGTACAGTACCATCAATTCTGTGTTATACCAGCCAGCTCTATACAGTACAGTACCATCAGCTCTGTGTTATACCAGCTCTATACAGTACAGTACCATCAGCTATGTGTTATACCAGCCAGCTCTATACAGTACAGTACCATCAGCTCTGTTTTATACCAGCTCTATACAGTACAGTACCATCAACTCTGTGTTATCCAGCCAGCTCTATACAGTACAATACCATCAGCTCTGTGTTATACCAACCAGCTCTATACAGTACAGCACCATCAGCTCTGTGTTATACCAGCTAAATACAGTACAGTACCATCAGCTCTGTGTTTTACCAGCCAGCTCTATACAGTACAGTACCATCAACTCTGTGTTATACCAGCCAGCTCTATACAGTACAGTACCATCAGCTCTGTGTTATCCAGCCAGCTCTATACAGTACAGTACCATCAGCTCTGTGTTATACCAGCTCTATACAGTACAGAACCATCAACTCTGTGTTATACAAGCCAGCTCTATACAGTACAGTACCATCAGCTCTGTGATATACCAGCTCTATACAGTACAGTACCATCAGCACTGTGATATGCCAGCTCTATACAGTACAGTACCATCAGCTCTGTGTTATACCAGCTCTATACAGTACAGTAACATGACCTCTGTGATATACCAGCCAGCTCTATACAGTACAGTACCATCAGCTCTGTGATATACCAGCTCTATACAGTACAGTACCATCAGCTCTGTGATATACCAGCTCTATACAGTACAGTACCATCAGCTCTGTTTGTACCTGCCAGCTCTATACAGTACAGTACCATCAGCTCTGTGTTATACCAGCTCTATACAGTACAGAACCATCAACTCTGTGTTATACCAGCCAGCTCTATACAGTACAGTACCATCAGCTCTGTGATATACCAGCTCTATACAGTACAGTACCATCAGCTCTGTGATATGACCAGCTCTATACAGTACAGTACCATCAGCTCTGTGTTGTACCAGCTCTATACAGTACAGTAACATGACCTCTGTGATATACCAGCCAGCTATATACAGTACAGTACCATCAGCTCTGTGATATACCAGCTCTATACAGTACAGTACCATCAGCTCTGTGTTATACCAGCTCTATACAGTACAGTACCATCAGCTCTGTGATATACCAGCTCTATACAGTACAGTACCATCAGCTCTGTGATAGACCAGCTCTATACAGTACAGTACCATCAGCTCTGTGATATACCAGCTCTATACAGTACAGTACCATCAGCTCTGTGATATACCAGCTCTATACAGTACAGTACCATCAGCACTGTGATATGCCAGCTCTATACAGTACAGTACCATCAGCTCTGTGTTATACCAGCTCTATACAGTACAGTAACATGACCTCTGTGATATACCAGCCAGCTCTATACAGTACAGTACCATCAGCTCTGTGATGTACCAGCTCTATACAGTACAGTACCATCAGCTCTGTGATATACCAGCTCTATACAGTACAGTAACATCAGCTCTGTGTATATACCTGCCAGCTCTATACAGTACAGTACCATCAGCTCTGTGTTATACCAGCTCTATACAGTACAGAACCATCAACACTGTGTTATACCAGCCAGCTCTATACAGTACAGTACCATCAGCTCTGTGATATACCAGCTCTATACAGTACAGTACCATCAGCACTGTGATATGCCAGCTCTATACAGTACAGTACCATCAGCTCTGTGTTATACCAGCTCTATACAGTACAGTAACATGACCTCTGTGATATACCAGCCAGCTCTATACAGTACAGTACCATCAGCTCTGTGATATACCAGCTCTATACAGTACACTACCATCAGCTCTGTGATATACCAGCTCTATACAGTAAAGTACCATCAGCTCTGTGATATACCAGCTCTATACAGTACAGTACCATCAGCTCTGTGATAGACCAGCTCTATACAGTACAGTACCATCAGCTCTGTGATATACCAGCTCTATACAGTACAGTACCATCAGCTCTGTGTTTTACCAACCAGCTCTATACAGTACAGTATCATCAGCTCTGTGATATACCAGCTCTATATAGTAGCGTACCATCAGCTCTGTGTTATACCAGCCAGCTCTAAACAGTACAGTACCATCAACTCTGTGTTATACCAGCTCTATACAGTACAGTACCATCAGCTCTGTGATATACCAGCCAGCTCTATACAGTACAGTACCATCAGCTCTGTGTTGTACCAGCTCTATACAGTACTGTACCATCAGCTCTGTGTTATACCAGCTCTATACAGTACAGTACCATCAGCTCTGTGTTGTACCAGCTCTATACAGTACAGTATCATCAGCTCTGTGTTATACCAGCCAGCTCCATACAGTACAGTACCATCAGCTCTGTGTTGTACCAGCTCTATACAGTACAGTATCATCAGCTCTGTGTTGTACCAGCTCTATACAGTACAATACCATCAGCTCTGTGTTGTACCAGCTCTACACAGTACAGTACCATCAGCTCTGTGATATACCAGCTCTATACAGTACAGTGCCATCAGCTCTGTGTTGTACCAGCTCTATACAGTACAGTACCATCAGCTCTGTGTTGTACCAGGTCTATACAGTACAATACCATCAGCTCCATGTTGTACGAGCTCTATACAGTACAGTACCATCAGCTCTTTATTGTACCAGCTCTATACAGTACAGTACAGTACCATCAGCTCTGTGATATACCAGCTCTATACAGTACAGTACCATCAGCTCTGTGTTGTACCCGGCCAGCTCTATACAGTACAGTACCATCAGCTCTGTGATATACCAGCTCTATACAGTACAGTACCATCAGCTCTGTGTTGTACCAGCCAGCTCTATACAGTACAGTACCATCAGCTCTGTGTTATACCAGCTCCATACAGTACAGTACTATAAGCTCTGTGTTATACCAGCTCTATACAGTACAGTACAATCAGCTCTGTGTTGTACCAGCTCTATACGGTACAGTACCATCAGCTCTGTGTTGTACCAGCTCTATACAGTACAGTACCATCAGCTCTGTGTTGTACCAGCTCTATACAGTACAGTACCATCAGCTCTGTGATATACCAGCCAGCTCTATACAGTACAGTACCATCAGCTCTGTGATACACCAGCTCTATACAGTACAGTACCATCAGCTCTGTGATATACCAGCTCTATACAGTACAGTACCATCAGCTCTGTGTTATACCAACCAGCTCTATACAGTATAGTACCATCAGCTCTGTGATATACCAGCTCTATATAGTAGAGTACCATCAGCTCTGTGTTATACCAGCCAGCTCTATACAGTACAGTACCATCAGCTCTGTGTTATACCAGCTCTATAGAGTACAGTACCATCAGCTCTGTGATATACCAGCCAGCTCTATACAGTACAGTACAATCAGCTCTGTGTTGTACCAGCTCTATACAGTACAGTACCATCAGCTCTGTGTTATACCAGCTCTATACAGTACAGTACCATCAGCTCTGTGTTGTACCAGCTCTATACAGTACAGTACCATCAGCACTGTGTTGTACCAGCTCTATATAGTACAGTACCATCAGCTCTGTGATATACCAGCTCTATACAGTACAGTGCCATCAGCTCTGTGTTGTACCAGCTCTATACAGTACAGTACCATCAGCTCTGTGTTGTACCAGCTCTATACAGTACAGTACCATCAGCTCTGTGTTATACCAGCTCTATACAGTACAGTACCATCAGCTCTGTGTTGTACCAGCTCTATACAGTACAGTACCATCAGCTCTGTGATATACCAGCTCTATACAGTACAGTACCATCAGCTCTGTGTTGTACCAGCTCTATACAGTACAGTACCATCAGCTGTGTTGTACCAGCCAGCTCTATACAGTACAGTACCATCAGCTCTGTGTTGTACCAGCCAGCTCTATACAGTACAGTACCATCAGCTCTGTGTTGTACCAGCTCTATACAGTACAGTACCATCAGCTCTGTGATATACCAGCTCTATACAGTACAGTACCATCAGCTGTGTTGTACCAGCCAGCTCTATACAGTACAGTACCATCAGCTCTGTGTTATACCAACTCCATACAGTACAGTACCATAAGCTCTGTGTTATACCAGCTCTATACAGTACAGTACCACCAGCACTGTGTTATACCAGCTCTATATAGTACAGTACCATCAGCTCTGTGTTGTACCAGCTCTATACAGTACAGTACCATCAGCTCTGTGTTGTACCAGCTCTATACAGTACAGTACCATCAGCTCTGTGATATACCAGCTCTATACAGTACAGTACCATCAGCTCTGTGTTGTACCAGCTCTATACAGTACAGTACCATGTGCTCTGTGTTGTACCAGCTCTATACAGTACAGTACCATCAGCTCTGTGTTGTACCAGCTCTATACAGTAGAGTACCATCAGCTCTGTGTTGTACCAGCTCTATACAGTACAGTACCATCAGCTCTGTGTTGTACCAGCCAGCTCTATACAGTACAGTACCATCAGCTGTGTCTTATACCAGCTCTATACAGTACAGTACCATCAGCTCTGTGTTGTACCAGCTCTATACAGTACAGTACCATCAGCTCTGTGATATACCAGCTCTATATAATACAGTACCACCAGCTCTGTGTTATACCAGCTCTATACAGTACAGTACCATCAGCTCTGTGTTGTACCAGCTCTATACAGTACAGTACCATCAGCTCTGTGTTATACCAGCCAGCTCTATACAGTACAGTAACATCACCTCTGTGTTATACCAGCCAGCTCTATACAGTACAGTAACATCAGCTCTGTATTGTACCAGCCAGCTCTATACAGTACAGTACCATCAGCTCTGTGATATACCAGCTCTATATAGTACAGTACCATCAGCTCTGTGTTATACCAGACAGCTCTATACAGTACAGTACCATCAGCTCTGTGTTATACCAGCTCTATACAGTACCATCAGCTCTGTGTTATACCAGCCAGCTCTATACAGTACAGTACCATCAATTCTGTGTTATACCAGCCAGCTCTATACAGTACAGTACCATCAGCTCTGTGTTATACCAGCTCTATACAGTACAGTACCATCAGCTATGTGTTATACCAGCCAGCTCTATACAGTACAGTACCATCAGCTCTGTTTTATACCAGCTCTATACAGTACAGTACCATCAACTCTGTGTTATCCAGCCAGCTCTATACAGTACAATACCATCAGCTCTGTGTTATACCAACCAGCTCTATACAGTACAGCACCATCAGCTCTGTGTTATACCAGCTAAATACAGTACAGTACCATCAGCTCTGTGTTGTACCAGCCAGCTCTATACAGTACAGTACCATCAACTCTGTGTTATACCAGCCAGCTCTATACAGTACAGTACCATCAGCTCTGTGTTATACCAGCTCTATACAGTACAGAACCATCAACTCTGTGTTATACCAGCCAGCTCTATACAGTACAGTACCATCAGCTCTGTGATATACCAGCTCTATACAGTACAGTACCACCAGCTCTGTGTTATACCAGCTCTATACAGTACAGTACCATCAGCTCTGTGTTGTACCAGCTCTATACAGTACAGTACCATCAGCTCTGTGTTATACCAGCCAGCTCTATACAGTACAGTAACATCACCTCTGTGTTATACCAGCCAGCTCTATACAGTACAGTAACATCAGCTCTGTATTGTACCAGCTCTATACAGTACAGTACCATCAGCTCTGTGATATACCAGCTCTATACAGTACAGTACCATCAGCTCTGTGTTGTACCAGCTCTATACAGTACAGTACCATCAGCTCTGTGATATACCAGCTCTATACAGTACAGTACCATCAGCTCTGTGTTGTACCAGCTCTATACAGTACAGTACCATCAGCTCTGTTATATACCAGCTCTATACAGTACAGTACCATCAGCTGTGTTGTACCAGCCAGCTCTATACAGTACAGTACCATCAGCTCTGTGATATACCAGCTCTATATAGTACAGTACCATCAGCTCTGTGTTATACCAGACAGCTCTATACAGTACAGTACCATCAGCTCTGTGTTATACCAGCTCTATACAGTACCATCAGCTCTGTGTTATACCAGCCAGCTCTATACAGTACAGTACCATCAATTCTGTGTTATACCAGCCAGCTCTATACAGTACAGTACCATCAGCTCTGTGTTATACCAGCTCTATACAGTACAGTACCATCAGCTATGTGTTATACCAGCCAGCTCTATACAGTACAGTACCATCAGCTCTGTTTTATACCAGCTCTATACAGTACAGTACCATCAACTCTGTGTTATCCAGCCAGCTCTATACAGTACAATACCATCAGCTCTGTGTTATACCAACCAGCTCTATACAGTACAGCACCATCAGCTCTGTGTTATACCAGCTAAATACAGTACAGTACCATCAGCTCTGTGTTGTACCAGCCAGCTCTATACAGTACAGTACCATCAACTCTGTGTTATACCAGCCAGCTCTATACAGTACAGTACCATCAGCTCTGTGTTATACCAGCTCTATACAGTACAGAACCATCAACTCTGTGTTATACCAGCCAGCTCTATACAGTACAGTACCATCAGCTCTGTGATATACCAGCTCTATACAGTACAGTACCACCAGCTCTGTGTTATACCAGCTCTATACAGTACAGTACCATCAGCTCTGTGTTGTACCAGCTCTATACAGTACAGTACCATCAGCTCTGTGTTATACCAGCCAGCTCTATACAGTACAGTAACATCACCTCTGTGTTATACCAGCCAGCTCTATACAGTACAGTAACATCAGCTCTGTATTGTACCAGCTCTATACAGTACAGTACCATCAGCTCTGTGATATACCAGCTCTATACAGTACAGTACCATCAGCTCTGTGTTGTACCAGCTCTATACAGTACAGTACCATCAGCTCTGTGATATACCAGCTCTATACAGTACAGTACCATCAGCTCTGTGTTGTACCAGCTCTATACAGTACAGTACCATCAGCTCTGTTATATACCAGCTCTATACAGTACAGTACCATCAGCTGTGTTGTACCAGCCAGCTCTATACAGTACAGTACCATCAGCTCTGTGTTGTACCAGCCAGCTCTATACAGTACAGTACCATCAGCTCTGTGTTGTACCAGCTCTATACAGTACAGTACCATCAGCTCTGTGATATACCAGCTCTATACAGTACAGTACCATCAGCTGTGTTGTACCAGCCAGCTCTATACAGTACAGTACCATCAGCTCTGTGTTATACCAACTCCATACAGTACAGTACCATCAGCTCTGTGTTATACCAGCTCTATACAGTACAGTACCACCAGCACTGTGTTATACCAGCTCTATATAGTACAGTACCATCAGCTCTGTGTTGTACCAGCTCTATACAGTACAGTACCATCAGCTCTGTGTTGTACCAGCTCTATACAGTACAGTACCATCAGCTCTGTGATATACCAGCTCTATACAGTACAGTACCATCAGCTCTGTGTTGTACCAGCTCTATACAGTACAGTACCATGTGCTCTGTGTTGTACCAGCTCTATACAGTACAGTACCATCAGCTCTGTGTTGTACCAGCTCTATACAGTAGAGTACCATCAGCTCTGTGTTGTACCAGCTCTATACAGTACAGTACCATCAGCTCTGTGTTGTACCAGCCAGCTCTATACAGTACAGTACCATCAGCTGTGTCTTATACCAGCTCTATACAGTACAGTACCATCAGCTCTGTGTTGTACCAGCTCTATACAGTACAGTACCATCAGCTCTGTGATATACCAGCTCTATATAGTACAGTACCACCAGCTCTGTGTTATACCAGCTCTATACAGTACAGTACCATCAGCTCTGTGTTGTACCAGCTCTATACAGTACAGTACCATCAGCTCTGTGTTATACCAGCCAGCTCTATACAGTACAGTAACATCACCTCTGTGTTATACCAGCCAGCTCTATACAGTACAGTAACATCAGCTCTGTATTGTACCAGCCAGCTCTATACAGTACAGTACCATCAGCTCTGTGATATACCAGCTCTATATAGTACAGTACCATCAGCTCTGTGTTATACCAGACAGCTCTATACAGTACAGTACCATCAGCTCTGTGTTATACCAGCTCTATACAGTACCATCAGCTCTGTGTTATACCAGCCAGCTCTATACAGTACAGTACCATCAATTCTGTGTTATACCAGCCAGCTCTATACAGTACAGTACCATCAGCTCTGTGTTATACCAGCTCTATACAGTACAGTACCATCAGCTATGTGTTATACCAGCCAGCTCTATACAGTACAGTACCATCAGCTCTGTTTTATACCAGCTCTATACAGTACAGTACCATCAACTCTGTGTTATCCAGCCAGCTCTATACAGTACAATACCATCAGCTCTGTGTTATACCAACCAGCTCTATACAGTACAGCACCATCAGCTCTGTGTTATACCAGCTAAATACAGTACAGTACCATCAGCTCTGTGTTGTACCAGCCAGCTCTATACAGTACAGTACCATCAACTCTGTGTTATACCAGCCAGCTCTATACAGTACAATACCATCAGCTCTGTGTTATACCAGCTCTATACAGTACAGAACCATCAACTCTGTGTTATACCAGCCAGCTCTATACAGTACAGTACCATCAGCTCTGTGATATACCAGCTCTATACAGTACAGTACCACCAGCTCTGTGTTATACCAGCTCTATACAGTACAGTACCATCAGCTCTGTGTTGTACCAGCTCTATACAGTACAGTACCATCAGCTCTGTGTTATACCAGCCAGCTCTATACAGTACAGTAACATCACCTCTGTGTTATACCAGCCAGCTCTATACAGTACAGTAACATCAGCTCTGTATTGTACCAGCCAGCTCTATACAGTACAGTACCATCAGCTCTGTGATATACCAGCTCTATATAGTACAGTACCATCAGCTCTGTGTTATACCAGACAGCTCTATACAGTACAGTACCATCAGCTCTGTGTTATACCAGCTCTATACAGTACCATCAGCTCTGTGTTATACCAGCCAGCTCTTTACAGTACAGTACCATCAATTCTGTGTTATACCAGCCAGCTCTATACAGTACAGTACCATCAGCTCTGTGTTATACCAGCTCTATACAGTACAGTACCATCAGCTATGTGTTATACCAGCCAGCTCTATACAGTACAGTACCATCAGCTCTGTTTTATACCAGCTCTATACAGTACAGTACCATCAACTCTGTGTTATCCAGCCAGCTCTATACAGTACAATACCATCAGCTCTGTGTTATACCAACCAGCTCTATACAGTACAGCACCATCAGCTCTGTGTTATACCAGCTAAATACAGTACAGTACCATCAGCTCTGTGTTGTACCAGCCAGCTCTATACAGTACAGTACCATCAACTCTGTGTTATACCAGCCAGCTCTATAGAGTACAGTACCATCAGCTCTGTGTTATACCAGCTCTATACAGTACAGAACCATCAACTCTGTGTTATACCAGCCAGCTCTATACAGTACAGTACCATCAGCTCTGTGATATACCAGCTCTATACAGTACAGTACCATCAGCACTGTGATATGCCAGCTCTATACAGTACAGTACCATCAGCTCTGTGTTATACCAGCTCTATACAGTACAGTAACATGACCTCTGTGATATACCAGCCAGCTCTATACAGTACAGTACCATCAGCTCTGTGATATACCAGCTCTATACAGTACAGTACCATCAGCTCTGTGATAGACCAGCTCTATACAGTACAGTACCATCAGCTCTGTGATATACCAGCTCTATACAGTACAGTACCATCAGCTCTGTGTTTTACCAACCAGCTCTATACAGTACAGTATCATCAGCTCTGTGATATACCAGCTCTATATAGTAGAGTACCATCAGCTCTGTGTTATACCAGCCAGCTCTATACAGTACAGTAACATCAGCTCTGTATTGTACCAGCCAGCTCTATACAGTACAGTACCATCAGCTCTGTGATATACCAGCTCTATATAGTACAGTACCATCAGCTCTGTGTTATACCAGACAGCTCTATACAGTACAGTACCATCAGCTCTGTGTTATACCAGCTCTATACAGTACCATCAGCTCTGTGTTATACCAGCCAGCTCTATACAGTACAGTACCATCAATTCTGTGTTATACCAGCCAGCTCTATACAGTACAGTACCATCAGCTCTGTGTTATACCAGCTCTATACAGTACAGTACCATCAGCTATGTGTTATACCAGCCAGCTCTATACAGTACAGTACCATCAGCTCTGTTTTATACCAGCTCTATACAGTACAGTACCATCAACTCTGTGTTATCCAGCCAGCTCTATACAGTACAATACCATCAGCTCTGTGTTATACCAACCAGCTCTATACAGTACAGCACCATCAGCTCTGTGTTATACCAGCTAAATACAGTACAGTACCATCAGCTCTGTGTTGTACCAGCCAGCTCTATACAGTACAGTACCATCAACTCTGTGTTATACCAGCCAGCTCTATACAGTACAGTACCATCAGCTCTGTGTTATACCAGCTCTATACAGTACAGAACCATCAACTCTGTGTTATACCAGCCAGCTCTATACAGTACAGTACCATCAGCTCTGTGATATACCAGCTCTATACAGTACAGTACCACCAGCTCTGTGTTATACCAGCTCTATACAGTACAGTACCATCAGCTCTGTGTTGTACCAGCTCTATACAGTACAGTACCATCAGCTCTGTGTTATCCCAGCCAGCTCTATACAGTACAGTAACATCACCTCTGTGTTATACCAGCCATCTCTATACAGTACAGTAACATCAGCTCTGTATTGTACCAGCCAGCTCTATACAGTACAGTACCATCAGCTCTGTGATATACCAGCTCTATATAGTACAGTACCATCAGCTCTGTGTTATACCAGACAGCTCTATACAGTACAGTACCATCAGCTCTGTGTTATACCAGCTCTATACAGTACCATCAGCTCTGTGTTATACCAGCCAGCTCTTTACAGTACAGTACCATCAATTCTGTGTTATACCAGCCAGCTCTATACAGTACAGTACCATCAGCTCTGTGTTATACCAGCTCTATACAGTACAGTACCATCAGCTATGTGTTATACCAGCCAGCTCTATACAGTACAGTACCATCAGCTCTGTTTTATACCAGCTCTATACAGTACAGTACCATCAACTCTGTGTTATCCAGCCAGCTCTATACAGTACAATACCATCAGCTCTGTGTTATACCAACCAGCTCTATACAGTACAGCACCATCAGCTCTGTGTTATACCAGCTAAATACAGTACAGTACCATCAGCTCTGTGTTGTACCAGCCAGCTCTATACAGTACAGTACCATCAACTCTGTGTTATACCAGCCAGCTCTATACAGTACAGTACCATCAGCTCTGTGTTATACCAGCTCTATACAGTACAGAACCATCAACTCTGTGTTATATCAGCCAGCTCTATACAGTACAGTACCATCAGCTCTGTGATATACCAGCTCTATACAGTACAGTACCATCAGCACTGTGATATGCCAGCTCTATACAGTACAGTACCATCAGCTCTGTGTTATACCAGCTCTATACAGTACAGTAACATGACCTCTGTGATATACCAGCCAGCTCTATACAGTACAGTACCATCAGCTCTGTGATATACCAGCTCTATACAGTACAGTACCATCAGCTCTGTGATAGACCAGCTCTATACAGTACAGTACCATCAGCTCTGTGATATACCAGCTCTATACAGTACAGTACCATCAGCTCTGTGTTTTACCAACCAGCTCTATACAGTACAGTATCATCAGCTCTGTGATATACCAGCTCTATATAGTAGAGTACCATCAGCTCTGTGTTATACCAGCCAGCTCTATACAGTACAGTACCATCAGCTCTGTGTTGTACCAGCTCTATACAGTACTGTACCATCAGCTCTGTGTTATACCAGCTCTATACAGTACAGTACCATCAGCTCTGTGTTGTACCAGCTCTATACAGTACAGTATCATCAGCTCTGTGTTATACCAGCCAGCTCTATACATTACAGTACCATCAGCTCTGTGTTGTACCAGCTCTATACAGTACAGTATCATCTGCTCTGTGTTGTACCAGCTCTATACAGTACAGTACCATCAGCTCTGTGTTGTACCAGCTCTATACAGTACAGTACCATCAGCTCTGTGATATACCAGCTCTATACAGTACAGTGCCATCAGCTCTGTGTTGCACCAGCTCTATACAGTACAGTACCATCAGCTCTGTGTTGTACCAGGTCTATACAGTACAATACCATCAGCTCCATGTTGTACGAGCTCTATACAGTACAGTACCATCAGCTCTTTATTGTACCAGCTCTATACAGTACAGTACCATCAGCTCTGTGATATACCAGCTCTATACAGTACAGTACCATCAGCTCTGTGTTGTACCAGCCAGCTCTATACAGTACAGTACCATCAGCTCTGTGATATACCAGCTCTATACAGTACAGTACCATCAGCTCTGTGTTGTACCAGCCAGCTCTATACAGTACAGTACCATCAGCTCTGTGTTATACAAGCTCCATACAGTACTGTACTATAAGCTCTGTGTTATACCAGCTCTATACAGTACTGCACCATCAGCTCTGTGTTATACCAGCTCTATACAGTACAGTACCATCAGCTCTGTGTTGTACCAGCTTTATACAGTACAGTATCATCAGCTCTGTGTTATACAAGCCAGCTCTATACAGTACAGTACCATCAGCTCTGTGTTATACCAGCTCTATACAGTACAGTACCATCAGCTCTGTGATATACCAGCCAGCTCTATACAGTACAGTACCATCAGCTCTGTGTTGTACCAGCTCTATACAGTACAGTATCATCAGCTCTGTGTTATACCAGCCAGCTCTATACAGTACAGTACCATCAGCTCTGTGTTATACCAGCTCTATACAGTACAGTACCATCAGCTCTGTGATATACCAGCTCTATACAGTACAGTACCATCAGCTCTGTGTTATACCAACCAGCTCTATACAGTATAGTACCATCAGCTCTGTGATATACCAGCTCTATATAGTAGAGTACCATCAGCTCTGTGTTATACCAGCCAGCTCTATACAGTACAGTACCATCAGCTCTGTGTTATACCAGCTCTATACAGTACAGTACCATCAGCTCTGTGATATACCAGCCAGCTCTATACAGTACAGTACAATCAGCTCTGTGTTGTACCAGCTCTATACAGTACAGTACCATCAGCTCTGTGTTATACCAGCTCTATACAGTACAGTACCATCAGCTCTGTGATATACCAGCTCTATACAGTACAGTACCATCAGCTCTGTGTTGTACCAGCTCTATACAGTACAGTACCATCAGCTCTGTGAGATACCAGCTCTATACAGTACAGTACCATCAGCTCTGTGTTGTACCAGCTCTATACAGTACAGTACCATCAGCTCTGTGATATACCAGCTCTATACAGTACAGTACCATCAGCTCTGTGATATACCAGCTCTATACAGTACAGTAACATCAGCTCTGTTATATACCTGCCAGCTCTATACAGTACAGTACCATCAGCTCTGTGATATACCAGCTCTATACAGTAAAGTACCATCAGCTCTGTGATATACCAGCTCTATACAGTACAGTACCATCAGCTCTGTGATAGACCAGCTCTATACAGTACAGTACCATCAGCTCTGTGATATACCAGCTCTATACAGTACAGTACCATCAGCTCTGTGTTTTACCAACCAGCTCTATACAGTACAGTATCATCAGCTCTGTGATATACCAGCTCTATATAGTAGAGTACCATCAGCTCTGTGTTATACCAGCCAGCTCTAAACAGTACAGTACCATCAGCTTTGTGTTATACCAGCTCTATACAGTACAGTACCATCAGCTCTGTGATATACCAGCCAGCTCTATACAGTACAGTACCATCAGCTCTGTGTTGTACCAGCTCTATACAGTACTGTACCATCAGCTCTGTGTTATACCAGCTCTATACAGTACAGTACCATCAGCTCTGTGTTGTACCAGCTCTATACAGTACAGTATCATCAGCTCTGTGTTATACCAGCCAGCTCCATACATTACAGTACCATCAGCTCTGTGATGTACCAGCTCTATACAGTACAGTATCATCAGCTCTGTGTTGTACCAGCTCTATACAGTACAATACCATCAGCTCTGTGTTGTACCAGCTCTACACAGTACAGTACCATCAGCTCTGTGATATATCAGCTCTATACAGTACAGTGCCATCAGCTCTGTGTTGTACCAGCTCTATACAGTACAGTACCATCAGCTCTGTGTTGTACCAGGTCTATACAGTACAATACCATCAGCTCCATGTTGTACGAGCTCTATACAGTACAGTACCATCAGCTCTTTATTGTACCAGCTCTATACAGTACAGTACCATCAGCTCTGTGATATACCAGCTCTATACAGTACAGTACCATCAGCTCTGTGTTGTACCAGCCAGCTCTATACAGTACAGTACCATCAGCTCTGTGATATACCAGCTCTATACAGTACAGTACCATCAGCTCTGTGTTGTACCAGCCAGCTCTATACAGTACAGTACCATCAGCTCTGAGTTATACCAGCTCCATACAGTACAGTACTATAAGCTCTGTGTTATTCCAGCTCTATACAGTACAGTACAATCAGCTCTGTGTTGTACCAGCTCTATACGGTACAGTACCATCAGCTCTGTGTTGTACCAGCTCTATACAGTACAGTACCATCAGCTCTGTGTTGTACCAGCTCTATACAGTACAGTACCATCAGCTCTGTGATATACCAGCCAGCTCTATACAGTACAGTACCATCAGCTCTGTGATACACCAGCTCTATACAGTACAGTACCATCAGCTCTGTGATATACCAGCTCTATACAGTACAGTACCATCAGCTCTGTGTTATACCAACCAGCTCTATACAGTATAGTACCATCAGCTCTATGATATACCAGCTCTATATAGTAGAGTACCATCAGCTCTGTGTTATACCAGCCAGCTCTATACAGTACAGTACCATCAGCTCTGTGTTATACCAGCTCTATAGAGTACAGTACCATCAGCTCTGTGATATACCAGCCAGCTCTATACAGTACAGTACAATCAGCTCTGTGTTGTACCAGCTCTATACAGTACAGTACCATCAGCTCTGTGTTATACCAGCTCTATACAGTACAGTACCATCAGCTCTGTGTTGTACCAGCTCTATATAGTACAGTACCATCAGCTCTGAGTTATACCAGCCAGCTCTATACAGTACAGTACCATCAGCTCTGTGTTGTACCAGCTTTATACAGTACAGTATCATCGGCTCTGTGTTGTACCAGCTCTATACAGTACAGTACCATCAGCACTGTGTTGTACCAGCTCTATACAGTACAGTACCATCAGCTCTGTGATATACCAGCTCTATACAGTACAGTGCCATCAGCTCTGTGTTGTACCAGCTCTATACAGTACAGTACCATCAGCTCTGTGTTGTACCAGCTCTATACAGTACAGTACCATCAGCTCTGTGTTATACCAGCTCTATACAGTACAGTACCATCAGCTCTGTGTTGTACCAGCTCTATACAGTACAGTACCATCAGCTCTGTGATATACCAGCTCTATACAGTACAGTACCATCAGCTCTGTGTTGTACCAGCTCTATACAGTACAGTACCATCAGCTCTTTTATATACCAGCTCTATACAGTACAGTACCATCAGCTCTGTGTTGTACCAGCTCTATACAGTACAGTACCATCAGCTCTATTATGTACCAGCTCTATACAGTTCAGTACCATCAGCTGTGTTGTACCAGCCAGCTCTATACAGTACAGTACCATCAGCTCTGTGTTGTACCAGCCAGCTCTATACAGTACAGTACCATCAGCTCTGTGTTGTACCAGCTCTATACAGTACAGTACTATCAGCTCTGTGATATACCAGCTCTATACAGTACAGTACCATCAGCTGTGTTGTACCAGCCAGCTCTATACAGTACAGTACCATCAGCTCTGTGTTATACCAACTCCATACAGTACAGTACCATCAGCTCTGTGTTATACCAGCTCTATACAGTACAGTACCACCAGCACTGTGTTATACCAGCTCTATATAGTACAGTACCATCAGCTCTGTGTTGTACCAGCTCTATACAGTACAGTACCATCAGCTCTGTGTTGTACCAGCTCTATACAGTACAGTACCATCAGCTCTGTGATATACCAGCTCTATACAGTACAGTACCATCAGCTCTGTGTTGTACCAGCTCTATACAGTACAGTACCATGTGCTCTGTGTTGTACCAGCTCTATACAGTATAGTACCATCAGCTCTGTGTTGTACCAGCTCTATACAGTAGAGTACCATCAGCTCTGTGTTGTACCAGCTCTATACAGTACAGTACCATCAGCTCTGTGTTGCACCAGCCAGCTCTATACAGTACAGTACCATCAGCTGTGTCTTATACCAGCTCTATACAGTACAGTACCATCAGCACAGTGTTATACCAGCTCTATATAGTACAGTACCATCAGCTCTGTGTTGTACCAGCTCTATACAGTACAGAACCATCAGCTCTGTGTTGTACCAGCTCTATACAGTACAGTACCATCAGCTCTGTGTTGTACCAGCTCTATACAGTACAGTACCATCTTCTCTGTCATATACCAGCTCTATATAGTACAGTACCACCAGCTCTGTGTTATACCAGCTCTATACAGTACAGTACCATCAGCTCTGTGTTGTACCAGCTCTATACAGTACAGTACCATCAGCTCTGTGTTATACCAGCCAGCTCTATACAGTACAGTAACATCACCTCTGTGTTATACCAGCCAGGTCTATACAGTACAGTAACATCAGCTCTGTATTGTACCAGCCAGCTCTATACAGTACAGTACCATCAGCTCTGTGATATACCAGCTCTATATAGTACAGTACCATCAGCTCTGTGTTATACCAGACAGCTCTATACAGTACAGTACCATCAGCTCTGTGTTATACCAGCTCTATACAGTACCATCAGCTCTGTGTTATACCAGCCAGCTCTATACAGTACAGTACCATCAATTCTGTGTTATACCAGCCAGCTCTATACAGTACAGTACCATCAGCTCTGTGTTATACAAGCTCTATACAGTACAGTACCATCAGCTATGTGTTATACAAGCCAGCTCTATACAGTACAGTACCATCAGCTCTGTGTTATACCAGCCAGCTCTATACAGTACAATACCATCAGCTCTGTGTTATACCAACCAGCTCTATACAGTACATCACCATCAGCTCTGTGTTATACCAGCTAAATACAGTACAGTACCATCAGCTCTGTGTTGTACCAGCCAGCTCTATACAGTACAGTACCATCAACTCTGTGTTATACAAGCCAGCTCTATACAGTACAGTACTATCAGCTCTGTGTTATACCAGCCAGCCCTAATACAGTACAGTACCATCAGCTCTGTGTTATACCAGCTCTATACAGTACAGAACCATCAACTCTGTGTTATACCAGCCAGCTCTATACAGTACAGTACCATCAGCTCTGTGATATACCAGCTCTATACAGTACAGTACCATCAGCACTGTGATATGCCAGCTCTATACAGTACAGTACCATCAGCTCTGTGTTATACCAGCTCTATACAGTACAGTAACATGACCTCTGTGATATACCAGCCAGCTCTATACAGTACAGTACCATCAGCTCTGTGATATACCAGCTCTATACAGTACAGTACCATCAGCTCTGTGATATACCAGCTCTATACAGTACAGTAACATCAGCTCTGTTATATACCTGCCAGCTCTATACAGTACAGTACCATCAGCTCTGTGATATACCAGCTCTATACAGTAAAGTACAATCAGCTCTGTGATATACCAGCTCTATACAGTACAGTACCATCAGCTCTGTGATAGACCAGCTCTATACAGTACAGTACCATCAGCTCTGTGATATACCAGCTCTATACAGTACAGTACCATCAACTCTGTGTTATACAAGCCAGCTCTATACAGTACAGTACCATCAGCTCTGTGTTATACCAGCCAGCTCTATACAGTACAGTACCATCAGCTCTGTGTTATACCAGCTCTATACAGTACAGAACCATCAACTCTGTGTTATACCAGCCAGCTCTATACAGTACAGTACCATCAGCTCTGTGATATACCAGCTCTATACAGTACAGTACCATCAGCACTGTGATATGCCAGCTCTATACAGTACAGTACCATCAGCTCTGTGTTATACCAGCTCTATACAGTACAGTAACATGACCTCTGTGATATACCAGCCAGCTCTATACAGTACAGTACCATCAGCTCTGTGATATACCAGCTCTATACAGTACAGTACCATCAGCTCTGTGATATACCAGCTCTATACAGTACAGTAACATCAGCTCTGTTATATACCTGCCAGCTCTATACAGTACAGTACCATCAGCTCTGTGATATACCAGCTCTATACAGTAAAGTACAATCAGCTCTGTGATATACCAGCTCTATACAGTACAGTACCATCAGCTCTGTGATAGACCAGCTCTATACAGTACAGTACCATCAGCTCTGTGATATACCAGCTCTATACAGTACAGTACCATCAGCTCTGTGTTTTACCAACCAGCTCTATACAGTACAGTATCATCAGCTCTGTGATATACCAGCTCTATATAGTAGAGTACCATCAGCTCTGTGTTATACCAGCCAGCTCTAAACAGTACAGTACCATCAGCTCTGTGTTATACCAGCTCTATACAGTACAGTACCATCAGCTCTGTGATATACCAGCCAGCTCTATACAGTACAGTACCATCAGCTCTGTGTTGTACCAGCTCTATACAGTACTGTACCATCAGCTCTGTGTTATACCAGCTCTATACAGTACAGTACCATCAGCTCTGTGTTGTACCAGCTCTATACAGTACAGTATCATCAGCTCTGTGTTGTACCAACTCTATACAGTACAGTACCATCAGCTCTGTGTTGTACCAGCTCTATACAGTACAGTACCATCAGCTCTGTGATATGCCAGCTCTATACAGTACAGTGCCATCAGCTCTGTGTTGCACCAGCTCTATACAGTACAGTACCATCAGCTCTGTGTTGTACCAGGTCTATACAGTACAATACCATCAGCTCCATGTTGTACGAGCTCTATACAGTACAGTACCATCAGCTCTTTATTGTACCAGCTCTATACAGTACAGTACCATCAGCTCTGTGATATACCAGCTCTATACAGTACAGTACCATCAGCTCTGTGTTGTACCAGCCAGCTCTATACAGTACAGTACCATCAGCTCTGTGATATACCAGCTCTATACAGTACAGTACCATCAGCTCTGTGTTGTACCAGCCAGCTCTATACAGTACAGTACCATCAGCTCTGTGTTATACCAGCTCCATACAGTACAGTACTATAAGCTCTGTGTTATACCAGCTCTATACAGTACAGTACAATCAGCTCTGTGTTGTACCAGCTCTATACGGTACAGTACCATCAGCTCTGTGTTGTACCAGCTCTATACAGTACAGTACCATCAGCTCTGTGTTGTACCAGCTCTATACAGTACAGTACCATCAGCTCTGTGATATACCAGCCAGCTCTATACAGTACAGTACCATCAGCTCTGTGATATACCAGCCAGCTCTATACAGTACAGTACCATCAGCTCTGTGATACACCAGCTCTATACAGTACAGTACCATCAGCTCTGTGATATACCAGCTCTATACATTACAGTACCATCAGCTCTGTGTTATACCAACCAGCTCTATACAGTATAGTACCATCAGCTCTGTGATATACCAGCTCTATATAGTAGAGTACCATCAGCTCTGTGTTATACCAGCCAGCTCTATACAGTACAGTACCATCAGCTCTGTGTTATACCAGCTCTATACAGTACAGTACCATCAGCTCTGTGATATACCAGCCAGCTCTATACAGTACAGTACAATCAGCTCTGTGTTGTACCATTTCTATACAGTACAGTACCATCAGCTCTGTGTTATACCAGCTCTATACAGTACAGTACCATCAGCTCTGTGTTGTACCAGCTCTATATAGTACAGTACCATCAGCTCTGAGTTATACCAGCCAGCTCTATACAGTACAGTACCATCAGCTCTGTGTTGTACCAGCTTTATACAGTACAGTATCATCGGCTCTGTGTTGTACCAGCTCTATACAGTACAGTACCATCAGCACTGTGTTGTACCAGCTCTATATAGTACAGTACCATCAGCTCTGTGATATACCAGCTCTATACAGTACAGTGCCATCAGCTCTGTGTTGTACCAGCTCTATACAGTACAGTACCATCAGCTCTGTGTTGTACCAGCTCTATACAGTACAGTACCATCAGCTCTGTGTTGTACCAGCCAGCTCTATACAGTACAGTACCATCAGCTCTGAGTTATACCAGCTCCATACAGTACAGTACTATAAGCTCTGTGTTATTCCAGCTCTATACAGTACAGTACAATCAGCTCTGTGTTGTACCAGCTCTATACGGTACAGTACCATCAGCTCTGTGTTGTACCAGCTCTATACAGTACAGTACCATCAGCTCTGTGTTGTACCAGCTCTATACAGTACAGTACCATCAGCTCTGTGATATACCAGCCAGCTCTATACAGTACAGTACCATCAGCTCTGTGATACACCAGCTCTATACAGTACAGTACCATCAGCTCTGTGATATACCAGCTCTATACAGTACAGTACCATCAGCTCTGTGTTATACCAACCAGCTCTATACAGTATAGTACCATCAGCTCTGTGATATACCAGCTCTATATAGTAGAGTACCATCAGCTCTGTGTTATACCAGCCAGCTCTATACAGTACAGTACCATCAGCTCTGTGTTATACCAGCTCTATAGAGTACAGTACCATCAGCTCTGTGATATACCAGCCAGCTCTATACAGTACAGTACAATCAGCTCTGTGTTGTACCAGCTCTATACAGTACAGTACCATCAGCTCTGTGTTATACCAGCTCTATACAGTACAGTACCATCAGCTCTGTGTTGTACCAGCTCTATATAGTACAGTACCATCAGCTCTGAGTTATACCAGCCAGCTCTATACAGTACAGTACCATCAGCTCTGTGTTGTACCAGCTTTATACAGTACAGTATCATCGGCTCTGTGTTGTACCAGCTCTATACAGTACAGTACCATCAGCACTGTGTTGTACCAGCTCTATACAGTACAGTACCATCAGCTCTGTGATATACCAGCTCTATACAGTACAGTGCCATCAGCTCTGTGTTGTACCAGCTCTATACAGTACAGTACCATCAGCTCTGTGTTGTACCAGCTCTATACAGTACAGTACCATCAGCTCTGTGTTATACCAGCTCTATACAGTACAGTACCATCAGCTCTGTGTTGTACCAGCTCTATACAGTACAGTACCATCAGCTCTGTGATATACCAGCTCTATACAGTACAGTACCATCAGCTCTGTGTTGTACCAGCTCTATACAGTACAGTACCATCAGCTCTTTTATATACCAGCTCTATACAGTACAGTACCATCAGCTCTGTGTTGTACCAGCTCTATACAGTACAGTACCATCAGCTCTATTATGTACCAGCTCTATACAGTTCAGTACCATCAGCTGTGTTGTACCAGCCAGCTCTATACAGTACAGTACCATCAGCTCTGTGTTGTACCAGCCAGCTCTATACAGTACAGTACCATCAGCTCTGTGTTGTACCAGCTCTATACAGTACAGTACTATCAGCTCTGTGATATACCAGCTCTATACAGTACAGTACCATCAGCTGTGTTGTACCAGCCAGCTCTATACAGTACAGTACCATCAGCTCTGTGTTATACCAACTCCATACAGTACAGTACCATCAGCTCTGTGTTATACCAGCTCTATACAGTACAGTACCACCAGCACTGTGTTATACCAGCTCTATATAGTACAGTACCATCAGCTCTGTGTTGTACCAGCTCTATACAGTACAGTACCATCAGCTCTGTGTTGTACCAGCTCTATACAGTACAGTACCATCAGCTCTGTGATATACCAGCTCTATACAGTACAGTACCATCAGCTCTGTGTTGTACCAGCTCTATACAGTACAGTACCATGTGCTCTGTGTTGTACCAGCTCTATACAGTATAGTACCATCAGCTCTGTGTTGTACCAGCTCTATACAGTAGAGTACCATCAGCTCTGTGTTGTACCAGCTCTATACAGTACAGTACCATCAGCTCTGTGTTGCACCAGCCAGCTCTATACAGTACAGTACCATCAGCTGTGTCTTATACCAGCTCTATACAGTACAGTACCATCAGCACAGTGTTATACCAGCTCTATATAGTACAGTACCATCAGCTCTGTGTTGTACCAGCTCTATACAGTACAGAACCATCAGCTCTGTGTTGTACCAGCTCTATACAGTACAGTACCATCAGCTCTGTGTTGTACCAGCTCTATACAGTACAGTACCATCTTCTCTGTCATATACCAGCTCTATATAGTACAGTACCACCAGCTCTGTGTTATACCAGCTCTATACAGTACAGTACCATCAGCTCTGTGTTGTACCAGCTCTATACAGTACAGTACCATCAGCTCTGTGTTATACCAGCCAGCTCTATACAGTACAGTAACATCACCTCTGTGTTATACCAGCCAGGTCTATACAGTACAGTAACATCAGCTCTGTATTGTACCAGCCAGCTCTATACAGTACAGTACCATCAGCTCTGTGATATACCAGCTCTATATAGTACAGTACCATCAGCTCTGTGTTATACCAGACAGCTCTATACAGTACAGTACCATCAGCTCTGTGTTATACCAGCTCTATACAGTACCATCAGCTCTGAGTTATACCAGCCAGCTCTATACAGTACAGTACCATCAGCTCTGTGTTGTACCAGCTTTATACAGTACAGTATCATCGGCTCTGTGTTGTACCAGCTCTATACAGTACAGTACCATCAGCACTGTGTTGTACCAGCTCTATACAGTACAGTACCATCAGCTCTGTGATATACCAGCTCTATACAGTACAGTGCCATCAGCTCTGTGTTGTACCAGCTCTATACAGTACAGTACCATCAGCTCTGTGTTGTACCAGCTCTATACAGTACAGTACCATCAGCTCTGTGTTATACCAGCTCTATACAGTACAGTACCATCAGCTCTGTGTTGTACCAGCTCTATACAGTACAGTACCATCAGCTCTGTGATATACCAGCTCTATACAGTACAGTACCATCAGCTCTGTGTTGTACCAGCTCTATACAGTACAGTACCATCAGCTCTTTTATATACCAGCTCTATACAGTACAGTACCATCAGCTCTGTGTTGTACCAGCTCTATACAGTACAGTACCATCAGCTCTATTATGTACCAGCTCTATACAGTTCAGTACCATCAGCTGTGTTGTACCAGCCAGCTCTATACAGTACAGTACCATCAGCTCTGTGTTGTACCAGCCAGCTCTATACAGTACAGTACCATCAGCTCTGTGTTGTACCAGCTCTATACAGTACAGTACTATCAGCTCTGTGATATACCAGCTCTATACAGTACAGTACCATCAGCTGTGTTGTACCAGCCAGCTCTATACAGTACAGTACCATCAGCTCTGTGTTATACCAACTCCATACAGTACAGTACCATCAGCTCTGTGTTATACCAGCTCTATACAGTACAGTACCACCAGCACTGTGTTATACCAGCTCTATATAGTACAGTACCATCAGCTCTGTGTTGTACCAGCTCTATACAGTACAGTACCATCAGCTCTGTGTTGTACCAGCTCTATACAGTACAGTACCATCAGCTCTGTGATATACCAGCTCTATACAGTACAGTACCATCAGCTCTGTGTTGTACCAGCTCTATACAGTACAGTACCATGTGCTCTGTGTTGTACCAGCTCTATACAGTATAGTACCATCAGCTCTGTGTTGTACCAGCTCTATACAGTAGAGTACCATCAGCTCTGTGTTGTACCAGCTCTATACAGTACAGTACCATCAGCTCTGTGTTGCACCAGCCAGCTCTATACAGTACAGTACCATCAGCTGTGTCTTATACCAGCTCTATACAGTACAGTACCATCAGCACAGTGTTATACCAGCTCTATATAGTACAGTACCATCAGCTCTGTGTTGTACCAGCTCTATACAGTACAGAACCATCAGCTCTGTGTTGTACCAGCTCTATACAGTACAGTACCATCAGCTCTGTGTTGTACCAGCTCTATACAGTACAGTACCATCTTCTCTGTCATATACCAGCTCTATATAGTACAGTACCACCAGCTCTGTGTTATACCAGCTCTATACAGTACAGTACCATCAGCTCTGTGTTGTACCAGCTCTATACAGTACAGTACCATCAGCTCTGTGTTATACCAGCCAGCTCTATACAGTACAGTAACATCACCTCTGTGTTATACCAGCCAGGTCTATACAGTACAGTAACATCAGCTCTGTATTGTACCAGCCAGCTCTATACAGTACAGTACCATCAGCTCTGTGATATACCAGCTCTATATAGTACAGTACCATCAGCTCTGTGTTATACCAGACAGCTCTATACAGTACAGTACCATCAGCTCTGTGTTATACCAGCTCTATACAGTACCATCAGCTCTGTGTTATACCAGCCAGCTCTATACAGTACAGTACCATCAATTCTGTGTTATACCAGCCAGCTCTATACAGTACAGTACCATCAGCTCTGTGTTATACAAGCTCTATACAGTACAGTACCATCAGCTATGTGTTATACAAGCCAGCTCTATACAGTACAGTACCATCAGCTCTGTGTTATACCAGCCAGCTCTATACAGTACAATACCATCAGCTCTGTGTTATACCAACCAGCTCTATACAGTACATCACCATCAGCTCTGTGTTATACCAGCTAAATACAGTACAGTACCATCAGCTCTGTGTTGTACCAGCCAGCTCTATACAGTACAGTACCATCAACTCTGTGTTATACAAGCCAGCTCTATACAGTACAGTACTATTAGCTCTGTGTTATACCAGCCAGCCCTAATACAGTACAGTACCATCAGCTCTGTGTTATACCAGCTCTATACAGTACAGAACCATCAACTCTGTGTTATACCAGCCAGCTCTATACAGTACAGTACCATCAGCTCTGTGATATACCAGCTCTATACAGTACAGTACCATCAGCACTGTGATATGCCAGCTCTATACAGTACAGTACCATCAGCTCTGTGTTATACCAGCTCTATACAGTACAGTAACATGACCTCTGTGATATACCAGCCAGCTCTATACAGTACAGTACCATCAGCTCTGTGATATACCAGCTCTATACAGTACAGTACCATCAGCTCTGTGATATACCAGCTCTATACAGTACAGTAACATCAGCTCTGTTATATACCTGCCAGCTCTATACAGTACAGTACCATCAGCTCTGTGATATACCAGCTCTATACAGTAAAGTACAATCAGCTCTGTGATATACCAGCTCTATACAGTACAGTACCATCAGCTCTGTGATAGACCAGCTCTATACAGTACAGTACCATCAGCTCTGTGATATACCAGCTCTATACAGTACAGTACCATCAACTCTGTGTTATACAAGCCAGCTCTATACAGTACAGTACCATCAGCTCTGTGTTATACCAGCCAGCTCTATACAGTACAGTACCATCAGCTCTGTGTTATACCAGCTCTATACAGTACAGAACCATCAACTCTGTGTTATACCAGCCAGCTCTATACAGTACAGTACCATCAGCTCTGTGATATACCAGCTCTATACAGTACAGTACCATCAGCACTGTGATATGCCAGCTCTATACAGTACAGTACCATCAGCTCTGTGTTATACCAGCTCTATACAGTACAGTAACATGACCTCTGTGATATACCAGCCAGCTCTATACAGTACAGTACCATCAGCTCTGTGATATACCAGCTCTATACAGTACAGTACCATCAGCTCTGTGATATACCAGCTCTATACAGTACAGTAACATCAGCTCTGTTATATACCTGCCAGCTCTATACAGTACAGTACCATCAGCTCTGTGATATACCAGCTCTATACAGTAAAGTACAATCAGCTCTGTGATATACCAGCTCTATACAGTACAGTACCATCAGCTCTGTGATAGACCAGCTCTATACAGTACAGTACCATCAGCTCTGTGATATACCAGCTCTATACAGTACAGTACCATCAGCTCTGTGTTTTACCAACCAGCTCTATACAGTACAGTATCATCAGCTCTGTGATATACCAGCTCTATATAGTAGAGTACCATCAGCTCTGTGTTATACCAGCCAGCTCTAAACAGTACAGTACCATCAGCTCTGTGTTATACCAGCTCTATACAGTACAGTACCATCAGCTCTGTGATATACCAGCCAGCTCTATACAGTACAGTACCATCAGCTCTGTGTTGTACCAGCTCTATACAGTACTGTACCATCAGCTCTGTGTTATACCAGCTCTATACAGTACAGTACCATCAGCTCTGTGTTGTACCAGCTCTATACAGTACAGTATCATCAGCTCTGTGTTGTACCAACTCTATACAGTACAGTACCATCAGCTCTGTGTTGTACCAGCTCTATACAGTACAGTACCATCAGCTCTGTGATATGCCAGCTCTATACAGTACAGTGCCATCAGCTCTGTGTTGCACCAGCTCTATACAGTACAGTACCATCAGCTCTGTGTTGTACCAGGTCTATACAGTACAATACCATCAGCTCCATGTTGTACGAGCTCTATACAGTACAGTACCATCAGCTCTTTATTGTACCAGCTCTATACAGTACAGTACCATCAGCTCTGTGATATACCAGCTCTATACAGTACAGTACCATCAGCTCTGTGTTGTACCAGCCAGCTCTATACAGTACAGCACCATCAGCTCTGTGATATACCAGCTCTATACAGTACAGTACCATCAGCTCTGTGTTGTACCAGCCAGCTCTATACAGTACAGTACCATCAGCTCTGTGTTATACCAGCTCCATACAGTACAGTACTATAAGCTCTGTGTTATACCAGCTCTATACAGTACAGTACAATCAGCTCTGTGTTGTACCAGCTCTATACGGTACAGTACCATCAGCTCTGTGTTGTACCAGCTCTATACAGTACAGTACCATCAGCTCTGTGTTGTACCAGCTCTATACAGTACAGTACCATCAGCTCTGTGATATACCAGCCAGCTCTATACAGTACAGTACCATCAGCTCTGTGATATACCAGCCAGCTCTATACAGTACAGTACCATCAGCTCTGTGATACACCAGCTCTATACAGTACAGTACCATCAGCTCTGTGATATACCAGCTCTATACATTACAGTACCATCAGCTCTGTGTTATACCAACCAGCTCTATACAGTATAGTACCATCAGCTCTGTGATATACCAGCTCTATATAGTAGAGTACCATCAGCTCTGTGTTATACCAGCCAGCTCTATACAGTACAGTACCATCAGCTCTGTGTTATACCAGCTCTATACAGTACAGTACCATCAGCTCTGTGATATACCAGCCAGCTCTATACAGTACAGTACAATCAGCTCTGTGTTGTACCATTTCTATACAGTACAGTACCATCAGCTCTGTGTTATACCAGCTCTATACAGTACAGTACCATCAGCTCTGTGTTGTACCAGCTCTATATAGTACAGTACCATCAGCTCTGAGTTATACCAGCCAGCTCTATACAGTACAGTACCATCAGCTCTGTGTTGTACCAGCTTTATACAGTACAGTATCATCGGCTCTGTGTTGTACCAGCTCTATACAGTACAGTACCATCAGCACTGTGTTGTACCAGCTCTATATAGTACAGTACCATCAGCTCTGTGATATACCAGCTCTATACAGTACAGTGCCATCAGCTCTGTGTTGTACCAGCTCTATACAGTACAGTACCATCAGCTCTGTGTTGTACCAGCTCTATACAGTACAGTACCATCAGCTCTGTGTTATACCAGCTCTATACAGTACAGTACCATCAGCTCTGTGTTGTACCAGCTCTATACAGTACAGTACCATCAGCTCTGTGATATACCAGCTCTATACAGTACAGTACCATCAGCTCTGTGTTGTACCAGCTCTATACAGTACAGTACCATCAGCTCTGTGATATACCAGCTCTATACAGTACAGTACCATCAGCTCTGTGTTGTACCAGCTCTATACAGTACAGTACCATCAGCTCTGTTATATACCAGCTCTATACAGTACAGTACCATCAGCTGTGTTGTACCAGCCAGCTCTATACAGTACAGTACCATCAGCTCTGTGTTATACCAACTCCATACAGTACAGTACCATCAGCTCTGTGTTGTACCAGCCAGCTCTATACAGTACAGTACCATCAGCTCTGTGTTGTACCAGCTCTATACAGTACAGTACCATCAGCTCTGTGATATACAAGCTCTATACAGTACAGTACCATCAGCTGTGTTGTACCAGCCAGCTCTATACAGTACAGTACCATCAGCTCTGTGTTATACCAACTCCATACAGTACAGTACCATCAGCTCTGTGTTATACCAGCTCTATACAGTACAGTACCACCAGCACTGTGTTATACCAGCTCTATATAGTACAGTACCATCAGCTCTGTGTTGTACCAGCTCTATACAGTACAGTACCATCAGCTCTGTGTTGTACCAGCTCTATACAGTACAGTACCATCAGCTCTGTGATATACCAGCTCTATACAGTACAGTACCATCAGCTATGTGTTATACCAGCCAGCTCTATACAGTACAGTACCATCAGCTCTGTTTTATACCAGCTCTATACAGTACAGTACCATCAGCTCTGTGTTATACCAGCAAGCTCTATACAGTACAGTATCATCAACTCTTTGTTATCCAGCCAGCTCTATACAGTACAATACCATCAGCTCTGTGTTATACCAGCTCTATACAGTACAGTACCATCAGCTCTGTGTTGTACCAGCCAGCTCTATACAGTACAGTACCATCAACTCTGTGTTATACCAGCCAGCTCTATACAGTACAGTACCATCAGCTCTGTGTTATACCAGCCAGCTCTATACAGTAAAGTACCATCAGCTCTGTGATATACCAGCTCTATACAGTACAGTATCATCGGCTCTGTGTTATACCAGCTCTATACAGTACAGAAACATGAACTCTGTGTTATACCAGCCAGCTCTATACAGTACAGTACCATCAGCTCTGTGATATACCAGCTCTATACAGTACAGTATCATCGGCTCTGTGTTGTACCAGCTCTATATATTACAGTACCATCAGCTCTGTGTTGTACCAGCTCTATACAGTACAGTACCATCAGCTCTGTGATATTCCAGCTCTATACAGTACAGTGCCATCAGCTCTGTGTTGTACCAGCTCTATACAGTACAGTACCATCAGCTCTGTGTTGTACCAGCTCTTTACAGTACAGTACCATCAGCTCTGTGTTATACCAGCTCTATACAGTACAGTACCATCAGCTCTGTGTTGTACCAGCTCTATACAGTACAGTACCATCAGCTCTGTGATATACCAGCTCTATACAGTACAGTACCATCAGCTCTGTATTGTACCAGCTCTATACAGTAGAGTACCATCAGCTCTGTGTTGTACCAGCTCTATACAGTACAGTACCATCAGCTCTGTGATAGACCAGCTCTATACAGTACAGTACCATCAGCTCTGTGATATACCAGCTCTATACAGTACAGTACCATCAGCTCTGTGTTTTACCAACCAGCTCTATACAGTACAGTATCATCAGCTCTGTGATATACCAGCTCTATATAGTAGAGTACCATCAGCTCTGTGTTATACCAGCCAGCTCTAAACAGTACAGTACCATCAGCTCTGTGTTATACCAGCTCTATACAGTACAGTACCATCAGCTCTGTGATATACCAGCCAGCTCTATACAGTACAGTACCATCAGCTCTGTGTTGTACCAGCTCTATACAGGACTGTACCATCAGCTCTGTGTTATACCAGGTCTATACAGTACAGTACCATCAGCTCTGTGTTGTACCAGCTCTATACAGTACAGTATCATCAGCTCTGTGTTATACCATCCAGCTCTATACAGTACAGTACCATCAGCTCTGTGTTGTACCAGCTCTATACAGTACAGTATCATCAGCTCTGTGTTGTACCAGCTCTATACAGTACAGTACCATCAGCTCTGTGTTGTACCAGCTCTATACAGTACAGTACCATCAGCTCTGTGATATACCAGCTCTATACAGTACAGTGCCATCAGCTCTGTGTTGCACCAGCTCTATACAGTACAGTACCATCAGCTCTGTGTTGTACCAGGTCTATACAGTACAATACCATCAGCTCCATGTTGTACGAGCTCTATACATTACAGTACCATCAGCTCTTTATTGTACCAGCTCTATACAGTACAGTACCATCAGCTCTGTGATATACCAGCTCTATACAGTACAGTACCATCAGCTCTGTGTTGTACCAGCCAGCTCTATACAGTACAGTACCATCAGCTCTGTGATATACCAGCTCTATACAGTACAGTACCATCAGCTCTGTGTTGTACCAGCCAGCTCTATACAGTACAGTACCATCAGCTCTGTGTTATACCAGCTCCATACAGTACAGTACTATAAGCTCTGTGTTATACCAGCTCTATACAGTACAGTACAATCAGCTCTGTGTTGTACCAGCTCTATACGTTACAGTACCATCAGCTCTGTGTTGTACCAGCTCTATACAGTACAGTACCATCAGCTCTGTGTTGTACCAGCTCTATACAGTACAGTACCATCAGCTCTGTGATATACCAGCCAGCTCTATACAGTACAGTACCATCAGCTCTGTGATATACCAGCCAGCTCTATACAGTACAGTACCATCAGCTCTGTGATACACCAGCTCTATACAGTACAGTACCATCAGCTCTGTGATATACCAGCTCTATACATTACAGTACCATCAGCTCTGTGTTATACCAACCAGCTCTATACAGTATAGTACCATCAGCTCTGTGATATACCAGCTCTATATAGTAGAGTACCATCAGCTCTGTGTTATACCAGCCAGCTCTATACAGTACAGTACCATCAGCTCTGTGTTATACCAGCTCTATACAGTACAGTACCATCAGCTCTGTGATATACCAGCCAGCTCTATACAGTACAGTACAATCAGCTCTGTGTTGTACCATTTCTATACAGTACAGTACCATCAGCTCTGTGTTATACCAGCTCTATACAGTACAGTACCATCAGCTCTGTGTTGTACCAGCTCTATATAGTACAGTACCATCAGCTCTGAGTTATACCAGCCAGCTCTATACAGTACAGTACCATCAGCTCTGTGTTTTACCAGCTTTATACAGTACAGTATCATCGGCTCTGTGTTGTACCAGCTCTATACAGTACAGTACCATCAGCACTGTGTTGTACCAGCTCTATATAGTACAGTACCATCAGCTCTGTGATATACCAGCTCTATACAGTACAGTGGCATCAGCTCTGTGTTGTACCAGCTCTATACAGTACAGTACCATCAGCTCTGTGTTGTACCAGCTCTATACAGTACAGTACCATCAGCTCTGTGTTGTACCAGCTCTATACAGTACAGTACCATCAGCACTGTGTTGTACCAGCTCTATATAGTACAGTACCATCAGCTCTGTGATATACCAGCTCTATACAGTACAGTGGCATCAGCTCTGTGTTGTACCAGCTCTATACAGTACAGTACCATCAGCTCTGTGTTGTACCAGCTCTATACAGTACAGTACCATCAGCTCTGTGTTATACCAGCTCTATACAGTACAGTACCATCAGCTCTGTGTTGTACCAGCTCTATACAGTACAGTACCATCAGCTCTGTGATATACCAGCTCTATACAGTACAGTACCATCAGCTCTGTGTTGTACCAGCTCTATACAGTACAGTACCATCAGCTCTGTGATATACCAGCTCTATACAGTACAGTACCATCAGCTCTGTGTTGTACCAGCTCTATACAGTACAGTACCATCAGCTCTGTTATATACCAGCTCTATACAGTACAGTACCATCAGCTGTGTTGTACCAGCCAGCTCTATACAGTACAGTACCATCAGCTCTGTGTTATACCAACTCCATACAGTACAGTACCATCAGCTCTGTGTTGTACCAGCTAGCTCTATACAGTACAGTACCATCAGCTCTGTGTTGTACCAGCTCTATACAGTACAGTACCATCAGCTCTGTGATATACAAGCTCTATACAGTACAGTACCATCAGCTGTGTTGTACCAGCCAGCTCTATACAGTACAGTACCATCAGCTCTGTGTTATACCAACTCCATACAGTACAGTACCATCAGCTCTGTGTTATACCAGCTCTATACAGTACAGTACCACCAGCACTGTGTTATACCAGCTCTATATAGTACAGTACCATCAGCTCTGTGTTGTACCAGCTCTATACAGTACAGTACCATCAGCTCTGTGTTGTACCAGCTCTATACAGTACAGTACCATCAGCTCTGTGATATACCAGCTCTATACAGTACAGTACCATCAGCTATGTGTTATACCAGCCAGCTCTATACAGTACAGTACCATCAGCTCTGTTTTATACCAGCTCTATACAGTACAGTACCATCAGCTCTGTGTTATACCAGCAAGCTCTATACAGTACAGTACCATCAACTCTTTGTTATCCAGCCAGCTCTATACAGTACAATACCATCAGCTCTGTGTTATACCAGCTCTATACAGTACAGTACCATCAGCTCTGTGTTGTACCAGCCAGCTCTATACAGTACAGTACCATCAACTCTGTGTTATACCAGCCAGCTCTATACAGTACAGTACCATCAGCTCTGTGTTATACCAGCCAGCTCTATACAGTAAAGTACCATCAGCTCTGTGATATACCAGCTCTATACAGTACAGTATCATCGGCTCTGTGTTATACCAGTTCTATACAGTACAGAAACATGAACTCTGTGTTATACCAGCCAGCTCTATACAGTACAGTACCATCAGCTCTGTGATATACCAGCTCTATACAGTACAGTATCATCGGCTCTGTGTTGTACCAGCTCTATATATTACAGTACCATCAGCTCTGTGTTGTACCAGCTCTATACAGTACAGTACCATCAGCTCTGTGATATTCCAGCTCTATACAGTACAGTGCCATCAGCTCTGTGTTGTACCAGCTCTATACAGTACAGTACCATCAGCTCTGTGTTGTACCAGCTCTTTACAGTACAGTACCATCAGCTCTGTGTTATACCAGCTCTATACAGTACAGTACCATCAGCTCTGTGTTGTACCAGCTCTATACAGTACAGTACCATCAGCTCTGTGATATACCAGCTCTATACAGTACAGTACCATCAGCTCTGTATTGTACCAGCTCTATACAGTAGAGTACCATCAGCTCTGTGTTGTACCAGCTCTATACAGTACAGTACCATCAGCTCTGTGTTGTACCAGCCAGCTCTATACAGTACAGTACCATCAGCTCTGTGTTATACCAGCTCCATACAGTACAGTACCATCAGCTCTGTGTTGTACCAGCCAGCTCTATACAGTACAGTACTATCAGCTCTGTCTTATACCAGCTCTATACAGTACAGTACCATCAGCACAGTGTTATACCAGCTCTATATAGTACAGTACCATCAGCTGTGTTGTACCAGCTCTATACAGTACAGTACCATCAGCTCTGTGTTGTACCAGCTCTATACAGTACAGTACCATCAGCTCTGTGTTGTACCAGCTCTATACAGTACAGTACCATCAGCTCTGTGATATACCAGCTCTATATAGTACAGTACCACCAGCTCTGTGTTATACCAGCTCTATACAGTACAGTACCATCAGCTCTGTGTTGTACCAGCTCTATACAGTACAGTTCCATCAGCTCTGTGTTATACCTTGCCAGCTCTATACAGTACAGTAACATCACCTCTGTGTTATACCAGCCAGCTCTATACAGTACAGTAACATCAGCTCTGTATTGTACCAGCCAGAACTATACAGTGCAGTACCATCAGCTCTGTGATATACCAGCTCTATATAGTACAGTACCATCAGCTCTGTTTTATACCAGCTCTATACAGTACAGTACCATCAGCTCTGTGTTATACAAGCTCTATACAGTACAGAACCATCAGCTCTGTTTTATACCAGCTCTATACAGTACAGTACCATCAACTCTGTGTTATCCAGCCAGCTCTATACAGTACAATACCATCAGCTCTGTGTTATACCAACCAGCTCTATACAGTACAGCACCATCAGCTCTGTGTTATACCAGCTCTATACAGTACAGTACCATCAGCTCTGTGTTGTACCAGCCAGCTCTATACAGTACAGTACCATCAACTCTGTTTTATACAAGCTCTATACAGTACAGTACCATCAGCTCTGTTTTATACCAGCTCTATACAGTACAGTACCATAAACTCTGTGTTATCCAGCCAGCTCTATACAGTACAATACCATCAGCTCTGTGTTATACCAACCAGCTCTATACAGTACAGCACCATCAGCTCTGTGTTATACCAGCTCTATACAGTACAGTACCATCAGCTCTGTGTTGTACCAGCCAGCTCTATACAGTACAGTACCATCAACTCTGTGTTATACCAGCCAGCTCTATACAGTACAGTACCATCAGCTCTGTGTTATACCAGCCAGCTCTATACAGTACAGTACCATCAGCTCTGTGTTATACCAGCTCTATACAGTACAGAACCATCAACTCTGTGTTATACCAGCCAGCTCTATACAGAACAGTACCATCAGCACTGTGATATGCCAGCTCTATACAGTACAGTACCATCAGCTCTTTGTTATACCAGCTCTATACAGTACAGTAACATGACCTCTGTGATATACCAGCCAGCTCTATACAGTACAGTACCATCAGCTCTGTGATATACCAGCTCTATACAGTACAGTACCATCAGCTCTGTGATATACCAGCTCTATACAGTACAGTAACATCAGCTCTGTTATATACCTGCCAGCTCTATACAGTACAGTACCATCAGCTCTGTGATATACCAGCTCTATACAGTAAAGTACCATCAGCTCTGTGATATACCAGCTCTATACAGTACAGTACCATCAGCTCTGTGATAGACCAGCTCTATACAGCACAGTACCATCAGCTCTGTGATATACCAGCTCTATACAGTACAGTACCATCAGCTCTGTGTTTTACCAACCAGCTCTATACAGTACAGTATCATCAGCTCTGTGATATACCAGCTCTATATAGTAGAGTACCATCAGCTCTGTGTTATACCAGCCAGCTCTATACAGTACAGTACCATCATCTCTGTGTTGTACCAGCTCTATACAGTACTGTACCATCAGCTCTGTGTTATACCAGCTCTATACAGTACAGTACCATCAGCTCTGTGTTGTACCAGCCAGCTCTATACAGTACAGTACCATCAGGTCTGTGTTGTACCAGCTCTATACAGTACAATACCATCAGCTCTGTGTTGTACGAGCTCTATACAGTACAGTACCATCAGCTCTTTATTGTACCAGCTCTATACAGTACAGTACCATCAGCTCTGTGATATACCAGCTCTATACAGTACAGTACCATCAGCTCTGTGTTGTACCAGCTCTATATAGTACAGTACCATCAGCTCTGTGTTATACCAGCCAGCTCTATACAGTACAGTACCATCAGCTCTGTGTTGTACCAGCTCTATACAGTACAGTATCATCGGCTCTGTGTTGTACCAGCTCTATACAGTACAGTACCATCAGCACTGTGTTGTACCAGCTCTATACTGTACAGTACCATCAGCTCTGTGATATACCAGCTCTATACAGTACAGTGCCATCAGCTCTGTGTTGTACCAGCTCTATACAGTACAGTACCATCAGCTCTGTGTTGTACCAGCTCTATACAGTACAGTACCATCAGCTCTGTGTTATACCAGCTCTATACAGTACAGTACCATCAGCTCTGTGTTGTACCAGCTCTATACAGTACAGTACCATCAGCTCTGTGATATACCAGCTCTATACAGTACAGTACCATCAGCTGTGTTGTACCAGCCAGCTCTATACAGTACAGTACCATCAGCTCTGTGTTATACCAACTCCATACAGTACAGTACCATCAGCTCTGTGTTGTACCAGCCAGCTCTATACAGTACAGTACCATCAGCTCTGTGTTGTACCAGCTCTATACAGTACAGTACCATCAGCTCTGTGATATACCAGCTCTATACAGTACATTACCATCAGCTGTGTTGTACCAGCCAGCTCTATACAGTACAGTACCATCAGCTCTGTGTTATACCAACTCCATACAGTACAATACCATCAGCTCTGTGTTATACCAGCTCTATACAGTACAGTACCACCAGCACTGTGTTATACCAGCTCTATATAGTACAGTACCATCAGCTCTGTGTTGTACCAGCTCTATACAGTACAGTACCATCAGCTCTGTGTTGTACCAGCTCTATACAGTACAGTACCATCAGCTCTGTGATATACCAGCTCTATACAGTACAGTACCATCAGCTCTGTGTTGTACCAGCTCTATACAGTACAGTACCATGTGCTCTGTGTTGTACCAGCTCTATACAGTACAGTACCATCAGCTCTGTGTTGTACCAGCTCTATACAGTAAAGTACCATCAGCTCTGTGTTGTACCAGCCAGCTCTATACAGTACAGTACTATCAGCTCTGTCTTATACCAGCTCTATACAGTACAGTACCATCAGCACAGTGTTATACCAGCTCTATATAGTACAGTACCATCAGCTGTGTTGTACCAGCTCTATACAGTACAGTACCATCAGCTCTGTGTTGTACCAGCTCTATACAGTACAGTACCATCAGCTCTGTGTTGTACCAGCTCTATACAGTACAGTACCATCAGCTCTGTGATATACCAGCTCTATATAGTACAGTACCACCAGCTCTGTGTTATACCAGCTCTATACAGTACAGTACCATCAGCTCTGTGTTGTACCAGCTCTATACAGTACAGTTCCATCAGCTCTGTGTTATACCTTGCCAGCTCTATACAGTACAGTAACATCACCTCTGTGTTATACCAGCCAGCTCTATACAGTACAGTAACATCAGCTCTGTATTGTACCAGCCAGAACTATACAGTGCAGTACCATCAGCTCTGTGATATACCAGCTCTATATAGTACAGTACCATCAGCTCTGTTTTATACCAGCTCTATACAGTACAGTACCATCAGCTCTGTGTTATACAAGCTCTATACAGTACAGAACCATCAGCTCTGTTTTATACCAGCTCTATACAGTACAGTACCATCAACTCTGTGTTATCCAGCCAGCTCTATACAGTACAATACCATCAGCTCTGTGTTATACCAACCAGCTCTATACAGTACAGCACCATCAGCTCTGTGTTATACCAGCTCTATACAGTACAGTACCATCAGCTCTGTGTTGTACCAGCCAGCTCTATACAGTACAGTACCATCAACTCTGTTTTATACAAGCTCTATACAGTACAGTACCATCAGCTCTGTTTTATACCAGCTCTATACAGTACAGTACCATAAACTCTGTGTTATCCAGCCAGCTCTATACAGTACAATACCATCAGCTCTGTGTTATACCAACCAGCTCTATACAGTACAGCACCATCAGCTCTGTGTTATACCAGCTCTATACAGTACAGTACCATCAGCTCTGTGTTGTACCAGCCAGCTCTATACAGTACAGTACCATCAACTCTGTGTTATACCAGCCAGCTCTATACAGTACAGTACCATCAGCTCTGTGTTATACCAGCCAGCTCTATACAGTACAGTACCATCAGCTCTGTGTTATACCAGCTCTATACAGTACAGAACCATCAACTCTGTGTTATACCAGCCAGCTCTATACAGAACAGTACCATCAGCACTGTGATATGCCAGCTCTATACAGTACAGTACCATCAGCTCTTTGTTATACCAGCTCTATACAGTACAGTAACATGACCTCTGTGATATACCAGCCAGCTCTATACAGTACAGTACCATCAGCTCTGTGATATACCAGCTCTATACAGTACAGTACCATCAGCTCTGTGATATACCAGCTCTATACAGTACAGTAACATCAGCTCTGTTATATACCTGCCAGCTCTATACAGTACAGTACCATCAGCTCTGTGTTGTACCAGCTCTATACAGTACAGTACCATCAGCTCTGTGATATACCAGCTCTATACAGTACAGTACCATCAGCTCTGTGATAGACCAGCTCTATACAGCACAGTACCATCAGCTCTGTGATATACCAGCTCTATACAGTACAGTACCATCAGCTCTGTGTTTTACCAACCAGCTCTATACAGTACAGTATCATCAGCTCTGTGATATACCAGCTCTATATAGTAGAGTACCATCAGCTCTGTGTTATACCAGCCAGCTCTATACAGTACAGTACCATCAGCTCTGTGTTGTACCAGCTCTATACAGTACTGTACCATCAGCTCTGTGTTATACCAGCTCTATACAGTACAGTACCATCAGCTCTGTGTTGTACCAGCCAGCTCTATACAGTACAGTACCATCAGCTCTGTGTTATACCAGCTCCATACATTACAGTACCATAAGCTCTCTTTTATACCAGCTCTATACAGTACATTACCATCAGCTCTGTGTTGTACCAGCTCTATACAGTACAGTACCATCAGCTCTGTGTTATACCAGCTCTATACAGTACAGTACCATCAGCTCTGTGTTGTACCAGCTCTATATAGTACAGTACCATCAGCTCTGTGTTATACCAGCCAGCTCTATACAGTACAGTACCATCAGCTCTGTGTTGTACCAGCTCTATACAGTACAGTATCATCGGCTCTGTGTTGTACCAGCTCTATACAGTACAGTACCATCAGCACTGTGTTGTACCAGCTCTATACTGTACAGTACCATCAGCTCTGTGATATACCAGCTCTATACAGTACAGTGCCATCAGCTCTGTGTTGTACCAGCTCTATACAGTACAGTACCATCAGCTCTGTGTTGTACCAGCTCTATACAGTACAGTACCATCAGCTCTGTGTTATACCAGCTCTATACAGTACAGTACCATCAGCTCTGTGTTGTACCAGCTCTATACAGTACAGTACCATCAGCTCTGTGATATACCAGCTCTATACAGTACAGTACCATCAGCTGTGTTGTACCAGCCAGCTCTATACAGTACAGTACCATCAGCTCTGTGTTATACCAACTCCATACAGTACAGTACCATCAGCTCTGTGTTGTACCAGCCAGCTCTATACAGTACAGTACCATCAGCTCTGTGTTGTACCAGCTCTATACAGTACAGTACCATCAGCTCTGTGATATACCAGCTCTATACAGTACATTACCATCAGCTGTGTTGTACCAGCCAGCTCTATACAGTACAGTACCATCAGCTCTGTGTTATACCAACTCCATACAGTACAATACCATCAGCTCTGTGTTATACCAGCTCTATACAGTACAGTACCACCAGCACTGTGTTATACCAGCTCTATATAGTACAGTACCATCAGCTCTGTGTTGTACCAGCTCTATACAGTACAGTACCATCAGCTCTGTGTTGTACCAGCTCTATACAGTACAGTACCATCAGCTCTGTGATATACCAGCTCTATACAGTACAGTACCATCAGCTCTGTGTTGTACCAGCTCTATACAGTACAGTACCATGTGCTCTGTGTTGTACCAGCTCTATACAGTACAGTACCATCAGCTCTGTGTTGTACCAGCTCTATACAGTAAAGTACCATCAGCTCTGTGTTGTACCAGCTCTATACAGTACAGTACCATCAGCTCTGTGTTGTACCAGCCAGCTCTATACAGTACAGTACAATCAGCTCTGTGTTATACCAGCTCCATACAGTACAGTACCATCAGCTCTGTGTTCTACCAGCCAGCTCTTTACAGTACAGTACTATCAGCTCTGTCTTATACCAGCTCTATACAGTACAGTACCATCAGCACAGTGTTATACCAGCTCTATATAGTACAGTACCATCAGCTCTGTGTTGTACCAGCTCTATACAGTACAGTACCATCAGCTCTGTGTTGTACCAGCTCTATACAGTACAGTACCATCAGCTCTGTGTTGTACCAGCTCTATACAGTACAGTACCATCAGCTCTGTGATATACCAGCTCTATATAGTACAGTACCACCAGCTCTGTGTTATACCAGCTCTATACAGTACAGTACCATCAGCTCTGTGTTGTACCAGCTCTATACAGTACAGTACCATCAGCTCTGTGTTATGACAGCCAGCTCTATACAGTACAGTAACATCACCTCTGTGTTATACCAGCCAGCTCTATACAGTACAGTAACATCAGCTCTGTATTGTACCAGCCAGCTCTATACAGTACAGTACCATCAGCTCTGTGATATACCAGCTCTATATAGTACAGTACCATCAGCTCTGTGTTATACCAGACAGCTCTATACAGTACAGTACCATCAGCTCTGTGTTATACCAGCTCTATACAGTACAGTACCATCAGCTCTGTGTTATACAAGCTCAATACAGTACAGTACCATCAGCTCTGTGTTATACCAGCTCTATACAGTACAGTAACATCAGCTCTGTGTTATACCAGCCAGCTCTATACAGTACAGTGCCATCAGCTCTGTGTTATACCAGCCAGCTATATACAGTACAGTACCATCAGCTCTGTGTTATACCAGCTCTATATAGTACAGTACCATCAGCTCTGTGTTATACCAGCCAGCTCTATACAGTACAGTACCATCAGCTCTGTGTTGTACCAGCCAGCTCTATACAGTACTGTACCATCAGCTCTGTGTTATACCAGCTCTATACAGTACAGTACCATCAGCTCTGTGTTATACCAGCTCTATACAGTTCAGTACCATCAGCTCTGTGTTATACTAGCCAGCTCTATACAGTACAGTACCATCAGCTCTGTGTTATACCAGCTCTATACAGTTCAGTTCCATCAGCTCTGTGTTATATCTGCTCTATACCGGACAGTACCATCAGCTCTGTGTTATACCAGCTCTATACAGTACAGTACCATCAACTCTGTGTTATACCAGCCAGCTCTATTCAGTACAATACCATCAGCTCTGTGTTATACCAGCCAGCTCTATACAGTACAGTACCATCAGCTATGTGTTATACCAGCTCTATACAGTACAGTACCATCAGCTCTGTGTTGTACCAGCTCTATACAGTACAGTACCATCAGCTCTGTGATATACCAGCTCTATACAGTACAGTACCATCAACTCTGTGTTATACCAGCCAGCTCTATACAGTACAGTACCATCAGCTCTGTGTTACACCAGCTCTATACAGTACAGTACCATCAGCTCTGTGTTATACCAGCCAGCTCTATACAGTACAGTACCATCAACTCTGCGTTATCCAGCCAGCTCTATACAGTACAATACCATCAGCTCTGTGTTATACCAGCTCTATACAGTACAGTACCATCAGCTCTGTGTTGTACCAGCCAGCTCTATACAGTACAGTACCATCAACTCTGTGTTATACCAGCCAGCTCTATACAGTACAGTACCATCAGCTCTGTGTTATACCAGCCAGCTCTATACAGTACAGTACCATCAGCTCTGTGTTATACCAGCTCTATACAGTACAGAAACATCAACTCTGTGTTATACCAGCCAGCTCTATACAGTACAGTACCATCAGCTCTGTGATATACCAGCTCTATACAGTACAGTATCATCGGCTCTGTGTTGTACCAGCTCTATACAGTACAGTACCATCAGCTCTGTGATATACCAGCTCTATACAGTACAGTGCCATCAGCTCTGTGTTGTACCAGCTCTATACAGTACAATACCATCAGCTCTGTGTTGTACGAGCTCTATACAGTACAGTACCATCAGCTCTTTATTGTACCAGCTCTAAACAGTACAGTACCATCAGCTCTGTGATATACCAGCTCTATACAGTACAGTACCATCAGCTCTGTGTTGTACCAGCCAGCTCTATACAGTACAGTACCATCAGCTCTGTGATATACCAGCTCTATACAGTACAGTACCATCAGCTCTGTGTTGTACCAGCCAGCTCTATACAGTACAGTACCATCAGCTCTGTGTTATACCAGCTCCATACAGTACAGTACCATAAGCTCTGTTTTATACCAGCTCTATACAGTACAGTACCATCAGCTCTGTGTTATACCAGCTCTATATAGTACAGTACCATCAGCTCTGTGTTATACCAGCCAGCTCTATACAGTACAGTACCATCAGCTCTGTGTTGTACCAGCTCTATACAGTACAGTATCATCGGCTCTGTGTTGTACCAGCTCTATACAGTACAGTACCATCAGCACTGTGTTGTACCAGCTCTATACAGTACAGTACCATCAGCTCTGTGATATACCAGCTCTATACAGTACAGTGCCATCAGCTCTGTGTTGTACCAGCTCTATACAGTACAGTACCATCAGCTCTGTGTTGTACCAGCTCTATACAGTACAGTACCATCAGCTCTGTGTTATACCAGCTCTATACAGTACAGTACCATCAGCTCTGTGTTGTACCAGCTCTATACAGTACAGTACCATCAGCTCTGTGATATACCAGCTCTATACAGTACAGTACCATCAGCTGTGTTGTACCAGCCAGCTCTATACAGTACAGTACCATCAGCTCTGTGTTATACCAGACAGCTCTATACAGTACAGTACCATCAGCTCTGTGTTATACCAGCTCTATACAGTACAGTACCATCAGCTCTGTGTTATACAAGCTCAATACAGTACAGTACCATCAGCTCTGTGTTATACCAGCTCTATACAGTACAGTAACATCAGCTCTGTGTTATACCAGCCAGCTCTATACAGTACAGTGCCATCAGCTCTGTGTTATACCAGCCAGCTATATACAGTACAGTACCATCAGCTCTGTGTTATACCAGCTCTATATAGTACAGTACCATCAGCTCTGTGTTATACCAGCCAGCTCTATACAGTACAGTACCATCAGCTCTGTGTTGTACCAGCCAGCTCTATACAGTACAGTACCATCAGCTCTGTGTTATACCAGCTCTATACAGTACAGTACCATCAGCTCTGTGTTATACCAGCTCTATACAGTTCAGTACCATCAGCTCTGTGTTATACTAGCCAGCTCTATACAGTACAGTACCATCAGCTCTGTGTTATACCAGCTCTATACAGTTCAGTTCCATCAGCTCTGTGTTATACCTGCTCTATACCGGACAGTACCATCAGCTCTGTGTTATACCAGCTCTATACAGTACAGTACCATCAACTCTGTGTTATACCAGCCAGCTCTATTCAGTACAATACCATCAGCTCTGTGTTATACCAGCCAGCTCTATACAGTACAGTACCATCAGCTCTGTGTTACACCAGCTCTATACAGTACAGTACCATCAGCTCTGTGTTGTACCAGCTCTATACAGTACAGTACCATCAGCTCTGTGATATACCAGCTCTATACAGTACAGTACCATCAACTCTGTGTTATACCAGCCAGCTCTATACAGTACAGTACCATCAGCTCTGTGTTACACCAGCTCTATACAGTACAGTACCATCAGCTCTGTGTTATACCAGCCAGCTCTATACAGTACAGTACCATCAACTCTGTGTTATCCAGCCAGCTCTATACAGTACAATACCATCAGCTCTGTGTTATACCAGCTCTATACAGTACAGTACCATCAGCTCTGTGTTGTACCATCCAGCTCTATACAGTACAGTACCATCAACTCTGTGTTATACCAGCCAGCTCTATACAGTACAGTACCATCAGCTCTGTGTTATACCAGCCAGCTCTATACAGTACAGTACCATCAGCTCTGTGTTATACCAGCTCTATACAGTACAGAAACATCAACTCTGTGTTATACCAGCCAGCTCTATACAGTACAGTACCATCAGCTCTGTGATATACCAGCTCTATACAGTACAGTATCATCGGCTCTGTGTTGTACCAGCTCTACAGTACAGTACCATCAGCTCTGTGATATACCAGCTCTATACAGTACAGTGCCATCAGCTCTGTGTTGTACCAGCTCTATACAGTACAGTACCGTCAGCTCTGTGTTGTACCAGCTCTATACAGTACAATACCATCAGCTCTGTGTTGTACGAGCTCTATACAGTACAGTACCATCAGCTCTTTATTGTACCAGCTCTAAACAGTACAGTACCATCAGCTCTGTGATATACCAGCTCTATACAGTACAGTACCATCAGCTCTGTGTTGTACCAGCCAGCTCTATACAGTACAGTACCATCAGCTCTGTGATATACCAGCTCTATACAGTACAGTACCATCAGCTCTGTGTTGTACCAGCCAGCTCTATACAGTACAGTACCATCAGCTCTGTGTTATACCAGCTCCATACAGTACAGTACCATAAGCTCTGTTTTATACCAGCTCTATACAGTACAGTACCATCAGCTCTGTGTTATACCAGCTCTATATAGTACAGTACCATCAGCTCTGTGTTATACCAGCCAGCTCTATACAGTACAGTACCATCAGCTCTGTGTTTTACCAGCTCTATACAGTACAGTATCATCGGCTCTGTGTTGTACCAGCTCTATACAGTACAGTACCATCAGCACTGTGTTGTACCAGCTCTATACAGTACAGTACCATCAGCTCTGTGATATACCAGCTCTATACAGTACAGTGCCATCAGCTCTGTGTTGTACCAGCTCTATACAGTACAGTACCATCAGCTCTGTGTTGTACCAGCTCTATACAGTACAGTACCATCAGCTCTGTGTTATACCAGCTCTATACAGTACAGTACCATCAGCTCTGTGTTGTACCAGCTCTATACAGTACAGTACCATCAGCTCTGTGATATACCAGCTCTATACAGTAGAGTACCATCAGCTGTGTTGTACCAGCCAGCTCTATACAGTACAGTACCATCAGCTCTGTGTTATACCAACTCCATACAGTACAGTACCATCAGCTCTGTGTTGTACCAGCCAGCTCTATACAGTACAGTACCATCAGCTCTGTGTTGTACCAGCTCTATACAGTACAGTACCATCAGCTCTGTGATATACCAGCTCTATACAGTACATTACCATCAGCAGTGTTGTACCAGCCAGCTCTATACAGTACAGTACCATCAGCTCTGTGTTATACCAACTCCATACAGTACAATACCATCAGCTCTGTGTTAAACCAGCTCTATACAGTACAGTACCACCAGCACTGTGTTATACCAGCTCTATATAGTACAGTACCATCAGCTCTGTGTTGTACCAGCTCTATACAGTACAGTACCATCAGCTCTGTGTTGTACCAGCTCTATACAGTACAGTACCATCAGCTCTGTGATATACCAGCTCTATACAGTACAGTACCATCAGCTCTGTGTTGTACCAGCTCTATACAGTACAGTACCATGTGCTCTGTGTTGTACCAGCTCTATACAGTACAGTACCATCAGCTCTGTGTTGTACCAGCTCTATACAGTAGAGTACCATCAGCTCTGTGTTGTACCAGCTCTATACAGTACAGTACCATCAGCTCTGTGTTGTACCAGCCAGCTCTATACAGTACAGTACAATCAGCTCTGTGTTATACCAGCTCCATACAGTACAGTACCATCAGCTCTGTGTTCTACCAGCCAGCTCTATACAGTACAGTACTATCAGCTCTGTCTTATACCAGCTCTATACAGTACAGTACCATCAGCATAGTGTTATACCAGCTCTATATAGTACAGTACCATCAGCTCTGTGTTGTACCAGCTCTATACAGTACAGTACCATCAGCTCTGTGTTGTACCAGCTCTATACAGTACAGTACCATCAGCTCTGTGTTGTACCAGCTCTATATAGTACAGTACCACCAGCTCTGTGTTATACCAGCTCTATACAGTACAGTACCATCAGCTCTGTGTTGTACCAGCTCTATACAGTACAGTACCATCAGCTCTGTGTTATACCAGCCAGCTCTATACAGTACAGTAACATCACCTCTGTGTTATACCAGCCAGCTCTATACAGTACAGTAACATCAGCTCTGTATTGTACCAGCCAGCTCTATACAGTACAGTACCATCAGCTCTGTGATATACCAGCTCTATATAGTACAGTACCATCAGCTCTGTGTTATACCAGACAGCTCTATACAGTACAGTACCATCAGCTCTGTGTTATACCAGCTCTATACAGTACAGTACCATCAGCTCTGTGTTATACAAGCTCAATACAGTACAGTACCATCAGCTCTGTGTTATACCAGCTCTATACAGTACAGTAACATCAGCTCTGTGTTATACCAGCCAGCTCTATACAGTACAGTGCCATCAGCTCTGTGTTATACCAGCCAGCTATATACAGTACAGTACCATCAGCTCTGTGTTATACCAGCTCTATATAGTACAGTACCATCAGCTCTGTGTTATACCAGCCAGCTCTATACAGTACAGTACCATCAGCTCTGTGTTGTACCAGCCAGCTCTATACAGTACAGTACCATCAGCTCTGTGTTATACCAGCTCTATACAGTACAGTACCATCAGCTCTGTGTTATACCAGCTCTATACAGTTCAGTACCTACAGCTCTGTGTTATACTAGCCAGCTCTATACAGTACAGTACCATCAGCTCTGTGTTATACCAGCTCTATACAGTTCAGTTCCATCAGCTCTGTGTTATACCTGCTCTATACCGTACAGTACCATCAGCTCTGTGTTATACCAGCTCTATACAGTACAGTACCATCAACTCCGTGTTATACCAGCCAGCTCTATTCAGTACAATACCATCAGCTCTGTGTTATACCAGCCAGCTCTATACAGTACAGTACCATCAGCTCTGTGTTATACCAGCTCTATACAGTACAGTACCATCAGCTCTGTGTTATACCAGCTCTATACAGTACAGTACCATCAGCTCTGTGATATACCAGCTCTATACAGTACAGTACCATCAGCTCTGTGTTGTACCAGCCAGCTCTATACAGTACAGTACCATCAGCTCTGTGATATACCAGCTCTATACAGTACAGTACCATCAGCTCTGTGTTGTACCAGCCAGCTCTATACAGTACAGTACCATCAGCTCTGTGTTATACCAGCTCCATACAGTACAGTACCATAAGCTCTGTTTTATACCAGCTCTATACAGTACAGTACCATCAGCTCTGTGTTATACCAGCTCTATATAGTACAGTACCATCAGCTCTGTGTTATACCAGCCAGCTCTATACAGTACAGTACCATCAGCTCTGTGTTGTACCAGCTCTATACAGTACAGTATCATCGGCTCTGTGTTGTACCAGCTCTATACAGTACAGTACCATCAGCACTGTGTTGTACCAGCTCTATACAGTACAGTACCATCAGCTCTGTGATATACCAGCTCTATACAGTACAGTGCCATCAGCTCTGTGTTGTACCAGCTCTATACAGTACAGTACCATCAGCTCTGTGTTGTACCAGCTCTATACAGTACAGTACCATCAGCTCTGTGTTATACCAGCTCTATACAGTACAGTACCATCAGCTCTGTGTTGTACCAGCTCTATACAGTACAGTACCATCAGCTCTGTGATATACCAGCTCTATACAGTACAGTACCATCAGCTGTGTTGTACCAGCCAGCTCTATACAGTACAGTACCATCAGCTCTGTGTTATACCAGACAGCTCTATACAGTACAGTACCATCAGCTCTGTGTTATACCAGCTCTATACAGTACAGTACCATCAGCTCTGTGTTATACAAGCTCAATACAGTACAGTACCATCAGCTCTGTGTTATACCAGCTCTATACAGTACAGTAACATCAGCTCTGTGTTATACCAGCCAGCTCTATACAGTACAGTGCCATCAGCTCTGTGTTATACCAGCCAGCTATATACAGTACAGTACCATCAGCTCTGTGTTATACCAGCTCTATATAGTACAGTACCATCAGCTCTGTGTTATACCAGCCAGCTCTATACAGTACAGTACCATCAGCTCTGTGTTGTACCAGCCAGCTCTATACAGTACAGTACCATCAGCTCTGTGTTATACCAGCTCTATACAGTACAGTACCATCAGCTCTGTGTTATACCAGCTCTATACAGTTCAGTACCATCAGCTCTGTGTTATACTAGCCAGCTCTATACAGTACAGTACCATCAGCTCTGTGTTATACCAGCTCTATACAGTTCAGTTCCATCAGCTCTGTGTTATACCTGCTCTATACCGGACAGTACCATCAGCTCTGTGTTATACCAGCTCTATACAGTACAGTACCATCAACTCTGTGTTATACCAGCCAGCTCTATTCAGTACAATACCATCAGCTCTGTGTTATACCAGCCAGCTCTATACAGTACAGTACCATCAGCTCTGTGTTACACCAGCTCTATACAGTACAGTACCATCAGCTCTGTGTTGTACCAGCTCTATACAGTACAGTACCATCAGCTCTGTGATATACCAGCTCTATACAGTACAGTACCATCAACTCTGTGTTATACCAGCCAGCTCTATACAGTACAGTACCATCAGCTCTGTGTTACACCAGCTCTATACAGTACAGTACCATCAGCTCTGTGTTATACCAGCCAGCTCTATACAGTACAGTACCATCAACTCTGTGTTATCCAGCCAGCTCTATACAGTACAATACCATCAGCTCTGTGTTATACCAGCTCTATACAGTACAGTACCATCAGCTCTGTGTTGTACCATCCAGCTCTATACAGTACAGTACCATCAACTCTGTGTTATACCAGCCAGCTCTATACAGTACAGTACCATCAGCTCTGTGTTATACCAGCCAGCTCTATACAGTACAGTACCATCAGCTCTGTGTTATACCAGCTCTATACAGTACAGAAACATCAACTCTGTGTTATACCAGCCAGCTCTATACAGTACAGTACCATCAGCTCTGTGATATACCAGCTCTATACAGTACAGTATCATCGGCTCTGTGTTGTACCAGCTCTACAGTACAGTACCATCAGCTCTGTGATATACCAGCTCTATACAGTACAGTGCCATCAGCTCTGTGTTGTACCAGCTCTATACAGTACAGTACCGTCAGCTCTGTGTTGTACCAGCTCTATACAGTACAATACCATCAGCTCTGTGTTGTACGAGCTCTATACAGTACAGTACCATCAGCTCTTTATTGTACCAGCTCTAAACAGTACAGTACCATCAGCTCTGTGATATACCAGCTCTATACAGTACAGTACCATCAGCTCTGTGTTGTACCAGCCAGCTCTATACAGTACAGTACCATCAGCTCTGTGATATACCAGCTCTATACAGTACAGTACCATCAGCTCTGTGTTGTACCAGCCAGCTCTATACAGTACAGTACCATCAGCTCTGTGTTATACCAGCTCCATACAGTACAGTACCATAAGCTCTGTTTTATACCAGCTCTATACAGTACAGTACCATCAGCTCTGTGTTATACCAGCTCTATATAGTACAGTACCATCAGCTCTGTGTTATACCAGCCAGCTCTATACAGTACAGTACCATCAGCTCTGTGTTTTACCAGCTCTATACAGTACAGTATCATCGGCTCTGTGTTGTACCAGCTCTATACAGTACAGTACCATCAGCACTGTGTTGTACCAGCTCTATACAGTACAGTACCATCAGCTCTGTGATATACCAGCTCTATACAGTACAGTGCCATCAGCTCTGTGTTGTACCAGCTCTATACAGTACAGTACCATCAGCTCTGTGTTGTACCAGCTCTATACAGTACAGTACCATCAGCTCTGTGTTATACCAGCTCTATACAGTACAGTACCATCTGCTCTGTGTTGTACCAGCCAGCTCTATACAGTACAGTACCATCAGCTCTGTGTTATACCAACTCCATACAGTACAGTACCATCAGCTCTGTGTTGTACCAGCCAGCTCTATACAGTACAGTACCATCAGCTCTGTGTTGTACCAGCTCTATACAGTACAGTACCATCAGCTCTGTGATATACCAGCTCTATACAGTACATTACCATCAGCAGTGTTGTACCAGCCAGCTCTATACAGTACAGTACCATCAGCTCTGTGTTATACCAACTCCATACAGTACAATACCATCAGCTCTGTGTTAAACCAGCTCTATACAGTACAGTACCACCAGCACTGTGTTATACCAGCTCTATATAGTACAGTACCATCAGCTCTGTGTTGTACCAGCTCTATACAGTACAGTACCATCAGCTCTGTGTTGTACCAGCTCTATACAGTACAGTACCATCAGCTCTGTGATATACCAGCTCTATACAGTACAGTACCATCAGCTCTGTGTTGTACCAGCTCTATACAGTACAGTACCATGTGCTCTGTGTTGTACCAGCTCTATACAGTACAGTACCATCAGCTCTGTGTTGTACCAGCTCTATACAGTAGAGTACCATCAGCTCTGTGTTGTACCAGCTCTATACAGTACAGTACCATCAGCTCTGTGTTGTACCAGCCAGCTCTATACAGTACAGTACAATCAGCTCTGTGTTATACCAGCTCCATACAGTACAGTACCATCAGCTCTGTGTTCTACCAGCCAGCTCTATACAGTACAGTACTATCAGCTCTGTCTTATACCAGCTCTATACAGTACAGTACCATCAGCATAGTGTTATACCAGCTCTATATAGTACAGTACCATCAGCTCTGTGTTGTACCAGCTCTATACAGTACAGTACCATCAGCTCTGTGTTGTACCAGCTCTATACAGTACAGTACCATCAGCTCTGTGTTGTACCAGCTCTATATAGTACAGTACCACCAGCTCTGTGTTATACCAGCTCTATACAGTACAGTACCATCAGCTCTGTGTTGTACCAGCTCTATACAGTACAGTACCATCAGCTCTGTGTTATACCAGCCAGCTCTATACAGTACAGTAACATCACCTCTGTGTTATACCAGCCAGCTCTATACAGTACAGTAACATCAGCTCTGTATTGTACCAGCCAGCTCTATACAGTACAGTACCATCAGCTCTGTGATATACCAGCTCTATATAGTACAGTACCATCAGCTCTGTGTTATACCAGACAGCTCTATACAGTACAGTACCATCAGCTCTGTGTTATACCAGCTCTATACAGTACAGTACCATCAGCTCTGTGTTATACAAGCTCAATACAGTACAGTACCATCAGCTCTGTGTTATACCAGCTCTATACAGTACAGTAACATCAGCTCTGTGTTATACCAGCCAGCTCTATACAGTACAGTGCCATCAGCTCTGTGTTATACCAGCCAGCTATATACAGTACAGTACCATCAGCTCTGTGTTATACCAGCTCTATATAGTACAGTACCATCAGCTCTGTGTTATACCAGCCAGCTCTATACAGTACAGTACCATCAGCTCTGTGTTGTACCAGCCAGCTCTATACAGTACAGTACCATCAGCTCTGTGTTATACCAGCTCTATACAGTACAGTACCATCAGCTCTGTGTTATACCAGCTCTATACAGTTCAGTACCTACAGCTCTGTGTTATACTAGCCAGCTCTATACAGTACAGTACCATCAGCTCTGTGTTATACCAGCTCTATACAGTTCAGTTCCATCAGCTCTGTGTTATACCTGCTCTATACCGTACAGTACCATCAGCTCTGTGTTATACCAGCTCTATACAGTACAGTACCATCAACTCCGTGTTATACCAGCCAGCTCTATTCAGTACAATACCATCAGCTCTGTGTTATACCAGCCAGCTCTATACAGTACAGTACCATCAGCTCTGTGTTATACCAGCTCTATACAGTACAGTACCATCAGCTCTGTGTTATACCAGCTCTATACAGTACAGTACCATCAGCTCTGTGTTATACCTGCTCTATACAGTACCATCAGCTCTGTGTTGTACCAGCCAGCTCTATACAGTACAGTACCATCAACTCTGTGTTATACCAGCCAGCTCTATACAGTACAGTACCATCAGCTCTGTGTTACACCAGCTCTATACAGTACAGTACCATCAGCTCTGTGTTATACCAGCCAGCTCTATACAGTACAGTACCATCAACTCTGTGTTATCCAGCCAGCTCTATACAGTACAATACCATCAGCTCTGTGTTATACCAGCTCTATACAGTACAGTACCATCAGCTCTGTGTTGTACCAGCCAGCTCTATACAGTACAGTACCATCAACTCTGTGTTATACCAGCCAGCTCTATACAGTACAGTACCATCAGCTCTGTGTTATACCAGCCAGCTCTATACAGTACAGTACCATCAGCTCTGTGTTATACCAGCTCTATACAGTACAGAAACATCAACTCTGTGTTATACCAGCCAGCTCTATACAGTACAGTACCATCAGCTCTGTGATATACCAGCTCTATACAGTACAGTATCATCGGCTCTGTGTTGTACCAGCTCTATACAGTACAGTACCATCAGCTCTGTGTTGTACCAGCTCTATACATTACAGTACCATCAGCTCTGTGATATACCAGCTCATACAGTACAGTACCATCAGCTCTGTGATATACCAGCTCTATACAGTACAGTACCATCAGCTCTGTATTGTACCAGCTCTATACAGTAGAGTACCATCAGCTCTGTGTTGTACCAGCCAGCTCTATACAGTACAGTACTATCAGCTCTGTCTTATACCAGCTCTATACAGTAGAGTACCATCAGCACAGTGTTATACCAGCTCTATATAGTACAGTACCATCAGCTCTGTGTTGTACCAGCTCTATACAGTACAGTACCTTCAGCTCTGTGTTGTACCAGCTCTATACAGTACAGTACCATCAGCTCTGTGATATACCAGCTCTATATAGTACAGTACCAGCAGCTCTGTGTTATACCAGCTCTATACAGTACAGTACCATCAGCTCTGTGTTGTACCAGCTCTATACAGTACAGTTCCATCAGCTCTGTGTTATACCAGCCAGCTCTATACAGTACAGTAACATCACCTCTGTGTTATACCAGCCAGCTCTATACAGTACAGTAACATCAGCTCTGTATTGTACCAGCCAGAACTAATACAGTACAGTACCATCAGCTCTGTGATATACCAGCTCTATATAGTACAGTACCATCAGCTCTGTGTTATACCAGACAGCTCTATACAGTACAGTACCATCAGCTCTGTGTTATACCAGCTCTATACAGTACAGTACCATCAGCTCTGTGTTATACAAGCTCAATACAGTACAGTACCATCAGCTCTGTGTTATACCAGCTCTATACAGTACAGTAACATAAGCTCTGTGTTATACCAGCCAGCTCTATACAGTACAGTGCCATCAGCTCTGTGTTATACCAGCTCTATATAGTACAGTACCATCAGCTCTGTGTTATACCAGCCAGCTCTATACAGTACAGTACCATCAGCTCTGTGTTGTACCAGCCAGCTCTATACAGTACAGTACCATCAGCTCTGTGTTATACCAGCTCTATACAGTACAGTACCATCAGCTCTGTGTTATACCAGCTCTATACAGTTCAGTACCATCAGCTCTGTGTTATACCAGCCAGCTCTATACAGTACAGTACCATCAGCTCTGTGTTATACCAGCCAGCTCTATTCAGTACAATACCATCAGCTCTGTGTTATACCAGCCAGCTCTATACAGTACTGTACCATCAGCTCTGTGTTATACCAGCTCTATACAGTACAGTACCATCAGCTCTGTGTTATACCTGCTCTATACAGTACCATCAGCTCTGTGTTGTACCAGCCAGCTCTATACAGTACAGTACCATCAACTCTGTGTTATACCAGCCAGCTCTATACAGTACAGTACCATCAGCTCTGTGTTACACCAGCTCTATACAGTACAGTACCATCAGCTCTGTGTTATACCAGCCAGCTCTATACAGTACAGTACCATCAACTCTGTGTTATCCAGCCAGCTCTATACAGTACAATACCATCAGCTCTGTGTTATACCAGCTCTATACAGTACAGTACCATCAGCTCTGTGTTGTACCAGCCAGCTCTATACAGTACAGTACCATCAACTCTGTGTTATACCAGCCAGCTCTATACAGTACAGTACCATCAGCTCTGTGTTATACCAGCCAGCTCTGTACAGTACAGTACCATCAGCTCTGTGTTATACCAGCTCTATACAGTACAGAAACATCAACTCTGTGTTATACCAGCCAGCTCTATACAGTACAATACCATCAGCTCTGTGATATACCAGCTCTATACAGTACAGTATCATCGGCTCTGTGTTGTACCAGCTCTATACAGTACAGTACCATCAGCTCTGTGTTGTACCAGCTCTATACAGTACAGTACCATCAGTTCTGTGATATACCAGCTCTATACAGTACAGTGCCATCAGCTCTGTGTTGTACCAGCTCTATATAGTTAAGTGCCATCAGCTCTGTGTTGTACCAGCTCTATACAGTACAGTACCATCAGCTCTGTGTTGTACCAGCTCTATACAGTACAGTACCATCAGCTCTGTGTTATACCAGCTCTATACAGTACAGTACCATCAGCTCTGTGTTATACAAGCTCAATACAGTACAGTACCATCAGCTCTGTGTTATACCAGCTCTATACAGTACAGTAACATAAGCTCTGTGTTATACCAGCTCTATACAGTACAGTACCATCAGCTCTGTGTTATACCAGCCAGCTCTATACAGTACAGTACCATCAACTCTGTGTTATCCAGCCAGCTCTATACAGTACAATACCATCAGCTCTGTGTTATACCAGCTCTATACAGTACAGTACCATCAGCTCTGTGTTGTACCAGCCAGCTCTATACAGTACAGTACCATCAACTCTGTGTTATACCAGCCAGCTCTATACAGTACAGTACCATCAGCTCTGTGTTATACCAGCCAGCTCTGTACAGTACAGTACCATCAGCTCTGTGTTATACCAGCTCTATACAGTACAGAAACATCAACTCTGTGTTATACCAGCCAGCTCTATACAGTACAATACCATCAGCTCTGTGATATACCAGCTCTATACAGTACAGTATCATCGGCTCTGTGTTGTACCAGCTCTATACAGTACAGTACCATCAGCTCTGTGTTGTACCAGCTCTATACAGTACAGTACCATCAGTTCTGTGATATACCAGCTCTATACAGTACAGTGCCATCAGCTCTGTGTTGTACCAGCTCTATATAGTTAAGTGCCATCAGCTCTGTGTTGTACCAGCTCTATACAGTACAGTACCATCAGCTCTGTGTTGTACCAGCTCTATACAGTACAGTACCATCAGCTCTGTGTTATACCAGCTCTATACAGTACAGTACCATCAGCTCTGTGTTATACAAGCTCAATACAGTACAGTACCATCAGCTCTGTGTTATACCAGCTCTATACAGTACAGTAACATAAGCTCTGTGTTATACCAGCCAGCTCTATACAGTACAGTGCCATCAGCTCTGTGTTATACCAGCCAGCTATATACAGTACAGTACCATCAGCTCTGTGTTATACCAGCTCTATATAGTACAGTACCATCAGCTCTGTGTTATACCAGCCAGCTCTATACAGTACAGTACCATCAGCTCTGTGTTGTACCAGCCAGCTCTATACAGTACAGTACCATCAGCTCTGTGTTATACCAGCTCTATACAGTACAGTACCATCAGGTCTTTGTTATACCAGCTCTATACAGTTCAGTACCATCAGCTCTGTGTTATACGAGCCAGCTCTATACAGTACAGTACCATCAGCTCTGTGTTATACCAGCCAGCTCTATTCAGTACAATACCATCAGCTCTGTGTTATACCAGCCAGCTCTATACAGTACAGTACCATCAGCTCTATGTTATACCAGCTCTATACAGTACAGTACCATCAGCTCTGTGTTATACCTGCTCTATACAGTACCATCAGCTCTGTGTTGTACCAGCCAGCTCTATACAGTACAGTACCATCAACTCTGTGTTATACCAGCCAGCTCTATACAGTACAGTACAATCAGCTCTGTGTTACACCAGCTCTATACAGTACAGTACCATCAGCTCTGTGTTATACCAGCCAGCTCTATACAGTACAGTACCATCAACTCTGTGTCATCCAGCCAGCTCTATACAGTACAATACCATCAGCTCTGTGTTATACCAGCTCTATACAGTACAGTACCATCAGCTCTGTGTTGTACCAGCTCTATACAGTACAGTACCATCAGCTCTGTGTTATACCAGCTCTATACAGTACAGAACCATCAACTCTGTGTTATACCAGCCAGCTCTATACAGTACAGTACCATCAGCTCTGTGTTATACCAGCCAGTTCTATACAGTACAGTACCATCAGCTCTGTGTTATACCAGCTCTATATAGTACACTACCATCAGCTCTGTGTTATACCAGCTGTATATAGTACAGTAACATCAGCTCTGTGTTGTACCAGCCAGCTCTATACAGTACAGTAACATCAGCTCTGTGTTGTACCAGCCAGCTCTATACAGAACCATCAGCTCTGTGTTATACCAGCTCTATACAGTACAGTACCATCAGCTCTGTGTTGTACCAGCTCTATACAGTACAGTACCATCAGCTCTGTGATATACCTGCTCTATACAGTACAGTACCATCAGCTCTGTGTTATACCAGCTCTATACAGTACAGTACCATCAGCTCTGTGTTGTACCAGCCAGCTCTATACAGTACAGTACCATCAGCTCTGTGTTATACCAGCTCTATATAGTACAGTACCATCAGCTCTGTGTTATACCAGACAGCTCTATACAGTACAGTACCATCAGCTCTGTATTATACCAGCTCTATACAGTACAGTACCATCAACTCTGTGTTATACCAGCTCTATACAGTACAGTACCATCAGCTCTGTGTTATACCAGCTCTATACAGTATAGTACCATCAGCTCTGTGTTATACCAGCCAGCTCTATACAGTACAGTACCATCAGCTCTGTGTTATACCAGCTCTATATAGTACAGTACCATCGGCTCTGTGTTATACCAGCCAGCTCTATACAGTACAGTACCATCAGCTCTGTGTTGTACCAGCCAGCTCTATACAGTACAGTACCATCAGCTCTGTGTTATACCAGCTCTATACAGTACAGTACCATCAGCTCTGTGTTATACCAGCTCTATACAGTACAGTACCATCAACTCTGTGTTATACCATCCAGCTCTATACAGTAGAGTACCATCAGCTCTGTGTTATACCAGCTCTATACAGTACAGTACCATCAGCTCTGTGTTATACCAGCCAGCTCTATACAGTACAGTACCATCAGCTCTGTGTTATACCATCCAGCTCTATGCAGTACAGTACCATCAGCTCTGTGTTATACCAGCTCTATACAGTACAGTACCATCAGCTCTGTGTTATACCAGCTCTATACACTATAGTACCATCAGATCTGTGTTATACCAGCCAGCTCCATACAGTACAGTACCATCAGCTCTGTGTTATACCAGCCAGCTCCATACAGTACAGTACCATCAGCTCTGTGTTATACCAGCTCTATACAGTACAGTACCATCAGCTCTGTGTTGTACCAGCCAGCTCTATACAGTACAGTACCATCAACTCTGTGTTATACCAGCCAGCTCTATACAGTACAGTACCATCAGCTCTGTGTTATACCAGCCAGCTCTATACAGTACAGTACCATCAGCTCTGTGTTATACCAGCTCTATAGAGTACAGTACCATCAACTCTGTGTTATACCAGCCAGCTCTATACAGTACAGTACCATCAGCTCTGTGTTATACCAGCCAGCTCTATACAGTACAGTACCATCAGCTCTGTGTTATACCAGCTCTATACAGTACAGTACCATCAGCTCTGTGTTGTACCAGCTCTATACAGTACAGTACCATCAACTCTGTTATACCAGCTCTATACAGTACAGTACCATCAGCTCTGTGTTATACAAGCCAGCTCTATACAGTACAGTACCATCAGCTCTGTGTTATGCCAGCTCTATACAGTACAGTACCATCAGCTCTGTGTTATACCAGCCAGCTCTATACAGTACAGGACCATCAGCTCTGTGTTATACCATCCAGCTCTATGCAGTACAGTACCATCAGCTCTGTGTTATACCAGCTCTATACAGTACAGTACCATCAGCTCTGTGTTATACCAGCTCTATACAGTACAGTACCATCAGCTCTGTGTTATACCAGCTCTATACAGTATAGTACCATCAGCTCTGTGATATACCAGCTCTATACAGTACAGTACCATCAGCTCTGTGTTATACCAGCTCTATACAGTACAGTAACATCAGCTCTGTGTTATACCAGCCAGCTCTATACAGTACAGTACCATCAGCTCTGTGTTATACCAGCTCTATATAGTACAGTACCATCAGCTCTGTGTTATACCAGCCAGCTCTATACAGTACAGTACCATCAGCTCTGTGTTGTACCAGCCAGCTCTATACAGTACAGTACCATCAGCTCTGTGTTATACCAGCTCTATACAGTACAGTACCATCAGCTCTGTGTTATACCAGCTCTATACAGTACAGTACCATCAACTCTGTGTTATACCATCCAGCTCTATACAGTAGAGTACCATCAGCTCTGTGTTATACCAGCTCTATACAGTACAGTACCATCAGCTCTGTGTTATACCAGCCAGCTCTATACAGTACAGTACCATCAGCTCTGTGTTATACCATCCAGCTCTATGCAGTACAGTACCATCAGCTCTGTGTTATACCAGCTCTATACAGTACAGTACCATCAGCTCTGTGTTATACCAGCTCTATACACTATAGTACCATCAGATCTGTGTTATACCAGCCAGCTCCATACAGTACAGTACCATCAGCTCTGTGTTATACCAGCCAGCTCCATACAGTACAGTACCATCAGCTCTGTGTTATACCAGCTCTATACAGTACAGTACCATCAGCTCTGTGTTGTACCAGCCAGCTCTATACAGTACAGTACCATCAACTCTGTGTTATACCAGCCAGTTCTATACAGTACAGTACCATCAGCTCTGTGTTATACCAGCCAGCTCTATACAGTACAGTACCATCAGCTCTGTGTTATACCAGCTCTATAGAGTACAGTACCATCAACTCTGTGTTATACCAGCCAGCTCTATACAGTACAGTACCATCAGCTCTGTGTTATACCAGCCAGCTCTATACAGTACAGTACCATCAGCTCTGTGTTATACCAGCTCTATACAGTACAGTACCATCAGCTCTGTGTTGTACCAGCTCTATACAGTACAGTACCATCAACTATGTTATACCAGCTCTATACAGTACAGTACCATCAGCTCTGTGTTATACAAGCCAGCTCTATACAGTAGAGTACCATCAGCTCTGTGTTATACCAGCTCTATACAGTACAGTACCATCAGCTCTGTGTTATACCAGCCAGCTCTATACAGTACAGGACCATCAGCTCTGTGTTATACCATCCAGCTCTATGCAGTACAGTACCATCAGCTCTGTGTTATACCAGCTCTATACAGTACAGTACCCTCAACTCTGTGTTATACCAGCCAGCTCTATACAGTACAGTACCATCAGCTCTGTGTTATACCAGCTCTATATAGTACAGTACCATCAGCTCTGTGTTATACCAGCTCTATATAGTACAGTAACATCAGCTCTGTGTTGTACCAGCCAGCTCTATACAGTACAGTAACATCAGCTCTGTGTTGTACCAGCCAGCTCATACAGTACAGTACCATCAGCTCTGTGTTATACCAGCTCTATACAGTACAGTACCATCAGCTCTGTTATACCAGCTCTATACAGTACAGTACCATCAGCTCTGTGTTATACCAGCTCTATACAGTACAGTACCATCAGCTCTGTGTTATACCAGCCAGCTCTACACAGTTAGAGTAACCATCAGCTCTGTGTTATACCAGCTCTATACAGTACAGTACCATCAGCTCTGTGTTATACCAGCCAGCTCTATACAGTACAGTACCATCAGCTCTGTGTTATACCATCCAGCTCTATGCAGTACAGTACCATCAGCTCTGTGTTATACCAGCTCTATACAGTACAGTACCCTCAACTCTGTGTTATACCAGCCAGCTCTATACAGTACAGTACCATCAGCTCTGTGTTATACCAGCTCTATATAGTACAGTACCATCAGCTCTGTGTTATACCAGCTCTATATAGTACAGTAACATCAGCTCTGTGTTGTACCAGCCAGCTCTATACAGTACAGTAACATCAGCTCTGTGTTGTACCAGCCAGCTCTATACAGTACCATCAGCTCTGTGTTATACCAGCTCTATACAGTACAGTACCATCAACTCTGTTATACCAGCTCTATACAGTACAGTACCATCAGCTCTGTGTTATACCAGCTCTATACAGTACAGTACCATCAGCTCTGTGTTATACCAGCCAGCTCTACACAGTTAGGTAACAATCAGCTCTGTGTTATAACAGCTCTATACAGTACAGTACCATCAGCTCTGTGTTATACCAGCCAGCTCTATACAGTACAGTACCATCAGCTCTGTGTTATACCATCCAGCTCTATGCAGTACAGTACCATAAGCTCTGTGTTATACCAGCTCTATACAGTACAGTACCCTCAACTCTGTGTTATACCAGCCAGCTCTATACAGTACAGTACCATCAGCTCTGTGTTATACCAGCTCTATATAGTACAGTACCATCAGCTCTGTGTTATACCAGCTCTATATAGTACAGTAACATCAGCTCTGTGTTGTACCAGCCAGCTCTAAACAGTACAGTAACATCAGCTTTGTGTTGTACCAGCCAGCTCTATACAGTACCATCAGCTCGGTGTTATACCAGCTCTATATAGTACAGTAACATCAGCTCTGTGTTGTACCAGCCAGCTCTATATAGTACAGTACCATCAGCTCTTTGTTGTACCAGCCAGCTCTATACAGTACAGTACCATCAGCTCTGTGTTATACCAGCTCTATACAGTACAGTACCATCAGCTCTGTGTTATACCAGCCAGCTCTATACAGTACAGTACCATCAGCTCTGTGTTATACCAGCCAACTCTATGCTGTACAGTACCATCAGCTCTGTGTTATACCAGCTCTATACAGTACAGTACCATCAGCTCTGTGTTATACCAGCTCTATACAGTACAGTACCATCAACTCTGTGTTATACCAACTCTATATAGTACAGTACCATCAGCTCTGTGTTATACCAGCTCTATACAGTACAGTACCATCAGCTCTGTGTTATACCAGCTCTATATAGTACAGTACCATCAGCTCTGTGTTATACCAGCTCTATATAGTACAGTAACATCAGCTCTGTGTTGTACCAGCCAGCTCTATACAGTACAATACCATCAGCTCTGTGTTATACCAGCCAGCTCTATAAAGTACAGTACCATCAGCTCTGTGATATACCAGCTCTATACAGTACAGTTCCATCAGCTCTGTGTTATACCTGCTCTATACCGTACAGTACCATCAGCTCTGTGTTATACCAGCTCTATACAGTACAATACCATCAACTCTGTGTTATACAAGCCAGCTCTATTCAGTACAATACCATCAGCTCTGTGTTAGACCAGCCAGCTCTATACAGTACAGTACCATCAGCTCTGTGTTATACCAGCTCTATACAGTACAGTACCATCAGCTCTGTGTTATACCAGCTCTATACAGTACAGTACCATCAGCTCTGTGTTGTACCAGCCAGCTCTATACAGTACAGTACCATCAACTCTGTGTTATACCAGCCAGCTCTATACAGTACAGTACCATCAGCTCTGTGTTATACCAGCCAGCTCTATACAGTAAAGTACCATCAGCTCTGTGATATACCAGCTCTATACAGTACAGTATCATCGGCTCTGTGTTATACCAGCTCTATACAGTACAGAAACATGAACTCTGTGTTATACCAGCCAGCTCTATACAGTACAGTACCATCAGCTCTGTGATATACCAGCTCTATACAGTACAGTATCATCGGCTCTGTGTTGTACCAGCTCTATACATTACAGTACCATCAGCTCTGTGTTGTTCCAGCTCTATACGGTACAGTACCATCAGCTCTGTGATATACCAGCACTATACATTACAGTACCATCAGCTCTGTGTTGTACCAGCTCTATACGGTACAGTATCATCAGCTCTGTGATATACCAGCTCTATACAGTACAGTGCCATCAGCTCTGTATTGTACCAGCTCTATACAGTACAGTACCATCAGCTCTGTGTTGTACCAGCTCTATACAGTACAGTACCATCAGCTCTGTGTTATATCAGCTCTATACAGTACAGTACCATCAGCTCTGTGTTGTACCAGCTCTATACAGTACAGTACCATCAGCTCTGTGATATACCAGCTCTATACAGTACAGTACCATCAGCTCTGTATTGTACCAGCTCTATACAGTAGAGTACCATCAGCTCTGTGTTGTACCAGCTCTATACAGTACAGTACCATCAGCTCTGTGTTGTACCAGCCAGCTCTATACAGTACAGTACCATCAGCTCTGTGTTATACCAGCTCCATACAGTACAGTACCATCAGCTCTGTGTTGTACCAGCCAGCTCTATACAGTACAGTACTATCAGCTCTGTCTTATACCAGCTCTATACAGTACAGTACCATCAGCACAGTGTTATACCAGCTCTATATAGTACAGTACCATCAGCTGTGTTGTACCAGCTCTATACAGTACAGTACCATCAGCTCTGTGTTGTACCAGCTCTATACAGTACAGTACCATCAGCTCTGTGTTGTACCAGCTCTATACAGTACAGTACCATCAGCTCTGTGATATACCAGCTCTATATAGTACAGTACCACCAGCTCTGTGTTATACCAGCTCTATACAGTACAGTACCATCAGCTCTGTGTTGTACCAGCTCTATACAGTACAGTTCCATCAGCTCTGTGTTATACCTTGCCAGCTCTATACAGTACAGTAACATCACCTCTGTGTTATACCAGCCAGCTCTATACAGTACAGTAACATCAGCTCTGTATTGTACCAGCCAGAACTATACAGTGCAGTACCATCAGCTCTGTGATATACCAGCTCTATATAGTACAGTACCATCAGCTCTGTTTTATACCAGCTCTATACAGTACAGTACCATCAGCTCTGTGTTATACAAGCTCTATACAGTACAGTACCATCAGCTCTGTTTTATACCAGCTCTATACAGTACAGTACCATCAACTCTGTGTTATCCAGCCAGCTCTATACAGTACAATACCATCAGCTCTGTGTTATACCAACCAGCTCTATACAGTACAGCACCATCAGCTCTGTGTTATACCAGCTCTATACAGTACAGTACCATCAGCTCTGTGTTGTACCAGCCAGCTCTATACAGTACAGTACCATCAACTCTGTTTTATACAAGCTCTATACAGTACAGTACCATCAGCTCTGTTTTATACCAGCTCTATACAGTACAGTACCATAAACTCTGTGTTATCCAGCCAGCTCTATACAGTACAATACCATCAGCTCTGTGTTATACCAACCAGCTCTATACAGTACAGCACCATCAGCTCTGTGTTATACCAGCTCTATACAGTACAGTACCATCAGCTCTGTGTTGTACCAGCCAGCTCTATACAGTACAGTACCATCATCTCTGTGTTATACCAGCCAGCTCTATACAGTACAGTACCATCAGCTCTGTGTTATACCAGCCAGCTCTATACAGTACAGTACCATCAGCTCTGTGTTATACCAGCTCTATACAGTACAGAACCATCAACTCTGTGTTATACCAGCCAGCTCTATACAGAACAGTACCATCAGCACTGTGATATGCCAGCTCTATACAGTACAGTACCATCAGCTCTTTGTTATACCAGCTCTATACAGTACAGTAACATGACCTCTGTGATATACCAGCCAGCTCTATACAGTACAGTACCATCAGCTCTGTGATATACCAGCTCTATACAGTACAGTACCATCAGCTCTGTGATATACCAGCTCTATACAGTACAGTAACATCAGCTCTGTTATATACCTGCCAGCTCTATACAGTACAGTACCATCAGCTCTGTGATATACCAGCTCTATACAGTAAAGTACCATCAGCTCTGTGATATACCAGCTCTATACAGTACAGTACCATCAGCTCTGTGATAGACCAGCTCTATACAGCACAGTACCATCAGCTCTGTGATATACCAGCTCTATACAGTACAGTACCATCAGCTCTGTGTTTTACCAACCAGCTCTATACAGTACAGTATCATCAGCTCTGTGATATACCAGCTCTATATAGTAGAGTACCATCAGCTCTGTGTTATACCAGCCAGCTCTAAACAGTACAGTACCATCAGCTCTGTGTTATACCAGCTCTATACAGTACAGTACCATCAGCTCTGTGATATACCAGCCAGCTCTATACAGTACAGTACCATCAGCTCTGTGTTGTACCAGCTCTATACAGTACTGTACCATCAGCTCTGTGTTATACCAGCTCTATACAGTACAGTACCATCAGCTCTGTGTTGTACCAGCTCTATACAGTACAGTACCATCAGCTCTGTGTTATACCAGCCAGCTCTATACAGTACAGTACCATCAGCTCTGTGTTGTACCAGCTCTATACAGTACAGTATCATCAGCTCTGTGTTGTACCAGCTCTATACAGTACAGTACCATCAGCTCTGTGTTGTACCAGCTCTATACAGTACAGTACCATCAGCTCTGTGATATACCAGCTCTATACAGTACAGTGCCATCAGCTCTGTGTTGTACCAGCTCTATACAGTACAGTACCATCAGCTCTGTGTTGTACCAGCTCTATACAGTACAATACCATCAGCTCTGTGTTGTACGAGCTCTATACAGTACAGTACCATCAGCTCTTTATTGTACCAGCTCTATACAGTACAGTACCATCAGCTCTGTGATATACCAGCTCTATACAGTACAGTACCATCAGCTCTGTGTTGTACCAGCCAGCTCTATACAGTACAGTACCATCAGCTCTGTGATATACCAGCTCTATACAGTACAGTACCATCAGCTCTGTGTTGTACCAGCCAGCTCTATACAGTACAGTACCATCAGCTCTGTGTTATACCAGCTCCATACAGTACAGTACCATAAGCTCTGTGTTATACCAGCTCTATACAGTACAGTACCATCAGCTCTGTGTTGTACCAGCTCTATACAGTACAGTACCATCAGCTCTGTGTTATACCAGCTCTATACAGTACAGTACCATCAGCTCTGTGTTGTACCAGCTCTATATAGTACAGTACCATCAGCTCTGTGTTATACCAGCTCTATATAGTACAGTAACATCAGCTCTGTGTTGTACCAGCCAGCTCTATACAGTACAATACCATCAGCTCTGTGTTATACCAGCCAGCTCTATAAAGTACAGTACCATCAGCTCTGTGATATACCAGCTCTATACAGTACAGTTCCATCAGCTCTGTGTTATACCTGCTCTATACCGTACAGTACCATCAGCTCTGTGTTATACCAGCTCTATACAGTACAGTACCATCAACTCTGTGATATACCAGCTCTATATAGTAGAGTACCATCAGCTCTGTGTTATACCAGCCAGCTCTAAACAGTACAGTACCATCAGCTCTGTGTTATACCAGCTCTATACAGTACAGTACCATCAGCTCTGTGATATACCAGCCAGCTCTATACAGTACAGTACCATCAGCTCTGTGTTGTACCAGCTCTATACAGTACTGTACCATCAGCTCTGTGTTATACCAGCTCTATACAGTACAGTACCATCAGCTCTGTGTTGTACCAGCTCTATACAGTACAGTACCATCAGCTCTGTGATATACCAGCCAGCTCTATACAGTACAGTATCATCAGCTCTGTGATATACCAGCTCTATACAGTACAGTGCCATCAGCTCTGTATTGTACCAGCTCTATACAGTACAGTACCATCAGCTCTGTGTTGTACCAGCTCTATACAGTACAGTACCATCAGCTCTGTGTTATATCAGCTCTATACAGTACAGTACCATCAGCTCTGTGTTGTACCAGCTCTATACAGTACAGTACCATCAGCTCTGTGATATACCAGCTCTATACAGTACAGTACCATCAGCTCTGTATTGTACCAGCTCTATACAGTAGAGTACCATCAGCTCTGTGTTGTACCAGCTCTATACAGTACAGTACCATCAGCTCTGTGTTGTACCAGCCAGCTCTATACAGTACAGTACCATCAGCTCTGTGTTATACCAGCTCCATACAGTACAGTACCATCAGCTCTGTGTTGTACCAGCCAGCTCTATACAGTACAGTACTATCAGCTCTGTCTTATACCAGCTCTATACAGTACAGTACCATCAGCACAGTGTTATACCAGCTCTATATAGTACAGTACCATCAGCTGTGTTGTACCAGCTCTATACAGTACAGTACCATCAGCTCTGTGTTGTACCAGCTCTATAAAGTACAGTACCATCAGCTCTGTGTTGTACCAGCTCTATACAGTACAGTACCATCAGCTCTGTGATATAGCAGCTCTATATAGTACAGTACCACCAGCTCTGTGTTATACCAGCTCTATACAGTACAGTACCATCAGCTCTGTGTTGTACCAGCTCTATACAGTACAGTTCCATCAGCTCTGTGTTATACCTTGCCAGCTCTATACAGTACAGTAACATCACCTCTGTGTTATACCAGCCAGCTCTATACAGTACAGTAACATCAGCTCTGTATTGTACCAGCCAGAACTATACAGTGCAGTACCATCAGCTCTGTGATATACCAGCTCTATATAGTACAGTACCATCAGCTCTGTTTTATACCAGCTCTATACAGTACAGTACTATCAGCTCTGTGTTATACAAGCTCTATACAGTACAGTACCATCAGCTCTGTTTTATACCAGCTCTATACAGTACAGTACCATCAACTCTGTGTTATCCAGCCAGCTCTATACAGTACAATACCATCAGCTCTGTGTTATACCAACCAGCTCTATACAGTACAGCACCATCAGCTCTGTGTTATACCAGCTCTATACAGTACAGTACCATCAGCTCTGTGTTGTACCAGCCAGCTCTATACAGTACAGTACCATCAACTCTGTTTTATACAAGCTCTATACAGTACAGTACCATCAGCTCTGTTTTATACCAGCTCTATACAGTACAGTACCATAAACTCTGTGTTATCCAGCCAGCTCTATACAGTACAATACCATCAGCTCTGTGTTATACCAACCAGCTCTATACAGTACAGCACCATCAGCTCTGTGTTATACCAGCTCTATACAGTACAGTACCATCAGCTCTGTGTTGTACCAGCCAGCTCTATACAGTACAGTACCATCATCTCTGTGTTATACCAGCCAGCTCTATACAGTACAGTACCATCAGCTCTGTGTTATACCAGCCAGCTCTATACAGTACAGTACCATCAGCTCTGTGTTATACCAGCTCTATACAGTACAGAACCATCAACTCTGTGTTATACCAGCCAGCTCTATACAGAACAGTACCATCAGCACTGTGATATGCCAGCTCTATACAGTACAGTACCATCAGCTCTTTGTTATACCAGCTCTATACAGTACAGTAACATGACCTCTGTGATATACCAGCCAGCTCTATACAGTACAGTACCATCAGCTCTGTGATATACCAGCTCTATACAGTACAGTACCATCAGCTCTGTGATATACCAGCTCTATACAGTACAGTAACATCAGCTCTGTTATATACCTGCCAGCTCTATACAGTACAGTACCATCAGGCTCTGTGATATACCAGCTCTATACAGTAAAGTACCATCAGCTCTGTGATATACCAGCTCTATACAGTACAGTACCATCAGCTCTGTGATAGACCAGCTCTATACAGCACAGTACCATCAGCTCTGTGATATACCAGCTCTATACAGTACAGTACCATCAGCTCTGTGTTTTACCAACCAGCTCTATACAGTACAGTATCATCAGCTCTGTGATATACCAGCTCTATATAGTAGAGTACCATCAGCTCTGTGTTATACCAGCCAGCTCTAAACAGTACAGTACCATCAGCTCTGTGTTATACCAGCTCTATACAGTACAGTACCATCAGCTCTTTGATATACCAGCCAGCTCTATACAGTACAGTACCATCAGCTCTGTGTTGTACCAGCTCTATACAGTACTGTACCATCAGCTCTGTGTTATACCAGCTCTATACAGTACAGTACCATCAGCTCTGTGTTGTACCAGCTCTATACAGTACAGTACCATCAGCTCTGTGTTATACCAGCCAGCTCTATACAGTACAGTACCATCAGCTCTGTGTTGTACCAGCTCTATACAGTACAGTACCATCAGCTCTGTGATGTACCAGCTCTATACAGTACAGTGCCATCAGCTCTGTGTTGTACCAGCTCTATACAGTACAGTACCATCAGCTCTGTGTTGTACCAGCTCTATACAGTACAGTGCCATCAGCTCTGTGTTGTACGAGCTCTATACAGTACAGTACCATCAGCTCTTTGTTGTACCAGCTCTATACAGTACAGTACCATCAGCTCTGTGATATACCAGCTCTATACAGTACAGTACCATCAGCTCTGTGTTGTACCAGCCAGCTCTATACAGTACAGTACCATCAGCTCTGTGATATACCAGCTCTATACAGTACAGTACCATCAGCTCTGTGTTGTACCAGCCAGCTCTATACAGTACAGTACCATCAGCTCTGTGTTATACCAGCTCCATACAGTACAGTACCATAAGCTCTGTTTTATACCAGCACTATACAGTACAGTACCATCAGCTCTGTGTTGTACCAGCTCTATACAGTACAGTACCATCAGCTCTGTGTTATACCAGCTCTATACAGTACAGTACCATCAGCTCTGTGTTGTACCAGCTCTATATAGTACAGTACCATCAGCTCTGTGTTATACCAGCTCTATATAGTACAGTAACATCAGCTCTGTGTTGTACCAGCCAGCTCTATACAGTACAATACCATCAGCTCTGTGTTATACCAGCCAGCTCTATAAAGTACAGTACCATCAGCTCTGTGATATACCAGCTCTATACAGTACAGTTCCATCAGCTCTGTGTTATACCTGCTCTATACCGTACAGTACCATCAGCTCTGTGTTATACCAGCTCTATACAGTACAGTACCATCAACTCTGTGATATACCAGCTCTATATAGTAGAGTACCATCAGCTCTGTGTTATACCAGCCAGCTCTAAACAGTACAGTACCATCAGCTCTGTGTTATACCAGCTCTATACAGTACAGTACCATGAGCTCTGTGATATACCAGCCAGCTCTATACAGTACAGTACCATCAGCTCTGTGTTGTACCAGCTCTATACAGTACTGTACCATCAGCTCTGTGTTATACCAGCTCTATACAGTACAGTACCATCAGCTCTGTGTTGTACCAGCTCTATACAGTACAGTACCATCAGCTCTGTGTTATACCAGCCAGCTCTATACAGTACAGTACCATCAGCTCTGTGTTGTACCAGCTCTATACAGTACAGTATCATCAGCTCTGTGTTGTACCAGCTCTATACAGTACAGTACCATCAGCTCTGTGTTGTACCAGCTCTATACAGTACAGTACCATCAGCTCTGTGATATACCAGCTCTATACAGTACAGTGCCATCAGCTCTGTGTTGTACCAGCTCTATACAGTACAGTACCATCAGCTCTGTGTTGTACCAGCTCTATACAGTACAATACCATCAGCTCTGTGTTGTACGAGCTCTATACAGTACAGTACCATCAGCTCTTTATTGTACCAGCTCTATACAGTACAGTACCATCAGCTCTGTGATATACCAGCTCTATACAGTACAGTACCATCAGCTCTGTGTTGTACCAGCCAGCTCTATACAGTACAGTACCATCAGCTCTGTGATATACCAGCTCTATACAGTACAGTACCATTAGCTCTGTGTTGTACCAGCCAGCTCTATACAGTACAGTACCATCAGCTCTGTGTTATACCAGCTCCATACAGTACAGTACCATCAGCTCTGTGTTGTACCAGCTCTATACAGTACAGTACCATCAGCTCTGTGTTGTACCAGCTCTATACAGTACAGTACCATCAGCTCTGTGTTATACCAGCTCTATACAGTACAGTACCATCAGCTCTGTGTTGTACCAGCTCTATACAGTACAGTACCATCAGCTCTGTGTTGTACCAGCCAGCTCTATACAGTACAGTACCATCAGCTCTGTGTTGTACCAGCTCTATACAGTACAGTACCATCAGCTCTGTGTTGTACCAGCTCTATACAGTACAGTACCATCAGCTCTGTGATATACCAGCTCTATACAGTACAGTACCATCAGCTCTGTGATGTACCAGCGCTCTATACAGTACAGTGCCATCAGCTCTGTGTTGTACCAGCTCTATACAGTACAGTACCATCAGCTCTGTGTTGTACCAGCCAGCTCTATACAGTACAGTACCATCAGCTCTGTGATATACCAGCTCTATACAGTACAGTACCATCAGCTGTGTTGTACCAGCCAGCTCTATACAGTACAGTACCATCAGCTCTGTGTTATACCAGCTCCATACAGTACAGTACCATCAGCTCTGTGTTGTACCAGCCAGCTCTATACAGTACAGTACCATCAGCTCTGTGTTGTACCAGCTCTATACAGTACAGTACCATCAGCTCTGTGATATACCAGCTCTATATAGTACAGTAACATCAGCTCTGTGTTGTACCAGCCAGCTCTATACAGTACAATACCATCAGCTCTGTGTTATACCAGCCAGCTCTATAAAGTACAGTACCATCAGCTCTGTGATATACCAGCTCTATACAGTACAGTTCCATCAGCTCTGTGGTATACCTGCTCTTTACCGTACAGTACCATCAGCTCTGTGTTATACCAGCTCTATACAGTACAGTACCATCAACTCTGTGATATACCAGCTCTATATAGTAGAGTACCATCAGCTCTGTGTTATACCAGCCAGCTCTAAACAGTACAGTACCATCAGCTCTGTGTTATACCAGCTCTATACAGTACAGTACCATGAGCTCTGTGATATACCAGCCAGCTCTATACAGTACAGTACCATCAGCTCTGTGTTGTACCAGCTCTATACAGTACTGTACCATCAGCTCTGTGTTATACCAGCTCTATACAGTACAGTACCATCAGCTCTGTGTTGTACCAGCTCTATACAGTACAGTACCATCAGCTCTGTGTTATACCAGCCAGCTCTATACAGTACAGTACCATCAGCTCTGTGTTGTACCAGCTCTATACAGTACAGTATCATCAGCTCTGTGTTGTACCAGCTCTATACAGTACAGTACCATCAGCTCTGTGTTGTACCAGCTCTATACAGTACAGTACCATCAGCTCTGTGATATACCAGCTCTATACAGTACAGTGCCATCAGCTCTGTGTTGTACCAGCTCTATACAGTACAGTACCATCAGCTCTGTGTTGTACCAGCTCTATACAGTACAATACCATCAGCTCTGTGTTGTACGAGCTCTATACAGTACAGTACCATCAGCTCTTTATTGTACCAGCTCTATACAGTACAGTACCATCAGCTCTGTGATATACCAGCTCTATACAGTACAGTACCATCAGCTCTGTGTTGTACCAGCCAGCTCTATACAGTACAGTACCATCAGCTCTGTGATATACCAGCTCTATACAGTACAGTACCATTAGCTCTGTGTTGTACCAGCCAGCTCTATACAGTACAGTACCATCAGCTCTGTGTTATACCAGCTCCATACAGTACAGTACCATAAGCTCTGTTTTATACCAGCTCTATACAGTACAGTACCATCAGCTCTGTGTTGTACCAGCTCTATACAGTACAGTACCATCAGCTCTGTGTTATACCAGCTCTATACAGTACAGTACCATCAGCTCTGTGTTGTACCAGCTATATATAGTACAGTACCATCAGCTCTGTGTTATACCAGCCAGCTCTATACAGTACAGTACCATCAGCTCTGTGTTGTACCAGCTCTATACAGTACAGTATCATCGGCTCTGTGTTGTACCAGCTCTATACAGTACAGTACCATCAGCTCTGTGTTGTACCAGCTCTATACAGTACAGTACCATCAGCTCTGTGATATACCAGCTCTATACAGTACAGTGCCATCAGCTCTGTGTTGTACCAGCTCTATACAGTACAGTACCATCAGCTCTGTGTTGTACCAGCTCTATACAGTACAGTACCATCAGCTCTGTGTTGTACGAGCTCTATACAGTACAGTACCATCAGCTCTTTATTGTACCAGCCAGCTCTATACAGTACAGTACCATCAGCTCTGTGATATACCAGCTCCATACAGTACAGTACCATCAGCTCTGTGTTGTACCAGCCAGCTCTATACAGTACAGTACCATCAGCTCTGTGATATACCAGCTCTATACAGTACAGTAGCTCTATACAGTACAGTACCATCAGCTCTGTGTTGTACCAGCCAGCTCTATACAGTACAGTACCATCAGCTCTGTGTTATACCAGCTCCATACAGTACAGTACCATAAGCTCTGTTTTATACCAGCTCTATACAGTACAGTACCATCAGCTCTGTGTTGTACCAGCTCTATACAGTACAGTACCATCAGCTCTGTGTTATACCAGCTCTATACAGTACAGTACCATCAGCTCTGTGTTGTACCAGCTCTATATAGTACAGTACCATCAGCTCTGTGTTATACCAGCCAGCTCTATACAGTACAGTACCATCAGCTCTGTGTTGTACCAGCTCTATACAGTACAGTATCATCGGCTCTGTGTTGTACCAACTCTATACAGTACAGTACCATCAGCACTGTGTTGTACCAGCTCTATACAGTACAGTACCATCAGCTCTGTGATATACCAGCTCTATACAGTACAGTGCCATCAGCTCTGTGTTGTACCAGCTCTATACAGTACAGTACCATCAGCTCTGTGATATACCAGCTCTATACAGTACAGTACCATCAGCTGTGTTGTACCAGCCAGCTCTATACAGTACAGTACCATCAGCTCTGTGTTATACCAACTCCATACAGTACAGTACCATCAGCTCTGTGTTGTACCAGCCAGCTCTATACAGTACAGTACCATCAGCTCTGTGTTGTACCAGCTCTATACAGTACAGTACCATCAGCTCTGTGATATACCAGCTCTATATAGTACAGTAACATCAGCTCTGTGTTGTACCAGCCAGCTCTATACAGTACAATACCATCAGCTCTGTGTTATACCAGCCAGCTCTATAAAGTACAGTACCATCAGCTCTGTGATATACCAGCTCTATACAGTACAGTTCCATCAGCTCTGTGTTATACCTGCTCTATACCGTACAGTACCATCAGCTCTGTGTTATACCAGCTCTATACAGTACAGTACCATCAACTCTGTGATATACCAGCTCTATATAGTAGAGTACCATCAGCTCTGTGTTATACCAGCCAGCTCTAAACAGTACAGTACCATCAGCTCTGTGTTATACCAGCTCTATACAGTACAGTACCATGAGCTCTGTGATATACCAGCCAGCTCTATACAGTACAGTACCATCAGCTCTGTGTTGTACCAGCTCTATACAGTACTGTACCATCAGCTCTGTGTTATACCAGCTCTATACAGTACAGTACCATCAGCTCTGTGTTGTACCAGCTCTATACAGTACAGTACCATCAGCTCTGTGTTATACCAGCCAGCTCTATACAGTACAGTACCATCAGCTCTGTGTTGTACCAGCTCTATACAGTACAGTATCATCAGCTCTGTGTTGTACCAGCTCTATACAGTACAGTACCATCAGCTCTGTGTTGTACCAGCTCTATACAGTACAGTACCATCAGCTCTGTGATATACCAGCTCTATACAGTACAGTGCCATCAGCTCTGTGTTGTACCAGCTCTATACAGTACAGTACCATCAGCTCTGTGTTGTACCAGCTCTATACAGTACAATACCATCAGCTCTGTGTTGTACGAGCTCTATACAGTACAGTACCATCAGCTCTTTATTGTACCAGCTCTATACAGTACAGTACCATCAGCTCTGTGATATACCAGCTCTATACAGTACAGTACCATCAGCTCTGTGTTGTACCAGCCAGCTCTATACAGTACAGTACCATCAGCTCTGTGATATACCAGCTCTATACAGTACAGTACCATTAGCTCTGTGTTGTACCAGCCAGCTCTATACAGTACAGTACAATCAGCTCTGTGTTATACCAGCTCCATACAGTACAGTACCATAAGCTCTGTTTTATACCAGCTCTATACAGTACAGTACCATCAGCTCTGTGTTGTACCAGCTCTATACAGTACAGTACCATCAGCTCTGTGTTATACCAGCTCTATACAGTACAGTACCATCAGCTCTGTGTTGTACCAGCTATATATAGTACAGTACCATCAGCTCTGTGTTATACCAGCCAGCTCTATACAGTACAGTACCATCAGCTCTGTGTTGTACCAGCTCTATACAGTACAGTATCATCGGCTCTGTGTTGTACCAGCTCTATACAGTACAGTACCATCAGCACTGTGTTGTACGAGCTCTATACAGTACAGTACCATCAGCTCTGTGATATACCAGCTCTATACAGTACAGTGCCATCAGCTCTGTGTTGTACCAGCTCTATACAGTACAGTACCATCAGCTCTGTGTTGTACCAGCTCAATACAGTACAGTACCATCAGCTCTGTGATATACCAGCTCTATACAGTACAGTACCATCAGCTGTGTTGTACCAGCCAGCTCTATACAGTACAGTACCATCAGCTCTGTGTTATACCAACTCCATACAGTACAGTACCATCAGCTCTGTGTTGTACCAGCCAGCTCTATACAGTACAGTACCATCAGCTCTGTGTTGTACCAGCTCTATACAGTACAGTACCATCAGCTCTGTGATATACCAGCTCTATACAGTACAGTACCATTAGCTCTGTGTTGTACCAGCCAGCTCTATACAGTACAGTACCATCAGCTCTGTGTTATACCAGCTCCATACAGTACAGTACCATAAGCTCTGTTTTATACCAGCTCTATACAGTACAGTACCATCAGCTCTGTGTTGTACCAGCTCTATACAGTACAGTACCATCAGCTCTGTGTTATACCAGCTCTATACAGTACAGTACCATCAGCTCTGTGTTGTACCAGCTCTATATAGTACAGTACCATCAGCTCTGTGTTATACCAGCCAGCTCTATACAGTACAGTACCATCAGCTCTGTGTTGTACCAGCTCTATACAGTACAGTATCATCGGCTCTGTGTTGTACCAGCTCTATACAGTACAGTACCATCAGCACTGTGTTGTACCAGCTCTATACAGTACAGTACCATCAGCTCTGTGATATACCAGCTCTATACAGTACAGTGCCATCAGCTCTGTGTTGTACCAGCTCTATACAGTACAGTACCATCAGCTCTGTGTTGTACCAGCTCTATACAGTACAGTACCATCAGCTCTGTGATATACCAGCTCTATACAGTACAGTACCATCAGCTGTGTTGTACCAGCCAGCTCTATACAGTACAGTACCATCAGCTCTGTGTTATACCAACTCCATACAGTACAGTACCATCAGCTCTGTGTTGTACCAGCCAGCTCTATACAGTACAGTACCATCAGCTCTGTGTTGTACCAACTCTATACAGTACAGTACCATCAGCTCTGTGTTGTACCAGCTCTATACAGTACAGTACCATCAGCTCTGTGATATACCAGCTCTATACAGTACAGTGCCATCAGCTCTGTGTTGTACCAGCCAGCTCTATACAGTACAGTACCATCAGCTCTGTGTTGTACCAGCTCCATACAGTACAGTACCATCAGCTCTGTTATATACCAGCTCTATACAGTACAGTACCATCAGCTCTGTGTTGTACCAGCCAGCTCTATACAGTACAGTACCATCAGCTCTGTGTTATACCAGCTCCATACAGTACAGTACCATCAGCTCTGTGTTGTACCAGCCAGCTCTATACAGTACAGTACCATCAGCTCTGTGTTGTACCAACTCTATACAGTACAGTACCATCAGCACTGTGTTGTACCAGCTCTATACAGTACAGTACCATCAGCTCTGTGATATACCAGCTCTATACAGTACAGTGCCATCAGCTCTGTGTTGTACCAGCTCTATACAGTACAGTACCATCAGCTCTGTGTTGTACCAGCTCTATACAGTACAGTACCATCAGCTCTGTGATATACCAGCTCTATACAGTACAGTACCATCAGCTGTGTTGTACCAGCCAGCTCTATACAGTACAGTACCATCAGCTCTGTGTTATACCAACTCCATACAGTACAGTACCATCAGCTCTGTGTTGTACCAGCCAGCTCTATACAGTACAGTACCATCAGCTCTGTGTTGTACCAGCTCTATACAGTACAGCTAGCCATCAGCTCTGTGCTTGTACCAGCCAGCTCTATACAGTACAGTACCATCAGCTCTGTGTTATATCAACTCCATACAGTACAATACCATCAGCTCTGTGTTATACCAGCTCTATACAGTACAGTACCACCAGCACTGTGTTATACCAGCTCTATATAGTACAGTACCATCAGCTCTGTGTTGTACCAGCTCTATACAGTACAGTACCATCAGCTCTGTGTTGTACCAGCTCTATACAGTACAGTACCATCAGCTCTGTGATATACCAGCTCTATACAGTACAGTACCATCAGCTCTGTGTTGTACCAGCTCTATACAGTACAGTACCATCAGCTCTGTTTTGTACCAGCTCTATACAGTAGAGTACCATCAGCTCTGTGTTGTACCAGCTCTATACAGTACAGGACCATCAGCTCTGTGTTGTACCAGCCAGCTCTATACAGTACAGTACTATCAGCTCTGTGTTATACCAGCTCCATACAGTACAGTACCATCAGCACAGTGTTATACCAGCTCTATATAGTACAGTACCATCAGCTCTGTGTTGTACCAGCTCTATACAGTACAGTACCATCAACTCTGTGTTATACCAGCCAGCTCTATACAGTACAGTAACATCACCTCTGTGTTATTCCAGCCAGCTCTATACAGTACAGTAACATCAGCTCTGTATTGTACCAGCCAGCTCTATACAGTACAGTACCATCAGCTCTGTGATATACCAGCTCTATATAGTACAGTACCATCAGCTCTGTGTTATACCAGACAGCTCTATACAGTATAGTACCATCAGCTCTGTGTTATACCAGCTCTATACAGTACAGTACCATCAGCTCTGTGTTATACAAGCTCAATACAGTACAGTAGCATCAGCTCTGTGTTATACCAGCTCTATACAGTACAGTAACATCAGCTCTGTGTTATACCAGCCAGCTCTATACAGTACAGTGCCATCAGCTCTGTGTTATACCAGCCAGCTATATTTAGTACAGTACCATCAGCTCTGTGTTATACCAGCTCTATATAGTACAGTGCCATCAGCTCTGTGTTATACCAGCCAGCTCTATACAGTACAGTACCATCAGCTCTGTGTTGTACCAGCCAGCTCTATACAGTACAGTACCATCAGCTCTGTGTTATACCAGCTCTATACAGTACAGTACCATCAGCTCTGTGTTATACCAGCTCTATACAGTTCAGTACCATCAGCTCTGTGTTATACTCGCCAGCTCTATACCATACAGTACCATCAGCTCTGTGTTATACCAGCTCTATACAGTACAGTACCATCAACTCTGTGTTATACCAGCCAGCTCTATTCAGTACAATACCATCAGCTCTGTGTTATACCAGCCAGCTCTATACAGTACAGTACCATCAGCTCTGTGTTATACCAGCTCTATACAGTACAGTACCATCAGCTCTGTGTTATACCAGCTCTATACAGTACAGTACCATCAGCTCTGTGTTATACCTGCTCTATACAGTACCATCAGCTCTGTGTTGTACCAGCCAGCTCTATACAGTACAGTACCATCAACTCTGTGTTATACCAGCCAGCTCTATACAGTACAGTACCATCAGCTCTGTGTTACACCAGCTCTATACAGTACAGTACCATCAGCTCTGTGTTATACCAGCCAGCTCTATACAGTACAGTACCATCAACTATGTGTTATCCAGCCAGCTCTATACAGTACAATACCATCAGCTCTGTGTTATACCAGCTCTATACAGTACAGTACCATCAGCTCTGTGTTGTACCAGCCAGCTCTATACAGTACAGTACCATCAACTCTGTGTTATACCAGCCAGCTCTATACAGTACAGTACCATCAGCTCTGTGTTATACCAGCCAGCTCTATACAGTACAGTACCATTAGCTCTGTTTTATACCAGCTCTATACAGTACAGAAACATCAACTCTGTGTTATACCAGCCAGCTCTATACAGTACAGTACCATCAGCTCTGTGATATACCAGCTCTATACAGTACAGTATCATCGGCTCTGTGTTGTACCAGCTCTATACAGTACAGTACCATCAGCTCTGTGTTGTACCAGCTCTATACAGTACAGTACCATCAGCTCTGTGATATACCAGCTCTATACAGTACAGTGCCATCAGCTCTGTGTTGTACCAGCTCTATACAGTACAGTACCATCAGCTCTGTGTTGTACCAGCTCTATACAGTACAGTACCATCAGCTCTGTGTTATACCAGCTCTATACAGTTCAGTACCATCAGCTCTGTGTTATACTCGCCAGCTCTATACCATACAGTACCATCAGCTCTGTGTTATACCAGCTCTATACAGTACAGTACCATCAACTCTGTGTTATACCAGCCAGCTCTATTCAGTACAATACCATCAGCTCTGTGTTATACCAGCCAGCTCTATACAGTACAGTACCATCAGCTCTGTGTTATACCAGCTCTATACAGTACAGTACCATCAGCTCTGTGTTATACCAGCTCTATACAGTACAGTACCATCAGCTCTGTGTTATACCTGCTCTATACAGTACCATCAGCTCTGTGTTGTACCAGCCAGCTCTATACAGTACAGTACCATCAACTCTGTGTTATACCAGCCAGCTCTATACAGTACAGTACCATCAGCTCTGTGTTACACCAGCTCTATACAGTACAGTACCATCAGCTCTGTGTTATACCAGCCAGCTCTATACAGTACAGTACCATCAACTATGTGTTATCCAGCCAGCTCTATACAGTACAATACCATCAGCTCTGTGTTATACCAGCTCTATACAGTACAGTACCATCAGCTCTGTGTTGTACCAGCCAGCTCTATACAGTACAGTACCATCAACTCTGTGTTATACCAGCCAGCTCTATACAGTACAGTACCATCAGCTCTGTGTTATACCAGCCAGCTCTATACAGTACAGTACCATTAGCTCTGTTTTATACCAGCTCTATACAGTACAGAAACATCAACTCTGTGTTATACCAGCCAGCTCTATACAGTACAGTACCATCAGCTCTGTGATATACCAGCTCTATACAGTACAGTATCATCGGCTCTGTGTTGTACCAGCTCTATACAGTACAGTACCATCAGCTCTGTGTTGTACCAGCTCTATACAGTACAGTACCATCAGCTCTGTGATATACCAGCTCTATACAGTACAGTGCCATCAGCTCTGTGTTGTACCAGCTCTATACAGTACAGTACCATCAGCTCTGTGTTATACCAGCTCTATACAGTACAGTACCATCAGCTCTGTGTTATACCTGCTCTATAGCAGTACCATCAGCTCTGTGTTGTACCAGCCAGCTCTATACAGTACAGTACCATCAACTCTGTGTTATACCAGCCAGCTCTATACAGTACAGTACCATCAGCTCTGTGTTACACCAGCTCTATACAGTACAGTACCATCAGCTCTGTGTTATACCAGCCAGCTCTATACAGTACAGTACCATCAACTATGTGTTATCCAGCCAGCTCTATACAGTACAATACCATCAGCTCTGTGTTATACCAGCTCTATACAGTACAGTACCATCAGCTCTGTGTTGTACCAGCCAGCTCTATACAGTACAGTACCATCAACTCTGTGTTATACCAGCCAGCTCTATACAGTACAGTACCATCAGCTCTGTGTTATACCAGCCAGCTCTATACAGTACAGTACCATTAGCTCTGTTTTATACCAGCTCTATACAGTACAGAAACATCAACTCTGTGTTATACCAGCCAGCTCTATACAGTACAGTACCATCAGCTCTGTGATATACCAGCTCTATACAGTACAGTATCATCGGCTCTGTGTTGTACCAGCTCTATACAGTACAGTACCATCAGCTCTGTGTTGTACCAGCTCTATACAGTACAGTACCATCAGCTCTGTGATATACCAGCTCTATACAGTACAGTACCATCAGCTCTGTGTTGTACCAGCTCTATACAGTACAGTACCATCAGCTCTGTGTTGTACCAGCCAGCTCTATACAGTACAGTACCATCAGCTCTGTGTTATACCAGCTCTATACAGTACAGTACCATCAGCTCTGTGTTGTACCAGCTCTATACAGTACAGTACCATCAGCTCTGTGATATACCAGCTCTATACAGTACAGTACCATCAGCTCTGTATTGTACCAGCTCTATACAGTAGAGTACCATCAGCTCTGTGTTGTACCAGCCAGCTCTATACAGTACAGTACTATCAGCTCTGTCTTATACCAGCTCTATACAGTAGAGTACCATCAGCACAGTGTTATACCAGCTCTATATAGTACAGTACCACCAGCTCTGTGTTATACCAGCTCTATACAGTACAGTACCATCAGCTCTGTGTTGTACCAGCTCTATACAGTACAGTTCCATCAGCTCTGTGTTATACCAGCCAGCTCTATACAGTACAGTAACATCACCTCTGTGTTATACCAGCCAGCTCTATACAGTACAGTAACATCAGCTCTGTATTGTACCAGCCAGAACTATACAGTACAGTAGCATCAGCTCTGTGATATACCAGCTCTATATAGTACAGTACCATCAGCTCTGTGTTATACCAGACAGCTCTATACAGTACAGTACCATCAGCTCTGTGTTATACCAGCTCTATACAGTACAGTACCATCAGCTCTGTGTTATACAAGCTCAATACAGTACAGTACCATCAGCTCTGTGTTATACCAGCTCTATACAGTACAGTAACATAAGCTCTGTGTTATACCAGCCAGCTCTATACAGTACAGTGCCATCAGCTCTGTGTTATACCAGCCAGCTATATACAGTACAGTACCATCAGCTCTGTGTTATACCAGCTCTATATAGTACAGTACCATCAGCTCTGTGTTATACCAGCCAGCTCTATACAGTACAGTACCATCAGCTCTGTGTTGTACCAGCCAGCTCTATACAGTACAGTACCATCAGCTCTGTGTTATACCAGCTCTATACAGTACAGTACCATCAGCTCTGTGTTATACCAGCTCTATACAGTTCAGTACCATCAGCTCTGTGTTATACCAGCCAGCTCTATACAGTACAGTACCATCAGCTCTGTGTTATACCAGCCAGCTCTATTCAGTACAATACCATCAGCTCTGTGTTATACCAGCCAGCTCTATACAGTACAGTACCATCAGCTCTGTGTTATACCAGCTCTATACAGTACAGTACCATCAGCTCTGTGTTATACCTGCTCTATACAGTACCATCAGCTCTTTGTTGTACCAGCCAGCTCTATACAGTACAGTACCATCAACTATGTGTTATACCAGCCAGCTCTATACAGTACAGTACCATCAGCTCTGTGTTACACAAGCTCTATACAGTACAGTACCATCAGCTCTGTGTTATACCAGCCAGCTCTATACAGTACAGTACCATCAACTCTGTGTTATCCAGCCAGCTCTATACAGTACAATACCATCAGCTCTGTGTTATACCAGCTCTATACAGTACAGTACCATCAGCTCTGTGTTGTACCAGCCAGCTCTATACAGTACAGTACCATCAACTCTGTGTTATACCAGCCAGCTCTATACAGTACAGTACAATCAGCTCTGTGTTATACCAGCCAGCTCTGTACAGTACAGTACCATCAGCTCTGTGTTATACCAGCTCTATACAGTACAGAAACATCAACTCTGTGTTATACCAGCCAGCTCTATACAGTACAATACCATCAGCTCTGTGATATACCAGCTCTATACAGTACAGTATCATCGGCTCTGTGTTGTACCAGCTCTATACAGTACAGTACCATCAGCTCTGTGTTGTACCAGCTCTATACAGTACAGTACCATCAGCTCTGTGATATACCAGCTCTATACAGTACAGTGCCATCAGCTCTGTGTTGTAAAAGCTCTATACAGTACAGTACCATCAGCTCTGTGTTGTACCAGCTCAATACAGTACAGTACCATCAGCTCTGTGTTATACCAGCTCTATACAGTACAGTACCATCAGCTCTGTGTTATACAAGCTGAATACAGTACAGTACCATCAGCTCTGTGTTATACCAGCTCTATACAGTAAAGTAACATAAGCTCTGTGTTATACCAGCCAGCTCTATACAGTACAGTGCCATCAGCTCTGTGTTATAGCAGCCAGCTATATACAGTACAGTACCATCAGCTCTGTGTTATACCAGCTCTATATAGTACAGTACCATCAGCTCTGTGTTATACCAGCCAGCTCTATACAGTACAGTACCATCAGCTCTGTGTTGTACCAGCCAGCTCTATACAGTACAGTACCATCAGCTCTGTGTTATACCAGCTCTATACAGTACAGTACCATCAGCTCTGTGTTATACCAGCTCTATACAGTTCAGTACCATCAGCTCTGTGTTATACCAGCCAGCTCTATACAGTACAGTACCATCAGCTCTGTGTTATACCAGCCAGCTCTATTCAGTACAATACCATCAGCTCTGTGTTATACCAACCAGCTCTATACAGTACAGTACCATCAGCTCTGTGTTATACCAGCTCTATACAGTACAGTACCATCAGCTCTGTGTTATACCTGCTCTATACAGTACCATCAGCTCTGTGTTGTACCAGCCAGCTCTATACAGTACAGTACCATCAACTCTTTGTTATACCAGTCAGCTCTATACAGTACAGTACCATCAGCTCTGTGTTACACCAGCTCTATACAGTACAGTACCATCAGCTCTGTGTTATACCAGCCAGCTCTATACAGTACAGTACCATCAACTCTGTGTTATCCAGCCAGCTCTATACAGTACAATACCATCAGCTCTGTGTTATACCAGCTCTATACAGTACAGTACCATCAGCTCTGTGCTGTACCAGCTCTATACAGTACAGTACCATCAGCTCTGTGTTATACCAGCTCTATACAGTACAGAACCATCAACTCTGTGTTATAGCAGCCAGCTCTATACAGTACAGTACCATCAGCTCTGTGTTATACCAGCCAGTTCTATACAGTACAGTACCATCAGCTCTGTGTTATACCAGCTCTATATAGTACACTACCATCAGCTCTGTGTTATACCAGCTGTATATAGTACAGTAACATCAGCTCTGTGTTGTACCAGCCAGCTCTATACAGTACAGTAACATCAGCTCTGTGTTGTACCAGCCAGCTCTATACAGAACCATCAGCTCTGTGTTATACCAGCTCTATACAGTACAGTACCATCAGCTCTGTGTTGTACCAGCTCTATACAGCACAGTACCATCAGCTCTGTGATATACCAGCTCTATACAGTACAGTACCATCAGCTCTGTGTTATACCAGCTCTATACAGTACAGTACCATCAGCTCTGTGTTGTACCAGCCAGCTCTATACAGTACAGTACCATCAGCTCTGTGTTATACCAGCTCTATATAGTACAGTACCATCAGCTCTGTGTTATACCAGACAGCTCTATACAGTACAGTACCATCAGCTCTGTATTATACCAGCTCTATACAGTATAGTACCATCAGCTCTGTGATATACCAGCTCTATACAGTACAGTACCATCAGCTCTGTGTTATACCAGCTCTATACAGTACAGTAACATCAGCTCTGTGTTATACCAGCCAGCTCTATACAGTACAGTACCATCAGCTCTGTGTTATACCAGCTCTATATAGTACAGTACCATCAGCTCTGTGTTATACCAGCCAGCTCTATACAGTACAGTACCATCAGCTCTGTGTTGTACCAGCCAGCTCTATACAGTACAGTACCATCAGCTCGGTGTTATACCAGCTCTATACAGTACAGTACCATCAGCTCTGTGTTATACCAGCTCTATACAGTACAGTACCATCAACTCTGTGTTATACCAGCCAGCTCTATACAGTACAGTACCATCAGCTCTGTGTTATACCAGCCAGCTCTATACAGTAGAGTACCATCAGCTCTGTGTTATACCAGCTCTATACAGTACAGTACCATCAGCTCTGTGTTATACCAGCCAGCTGTATACAGTACAGTACCATCAGCTCTGTGTTATACCATCCAGCTCTATGCAGTACAGTACCATCAGCTCTGTGTTATACCAGCTCTATACAGTACAGTACCATCAACTCTGTGTTATACCAGCCAGCTCTATACAGTACAGTACCATCAGCTCTGTGTTATACCAGCTCTATACACTATAGTACCATCAGCTCTGTGTTATACCAGCCAGCTCCATACAGTACAGTACCATCAGCTCTGTGTTATACCAGCCAGCTCCATACAGTACAGTACCATCAGCTCTGTGTTATACCAGCTCTATACAGTACAGTACCATCAGCTCTGTGTTGTACCAGCCAGCTCTATACAGTACAGTACCATCAGCTCTGTGTTATACCAGCCAGCTCTATACAGTACAGTACCATCAGCTCTGTGTTATACCAGCCAGCTCTATACAGTACAGTACCATCAGCTCTGTGTTATACCAGCATCTATTCAGTACAGTACCATCAGCTCTGTGTTGTACCAGCTCTATACAGTACAGTACCATCAACTCTGTTATACCAGCTCTATACAGTACAGTACTATCAGCTCTGTGTTATACCAGCCAGCTCTATACAGTAGAGTACCATCAGCTCTGTGTTATACCAGCCAGCTCTATACAGTACAGGACCATCAGCTCTGTGTTATACCATCCAGCTCTATGCAGTACAGTACCATCAGCTCTGTGTTATACCAGCTCTATACAGTACAGTACCCTCAACTCTGTGTTATACCAGCCAGCTCTATACAGTACAGTACCATCAGCTCTGTGTTATACCAGCTCTATATAGTACAGTACCATCAGCTCTGTGTTATACCAGCTCTATATAGTACAGTAACATCAGCTCTGTGTTGTACCAGCCAGCTCTATACAGTACAGTAACATCAGCTCTGTGTTGTACCAGCCAGCTCTATACAGTACCATCAGCTCTGTGTTATACCAGCTCTATACAGTACAGTACGATCAACTCTGTGTTATACCAGCCAGCTCTATACAGTACAGTACCATCAGCTCTGTGTTATACCAGCTCTATACACTATAGTACCATCAGCTCTGTGTTATACCAGCCAGCTCCATACAGTACAGTACCATCAGCTCTGTGTTATACCAGCCAGCTTCATACAGTACAGTACCATCAGCTCTGTGTTATACCAGCTCTATACAGTACAGTACCATCAGCTCTGTGTTGTACCAGCCAGCTCTATACAGTACAGTACCATCAACTCTGTGTTATACCAGCCAGCTCTATACAGTACAGTACCATCAGCTCTGTGTTATACCAGCCAGCTCTATACAGTACAGTACCATCAGCTCTGTGTTATACCAGCTCTATAGAGTACAGTACCATCAACTCTGTGTTATACCAGCCAGCTCTATACAGTACAGTACCATCAGCTCTGTGTTATACCAGCCAGCTCTATACAGTACAGTACCATCAGCTCTGTGTTATACCAGCTCTATACAGTACAGTACCATCAGCTCTGTGTTATACCAGCTCTATACAGTACAGTACCATCAACTCTGTTATACCAGCTCTATACAGTACAGTACCATCAGCTCTGTGTTATACCAGCTCTATACAGTACAGTACCATCAGCTCTGTGTTATACCAGCCAGCTCTACACAGTTAGGTAACCATCAGCTCTGTGTTATACCAGCTCTATACAGTACAGTACCATCAGCTCTGTGTTATACCAGCCAGCTCTATACAGTACAGTACCATCAGCTCTGTGTTATACCATCCAGCTCTATGCAGTACAGTACCATCAGCTCTGTGTTATACCAGCTCTATACAGTACAGTACCCTCAACTCTGTGTTATACCAGCCAGCTCTATACAGTACAGTACCATCAGCTCTGTGTTATACCAGCTCTATATAGTACAGTACCATCAGCTCTGTGTTATACCAGCTCTATATAGTACAGTAACATCAGCTCTGTGTTGTACCAGCCAGCTCTATACAGTACAGTAACATCAGCTCTGTGTTGTACCAGCCAGCTCTATACAGTACCATCAGCTCGGTGTTATACCAGCTCTATATAGTACAGTAACATCAGCTCTGTGTTGTACCAGCCAGCTCTATATAGTACAGTACCATCAGCTCTGTGTTATACCATCCAGCTCTATGCAGTACAGTACCATCAGCTCTGTGTTATACCAGCTCTATACAGTACAGTACCCTCAACTCTGTGTTATACCAGCCAGCTCTATACAGTACAGTACCATCAGCTCTGTGTTATACCAGCTCTATATAGTACAGTACCATCAGCTCTGTATTATACCAGCTCTATATATTACAGTAACATCAGCTCTGTGTTGTACCAGCCAGCTCTATACAGTACAGTAACATCAGCTCTGTGTTGTACCAGCCAGCTCTATACAGTACCATCAGCTCGGTGTTATACCAGCTCTATATAGTACAGTAACATCAGCTCTGTGTTGTACCAGCCAGCTCTATATAGTACAGTACCATCAGCTCTTTGTTGTACCAGCCAGCTCTATACAGTACAGTACCATCAGCTCTGTGTTATACCAGCTCTATACAGTACAGTACCATCAGCTCTGTGTTATACCAGCCAGCTCTATACAGTACAGTACCATCAGCTCTGTGTTATACCAGCCAGCTCTATGCAGTACAGTACCATCAGCTCTGTGTTATACCAGCTCTATACAGTACAGTACCATCAGCTCTGTGTTATACCAGCTCTATACAGTACAGTACCATCAACTCTGTGTTATACCAGCTCTATATAGTACAGTACCATCAGCTCTGTGTTATACCAGCTCTATACAGTACAGTACCATCAGCTCTGTGTTATACCAGCTCTATATAGTACAGTACCATCAGCTCTGTGTTATACCAGCTCTATATAGTACAGTAACATCAGCTCTGTGTTGTACCAGCCAGCTCTATACAGTACAATACCATCAGCTCTGTGTTATACCAGCCAGCTCTATAAAGTACAGTACCATCAGCTCTGTGATATACCAGCTCTATACAGTACAGTTCCATCAGCTCTGTGTTATACCTGCTCTATACCGTACAGTACCATCAGCTCTGTGTTATACCAGCTCTATACAGTACAGTACCATCAACTCTGTGTTATACAAGCCAGCTCTATTCAGTACAATACCATCAGCTCTGTGTTAGACCAGCCAGCTCTATACAGTACAGTACCATCAGCTCTGTGTTATACCAGCCAGCTCTATACAGTACAGTACCATCAGCTCTGTGTTATACCAGCTCTATACAGTACAGTACCATCAGCTCTGTGTTATACCAGCCAGCTCTATACAGTACAGTACCATCAGCTCTGTGTTATACCAGCCAGCTCTCTACAGTACAGTACCATCAGCTCTGTGATATACCAGCTCTATACAGTACAGTACCATCTGCTCTGTGTTATACCAGCTCTATACAGTACAGTACCATCAGCTCTGTGTTATACCAGCTCTATACAGTATAGTACCATCAGCTCTGTGTTATACCAGCCAGCTCTATACAGTACAGTACCATCAGCTCTGTGTTATACCAGCCAGTTCTATATAGTACAGTACCATCAGCTCTGTGTTATACCATCCAGCTCTATGCAGTACAGTACCATCAGCTCTGTGTTATACCAGCTCTATACAGTACAGTACCCTCAACTCTGTGTTATACCAGCCAGCTCTATACAGTACAGTACCATCAGCTCTGTGTTATACCAGCTCTATATAGTACAGTACCATCAGCTCTGTATTATACCAGCTCTATATATTACATTAACATCACCTCTGTGTTGTACCAGCCAGCTCTATACAGTACAGTAACATCAGCTCTGTGTTGTACCAGCCAGCTCTATACAGTACCATCAGCTCGGTGTTATACCAGCTCTATATAGTACAGTAACATCAGCTCTGTGTTGTACCAGCCAGCTCTATATAGTACAGTACCATCAGCTCTTTGTTGTACCAGCCAGCTCTATACAGTACAGTACCATCAGCTCTGTGTTATACCAGCTCTATACAGTACAGTACCATCAGCTCTGTGTTATACCAGCCAGCTCTATACAGTACAGGACCATCAGCTCTGTGTTATACCATCCAGCTCTATGCAGTACAGTACCATCAGCTCTGTGTTATACCAGCTCTATACAGTACAGTACCCTCAACTCTGTGTTATACCAGCCAGCTCTATACAGTACAGTACCATCAGCTCTGTGTTATACCAGCTCTATATAGTACAGTACCATCAGCTCTGTGTTATACCAGCTCTATATAGTACAGTAACATCAGCTCTGTGTTGTACCAGCCAGCTCTATACAGTACAGTAACATCAGCTCTGTGTTGTACCAGCCAGCTCTATACAGTACCATCAGCTCTGTGTTATACCAGCTCTATACAGTACAGTACCATCAACTCTGTGTTATACCAGCCAGCTCTATACAGTACAGTACCATCAGCTCTGTGTTATACCAGCCAGCTCTATACAGTACAGTACCATCAGCTCTGTGTTATACCAGCATCTATTCAGTACAGTACCATCAGCTCTGTGTTGTACCAGCTCTATACAGTACAGTACCATCAACTCTGTTATACCAGCTCTATACAGTACAGTACTATCAGCTCTGTGTTATACCAGCCAGCTCTATACAGTAGAGTACCATCAGCTCTGTGTTATACCAGCCAGCTCTATACAGTACAGGACCATCAGCTCTGTGTTATACCATCCAGCTCTATGCAGTACAGTACCATCAGCTCTGTGTTATACCAGCTCTATACAGTACAGTACCCTCAACTCTGTGTTATACCAGCCAGCTCTATACAGTACAGTACCATCAGCTCTGTGTTATACCAGCTCTATATAGTACAGTACCATCAGCTCTGTGTTATACCAGCTCTATATAGTACAGTAACATCAGCTCTGTGTTGTACCAGCCAGCTCTATACAGTACAGTAACATCAGCTCTGTGTTGTACCAGCCAGCTCTATACAGTACCATCAGCTCTGTGTTATACCAGCTCTATACAGTACAGTACGATCAACTCTGTGTTATACCAGCCAGCTCTATACAGTACAGTACCATCAGCTCTGTGTTATACCAGCTCTATACACTATAGTACCATCAGCTCTGTGTTATACCAGCCAGCTCCATACAGTACAGTACCATCAGCTCTGTGTTATACCAGCCAGCTTCATACAGTACAGTACCATCAGCTCTGTGTTATACCAGCTCTATACAGTACAGTACCATCAGCTCTGTGTTGTACCAGCCAGCTCTATACAGTACAGTACCATCAACTCTGTGTTATACCAGCCAGCTCTATACAGTACAGTACCATCAGCTCTGTGTTATACCAGCCAGCTCTATACAGTACAGTACCATCAGCTCTGTGTTATACCAGCTCTATAGAGTACAGTACCATCAACTCTGTGTTATACCAGCCAGCTCTATACAGTACAGTACCATCAGCTCTGTGTTATACCAGCCAGCTCTATACAGTACAGTACCATCAGCTCTGTGTTATACCAGCTCTATACAGTACAGTACCATCAGCTCTGTGTTATACCAGCTCTATACAGTACAGTACCATCAACTCTGTTATACCAGCTCTATACAGTACAGTACCATCAGCTCTGTGTTATACCAGCTCTATACAGTACAGTACCATCAGCTCTGTGTTATACCAGCCAGCTCTACACAGTTAGGTAACCATCAGCTCTGTGTTATACCAGCTCTATACAGTACAGTACCATCAGCTCTGTGTTATACCAGCCAGCTCTATACAGTACAGTACCATCAGCTCTGTGTTATACCATCCAGCTCTATGCAGTACAGTACCATCAGCTCTGTGTTATACCAGCTCTATACAGTACAGTACCCTCAACTCTGTGTTATACCAGCCAGCTCTATACAGTACAGTACCATCAGCTCTGTGTTATACCAGCTCTATATAGTACAGTACCATCAGCTCTGTGTTATACCAGCTCTATATAGTACAGTAACATCAGCTCTGTGTTGTACCAGCCAGCTCTATACAGTACAGTAACATCAGCTCTGTGTTGTACCAGCCAGCTCTATACAGTACCATCAGCTCGGTGTTATACCAGCTCTATATAGTACAGTAACATCAGCTCTGTGTTGTACCAGCCAGCTCTATATAGTACAGTACCATCAGCTCTGTGTTATACCATCCAGCTCTATGCAGTACAGTACCATCAGCTCTGTGTTATACCAGCTCTATACAGTACAGTACCCTCAACTCTGTGTTATACCAGCCAGCTCTATACAGTACAGTACCATCAGCTCTGTGTTATACCAGCTCTATATAGTACAGTACCATCAGCTCTGTATTATACCAGCTCTATATATTACAGTAACATCAGCTCTGTGTTGTACCAGCCAGCTCTATACAGTACAGTAACATCAGCTCTGTGTTGTACCAGCCAGCTCTATACAGTACCATCAGCTCGGTGTTATACCAGCTCTATATAGTACAGTAACATCAGCTCTGTGTTGTACCAGCCAGCTCTATATAGTACAGTACCATCAGCTCTTTGTTGTACCAGCCAGCTTTATACAGTACAGTACCATCAGCTCTGTGTTATACCAGCTCTATACAGTACAGTACCATCAGCTCTGTGTTATACCAGCCAGCTCTATACAGTACAGTACCATCAGCTCTGTGTTATACCAGCCAGCTCTATGCAGTACAGTACCATCAGCTCTGTGTTATACCAGCTCTATACAGTACAGTACCATCAGCTCTGTGTTATACCAGCTCTATACAGTACAGTACCATCAACTCTGTGTTATACCAGCTCTATATAGTACAGTACCATCAGCTCTGTGTTATACCAGCTCTATACAGTACAGTACCATCAGCTCTGTGTTATACCAGCTCTATATAGTACAGTACCATCAGCTCTGTGTTATACCAGCTCTATATAGTACAGTAACATCAGCTCTGTGTTGTACCAGCCAGCTCTATACAGTACAATACCATCAGCTCTGTGTTATACCAGCCAGCTCTATAAAGTACAGTACCATCAGCTCTGTGATATACCAGCTCTATACAGTACAGTTCCATCAGCTCTGTGTTATACCTGCTCTATACCGTACAGTACCATCAGCTCTGTGTTATACCAGCTCTATACAGTACAGTACCATCAACTCTGTGTTATACAAGCCAGCTCTATTCAGTACAATACCATCAGCTCTGTGTTAGACCAGCCAGCTCTATACAGTACAGTACCATCAGCTCTGTGTTATACCAGCCAGCTCTATACAGTACAGTACCATCAGCTCTGTGTTATACCAGCTCTATACAGTACAGTACCATCAGCTCTGTGTTATACCAGCCAGCTCTATACAGTACAGTACCATCAGCTCTGTGTTATACCAGCCAGCTCTCTACAGTACAGTACCATCAGCTCTGTGATATACCAGCTCTATACAGTACAGTACCATCTGCTCTGTGTTATACCAGCTCTATACAGTACAGTACCATCAGCTCTGTGTTATACCAGCTCTATACAGTATAGTACCATCAGCTCTGTGTTATACCAGCCAGCTCTATACAGTACAGTACCATCAGCTCTGTGTTATACCAGCCAGTTCTATATAGTACAGTACCATCAGCTCTGTGTTATACCATCCAGCTCTATGCAGTACAGTACCATCAGCTCTGTGTTATACCAGCTCTATACAGTACAGTACCCTCAACTCTGTTGTATACCAGCCAGCTCTATACAGTACAGTACCATCAGCTCTGTGTTATACCAGCTCTATATAGTACAGTACCATCAGCTCTGTATTATACCAGCTCTATATATTACATTAACATCACCTCTGTGTTGTACCAGCCAGCTCTATACAGTACAGTAACATCAGCTCTGTGTTGTACCAGCCAGCTCTATACAGTACCATCAGCTCGGTGTTATACCAGCTCTATATAGTACAGTAACATCAGCTCTGTGTTGTACCAGCCAGCTCTATATAGTACAGTACCATCAGCTCTTTGTTGTACCAGCCAGCTCTATACAGTACAGTACCATCAGCTCTGTGTTATACCAGCTCTATACAGTACAGTACCATCAGCTCTGTGTTATACCAGCCAGCTCTATACAGTACAGGACCATCAGCTCTGTGTTATACCATCCAGCTCTATGCAGTACAGTACCATCAGCTCTGTGTTATACCAGCTCTATACAGTACAGTACCCTCAACTCTGTGTTATACCAGCCAGCTCTATACAGTACAGTACCATCAGCTCTGTGTTATACCAGCTCTATATAGTACAGTACCATCAGCTCTGTGTTATACCAGCTCTATATAGTACAGTAACATCAGCTCTGTGTTGTACCAGCCAGCTCTATACAGTACAGTAACATCAGCTCTGTGTTGTACCAGCCAGCTCTATACAGTACCATCAGCTCTGTGTTATACCAGCTCTATACAGTACAGTACCATCAACTCTGTGTTATACCAGCCAGCTCTATACAGTACAGTACCATCAGCTCTGTGTTATACCAGCTCTATACACTATAGTACCATCAGCTCTGTGTTATACCAGCCAGATCCATACAGTACAGTACCATCAGCTCTGTGTTATACCAGCCAGCTTCATACAGTACAGTACCATCAGCTCTGTGTTATACCAGCTCTATACAGTACAGTACCATCAGCTCTGTGTTGTACCAGCCAGCTCTATACAGTACAGTACCATCAACTCTGTGTTATACCAGCCAGCTCTATACAGTACAGTACCATCAGCTCTGTGTTATACCAGCCAGCTCTATACAGTACAGTACAATCAGCTCTGTGTTATACCAGCTCTATAGAGTACAGTACCATCAACTCTGTGTTATACCAGCCAGCTCTATACAGTACAGTACCATCAGCTCTGTGTTATACCAGCCAGCTCTATACAGTACAGTACCATCAGCTCTGTGTTATACCAGCTCTATACAGTACAGTACCATCAGCTCTGTGTTATACCAGCTCTATACAGTACAGTACCATCAACTCTGTTATACCAGCTCTATACAGTACAGTACCATCAGCTCTGTGTTATACCAGCTCTATACAGTACAGTACCATCAGCTCTGTGTTATACCAGCCAGCTCTACACAGTTAGGTAACCATCAGCTCTGTGTTATACCAGCTCTATACAGTACAGTACCATCAGCTCTGTGTTATACCAGCCAGCTCTATACAGTACAGTACCATCAGCTCTGTGTTATACCATCCAGCTCTATGCAGTACAGTACCATCAGCTCTGTGTTATACCAGCTCTATACAGTACAGTACCCTCAACTCTGTGTTATACCAGCCAGCTCTATACAGTACAGTACCATCAGCTCTGTGTTATACCAGCTCTATATAGTACAGTACCATCAGCTCTGTGTTATACCAGCTCTATATAGTACAGTAACATCAGCTCTGTGTTGTACCAGCCAGCTCTATACAGTACAGTAACATCAGCTCTGTGTTGTACCAGCCAGCTCTATACAGTACCATCAGCTCGGTGTTATACCAGCTCTATATAGTACAGTAACATCAGCTCTGTGTTGTACCAGCCAGCTCTATATAGTACAGTACCATCAGCTCTGTGTTATACCATCCAGCTCTATGCAGTACAGTACCATCAGCTCTGTGTTATACCAGCTCTATACAGTACAGTACCCTCAACTCTGTGTTATACCAGCCAGCTCTATACAGTACAGTACCATCAGCTCTGTGTTATACCAGCTCTATATAGTACAGTACCATCAGCTCTGTATTATACCAGCTCTATATATTACAGTAACATCAGCTCTGTGTTGTACCAGCCAGCTCTATACAGTACAGTAACATCAGCTCTGTGTTGTACCAGCCAGCTCTATACAGTACCATCAGCTCGGTGTTATACCAGCTCTATATAGTACAGTAACATCAGCTCTGTGTTGTACCAGCCAGCTCTATATAGTACAGTACCATCAGCTCTTTGTTGTACCAGCCAGCTCTATACAGTACAGTACCATCAGCTCTGTGTTATACCAGCTCTATACAGTACAGTACCATCAGCTCTGTGTTATACCAGCCAGCTCTATACAGTACAGTACCATCAGCTCTGTGTTATACCAGCCAGCTCTATGCAGTACAGTACCATCAGCTCTGTGTTATACCAGCTCTATACAGTACATTACCATCAGCTCTGTGTTATACCAGCTCTATACAGTACAGTACCATCAACTCTGTGTTATACCAGCTCTATATAGTACAGTACCATCAGCTCTGTGTTATACCAGCTCTATACAGTACAGTACCATCAGCTCTGTGTTATACCAGCTCTATATAGTACAGTACCATCAGCTCTGTGTTATACCAGCTCTATATAGTACAGTAACATCAGCTCTGTGTTATACCAGCCAGCTCTATAAAGTACAGTACCATCAGCTCTGTGATATACCAGCTCTATACAGTACAGTTCCATCAGCTCTGTGTTATACCTGCTCTATACCGTACAGTACCATCAGCTCTGTGTTATACCAGCTCTATACAGTACAGTACCATCAACTCTGTGTTATACAAGCCAGCTCTATTCAGTACAATACCATCAGCTCTGTGTTAGACCAGCCAGCTCTATACAGTACAGTACCATCAGCTCTGTGTTATACCAGCCAGCTCTATACAGTACAGTACCATCAGCTCTGTGTTATACCAGCTCTATACAGTACAGTACCATCAGCTCTGTGTTATACCAGCCAGCTCTATACAGTACAGTACCATCAGCTCTGTGTTATACCAGCCAGCTCTCTACAGTACAGTACCATCAGCTCTGTGATATACCAGCTCTATACAGTACAGTACCATCTGCTCTGTGTTATACCAGCTCTATACAGTACAGTACCATCAGCTCTGTGTTATACCAGCTCTTTACAGTATAGTACCATCAGCTCTGTGTTATACCAGCCAGCTCTATACAGTACAGTACCATCAGCTCTGTGTTATACCAGCCAGTTCTATATAGTACAGTACCATCAGCTCTGTGTTATACCATCCAGCTCTATTCAGTACAGTACCATCAGCTCTGTGTTATACCAGCTCTATACAGTACAGTACCCTCAACTCTGTGTTATACCAGCCAGCTCTATACAGTACAGTACCATCAGCTCTGTGTTATACCAGCTCTATATAGTACAGTACCATCAGCTCTGTATTATACCAGCTCTATATATTACATTAACATCAGCTCTGTGTTGTACCAGCCAGCTCTATACAGTACAGTAACATCAGCTCTGTGTTGTACCAGCCAGCTCTATACAGTACCATCAGCTCGGTGTTATACCAGCTCTATATAGTACAGTAACATCAGCTCTGTGTTGTACCAGCCAGCTCTATATAGTACAGTACCATCAGCTCTTTGTTGTACCAGCCAGCTCTATACAGTACAGTACCATCAGCTCTGTGTTATACCAGCTCTATACAGTACAGTACCATCAGCTCTGTGTTATACCAGCCAGCTCTATACAGTACAGTACCATCAGCTCTGTGTTATTCCAGCCAGCTCTATGCAGTACAGTACCATCAGCTCTGTGTTATACCAGCTCTATACAGTACAGTACCATCAGCTCTGTGTTATACCAGCTCTATACAGTACAGTACCATCAACTCTGTGTTATACCAGCTCTATATAGTACAGTACCATCAGCTCTGTGTTATACCAGCTCTATACAGTACAGTACCATCAGCTCTGTGTTATACCAGCTCTATATAGTACAGTACCATCAGCTCTGTGTTATACCAGCTCTATATAGTACAGTAACATCAGCTCTGTGTTGTACCAGCCAGCTCTATACAGTACAATACCATCAGCTCTGTGTTATACCAGCCAGCTCTATAAAGTACAGTACCATCAGCTCTGTGATATACCAGCTCTATACAGTACAGTTCCATCAGCTCTGTGTTATACCTGCTCTATACCGTACAGTACCATCAGCTCTGTGTTATACCAGCTCTATACAGTACAGTACCATCAACTCTGTGTTATACAAGCCAGCTCTATTCAGTACAATACCATCAGCTCTGTGTTAGACCAGCCAGCTCTATACAGTACAGTACCATCAGCTCTGTGTTATACCAGCCAGCTCTATACAGTACAGTACCATCAGCTCTGTGTTATACCAGCTCTATACAGTACAGTACCATCAGCTCTGTGTTATACCAGCCAGCTCTATACAGTACAGTACCATCAGCTCTGTGTTATACCAGCCAGCTCTCTACAGTACAGTACCATCAGCTCTGTGATATACCAGCTCTATACAGTACAGTACCATCAGCTCTGTGTTATACCGCTCTATACAGTACAGTACCATCAACTCTGTGTTATACCAGCTCTATATAGTACAGTACCATCAGCTCTGTGTTATACCAGCTCTATACAGTACAGTACCATCAGCTCTGTGTTATACCAGCTCTATATAGTACAGTACCATCAGCTCTGTGTTATACCAGCTCTATATAGTACAGTAACATCAGCTCTGTGTTGTACCAGCCAGCTCTATACAGTACAATACCATCAGCTCTGTGTTATACCAGCCAGCTCTATAAAGTACAGTACCATCAGCTCTGTGATATACCAGCTCTATACAGTACAGTTCCATCAGCTCTGTGTTATACCTGCTCTATACCGTACAGTACCATCAGCTCTGTGTTATACCAGCTCTATACAGTACAGTACCATCAACTCTGTGTTATACAAGCCAGCTCTATTCAGTACAATACCATCAGCTCTGTGTTAGACCAGCCAGCTCTATACAGTACAGTACCATCAGCTCTGTGTTATACCAGCCAGCTCTATACAGTACAGTACCATCAGCTCTGTGTTATACCAGCTCTATACAGTACAGTACCATCAGCTCTGTGTTATACCAGCCAGCTCTATACAGTACAGTACCATCAGCTCTGTGTTATACCAGCCAGCTCTCTACAGTACAGTACCATCAGCTCTGTGATATACCAGCTCTATACAGTACAGTACCATCTGCTCTGTGTTATACCAGCTCTATACAGTACAGTACCATCAGCTCTGTGTTATACCAGCTCTATACAGTATAGTACCATCAGCTCTGTGTTATACCAGCCAGCTCTATACAGTACAGTAACATCAGCTCTGTGTTGTACCAGCCAGCTCTATACAGAACCATCAGCTCTGTGTTATACCAGCTCTATACAGTACAGTACCATCAGCTCTGTGTTGTACCAGCTCTTTACAGTACAGTACCATCAGCTCTGTGATATACCAGCTCTATACAGTACAGTACCATCAGCTCTGTGTTATACCAGCTCTATACAGTACAGTACCATCAGCTCTGTGTTGTACCAGCCAGCTCTATACGGTACAGTACCATCAGCTCTGTATTATACCAGCTCTATACAGTACAGTACCATCAACTCTGTGTTATACCAGCTCTATACAGTACAGTACCATCAGCTCTGTGATATACCAGCTCTATACAGTACAGTACCATCAGCTCTGTGATATACCAGCTCTATACAGTACAGTTCCATCAGCTCTGTGTTATACCTGCTCTATACCGTACAGTACCATCAGCTCTGTGTTATACCAGCTCTATACAGTACAGTACCATCAGCTCTGTGTTAGACCAGCCAGCTCTATACAGTACAGTACCATCAGCTCTGTGTTATACCAGCTCTATACAGTACAGTACCATCAGCTCTGTGTTATACCAGCCAGCTCTATACAGTACAGTACCATCAGCTCTGTGTTATACCAGGTCTATACAGTACAGTACCATCAGCTCTGTGTTATACCAGCCAGCTCTATACAGTACAGTACCATCAGCTCTGTGTTATACCAGCCAGCTCTCTACAGTACAGTACCATCAGCTCTGTGATATACCAGCTCTATACAGTACAGTACCATCTGCTCTGTGTTATACCAGCTCTATACAATACAGTACCATCAGCTCTGTGTTATACCAGCTCTATACAGTATAGTACCATCAACTCTGTGTTATACCAGCCAGCTCTATACAGTACAATACCATCAGCTCTGTGTTATACCAGCCAGCTCTATACAGTACAGTACCATCAGCTCTGTGTTATACCAGCTCTATACAGTACAGTACCATCAGCTCTGTGTTATACCAGCCAGCTCTATACAGTACAGTACCATCAGCTCTGTGTTATACCAGCTCTATACAGTACAGTACCATCAGCTCTGTGTTATACCAGCCAGCTCTATACAGTACAGGACCATCAGCTCTGTGTTATACCATCCAGCTCTATGCAGTACAGTACCATCAGCTCTGTGTTATACCAGCTCTATACAGTACAGTACCCTCAACTCTGTGTTATACCAGCCAGCTCTATACAGTACAGTACCATCAGCTCTGTGCTATACTAGCTCTATATAGTACAGTACCATCAGCTCTGTGTTATACCAGCTATATATAGTACAGTAACATCAGCTCTGTGTTGTACCAGCCAGCTCTATACAGTACAGTAACATCAGCTCTGTGTTGTACCAGCCAGCTCTATACAGTACCATCAGCTCTGTGTTATACCAGCTCTATACAGTACAGTACCATCAACTCTGTGTTATACCAGCCAGCTCTATAGAGTACAGTACCATCAGCTCTGTGTTATACCAGCTCTATACACTATAGTACCATCAGCTCTGTGTTATACCAGCCAGCTCCATACAGTACAGTACCATCAGCTCTGTGTTATACCAGGTCTATACAGTACAGTACCATCAGCTCTGTGTTATACCAGCCAGCTCTATACAGTACAGTACCATCAGCTCTGTGTTATACCAGCCAGCTCTCTACAGTACAGTACCATCAGCTCTGTGATATACCAGCTCTATACAGTACAGTACCATCTGCTCTGTGTTATACCAGCTCTATACAATACAGTACCATCAGCTCTGTGTTATACCAGCTCTATACAGTATAGTACCATCAACTCTGTGTTATACCAGCCAGCTCTATACAGTACAATACCATCAGCTCTGTGTTATACCAGCCAGCTCTATACAGTACAGTACCATCAGCTCTGTGTTATACCAGCTCTATACAGTACAGTACCATCAGCTCTGTGTTATACCAGCCAGCTCTATAGAGTACAGTACCATCAGCTCTGTGTTATACCAGCTCTATACAGTACAGTACCATCAGCTCTGTGTTATACCAGCCAGCTCTATACAGTACAGGACCATCAGCTCTGTGTTATACCATCCAGCTCTATGCAGTACAGTACCATCAGCTCTGTGTTATACCAGCTCTATACAGTACAGTACCCTCAACTCTGTGTTATACCAGCCAGCTCTATACAGTACAGTACCATCAGCTCTGTGCTATACCAGCTCTATATAGTACAGTACCATCAGCTCTGTGTTATACCAGCTATATATAGTACAGTAACATCAGCTCTGTGTTGTACCAGCCAGCTCTATACAGTACAGTAACATCAGCTCTGTGTTGTACCAGCCAGCTCTATACAGTACCATCAGCTCTGTGTTATACCAGCTCTATACAGTACAGTACCATCAACTCTGTGTTATACCAGCCAGCTCTATAGAGTACAGTACCATCAGCTCTGTGTTATACCAGCTCTATACACTATAGTACCATCAGCTCTGTGTTATACCAGCCAGCTCCATACAGTACAGTACCATCAGCTCTGTGTTATACCAGCCAGCTCCATACAGTACAGTACCATCAGCTCTGTGTTATACCAGCTCTATACAGTACAGTACCATCAGCTCTGTGTTGTACCAGCCAGCTCTATACAGTACAGTACCATCAACTCTGTGTTATACCAGCCAGCTCTATACAGTACAGTACCATCAGCTCTGTGTTATACCAGCCAGCTCTATACAGTACAGTACCATCAGCTCTGTGTTATACCAGCTCTATAGAGTACAGTACCATCAACTCTGTGTTATACCAGCCAGCTCTATACAGTACAGTACCATCAGCTCTGTGTTATACCAGCCAGCTCTATACAGTACAGTACTATCAGCTCTGTGTTATACCAGCTCTATACAGTACAGTACCATCAGCTCTGTGTTATACCAGCTCTATACAGTACAGTACCATCAACTCTGTTATACCAGCTCTATACAGTACAGTACCATCAGCTCTGTGTTATACCAGCTCTATACAGTACAGTACCATCAGCTCTGTGTTATACCAGCCAGCTCTATACAGTACAGTACCATCAGCTCTGTGTTATACCATCCAGCTCTATGCAGTACAGTACCATCAGCTCTGTGTTATACCAGCTCTATACAGTACAGTACCCTCAACTCTGTGTTATACCAGCCAGCTCTATACAGTACAGTACCATCAGCTCTGTGTTATACCAGCTCTATATAGTACAGTACCATCAGCTCTGTGTTATACCAGCTCTATATAGTACAGTATTATCAGCTCTGTGTTGTACCAGCCAGCTCTATACAGTACAGTAACATCAGCTCTGTGTTGTACCAGCCAGCTCTATACAGTACCATCAGCTCGGTGTTATACCAGCTCTATATAGTACAGTAACATCAGCTCTGTGTTGTACCAGCCAGCTCTATATAGTACAGTACCATCAGCTCTTTGTTGTACCAGCCAGCTCTATACAGTACAGTACTATCAGCTCTGTGTTATACCAGCTCTATACAGTACAGTACCATCAGCTCTGTGTTATACCAGCCAGCTCTATACAGTACAGTACCATCAGCTCTGTGTTATACCAGCCAGCTCTATGCAGTACAGTACCATCAGCTCTGTCTTATACCAGCTCTATACAGTACAGTACCATCAGCTCTGTGTTATACCAGCTCTATACAGTACAGTACCATCAACTCTGTGTTATACCAGCTCTATATAGTACAGTACCATCAGCTCTGTGTTATACCAGCTCTATATAGTACAGTAACATCAGCTCTGTGTTGTACCAGCCAGCTCTATACAGTACAGTAACATCAGCTCTGTGTTGTACCAGCCAGCTCTATACAGTACCATCAGCTCTGTGTTATACCAGCTCTATACAGTACAGTACCATCAACTCTGTGTTATACCAGCCAGCTCTATACAGTACAGTACCATCAGCTCTGTGTTATACCAGCTCTATACACTATAGTACCATCAGCTCTGTGTTATACCAGCCAGCTCCATACAGTACAGTACCATCAGCTCTGTGTTATACCAGCCAGCTCCATACAGTACAGTACCATCAGCTCTGTGTTATACCAGCCAGCTCTATACAGTACAGTACCATCAGCTCTGTGTTATACCAGCCAGCTCTATACAGTACAGTACCATCAGCTCTGTGTTATACCAGCTCTATACAGTACAGTACCATCAGCTCTGTGTTGTACCAGCCAGCTCTATACAGTACAGTACCATCAACTCTGTGTTATACCAGCCAGCTCTATACAGTACAGTACCATCAGCTCTGTGTTATACCAGCCAGCTCTATACAGTACAGTACCATCAGCTCTGTGTTATACCAGCTCTATAGAGTACAGTACCATCAACTCTGTGTTATACCAGCCAGCTCTATACAGTACAGTACCATCAGCTCTGTGTTATACCAGCCAGCTCTATACAGTACAGTACCATCAGCTCTGTGTTATACCAGCTCTATACAGTACAGTACCATCAGCTCTGTGTTATACCAGCTCTATACAGTACAGTACCATCAACTCTGTTATACCAGCTCTATACAGTACAGTACCATCAGCTCTGTGTTATACCAGCTCTATACAGTACAGTACCATCAGCTCTGTGTTATACCAGCCAGCTCTATACAGTACAGTACCATCAGCTCTGTGTTATACCATCCAGCTCTATGCAGTACAGTACCATCAGCTCTGTGTTATACCAGCTCTATACAGTACAGCACCCTCAACTCTGTGTTATACCAGCCAGCTCTATACAGTACAGTACCATCAGCTCTGTGTTATACCAGCTCTATATAGTACAGTACCATCAGCTCTGTGTTATACCAGCTCTATATAGTACAGTAACATCAGCTCTGTGTTGTACCAGCCAGCTCTATACAGTACAGTAACATCAGCTCTGTGTTGTACCAGCCAGCTCTATACAGTACCATCAGCTCGGTGTTATACCAGCTCTATATAGTACAGTAACATCAGCTCTGTGTTGTACCAGCCAGCTCTATATAGTACAGTACCATCAGCTCTTTGTTGTACCAGCCAGCTCTATACAGTACAGTACCATCAGCTCTGTGTTATACCAGCTCTATACAGTACAGTACCATCAGCTCTGTGTTATACCAGCCAGCTCTATACAGTACAGTACCATCAGCTCTGTGTTATACCAGCCAGCTCTATGCAGTACAGTACCATCAGCTCTGTCTTATACCAGCTCTATACAGTACAGTACCATCAGCTCTGTGTTATACCAGCTCTATACAGTACAGTACCATCAACTCTGTGTTATACCAGCTCTATATAGTACAGTACCATCAGCTCTGTGTTATACCAGCTCTATAAGGTACAGTACCAACAGCTCTGTGTTATACCAGCTCTATATAGTACAGTACCATCAGCTCTGTGTTATACCAGCTCTATATAGTACAGTAACATCAGCTCTGTGTTGTACCAGCCAGCTCTATACAGTACAATACCATCAGCTCTGTGTTATACCAGCTAGCTCTATAAAGTACAGTACCATCAGCTCTGTGATATACCAGCTCTATACAGTACAGTTCCATCAGCTCTGTATTATACCTGCTCTATACCGTACAGTACCATCAGCTCTGTGTTATACCAGCTCTATACAGTACAGTACAATCAACTCTGTGTTATACAAGCCAGCTCTTTTCAGTACAATACCATCAGCTCTGTGTTAGACCAGCCAGCTCTATACAGTACAGTACCTTCAGCTCTGTGTTATACCAGCTCTATACAGAACAGTATCATCAGCTCTGTGTTATACCAGCCAGCTCTATACAGTACAGTACCATCAGCTCTGTGTTATACCAGCTCTATACAGTACAGTACCATCAGCTCTGTGTTATACCAGCCAGCTCTATACAGTACAGTACCATCAGCTCTGTGTTATACCAGCCAGCTCTCTACAGTACAGTACCATCAGCTCTGTGATATACCAGCTCTATACAGTACAGTACCATCTGCTCTGTGTTATACCAGCTCTATACAGTACAGTACCATCAGCTCTGTGTTATACCAGCTCTATACAGTATAGTACCATCAACTCTGTGTTATACCAGCCAGCACTATACAGTACAGTACCATCAGCTCTGTGTTATACCAGCCAGCTCTATAGAGTACAGTACCATCAGCTCTGTGTTATTCCAGCTCTATACAGTACAGTACCATCAGCTCTGTGTTATACCAGCCAGCTCTACACAGTACAGTACCATCAGCTCTGTGTTATACCAGCTCTATACAGTACAGTACCATCAGCTCTGTGTTATACCAGCCAGCTCTATACAGTACAGTACCATCAGCTCTGTGTTATACCAGCCAGTTCTATACAGTACAGTACCATCAGCTCTGTGTTATACCAGCTCTATATAGTACAATACCATCAGCTCTGTGTTATACCAGCTGTATATAGTACAGTAACATCAGCTCTGTGTTGTACCAGCCAGCTCTATACAGTACAGTAACATCAGCTCTGTGTTGTACCAGCCAGCTCTATACAGAACCATCAGCTCTGTGTTATACCAGCTCTATACAGTACAGTACCATCAGCTCTGTGTTGTACCAGCTCTATACAGTACAGTACCATCAGCTCTGTGATATACCAGCTCTATACAGTACAGTACCATCAGCTCTGTGTTATACCAGCTCTATACAGTACAGTACCATCAGCTCTGTGTTGTACCAGCCAGCTCTATACAGTACAGTACCATCAGCTCTGTATTATACCAGCTCTATACAGTACAGTACCATCAACTCTGTGTTATACCAGCTCTATACAGTACAGTACCATCAGCTCTGTGTTATACCAGCTCTATACAGTACAGTACCATCAGCTCTGTGTTATACCAGCCAGCTCTATACAGTACAGTACCATCAGCTCTGTGTTATACCAGCTCTATACAGTACAGTACCATCAGCTCTGTGTTATACCAGCCAGCTCTATACAGTACAGTACCATCAGCTCTGTGTTATACCAGCCAGCTCTCTACAGTACAGTACCATCAGCTCTGTGATATACCAGCTCCATACAGTACAGTACCATCTGCTCTGTGTTATACCAGCTCTATACAGTACAGTACCATCAGCTCTGTGTTATACCAGCTCTATACAGTATAGTACCATCAACTCTGTGTTATACCAGCCAGCTCTATACAGTACAGTACCATCAGCTCTGTGTTATACCAGCCAGCTCTATAGAGTACAGTACCATCAGCTCTGTGTTATTCCAGCTCTATACAGTAGAGTACCATCAGCTCTGTGTTATACCAGCCAGCTCTATACAGTACAGTACCATCAGCTCTGTGTTATACCAGCTCTATACAGTACAGTACCATCAGCTCTGTGTTATACCAGCCAGCTCTATACAGTACAGTACCATCAGCTCTGTGTTATACCAGCCAGTTCTATACAGTACAGTACCATCAGCTCTGTGTTATACCAGCTCTATATAGTACACTACCATCAGCTCTGTGTTATACCAGCTGTATATAGTACAGTAACATCAGCTCTGTGTTGTACCAGCCAGCTCTATACAGTACAGTAACATCAGCTCTGTGTTGTACCAGCCAGCTCTATACAGAACCATCAGCTCTGTGTTATACCAGCTCTATACAGTACAGTACCATCAGCTCTGTGTTGTACCAGCTCTATACAGTACAGTACCATCAGCTCTGTGATATACCAGCTCTATACAGTACAGTACCATCAGCTCTGTGTTATACCAGCTCTATACAGTACAGTACCATCAGCTCTGTGTTGTACCAGCCAGCTCTATACAGTACAGTACCATCAGCTCTGTATTATACCAGCTCTATACAGTACAGTACCATCAACTCTGTGTTATACCAGCTCTATACAGTACAGTACCATCAGCTCTGTGTTATACCAGCTCTATACAGTATAGTACCATCAGCTCTGTGATATACCAGCTCTATACAGTACAGTACCATCAGCTCTGTGATATACCAGCTCTATACAGTACAGTACCATCAGCTCTGTGATATACCAGCTCTATACAGTACAGTAACATCAGCTCTGTGTTGTACCAGCCAGCTCTATACAGAACCATCAGCTCTGTGTTATACCAGCTCTATACAGTACAGTACCATCAGCTCTGTGTTGTACCAGCTCTATACAGTACAGTACCATCAGCTCTGTGATATACCAGCTCTATACAGTACAGTACCATCAGCTCTGTGTTATACCAGCTCTATACAGTACAGTACCATCAGCTCTGTGTTGTACCAGCCAGCTCTATACAGTACAGTACCATCAGCTCTGTATTATACCAGCTCTATACAGTACAGTACCATCAACTCTGTGTTATACCAGCTCTATACAGTACAGTACCATCAGCTCTGTGTTATACCAGCTCTATACAGTATAGTACCATCAGCTCTGTGATATACCAGCTCTATACAGTACAGTACCATCAGCTCTGTGATATACCAGCTCTATACAGTACAGTTCCATCAGCTCTGTGTTATACCTGCTCTATACCGTACAGTACTATCAGCTCTGTGTTATACCAGCTCTATACAGTACAGTACCATCAACTCTGTGTTATACAAGCCAGCTCTATTCAGTACAATACCATCAGCTCTGTGTTAGACCAGCCAGCTCTATACAGTACAGTACCATCAGCTATGTGTTAGACCAGCTCTATACAGTACAGTACCATCAGCTCTGTGTTATACCAGCCAGCTCTATACAGTACAGTACCATCAGCTCTGTGTTATACCAGCTCTATACAGTACAGTACCATCAGCTCTGTGTTATACCAGCCAGCTCTATACAGTACAGTACCATCAGCTCTGTGTTATACCAGCCAGCTCTCTACAGTACAGTACCATCAGCTCTGTGATATACCAGCTCTATACAGTACAGTACCATCTGCTCTGTGTTATACCAGCTCTATACAATACAGTACCATCAGCTCTGTGTTATACCAGCTCTATACAGAATAGTACCATCAACTCTGTGTTATACCAGCCAGCTCTATACAGTACAATACCATCAGCTCTGTGTTATACCAGCCAGCTCTATACAGTACAGTACCATCAGCTCTGTGTTATACCAGCTCTATACAGTACAGTACCATCAGCTCTGTGTTATACCAGCCAGCTCTCTACAGTACAGTACCATCAGCTCTGTGATATACCAGCTCTATACAGTACAGTACCATCTGCTCTGTGTTATACCAGCTCTATACAGTACAGTACCATCAGCTCTGTGTTATACCAGCTCTATACAGTATAGTACCATCAACTCTGTGTTATACCAGCCAGCTCTATACAGTACAGTACCATCAGCTCTGTGTTATACCAGCCAGCTCTATAGAGTACAGTACCATCAGCTCTGTGTTGTTCCAGCTCTATACAGTACAGTACCATCAGCTCTGTGTAATACCAGCCAGCTCTATACAGTACAGTACCATCAGCTCTGTGTTATACCAGCTCTATACAGTACAGTACCATCAGCTCTGTGTTATACCAGCCAGCTCTATACAGTACAGTACCATCAGCTCTGTGTTATACCAGCCAGTTCTATACAGTACAGTACCATCAGCTCTGTGTTATACCAGCTCTATATAGTACACTACCATCAGCTCTGTGTTATACCAGCTGTATATAGTACAGTAACGTCAGCTCTGTGTTGTACCAGCCAGCTCTATACAGTACAGTAACATCAGCTCTGTGTTGTACCAGCCAGCTCTATACAGAACCATCAGCTCTGTGTTATACCAGCTCTATACAGTACAGTACCATCAGCTCTGTGTTGTACCAGCTCTATACAGTACAGTACCATCAGCTCTGTGATATACCAGCTCTATACAGTACAGTACCATGAGCTCTGTGTTATACCAGCTCTATACAGTACAGTACCATCAGCTCTGTGTTGTACCAGCCAGCTCTATACAGTACAGTACCATCAGCTCTGTATTATACCAGCTCTATACAGTACAGTACCATCAACTCTGTGTTATACCAGCTCTATACAGTACAGTACCATCAGCTCTGTGTTATACCAGCTCTATACAGTATAGTACCATCAGCTCTGTGATATACCAGCTCTATACAGTACAGTACCATCAGCTCTGTGATATACCAGCTCTATACAGAAAAGTTCCATCAGCTCTGTGTTATACCTGCTCTATACCGTACAGTACCATCAGCTCTGTGTTATACCAGCTCTATACAGTACAGTACCATCACCTCTGTGTTATACAAGCCAGCTCTATTCAGTACAATACCATCAGCTCTGTGTTAGACCAGCCAGCTCTATACAGTACAGTACCATCAGCTATGTGTTAGACCAGCTCTATACAGTACAGTACCATCAGCTCTGTGTTATACCAGCCAGCTCTATACAGTACAGTACCATCAGCTCTGTGTTATACCAGCTCTATACAGAACAGTACCATCAGCTCTGTGTTATACCAGCCAGCTCTATACAGTACAGTACCATCAGCTCTGTGTTATACCAGCCAGCTCTCTACAGTACAGTACCATCAGCTCTGTGATATACCAGCTCTATACAGTACAGTACCATCTGCTCTGTGTTATACCAGCTCTATACAATACAGTACCATCAGCTCTGTGTTATACCAGCTCTATACAGTATAGTACCATCAACTCTGTGTTATACCAGCCAGCTCTATACAGTACAATACCATCAGCTCTGTGTTATACCAGCCAGCTCTATACAGTACAGTACCATCAGCTCTGTGTTATACCAGCTCTATACAGTACAGTACCATCAGCTCTGTGTTATACCAGCCAGCTCTATACAGTACAGTACCATCAGCTCTGTGTTATACCAGCTCTATACAGTACAGTACCATCAGCTCTGTGTTATACCAGCCAGCTCTATACAGTACAGTACCATCAACTCTGTGTTATACCAGCCAGCTCTATACAGTACAGTACCATCATCTCTGTGTTATACCAGCCAGCTCTATACAGTACAGTACCATCAGCTCTGTGTTATACCAGCCAGCTCTATATAGTACAGTACCATCAGCTCTGTGTTATACCAGCTCTATACAGTACAGTACCATCAGCTCTGTGTTGTACCAGCTTTATACAGTACAGTACCATCAACTCTGTTATACCAGCTCTATACAGTACAGTACCATCAGCTCTGTGTTATACCAGCTCTATACAGTACAGTACCATCAGCTCTGTGTTATACCAGCCAGCTCTATACAGTACAGTACCATCAGCTCTGTGTTATACCATCCAGCTCTATGCAGTACAGTACCATCAGCTCTGTGTTATACCAGCTCTATACAGTACAGTACCCTCAACTCTGTGTTATACCAGCCAGCTCTATACAGTACAGTACCATCAGCTCTGTGTTATACCAGCTCTATATAGTACAGTACCATCAGCTCTGTGTTATACCAGCTCTATATAGTACAGTATTATCAGCTCTGTGTTGTACCAGCCAGCTCTATACAGTACAGTAACATCAGCTCTGTGTTGTACCAGCCAGCTCTATACAGTACCATCAGCTCGGTGTTATACCAGCTCTATATAGTACAGTAACATCAGCTCTGTGTTGTACCAGCCAGCTCTATATAGTACAGTACCATCAGCTCTTTGTTGTACCAGCCAGCTCTATACAGTACAGTACTATCAGCTCTGTGTTATACCAGCTCTATACAGTACAGTACCATCAGCTCTGTGTTATACCAGCCAGCTCTATACAGTACAGTACCATCAGCTCTGTGTTATACCAGCCAGCTCTATGCAGTACAGTACCATCAGCTCTGTCTTATACCAGCTCTATACAGTACAGTACCATCAGCTCTGTGTTATACCAGCTCTATACAGTACAGTACCATCAACTCTGTGTTATACCAGCTCTATATAGTACAGTACCATCAGCTCTGTGTTATACCAGCTCTATATAGTACAGTAACATCAGCTCTGTGTTGTACCAGCCAGCTCTATACAGTACAGTAACATCAGCTCTGTGTTGTACCAGCCAGCTCTATACAGTACCATCAGCTCTGTGTTATACCAGCTCTATACAGTACAGTACCATCAACTCTGTGTTATACCAGCCAGCTCTATACAGTACAGTACCATCAGCTCTGTGTTATACCAGCTCTATACACTATAGTACCATCAGCTCTGTGTTATACCAGCCAGCTCCATACAGTACAGTACCATCAGCTCTGTGTTATACCAGCCAGCTCCATACAGTACAGTACCATCAGCTCTGTGTTATACCAGCCAGCTCTATACAGTACAGTACCATCAGCTCTGTGTTATACCAGCCAGCTCTATACAGTACAGTACCATCAGCTCTGTGTTATACCAGCTCTATACAGTACAGTACCATCAGCTCTGTGTTGTACCAGCCAGCTCTATACAGTACAGTACCATCAACTCTGTGTTATACCAGCCAGCTCTATACAGTACAGTACCATCAGCTCTGTGTTATACCAGCCAGCTCTATACAGTACAGTACCATCAGCTCTGTGTTATACCAGCTCTATAGAGTACAGTACCATCAACTCTGTGTTATACCAGCCAGCTCTATACAGTACAGTACCATCAGCTCTGTGTTATACCAGCCAGCTCTATACAGTACAGTACCATCAGCTCTGTGTTATACCAGCTCTATACAGTACAGTACCATCAGCTCTGTGTTATACCAGCTCTATACAGTACAGTACCATCAACTCTGTTATACCAGCTCTATACAGTACAGTACCATCAGCTCTGTGTTATACCAGCTCTATACAGTACAGTACCATCAGCTCTGTGTTATACCAGCCAGCTCTATACAGTACAGTACCATCAGCTCTGTGTTATACCATCCAGCTCTATGCAGTACAGTACCATCAGCTCTGTGTTATACCAGCTCTATACAGTACAGCACCCTCAACTCTGTGTTATACCAGCCAGCTCTATACAGTACAGTACCATCAGCTCTGTGTTATACCAGCTCTATATAGTACAGTACCATCAGCTCTGTGTTATACCAGCTCTATATAGTACAGTAACATCAGCTCTGTGTTGTACCAGCCAGCTCTATACAGTACAGTAACATCAGCTCTGTGTTGTACCAGCCAGCTCTATACAGTACCATCAGCTCGGTGTTATACCAGCTCTATATAGTACAGTAACATCAGCTCTGTGTTGTACCAGCCAGCTCTATATAGTACAGTACCATCAGCTCTTTGTTGTACCAGCCAGCTCTATACAGTACAGTACCATCAGCTCTGTGTTATACCAGCTCTATACAGTACAGTACCATCAGCTCTGTGTTATACCAGCCAGCTCTATACAGTACAGTACCATCAGCTCTGTGTTATACCAGCCAGCTCTATGCAGTACAGTACCATCAGCTCTGTCTTATACCAGCTCTATACAGTACAGTACCATCAGCTCTGTGTTATACCAGCTCTATACAGTACAGTACCATCAACTCTGTGTTATACCAGCTCTATATAGTACAGTACCATCAGCTCTGTGTTATACCAGCTCTATAAGGTACAGTACCAACAGCTCTGTGTTATACCAGCTCTATATAGTACAGTACCATCAGCTCTGTGTTATACCAGCTCTATATAGTACAGTAACATCAGCTCTGTGTTGTACCAGCCAGCTCTATACAGTACAATACCATCAGCTCTGTGTTATACCAGCTAGCTCTATAAAGTACAGTACCATCAGCTCTGTGATATACCAGCTCTATACAGTACAGTTCCATCAGCTCTGTATTATACCTGCTCTATACCGTACAGTACCATCAGCTCTGTGTTATACCAGCTCTATACAGTACAGTACAATCAACTCTGTGTTATACAAGCCAGCTCTTTTCAGTACAATACCATCAGCTCTGTGTTAGACCAGCCAGCTCTATACAGTACAGTACCTTCAGCTCTGTGTTATACCAGCTCTATACAGAACAGTATCATCAGCTCTGTGTTATACCAGCCAGCTCTATACAGTACAGTACCATCAGCTCTGTGTTATACCAGCTCTATACAGTACAGTACCATCAGCTCTGTGTTATACCAGCCAGCTCTATACAGTACAGTACCATCAGCTCTGTGTTATACCAGCCAGCTCTCTACAGTACAGTACCATCAGCTCTGTGATATACCAGCTCTATACAGTACAGTACCATCTGCTCTGTGTTATACCAGCTCTATACAGTACAGTACCATCAGCTCTGTGTTATACCAGCTCTATACAGTATAGTACCATCAACTCTGTGTTATACCAGCCAGCACTATACAGTACAGTACCATCAGCTCTGTGTTATACCAGCCAGCTCTATAGAGTACAGTACCATCAGCTCTGTGTTATTCCAGCTCTATACAGTACAGTACCATCAGCTCTGTGTTATACCAGCCAGCTCTACACAGTACAGTACCATCAGCTCTGTGTTATACCAGCTCTATACAGTACAGTACCATCAGCTCTGTGTTATACCAGCCAGCTCTATACAGTACAGTACCATCAGCTCTGTGTTATACCAGCCAGTTCTATACAGTACAGTACCATCAGCTCTGTGTTATACCAGCTCTATATAGTACAATACCATCAGCTCTGTGTTATACCAGCTGTATATAGTACAGTAACATCAGCTCTGTGTTGTACCAGCCAGCTCTATACAGTACAGTAACATCAGCTCTGTGTTGTACCAGCCAGCTCTATACAGAACCATCAGCTCTGTGTTATACCAGCTCTATACAGTACAGTACCATCAGCTCTGTGTTGTACCAGCTCTATACAGTACAGTACCATCAGCTCTGTGATATACCAGCTCTATACAGTACAGTACCATCAGCTCTGTGTTATACCAGCTCTATACAGTACAGTACCATCAGCTCTGTGTTGTACCAGCCAGCTCTATACAGTACAGTACCATCAGCTCTGTATTATACCAGCTCTATACAGTACAGTACCATCAACTCTGTGTTATACCAGCTCTATACAGTACAGTACCATCAGCTCTGTGTTATACCAGCTCTATACAGTACAGTACCATCAGCTCTGTGTTATACCAGCCAGCTCTATACAGTACAGTACCATCAGCTCTGTGTTATACCAGCTCTATACAGTACAGTACCATCAGCTCTGTGTTATACCAGCCAGCTCTATACAGTACAGTACCATCAGCTCTGTGTTATACCAGCCAGCTCTCTACAGTACAGTACCATCAGCTCTGTGATATACCAGCTCCATACAGTACAGTACCATCTGCTCTGTGTTATACCAGCTCTATACAGTACAGTACCATCAGCTCTGTGTTATACCAGCTCTATACAGTATAGTACCATCAACTCTGTGTTATACCAGCCAGCTCTATACAGTACAGTACCATCAGCTCTGTGTTATACCAGCCAGCTCTATAGAGTACAGTACCATCAGCTCTGTGTTATTCCAGCTCTATACAGTAGAGTACCATCAGCTCTGTGTTATACCAGCCAGCTCTATACAGTACAGTACCATCAGCTCTGTGTTATACCAGCTCTATACAGTACAGTACCATCAGCTCTGTGTTATACCAGCCAGCTCTATACAGTACAGTACCATCAGCTCTGTGTTATACCAGCCAGTTCTATACAGTACAGTACCATCAGCTCTGTGTTATACCAGCTCTATATAGTACACTACCATCAGCTCTGTGTTATACCAGCTGTATATAGTACAGTAACATCAGCTCTGTGTTGTACCAGCCAGCTCTATACAGTACAGTAACATCAGCTCTGTGTTGTACCAGCCAGCTCTATACAGAACCATCAGCTCTGTGTTATACCAGCTCTATACAGTACAGTACCATCAGCTCTGTGTTGTACCAGCTCTATACAGTACAGTACCATCAGCTCTGTGATATACCAGCTCTATACAGTACAGTACCATCAGCTCTGTGTTATACCAGCTCTATACAGTACAGTACCATCAGCTCTGTGTTGTACCAGCCAGCTCTATACAGTACAGTACCATCAGCTCTGTATTATACCAGCTCTATACAGTACAGTACCATCAACTCTGTGTTATACCAGCTCTATACAGTACAGTACCATCAGCTCTGTGTTATACCAGCTCTATACAGTATAGTACCATCAGCTCTGTGATATACCAGCTCTATACAGTACAGTACCATCAGCTCTGTGATATACCAGCTCTATACAGTACAGTTCCATCAGCTCTGTGTTATACCTGCTCTATACCGTACAGTACTATCAGCTCTGTGTTATACCAGCTCTATACAGTACAGTACCATCAACTCTGTGTTATACAAGCCATCTCTATTCAGTACAATACCATCAGCTCTGTGTTAGACCAGCCAGCTCTATACAGTACAGTACCATCAGCTATGTGTTAGACCAGCTCTATACAGTACAGTACCATCAGCTCTGTGTTATACCAGCCAGCTCTATACAGTACAGTACCATCAGCTCTGTGTTATACCAGCTCTATACAGTACAGTACCATCAGCTCTGTGTTATACCAGCCAGCTCTATACAGTACAGTACCATCAGCTCTGTGTTATACCAGCCAGCTCTCTACAGTACAGTACCATCAGCTCTGTGATATACCAGCTCTATACAGTACAGTACCATCTGCTCTGTGTTATACCAGCTCTATACAATACAGTACCATCAGCTCTGTGTTATACCAGCTCTATACAGTATAGTACCATCAACTCTGTGTTATACCAGCCAGCTCTATACAGTACAATACCATCAGCTCTGTGTTATACCAGCCAGCTCTATACAGTACAGTACCATCAGCTCTGTGTTATACCAGCTCTATACAGTACAGTACCATCAGCTCTGTGTTATACCAGCCAGCTCTCTACAGTACAGTACCATCAGCTCTGTGATATACCAGCTCTATACAGTACAGTACCATCTGCTCTGTGTTATACCAGCTCTATACAGTACAGTACCATCAGCTCTGTGTTATACCAGCTCTATACAGTATAGTACCATCAACTCTGTGTTATACCAGCCAGCTCTATACAGTACAGTACCATCAGCTCTGTGTTATACCAGCCAGCTCTATAGAGTACAGTACCATCAGCTCTGTGTTGTCTGCCAGCTCTATACAGTACAGTACCATCAGCTCTGTGTAATACCAGCCAGCTCTATACAGTACAGTACCATCAGCTCTGTGTTATACCAGCTCTATACAGTACAGTACCATCAGCTCTGTGTTATACCAGCCAGCTCTATACAGTACAGTACCATCAGCTCTGTGTTATACCAGCCAGTTCTATACAGTACAGTACCATCAGCTCTGTGTTATACCAGCTCTATATAGTACACTACCATCAGCTCTGTGTTATACCAGCTGTATATAGTACAGTAACGTCAGCTCTGTGTTGTACCAGCCAGCTCTATACAGTACAGTAACATCAGCTCTGTGTTGTACCAGCCAGCTCTATACAGAACCATCAGCTCTGTGTTATACCAGCTCTATACAGTACAGTACCATCAGCTCTGTGTTGTACCAGCTCTATACAGTACAGTACCATCAGCTCTGTGATATACCAGCTCTATACAGTACAGTACCATGAGCTCTGTGTTATACCAGCTCTATACAGTACAGTACCATCAGCTCTGTGTTGTACCAGCCAGCTCTATACAGTACAGTACCATCAGCTCTGTATTATACCAGCTCTATACAGTACAGTACCATCAACTCTGTGTTATACCAGCCGCTCTATACAGTACAGTACCATCAGCTCTGTGTTATACCAGCTCTATACAGTATAGTACCATCAGCTCTGTGATATACCAGCCGCTCTATACAGTACAGTACCATCAGCTCTGTGATATACCAGCCGCTCTATACAGAAAAGTTCCATCAGCTCTGTGTTATACCTGCTCTATACCGTACAGTACCATCAGCTCTGTGTTATACCAGCTCTATACAGTACAGTACCATCACCTCTGTGTTATACAAGCCAGCTCTATTCAGTACAATACCATCAGCTCTGTGTTAGACCAGCCAGCTCTATACAGTACAGTACCATCAGCTATGTGTTAGACCAGCTCTATACAGTACAGTACCATCAGCTCTGTGTTATACCAGCCAGCTCTATACAGTACAGTACCATCAGCTCTGTGTTATACCAGCTCTATACAGAACAGTACCATCAGCTCTGTGTTATACCAGCCAGCTCTATACAGTACAGTACCATCAGCTCTGTGTTATACCAGCCAGCTCTCTACAGTACAGTACCATCAGCTCTGTGATATACCAGCTCTATACAGTACAGTACCATCTGCTCTGTGTTATACCAGCTCTATACAATACAGTACCATCAGCTCTGTGTTATACCAGCTCTATACAGTATAGTACCATCAACTCTGTGTTATACCAGCCAGCTCTATACAGTACAATACCATCAGCTCTGTGTTATACCAGCCAGCTCTATACAGTACAGTACCATCAGCTCTGTGTTATACCAGCTCTATACAGTACAGTACCATCAGCTCTGTGTTATACCAGCCAGCTCTATACAGTACAGTACCATCAGCTCTGTGTTATACCAGCTCTATACAGTACAGTACCATCAGCTCTGTGTTATACCAGCCAGCTCTATACAGTACAGTACCATCAACTCTGTGTTATACCAGCCAGCTCTATACAGTACAGTACCATCATCTCTGTGTTATACCAGCCAGCTCTATACAGTACAGTACCATCAGCTCTGTGTTATACCAGCCAGCTCTATATAGTACAGTACCATCAGCTCTGTGTTATACCAGCTCTATACAGTACAGTACCATCAGCTCTGTGTTGTACCAGCTTTATACAGTACAGACCCCCAACTCTGTTATACCAGCTCTATACAGTACAGTACCATCAGCTCTGTGTTATACCAGCCAGCTCTATACAGTAGAGTACCATCAGCTCTGTGTTATACCAGCTCTATACAGTACAGTACCATCAGCTCTGTGTTATACCAGCCAGCTCTATACAGTACAGGACCATCAGCTCTGTGTTATACCAGCCAGCTCTATGCAGTACAGTACCATCAGCTCTGTGTTATACCAGCTCTATACAGTACAGTACCCTCAACTCTGTGTTATACCAGCCAGCTCTATACAGTACAGTACCATCAGCTCTGTGTTATACACGCTCTATATAGTACAGTACCATCAGCTCTGTGTTATACCAGCTCTATATAGTACAGTAACATCAGCTCTGTGTTGTACCAGCCAGCTCTATACAGTACAGTAACATCAGCTCTGTTTTGTACCAGCCAGCTCTATACAGTACCATCAGCTCTGTGTTATACCAGCTCTATACAGTACAGTACCATCAACTCTGTGTTATACCAGCCAGCTCTATACAGTACAGTACCATCAGCTCTGTGTTATACCAGCTCTATACACTATAGTACCATCAGCTCTGTGTTATACCAGCCAGCTCCATACAGTACAGTACCATCAGCTCTGTGTTATACCAGCCAGCTCCATACAGTACAGTACCATCAGCTCTGTGTTATACCAGCTCTATACAGTACAGTACCATCAGCTCTGTGTTGTACCAGCCAGCTCTATACAGTACAGTACCATCAACTCTGTGTTATACCAGCCAGCTCTATACAGTACAGTACCATCAGCTCTGTGTTATACCAGCCAGCTCTATACAGTACAGTACCATCAGCTCTGTGTTATACCAGCTCTATAGAGTACAGTACCATCAACTCTGTGTTATACCAGCCAGCTCTATACAGTACAGTACCATCAGCTCTGTGATATACCAGCCAGCTCTATACAGTACAGTACCATCAGCTCTGTGTTATACCAGCTCTATACAGTACAGTACCATCAGCTCTGTGTTATACCAGCCGCTCTATACAGTACAGTACCATCAACTCTGTGTATACCAGCCGCTCTATACAGTACAGTACCATCAGCTCTGTGTTATACCAGCTCTATACAGTACAGTACCATCAGCTCTGTGTTATACCAGCCAGCTCTACACAGTTAGGTAACCATCAGCTCTGTGTTATACCAGCTCTATACAGTACAGTACCATTAGCTCTGTGTTATACCAGCCAGCTCTATACAGTACAGTACCATCAGCTCTGTGTTATACCATCCAGCTCTATGCAGTACAGTACCATCAGCTCTGTGTTATACCAGCTCTATACAGTACAGTACCCTCAACTCTGTGTTATACCAGCCAGCTCTATACAGTACAGTACCATCAGCTCTGTGTTATACCAGCTCTATATAGTACAGTACCATCAGCTCTGTGTTATACCAGCTCTATACAGTACAGTAACATCAGCTCTGTGTTGTACCAGCCAGCTCTATACAGTACAGTAACATCAGCTCTGTGTTGTACCAGCCAGCTCTATACAGTACGCATCAGCTCGGTGTTATACCAGCTCTATATAGTACAGTAACATCAGCTCTGTGTTGTACCAGCCAGCTCTATATAGTACAGTACCATCAGCTCTGTGTTGTACCAGCCAGCTCTATACAGTACAGTACCATCAGCTCTGTGTTATACCAGCTCTATACAGTACAGTACCATCAGCTCTGTGTTGTACCAGCCAGCTCTATACAGTACAGTACCATCAGCTCTGTGTTATACCAGCCAGCTCTATGCAGTACAGTACCATCAGCTCTGTGTTATACCAGCTCTATACAGTACAGTACCATCAGCTCTGTGTTATACCAGCTCTATACAGTACAGTACCATCAACTCTGTGTTATACCAGCTCTATATAGTACAGTACCATCAGCTCTGTGTTATACCAGCTCTATACAGTACAGTACCATCAGCTCTGTGTTATACCAGCTCTATATAGTACAGTACCATCAGCTCTGTGTTATACCAGCTCTATATAGTACAGTAACATCAGCTCTGTGTTGTACCAGCCAGCTCTATACAGTACAGTAACATCAGCTCTGTGTTGTACCAGCCAGCTCTATACAGTACAGTATCATCAGCTCTGTGATATACCAGCTCTATATAGTAGAGTACCATCAGCTCTGTGTTATACCAGCCAGCTCTATACAGTACAGTACCATCAGCTCTGTGTTATACCAGCTCTATACAGTACAGTACCTTCAGCTCTGTGATATACCAGCCAGCTCTTTACAGTACAGTACCATCAGTTCTGTGTTGTACCAGCTCTATACAGTACAGTACCATCAGCTCTGTGTTATACCAGCTCTATACAGTACAGTACCATCAGCTCTGTGTTGTACCAGCTCTATATAGTACAGTACCATCAGCTCTGTGTTGTACCAGCCAGCTCTATACAGTACAGTACCATCAGCTCTGTGTTGTACCAGCTCTATACAGTACAGTATCATAAGCTCTGTGTTGTACCAGCTCTATACAGTACAGTACCATCAGCTCTGTGTTGTACCAGCTCAATACAGTACAGTACCATCAGCTCTGTGATATACCAGCTCTATACAGTACAGTGCCATCAGCTCTGTGTTGTACCAGCACTATACAGTAGAGTACCATCAGCTCTGTGTTGTACCAGCTCTATACAGTACAGTACCATCAGCTCTGTGTTGTACCAGCTCTATACAGTACAGTACCATCAGCTCTTTATTGTACCAGCTCTATACAGTACAGTACCATCAGCTCTGTGTTGTACCAGCCAGCTCTATACTGTACAGTACCATCAGATCTGTGATATACCAGCTCTATACAGTACAGTACCATCAGCTCTGTGTTGTACCAGCCAGCTCTATACAGTACAGTACCATCAGCTCTGTGTTATACCAGCTCCATACAGTACAGTACCATAAGCTCTGTGTTATACCAGCTCTATACGGTACAGTACCATCAGCTCTGTGTTGTACCAGCTCTATACAGTACAGTACCATCAGCTCTGTGTTGTACCAGCTCTATACAGTACAGTACCATCAGCTCTGTGATATACCAGCCAGCTCTATACAGTACAGTACCATCAGCTCTGTGATACACCAGCTCTATACAGTACAGTACCATCAGCTCTGTGATATACCAGCTCTATACAGTACAGTACCATCAGCTCTGTGATATACCAGCTCTATACAGTACAGTACCATCAGCTCTGTGTTATACCAACCAGCTCTATACAGTATAGTACCATCAGCTCTGTGATATACCAGCTCTATATAGTAGAGTACCATCAGCTCTGTGTTATACCAGCCAGCTCTATACAGTACAGTACCATCAGCTCTGTGTTATACAGTACAGTACCAGCTTCAGTGTGACGTCAGAGGAGAAGAGGCTACAGTAGTGCCGACTGACCACAGCGAGGCTCTGCATGTCTGGAGTGGACCAGAGTTCAACTCACCATATTTCGTAGGGAAGTTTTCCTCTTCTGTGACCAGCTTCTGCACCAGACTCATGACGAAGTCGACGTACTGAGGGGCAGTGCATTTTGTCTTCTTCCCCCTCTCGTCATACCAGTAGTATATTCTGGACACAAATAGAAAGACAGAGTGGGTTATTTTTCTATGTCACTACTGCCTCATGTATACATTATCATCTAGGCTGTTGTTCCTTCATCTAGTAGGTATTGCTGACAAGTCATCTGATCTTTAACAGGAACAACCTGGTAGGTTCAATCACTGCCTACATCTCATTACTTGGTGTGTTTGTGCGAGCAGTCGCACCACGCTTCGCTCCACAGGTAATATTACACTTCACTACATTACAACGGCTTGATTTGTTTGATCTGAGCAATTCTTCTTAGCTAGCTACATAGCCGTCTTTGTATCAAAGATAATTGTGTAGTTTAGAGTAATTGAGTAATTATCGAGGCTAGCTATCTTCGTCCTCCTAACGTAGTCAACACTGCTAGCTGCTAGCTAGCTAGTCATCACGGCTAGCTAGCCAACTTCTACCGACTAGCAGCACTGCAGAAACTATTCCATTACAACGTAACGACTTGATTAGTGTGGTGTTAGTGTTAGTTAGCCAGCTACATAGTTGTCTTTGCTGTCTCTGTATCTAAGATAATTGTGTAGTTTGAGTTTGAGTATTATCGAGGTGAGCTAGCCAGCCGCGACGCGGCGCCTGACTTAGTCAACACACCTAGTCATCATTAACCCACTGCCAGCTAGCCAACCGTTACCGACTAGCAGCGCTGTAGATACTAATACTTTACAACGGAACGATTTGACTAGTGCAGTGTTACCTAGCTAGCTACTTAGTTGTCTTTGTCATAGCTTGATAATTGTTAGCTAGCCAGCCATCGAGGTTAGCTAGCCAGCTATTTCCGTCCCCCGCGACGCCATTTTTCCTAACCCAGCCAACTATTACCGACGAGCAGCATTGTAGAAACTAAATACATTACAAGGAACGTCTTGATTAGTGTTATGTTAGCTAGCTAGCTACAAAGTTGCTTTGTATCATGACAAGGTGTAGTACTGAAACTATCGAGGTTACCTAGCCAGCTACACGTTCAAAGTCAACAACGCAGCCACTGCTAGCTAGCCTACTCCACCAGCCAGCAGTACTGTATCATTTTAGTCAATAAGATTTTTGCAACGTAAGCTTAACTTCCTGAACATTCGAGACATGTAGTCCACTTGTCATTCCAATCTCCTTTGCATTAGCGTAGCCTCTTCTGTAGCTTGTCTACTATGTGTCTGTCTATCCCTGTTCTCTCTCCTCTGCACAGGCCATACAAACGCTCCACACCGCGTGGCCGCTGCCACTCTAACCTGGTGGTCCCAGCGCGCACGACCCACGTGGAGTTCCAGGTCTCCGGCAGCCTCTGGAACTGCCGGTCTGCGGCCAACAAGGCTGAGTTCATCTCAGCCTATGCTACCCTCCAGTCCCTAGACTTCCTGGCGCTGACGGAAACATGGATTACCACAGATAACACTGCTACTCCTACTGCTCTCTCCTCGTCTGACTACGTGATCTCGCATACCCCTAGAGCATCGAGCCAGCGGGGTGGTGGCACTGGAATCCTCATCTCTCCCAAGTGGACATTCTCTCTTTCTCCCCTGACCCATCTGTCTATCTCCTCATTTGAATTCCATGCTGTCACAGTTACCAGCCCTTTCAAGCTTAACATCCTTATCATTTATCGCCCTCCAGGTTCCCTTGAAGAGTTCATCAATGAGCTTGACGCCTTGATAAGTTCCTTTCCTGAGGATGGCTCACCTCTCACAGTTCTGGGTGACTTTAACCTCCCCACGTCTACCTTCGACTCATTCCTCTCTGCCTCCTTCTTTCCACTCCTCTCCTCTTTCGACCTCACCCTCTCACCTTCCCCCCCTACTCACAAGGCAGGCAATACGCTTGACCTCATCTTTACTAGATGCTGTTCTTCCACTAATCTCATTGCAACTCCCCTCCAAGTCTCCGACCACTACCTTGTATCCTTTTCCCTCTCGCTCTCATCCAACACTTCTCACTCTGCCCCTACTCGGATGGTATTGCGCCGTCCCAACCTTCGCTCTCTCTCTCTCGCTACTCTCTCCTCTTCCATCCTATCATCTCTTCCCTCTGCTCAAACCTTCTCCAACCTATCTCCTGACTCTGCCTCCTCAACCCTCCTCTCCTCCCTCTCTGCATCCTTTGATTTCCTCTGTCCCCTATCCTCCAGGCCGGCTCGGTCCTCCCCTCCTGCTCCGTGGCTCGACGACTCACTGCGAGCTCACAGAACAGGGCTCCGGGCAGCCGAGCGGAAATGGAGGAAAACTCGCCTCCCTGCGGACCTGGCATCCTTTCACTCCCTCCTCTCTACATTTTCCTCTTCTGTCTCTGCTGCTAAAGCCACTTTCTACCACTCTAAACTCCAAGCATCTGCCTCTAACCCTAGGAAGCTCTTTGCTACCTTCTCCTCCCTCCTGAATCCTCCTCCCCCTCCCCCCCCTCCTCCCTCTCTGCGGATGACTTCGTCAACCATTTTGAAAAGAAGGTTGACGACATCCGATCCTCGTTTGCTAAGTCAAACGACACTGCTGGTCCTGCTCACACTGCCCTACCCTGTGCTTTGACCTCTTTCTCCCCTCTCTCTCCAGATGAAATCTCGCGTCTTGTGACGGCCGGCCGCCCAACAACCTGCCCACTTGACCCTATCCCCTCCTCTCTTCTCCAGACCATTTCCGGAGACCTTCTCCCCTACCTCACCTCGCTCATCAACTCATCCTTGACCGCTGGCTACGTCCCTTCCGTCTTCAAGAGAGCGAGAGTTGCACCCCTTCTGAAAAAACCTACACTCGATCCCTCCGATGTCAACAACTACAGACCAGTATCCCTTCTTTCCTTTCTCTCCAAAACTCTTGAACGTGCCGTCCTTGGCCAGCTCTCTTGCTATCTCTCTCAGAATGACCTTCTTGATCCTAATCAGTCAGGTTTCAAGACTGGGCATTCAACTGAGACTGCTCTTCTCTGTGTCACGGAGGCTCTCCGCACTGCTAAAGCTAACTCTCTCTCCTCTGCTCTCATCCTTCTAGACCTATCTGCTGCCTTTGATACCGTGAACCATCAGATCCTCCTCTCCACCCTCTCCGAGCTGGGCATCTCCGGCGCCGCCCACGCTTGGATTGCGTCCTACCTGACAGGTCGCTCCTACCAGGTGGCGTGGCGAGAATCTGTCTCCGCACCACGTGCTCTCACCACTGGTGTCCCCCAGGGCTCTGTTCTTGGCCCACTCCTATTCTCGCTATACACCAAGTCACTTGGCTCTGTCATATCCTCACATGGTCTCTCATATCATTGCTATGCAGATGACACACAATTAATCTTCTCCTTTCCCCCTTCTGACAACCAGGTGGCGAATCACATCTCTGCATGTCTGGCAGACATATCAGTGTGGATGACGGATCACCACCTCAAGCTGAACCTCGGCAAGACGGAGCTGTTCTTCCTCCCGGAAAGGACTGCCCGTTCCATGATCTCGCCATCACAGTTGACAACTCCCTTGTGTCCTCCTCCCAGAGTGCTAAGAGCCTTGGCGTGACCCTGGACAACACCCTGTCGTTCTCCACCAACATCAAGGCGGTGACACGATCCTGTAGGTTCATGCTCTACAACATTCGCAGAGTACGACCCTGCCTCACACAGGAAGCGGCGCAGGTCCTAATCCAGCCACTTGTCATCTCCCGTCTGGATTATTGCAACTCGCTGTTGGCTGGGCTCCCTGCCTGTGCCATTAAACCCCTACAACTCATCCAGAACGCCGCAGCCCGTCTGGTCTTCAACCTTCCCAAGTTCTCTCACGTCACCCCGCTCCTCCGCTCTCTCCACTGGCTTCCAGTCGAAGCTCGCATCCGCTACAAGACCATGGTGCTTGCCTACGGAGCTGTGAGGGGAACGGCACCTCCGTACCTTCAGGCTCTGATCAGGCCCTACACCCAAACAAGGGCACTCCGTTCATCCACCTCTGGCCTGCTCGCCTCCCTACCTCTGAGGAAGCACAGTTCCCGCTCAGCCCAGTCAAAACTGTTCGCTGCTCTGGCACCCCAATGGTGGAACAAGCTCCCTCACGACGCCAGGACAGCGGAGTCAATCACCACCTTCCGGAGACACCTGAAACCCCACCTCTTCAAGGAATACCTGGGATAGGATAAAGTAATCCTTCTAACCCCCCCCTTAAAAGATTTAGATGCACTATTGTAAAGTGGTTGTTCCACTGGATATTATAAGGTGAATGCACCAATTTGTAAGTCGCTCTGGATAAGAGCGTCTGCTAAATGACTTAAATGTAAATGTTAAATGTTATACCAGCTCTATACAGTACAGTACCATCAGCTCTGTGATATACCAGCTCTATACAGTACAGTACCATCAGCTCTGTGTTGTACCAGCTCTATACAGTACAGTACCATCAGCTCTGTGATATACCAGCTCTATACAGTACAGTACGATCAGCTCTGTGTTGTACCAGCCAGCTCTATACAGTACAGTACCATCAGCTCTGTGTTATACCAGCTCCATACAGTACAGTACCATCAGCTCTGTGTTGTACCAGCCAGCTCTATACAGTACAGTACCATCAGCTCTGTGTTATACCAGCTCTATACAGTACAGTACCACGAGCACTGTGTTATACCAGCTCTATATAGTACAGTACCATCAGCTCTGTGTTGTACCAGCTCTATACAGTACAGTACCATCAGCTCTGTGTTGTACCAGCTCTATACAGTACAGTACCATCAGCTCTGTGTTGTACCAGCTCTATACAGTACAGTACCATCAGCTCTGTGATATACCAGCCAGCTCTATACAGTACAGTACCATCAGCTCTGTGATATACCATCTCTATACAGTACAGTAACATTAGCTCTGTGATATACCAGCCAGCTCTATACACTACAGTCCCATCAGCTCTGTGATATACCAGCTCTATACAGTACAGTACCATCAGCTCTGTGATATACCAGCTCTATACAGTTCAGTACCATCAGCTCTGTGATATACCAGCCAGCTCTATACAGTACAGTACCATCAGCTCTGTGTTGTACCAGCTCTATACAGTACAGTACCATCACCTCTGTGTTATACCAGCTCTATACAGTACAGTACCATCAGCTCTGTGTTGTACCAGCTCTATATAGTACAGTACCATCAGCTCTGTGTTATACCAGCCAGCTCTATACAGTACAGTACCATCAGCTCTGTATTGTACCAGCTCTATACAGTACAGTACCATCAGCACTGTGTTATACCAGCTCTATATAGTACAGTACCATCAGCTCTGTGTTGTAACAGCTCTATACAGTACAGTACCATCAGCTCTGTGTTATACCAGCTCTATACAGTATAGTACCATCAGCTCTGTGATATACCAGCCAGCTCTGTACAGTACAGTACCATCAGCTCTGTGTTATACCAGCCAGCTCTATACAGTACAGTACCATCAGCTCTGTGTTATACCAGCTCTATATAGTACAGTACCATCAGCTCTGTGTTATGCCAGCCAGCTCTATAGAGTACAGTACCATCAGCTCTGTGTTGTACCAGCCAGCTCTATACAGTACAGTACCATCAGCTCTGTGTTATACCAGCTCTATACAGTATAGTACCATCAGCTCTGTGATATACCAGCCAGCTCTGTACAGTACAGTACCATCAGCTCTGTGTTATACCAGCCAGCTCTATACAGTACAGTACCATCAGCTCTGTGTTATACCAGCTCTATATAGTACAGTACCATCAGCTCTGTGTTATTCCAGCCAGCTCTATACAGTACAGTACCATCAGCTCTGTGTTGTACCAGCCAGCTCTATACAGTACAGTACCATCAGCTCTGTGTTATACCAGCTCTATACAGTACAGTACCATCAGCTCTGTGTTATACCAGCTCTATACAGTACAGTACCATCAACTCTGTGTTATACCAGCTCTATACAGTATAGTACCATCAACTCTGTGATATACCAGCTCTATACAGTACAGTACCATCAGCTCTGTGTTATACCAGTCAGCTCTATACAGTACAGTACCATCAGCTCTGTGTTATACCAGCCAGCTCTCTACAGTACAGTACCATCAGCTCTGTGATATACCAGCTCTATACAGTACAGTACCATCAGCTCTGTGTTATACCAGCTCTATACAGTACAGTACCATCAGATCTGTGTTATACCAGCTCTATACAGTATAGTACCATCAACTCTGTGTTATACCAGCCAGCTCTATACAGTACAATACCATCAGCTCTGTGTTATACCAGCCAGCTCTATACAGTACAGTACCATCAGCTCTGTGTTATACCAGCTCTATACAGTACAGTACCATCAGCTCTGTGTTATACCAGCCAGCTCTATACAGTACAGTACGATCAGCTCTGTATTATACCAGCTCTATACAGTACAGTACCATCAACTCTGTTATACCAGCTCTATACAGTACAGTACCATCAGCTCTGTGATATACCAGCTCTATACAGTACAGTACCATCAGCTCTGTGTTATACCAGCTCTATACAGTACAGTACCATCAGCTCTGTGTTGTACCAGCCAGCTCTATACAGTACAGTACCATCAGCTCTGTATTATACCAGCTCTATACAGTACAGTACAATCAACTCTGTGTTATACCAGCTCTATACAGTACAGTACCATCAGCTCTGTGTTATACCAGCTCTATACAGTACAGTACCATCAGCTCTGTGTTATACCAGCCAGCTCTATACAGTACAGTACCATCAGCTCTGTGTTATACCAGCTCTATACAGTACAGTACCATCAGCTCTGTGTTATACCAGCCAGCTCTATACAGTACAGTACCATCAGCTCTGTGTTATACCAGCCAGCTCTCTACAGTACAGTACCATCAGCTCTGTGATATACCAGCTCTATACAGTACAGTACCATCTGCTCTGTGTTATACCAGCTCTATACAGTACAGTACCATCAGCTCTGTGTTATACCAGCTCTATACAGTATAGTACCATCAACTCTGTGTTATACCAGCCAGCTCTATACAGTACAGTACCATCAGCTCTGTGTTATACCAGCCAGCTCTATAGAGTACTGTACCATCAGCTCTGTGTTATTCCAGCTCTATACAGTACAGTACCATCAGCTCTGTGTTATACCAGCCAGCTCTATAGAGTACAGTACCATCAGCTCTGTGTTATACCAGCTCTATACAGTACAGTACCATCAGCTCTGTGTTATACCAGCCAGCTCTATACAGTACAGTACCATCAGCTCTGTGTTATACCAGCCAGTTCTATACAGTACAGTACCATCAGCTCTGTGTTATACCAGCTCTATATAGTACACTACCATCAGCTCTGTGTTATACCAGCTGTATATAGTACAGTAACATCAGCTCTGTGTTGTACCAGCCAGCTCTATACAGTACAGTAACATCAGCTCTGTGTTGTACCAGCCAGCTCTATACCGAACCATCAGCTCTGTGTAATACCAGCTCTATACAGTACAGTACCATCAGCTCTGTGTTGTACCAGCTCTATACAGTACAGTACCATCAGCTCTGTGATATACCAGCTCTATACAGTACAGTACCATCAGCTCTGTGTTATACCAGCTCTATACAGTACAGTACCATCAGCTCTGTGTTGTACCAGCCAGCTCTATACAGTACAGTACCATCAGCTCTGTATTATACCAGCTCTATACAGTACAGTACCATCAACTCTGTGTTATACCAGCTCTATACAGTACAGTACCATCAGCTCTGTGTTATACCAGCCAGCTCTATAGAGTACAGTACCATCAGCTCTGTGTTATTCCAGCCAGCTCTATACAGTACAGTACCATCAGCTCTGTGTTATACCAGCCAGCTCTAAAGAGTACAGTACCATCAGCTCTGTGTTATTCCAGCTCTATACAGTACAGTACCATCAGCTCTGTGTTATACCAGCCAGCTCTATACAGTACAGTACCATCAGCTCTGTGTTATACCAGCCAGTTCTATACAGTACAGTACCATCAGCTCTGTGTTATACCAGCTCTATATAGTACACTACCATCAGCTCTGTGTTATACCAGCTGTATATAGTACAGTAACATCAGCTCTGTGTTGTACCAGCCAGCTCTATACAGTACAGTAACATCAGCTCTGTGTTGTACCAGCCAGCTCTATACAGAACCATCAGCTCTGTATTATACCAGCTCTATACAGTACAGTACCATCAGCTCTGTGTTGTACCAGCTCTATACAGTACAGTACCATCAGCTCTGTGATATACCAGCTCTATACAATACAGTACCATCAGCTCTGTGTTATACCAGCTCTATACAGTACAGTACCATCAGCTCTGTGTTGTACCAGCCAGCTCTATACAGTACAGTACCATCAGCTCTGTATTATACCAGCTCTATACAGTACAGTACCATCAACTCTGTGTTATACCAGCTCTATACAGTACAGTACCATCAGCTCTGTGTTATACCAGCTCTATACAGTATAGTACCATCAGCTCTGTGATATACCAGCTCTATACAGTACAGTACCATCAGCTCTGTGATATACCAGCTCTATACAGTACAGTTCCATCAGCTCTGTGTTATACCTGCTCTATACCGTACAGTACCATCAGCTCTGTGTTATACCAGCTCTATACAGTACAGTACCATCAACTCTGTGTTATACAAGCCAGCTCTATTCAGTACAATACCATCAGCTCTGTGTTAGACCAGCCAGCTCTATACAGTACAGTACCATCAGCTCTGTGTTATACCAGCTCTATACAGTACAGTACCATCAGCTCTGTGTTATACCAGCCAGCTCTATACAGTACAGTACCATCAGCTCTGTGTTATACCAGCTCTATACAGTACAGTACCATCAGCTCTGTGTTATACCAGCCACCTCTATACAGTACAGTACCATCAGCTCTGTGTTATACCAGCCAGCTCTCTACAGTACAGTACCATCAGCTCTGTGATATACCAGCTCTATACAGTACAGTACCATCTGCTCTGTGTTATACCAGCTCTATACAATACAGTACCATCAGCTCTGTGTTATACCAGCTCTATACAGTATAGTACCATCAACTCTGTGTTATACCAGCCAGCTCTATACAGTACAATACCATCAGCTCTGTGTTATACCAGCCAGCTCTATACAGTACAGTACCATCAGCTCTGTGTTATACCAGCTCTATACAGTACAGTACCATCAGCTCTGTGTTATACCAGCTCTATACAGTACAGTACCATCAGCTCTGTGTTATACCAGCTCTATACAGTACAGTACCATCAGCTCTGTGTTATACCAGCCAGCTCTATACAGTACAGTACCATCAGCTCTGTGTTATACCAGCCAGTTCTATACAGTACAGTACCATCAGCTCTGTGTTATACCAGCTCTATATAGTACACTACCATCAGCTCTGTGTTATACCAGCTGTATATAGTACAGTAACATCAGCTCTGTGTTGTACCAGCCAGCTCTATACAGTACAGTACCATCAGCTCTGTGTTATACCAGCTCTATACAGTATAGTACCATCAGCTCTGTGATATACCAGCCAGCTCTGTACAGTACAGTACCATCAGCTCTGTGTTATACCAGCCAGCTCTATACAGTACAGTACCATCAGCTCTGTGTTATACCAGCTCTATATAGTACAGTACCATCAGCTCTGTGTTATTCCAGCCAGCTCTATACAGTACAGTACCATCAGCTCTGTGTTGTACCAGCCAGCTCTATACAGTACAGTACCATCAGCTCTGTGTTATACCAGCTCTATACAGTACAGTACCATCAGCTCTGTGTTATACCAGCTCTATACAGTACAGTACCATCAACTCTGTGTTATACCAGCTCTATACAGTATAGTACCATCAACTCTGTGATATACCAGCTCTATACAGTACAGTACCATCAGCTCTGTGTTATACCAGTCAGCTCTATACAGTACAGTACCATCAGCTCTGTGTTATACCAGCCAGCTCTCTACAGTACAGTACCATCAGCTCTGTGATATACCAGCTCTATACAGTACAGTACCATCAGCTCTGTGTTATACCAGCTCTATACAGTACAGTACCATCAGATCTGTGTTATACCAGCTCTATACAGTATAGTACCATCAACTCTGTGTTATACCAGCCAGCTCTATACAGTACAATACCATCAGCTCTGTGTTATACCAGCCAGCTCTATACAGTACAGTACCATCAGCTCTGTGTTATACCAGCTCTATACAGTACAGTACCATCAGCTCTGTGTTATACCAGCCAGCTCTATACAGTACAGTACGATCAGCTCTGTATTATACCAGCTCTATACAGTACAGTACCATCAACTCTGTTATACCAGCTCTATACAGTACAGTACCATCAGCTCTGTGATATACCAGCTCTATACAGTACAGTACCATCAGCTCTGTGTTATACCAGCTCTATACAGTACAGTACCATCAGCTCTGTGTTGTACCAGCCAGCTCTATACAGTACAGTACCATCAGCTCTGTATTATACCAGCTCTATACAGTACAGTACAATCAACTCTGTGTTATACCAGCTCTATACAGTACAGTACCATCAGCTCTGTGTTATACCACCGCTCTATACAGTACAGTACCATCAGCTCTGTGTTATACCAGCCAGCTCTATACAGTACAGTACCATCAGCTCTGTGTTATACCAGCTCTATACAGTACAGTACCATCAGCTCTGTGTTATACCAGCCAGCTCTATACAGTACAGTACCATCAGCTCTGTGTTATACCAGCCAGCTCTCTACAGTACAGTACCATCAGCTCTGTGATATACCAGCTCTATACAGTACAGTACCATCTGCTCTGTGTTATACCAGCTCTATACAGTACAGTACCATCAGCTCTGTGTTATACCAGCTCTATACAGTATAGTACCATCAACTCTGTGTTATACCAGCCAGCTCTATACAGTACAGTACCATCAGCTCTGTGTTATACCAGCCAGCTCTATAGAGTACTGTACCATCAGCTCTGTGTTATTCCAGCTCTATACAGTACAGTACCATCAGCTCTGTGTTATACCAGCCAGCTCTATAGAGTACAGTACCATCAGCTCTGTGTTATACCAGCTCTATACAGTACAGTACCATCAGCTCTGTGTTATACCAGCCAGCTCTATACAGTACAGTACCATCAGCTCTGTGTTATACCAGCCAGTTCTATACAGTACAGTACCATCAGCTCTGTGTTATACCAGCTCTATATAGTACACTACCATCAGCTCTGTGTTATACCAGCTGTATATAGTACAGTAACATCAGCTCTGTGTTGTACCAGCCAGCTCTATACAGTACAGTAACATCAGCTCTGTGTTGTACCAGCCAGCTCTATACCGAACCATCAGCTCTGTGTAATACCAGCTCTATACAGTACAGTACCATCAGCTCTGTGTTGTACCAGCTCTATACAGTACAGTACCATCAGCTCTGTGATATACCAGCTCTATACAGTACAGTACCATCAGCTCTGTGTTATACCAGCTCTATACAGTACAGTACCATCAGCTCTGTGTTGTACCAGCCAGCTCTATACAGTACAGTACCATCAGCTCTGTGTTATACCAGCTCTATATAGTACACTACCATCAGCTCTGTGTTATACCAGCTGTATATAGTACAGTAACATCAGCTCTGTGTTGTACCAGCCAGCTCTATACAGTACAGTAACATCAGCTCTGTGTTGTACCAGCCAGCTCTATACAGAACCATCAGCTCTGTGTTATACCAGCTCTATACAGTACAGTACCATCAGCTCTGTGTTGTACCAGCTCTATACAGTACAGTACCATCAGCTCTGTGATATACCAGCTCTATACAGTACAGTACCATCAGCTCTGTGTTATACCAGCTCTATACAGTACAGTACCATCAGCTCTGTGTTATACCAGCCAGCTCTATACAGTACAGTACCATCAGCTCTGTGTTATACCAGCCAGCTCTATACAGTACAGTACCATCAGCTCTGTGTTATACCAGCTCTATACAGTACAGTACCATCAGCTCTGTGTTATACCAGCCAGCTCTATAGAGTACAGTACCATCAGCTCTGTGTTATACCAGCTCTATACAGTACAGTACCATCAGCTCTGTGTTATACCAGCCAGCTCTATACAGTACAGTACCATCAGCTCTGTGTTATACCAGCCAGTTCTATACAGTACAGTACCATCAGCTCTGTGTTATACCAGCTCTATATAGTACACTACCATCAGCTCTGTGTTATACCAGCTGTATATAGTACAGTAACATCAGCTCTGTGTTGTTCCAGCCAGCTCTATACAGTACAGTAACATCAGCTCTGTGTTGTACCAGCCAGCTCTATACAGAACTATCAGCTCTGTGTTATACCAGCTCTATACAGTACAGTACCATCAGCTCTGTGTTGTACCAGCTCTATACAGTACAGTACCATCAGCTCTGTGATATACCAGCTCTATACAGTACAGTACCATCAACTCTGTGTTATACCAGCCAGCTCTATACAGTACAGTACCATCAGCTCTGTGTTATACCAGCTCTATACAGTACAGTACCATCAGCTCTGTGTTATACCAGCCAGCTCTATACAGTACAGTACCATCAGCTCTGTGTTATACCAGCTCTATACAGTACAGTACCATCAGCTCTGTGTTATACCAGCCAGCTCTATACAGTACAGTACCATCAGCTCTGTGTTATACCAGCCAGTTCTATACAGTACAGTACCATCAGCTCTGTGTTATACCAGCTCTATATAGTACACTACCATCAGCTCTGTGTTATACCAGCTGTATATAGTACAGTAACATCAGCTCTGTGTTGTTCCAGCCAGCTCTATACAGTACAGTAACATCAGCTCTGTGTTGTACCAGCCAGCTCTATACAGAACCATCAGCTCTGTGTTATACCAGCTCTATACAGTACAGTACCATCAGCTCTGTGTTGTACCAGCTCTATACAGTACAGTACCATCAGCTCTGTGATATACCAGCTCTATACAGTACAGTACCATCAGCTCTGTGTTATACCAGCTCTATACAGTACAGTACCATCAGCTCTGTGTTGTACCAGCCAGCTCTATACAGTACAGTACCATCAGCTCTGTGTTATACCAGCTCTATATAGTACAGTACCATCAGCTCTGTGTTATACCAGACAGCTCTATACAGTACAGTACCATCAGCTCTGTATTATACCAGCTCTATACAGTACAGTACCATCAACTCTGTGTTATACCAGCTCTATACAGTACAGTACCATCAGCTCTGTGTTGTACCAGCCAGCTCTATACAGTACAGTATCATCAGCTCTGTGTTATACCAGCTCTATATAGTACAGTACCATCAGCTCTGTGTTATACCAGACAGCTCTATACAGTACAGTACCATCAGCTCTGTATTATACCAGCTCTATACAGTACAGTACCATCAACTCTGTGTTATACCAGCTCTATACAGTACAGTACCATCAGCTCTGTGTTATACCAGCTCTATACAGTATAGTACCATCAGCTCTGTGTTATACCAGCTCTATACAGTACAGTACCATCAGCTCTGTGTTATACCAGCCGCTCTATACAGTACAGTACCATCAGCTCTGTGTTATACCAGCTCTATACAGTACAGTACCATCAGCTCTGTGTTATACCAGCCAGCTCTATACAGTACAGTACCATCAGCTCTGTGTTATACCAGCCAGTTCTATACAGTACAGTACCATCAGCTCTGTGTTATACCAGCTCTATATAGTACACTACCATCAGCTCTGTGTTATACCAGCTGTATATAGTACAGTAACATCAGCTCTGTGTTGTTCCAGCCAGCTCTATACAGTACAGTAACATCAGCTCTGTGTTGTACCAGCCAGCTCTATACAGAACCATCAGCTCTGTGTTATACCAGCTCTATACAGTACAGTACCATCAGCTCTGTGTTGTACCAGCTCTATACAGTACAGTACCATCAGCTCTGTGTTGTACCAGCCAGCTCTATACAGTACAGTATCATCAGCTCTGTGTTATACCATCCAGCTCTATGCAGTACAGTACCATCAGCTCTGTGTTATACCAGCTCTATACAGTACAGTACCATCAACTCTGTGTTATACCATCCAGCTCTATACAGTACAGTACCATCAGCTCTGTGTTATACCAGCTCTATACACGATAGTACCATCAGCTCTGTGTTATACCAGCCAGCTCCATACAGTACAGTACCATCCGCTCTGTGTTATACCAGCCAGCTCCATACAGTACAGTACCATCAGCTCTGTGTTATACCAGCTCTATACAGTACAGTACCATCAGCTCTGTGTTGTACCAGCCAGCTCTATACAGTACAGTACCATCAACTCTGTGTTATACCAGCCAGCTCTATACAGTACAGTACCATCATCTCTGTGTTATACCAGCCAGCTCTATACAGTACAGTACCATCAGCTCTGTGTTATACCAGCCAGCTCTATATAGTACAGTACCATCAGCTCTGTGTTATACCAGCTCTATACAGTACAGTACCATCAGCTCTGTGTTGTACCAGCTCTATACAGTACAGTACCATCAACTCTGTTATACCAGCTCTACACAGTACAGTACCATCAGCTCTGTGTTATACCAGCCAGCTCTATACAGTAGAGTACCATCAGCTCTGTGTTATACCAGCTCTATACAGTACAGTACCATCAGCTCTGTGTTATAACAGCCAGCTCTATACAGTACAGGACCATCAGCTCGGTGTTATACCATCCAGCTCTATGCAGTACAGTACCATCAGCTCTGTGTTATACCAGCTCTATACAGTACAGTACCATCAGCTCTGTGTTATACCAGCCAGTTCTATACAGTACAGTACCATCAGCTCTGTGTTATACCAGCTCTATATAGTACACTACCATCAGCTCTGTGTTATACCAGCTGTATATAGTACAGTAACATCAGCTCTGTGTTGTTCCAGCCAGCTCTATACAGTACAGTAACATCAGCTCTGTGTTGTACCAGCCAGCTCTATACAGAACCATCAGCTCTGTGTTATACCAGCTCTATACAGTACAGTACCATCAGCTCTGTGTTGTACCAGCTCTATACAGTACAGTACCATCAGCTCTGTGATATACCAGCTCTATACAGTACAGTACCATCCGCTCTGTGTTATACCAGCCAGCTCCATACAGTACAGTACCATCAGCTCTGTGTTATACCAGCTCTATACAGTACAGTACCATCAGCTCTGTGTTGTACCAGCCAGCTCTATACAGTACAGTACCATCAACTCTGTGTTATACCAGCCAGCTCTATACAGTACAGTACCATCATCTCTGTGTTATACCAGCCAGCTCTATACAGTACAGTACCATCAGCTCTGTGTTATACCAGCCAGCTCTATATAGTACAGTACCATCAGCTCTGTGTTATACCAGCTCTATACAGTACAGTACCATCAGCTCTGTGTTGTACCAGCTCTATACAGTACAGTACCATCAACTCTGTTATACCAGCTCTACACAGTACAGTACCATCAGCTCTGTGTTATACCAGCCAGCTCTATACAGTACAGTACCATCCGCTCTGTGTTATACCAGCCAGCTCCATACAGTACAGTACCATCAGCTCTGTGTTATACCAGCTCTATACAGTACAGTACCATCAGCTCTGTGTTGTACCAGCCAGCTCTATACAGTACAGTACCATCAACTCTGTGTTATACCAGCCAGCTCTATACAGTACAGTACCATCATCTCTGTGTTATACCAGCCAGCTCTATACAGTACAGTACCATCAGCTCTGTGTTATACCAGCCAGCTCTATATAGTACAGTACCATCAGCTCTGTGTTATACCAGCTCTATACAGTACAGTACCATCAGCTCTGTGTTGTACCAGCTCTATACAGTACAGTACCATCAACTCTGTTATACCAGCTCTACACAGTACAGTACCATCAGCTCTGTGTTATACCAGCCAGCTCTATACAGTAGAGTACCATCAGCTCTGTGTTATACCAGCTCTATACAGTACAGTACCATCAGCTCTGTGTTATAACAGCCAGCTCTATACAGTACAGGACCATCAGCTCGGTGTTATACCATCCAGCTCTATGCAGTACAGTACCATCAGCTCTGTGTTATACCAGCTCTATACAGTACAGTACCATCAGCTCTGTGTTATACCAGCCAGTTCTATACAGTACAGTACCATCAGCTCTGTGTTATACCAGCTCTATATAGTACACTACCATCAGCTCTGTGTTATACCAGCTGTATATAGTACAGTAACATCAGCTCTGTGTTGTTCCAGCCAGCTCTATACAGTACAGTAACATCAGCTCTGTGTTGTACCAGCCAGCTCTATACAGAACCATCAGCTCTGTGTTATACCAGCTCTATACAGTACAGTACCATCAGCTCTGTGTTGTACCAGCTCTATACAGTACAGTACCATCAGCTCTGTGATATACCAGCTCTATACAGTACAGTACCATCCGCTCTGTGTTATACCAGCCAGCTCCATACAGTACAGTACCATCAGCTCTGTGTTATACCAGCTCTATACAGTACAGTACCATCAGCTCTGTGTTGTACCAGCCAGCTCTATACAGTACAGTACCATCAACTCTGTGTTATACCAGCCAGCTCTATACAGTACAGTACCATCATCTCTGTGTTATACCAGCCAGCTCTATACAGTACAGTACCATCAGCTCTGTGTTATACCAGCCAGCTCTATATAGTACAGTACCATCAGCTCTGTGTTATACCAGCTCTATACAGTACAGTACCATCAGCTCTGTGTTGTACCAGCTCTATACAGTACAGTACCATCAACTCTGTTATACCAGCTCTACACAGTACAGTACCATCAGCTCTGTGTTATACCAGCCAGCTCTATACAGTAGAGTACCATCAGCTCTGTGTTATACCAGCTCTATACAGTACAGTACCATCAGCTCTGTGTTATAACAGCCAGCTCTATACAGTACAGGACCATCAGCTCTGTGTTATACCATCCAGCTCTATGCAGTACAGTACCATCAGCTCTGTGTTATACCAGCTCTATACAGTACAGTACCATCAGCTCTGTGTTATACCAGCCAGTTCTATACAGTACAGTACCATCAGCTCTGTGTTATACCAGCTCTATATAGTACACTACCATCAGCTCTGTGTTATACCAGCTGTATATAGTACAGTAACATCAGCTCTGTGTTGTTCCAGCCAGCTCTATACAGTACAGTAACATCAGCTCTGTGTTGTACCAGCCAGCTCTATACAGAACCATCAGCTCTGTGTTATACCAGCTCTATACAGTACAGTACCATCAGCTCTGTGTTGTACCAGCTCTATACAGTACAGTACCATCAGCTCTGTGATATACCAGCTCTATACAGTACAGTACCATCAACTCTGTGTTATACCAGCCAGCTCTATACAGTACAATACCATCAGCTCTGTGTTATACCAGCCAGCTCTATACAGTACAGTACCATCAGCTCTGTGTTATACCAGCTCTATACAGTACAGTACCATCAGCTCTGTGTTATACCAGCCAGCTCTATACAGTACAGTACCATCAGCTCTGTGTTATACCAGCTCTATACAGTACAGTACCATCAGCTCTGTGTTATACCAGCCAGCTCTATACAGTACAGTACCATCAGCTCTGTGTTATACCAGCCAGTTCTATACAGTACAGTACCATCAGCTCTGTGTTATACCAGCTCTATATAGTACACTACCATCAGCTCTGTGTTATACCAGCTGTATATAGTACAGTAACATCAGCTCTGTGTTGTTCCAGCCAGCTCTATACAGTACAGTAACATCAGCTCTGTGTTGTACCAGCCAGCTCTATACAGAACCATCAGCTCTGTGTTATACCAGCTCTATACAGTACAGTACCATCAGCTCTGTGTTGTACCAGCTCTATACAGTACAGTACCATCAGCTCTGTGATATACCAGCTCTATACAGTACAGTACCATCAGCTCTGTGTTATACCAGCTCTATACAGTACAGTACCATCAGCTCTGTGTTGTACCAGCCAGCTCTATACAGTACAGTACCATCAGCTCTGTGTTATACCAGCTCTATATAGTACAGTACCATCAGCTCTGTGTTATACCAGACAGCTCTATACAGTACAGTACCATCAGCTCTGTATTATACCAGCTCTATACAGTACAGTACCATCAACTCTGTGTTATACCAGCTCTATACAGTACAGTACCATCAGCTCTGTGTTGTACCAGCCAGCTCTATACAGTACAGTATCATCAGCTCTGTGTTATACCAGCTCTATATAGTACAGTACCATCAGCTCTGTGTTATACCAGACAGCTCTATACAGTACAGTACCATCAGCTCTGTATTATACCAGCTCTATACAGTACAGTACCATCAACTCTGTGTTATACCAGCTCTATACAGTACAGTACCATCAGCTCTGTGTTATACCAGCTCTATACAGTATAGTACCATCAGCTCTGTGATATACCAGCTCTATACAGTACAGTACCATCAGCTCTGTGTTATACCAGCTCTATACAGTACAGTATCATCAGCTCTGTGTTATACCAGCTCTATATAGTACAGTACCATCAGCTCTGTGTTATACCAGACAGCTCTATACAGTACAGTACCATCAGCTCTGTATTATACCAGCTCTATACAGTACAGTACCATCAACTCTGTGTTATACCAGCTCTATACAGTACAGTACCATCAGCTCTGTGTTATACCAGCTCTATACAGTATAGTACCATCAGCTCTGTGATATACCAGCTCTATACAGTACAGTACCATCAGCTCTGTGTTATACCAGCTCTATACAGTACAGTAACATCAGCTCTGTGTTATACCAGCCAGCTCTATACAGTACAGTACCATCAGCTCTGTGTTATACCAGCTCTATACATTACAGTACCATCAGCTCTGTGTTATACCAGCTCTATACAGTACAGTACCATCAACTCTGTGTTATACCAGCCAGCTCTATACAGTACAGTACCATCAGCTCTGTGTTATACCAGCCAGCTCTATACAGTAGAGTACCATCAGCTCTGTGTTATACCAGCTCTATACAGTACAGTACCATCAGCTCTGTGTTATACCAGCCAGCTCTATACAGTACAGTACCATCAGCTCTGTGTTATACCATCCAGCTCTATGCAGTACAGTACCATCAGCTCTGTGTTATACCAGCTCTATACAGTACAGTACCATCAACTCTGTGTTATACCATCCAGCTCTATACAGTACAGTACCATCAGCTCTGTGTTATACCAGCTCTATACACTATAGTACCATCAGCTCTGTGTTATACCAGCCAGCTCCATACAGTACAGTACCATCCGCTCTGTGTTATACCAGCCAGCTCCATACAGTACAGTACCATCAGCTCTGTGTTATACCAGCTCTATACAGTACAGTACCATCAGCTCTGTGTTGTACCAGCCAGCTCTATACAGTACAGTACCATCAACTCTGTGTTATACCAGCCAGCTCTATACAGTACAGTACCATCATCTCTGTGTTATACCAGCCAGCTCTATACAGTACAGTACCATCAGCTCTGTGTTATACCAGCCAGCTCTATATAGTACAGTACCATCAGCTCTGTGTTATACCAGCTCTATACAGTACAGTGCCATCAGCTCTGTGTTGTACCAGCTCTATACAGTACAGTACCATCAACTCTGTTATACCAGCTCTACACAGTACAGTACCATCAGCTCTGTGTTATACCAGCCAGCTCTATACAGTAGAGTACCATCAGCTCTGTGTTATACCAGCTCTATACAGTACAGTACCATCAGCTCTGTGTTATAACAGCCAGCTCTATACAGTACAGGACCATCAGCTCTGTGTTATACCATCCAGCTCTATGCAGTACAGTACCATCAGCTCTGTGTTATACCAGCTCTATACAGTACAGTACCCTCAACTCTGTGTTATACCAGCCAGCTCTATACAGTACAGTACCATCAGCTCTGTGTTATACCAGCTCTATATAGTACAGTAACATCAGCTCTGTGTTGTACCAGCCAGCTCTATACAGTACAGTAACATCAGCTCTGTGTTGTACCAGCCAGCTCTATACAGTACCATCAGCTCTGTGTTATACCGGCTGCATACAGTACAGTACCATCAACTCTGTGTTATACCAGCCAGCTCTATACAGTACAGTACCATCAGCTCTGTGTTATACCAGCTCTATACACTATAGTACCATCAGCTCTTTGTTATACCAGCCAGCTCCATACAGTACAGTACCATCAGCTCTGTGTTATACCAGCCAGCTCCATACAGTACAGTACCATCAGCTCTGTGTTATACCAGCTCTATACAGTACAGTACCATCAGCTCTGTGTTGTACCAGCCAGCTCTATACAGTACAGTACCATCAACTCTGTGTTATACCAGCCAGCTCTATACAGTACAGTACCATCAGCTCTGTGTTATACCAGCCAGCTCTATACAGTACAGTACCATCAGCTCTGTGTTATACCAGCTCTATAGAGTACAGTACCATCAACTCTGTGTTATACCAGCCAGCTCTATACAGTACAGTACCATCAGCTCTGTGATATACCAGCCAGCTCTATACAGTACAGTACCATCAGCTCTGTGTTATACCAGCTCTATACAGTACAGTACCATCAGCTCTGTGTTATACCAGCTCTATACAGTACAGTACCATCAACTCTGTTATACCAGCTCTATACAGTACAGTACCATCAGCTCTGTGTTATACCAGCTCTATACAGTACAGTACCATCAGCTCTGTGTTATACCAGCCAGCTCTACACAGTTAGGTAACCATCAGCTCTGTGTTATACCAGCTCTATACAGTACAGTACCATTAGGTCTGTGTTATACCAGCCAGCTCTATACAGTACAGTACCATCAGCTCTGTGTTATACCATCCAGCTCTATGCAGTACAGTACCATCAGCTCTGTGTTATACCAGCTCTATACAGTACAGTACCCTCAAATCTGTGTTATACCAGCCAGCTCTATACAGTACAGTACCATCAGCTCTGTGTTATACCAGCTCTATACAGTACAGTACCATCAGCTCTGTGTTATACCAGCCAGCTCTATACAGTACAGTACCATCAGCTCTGTGTTATACCAGCCAGCTCTCTACAGTACAGTACCATCAGCTCTGTGATATACCAGCTCTATACAGTACAGTACCATCTGCTCTGTGTTATACCAGCTCTATACAATACAGTACCATCAGCTCTGTGTTATACCAGCTCTATACAGTATAGTACCATCAACTCTGTGTTATACCAGCCAGCTCTATACAGTACAATACCATCAGCTCTGTGTTATACCAGCCAGCTCTATACAGTACAGTACCATCAGCTCTGTGTTATACCAGCTCTATACAGTACAGTACCATCAGCTCTGTGTTATACCAGCCAGCTCTATACAGTACAGTACCATCAGCTCTGTGTTATACCAGCTCTATACAATGCAGTACCATCAGCTCTGTGTTATACCAGCCAGCTCTATACAGTACAGTACCATCAGCTCTGTGTTATACCAGCCAGTTCTATACAGTACAGTACCATCAGCTCTGTGTTATACCAGCTCTATATAGTACACTACCATCAGCTATGTGTTATACCAGCTGTATATAGTACCGTAACATCAGCTCTGTGTTGTTCCAGCCAGCTCTATACAGTACAGTAACATCAGCTCTGTGTTGTACCAGCCAGCTCTATACAGAACCATCAGCTCTGTGTTATACCAGCTCTATACAGTACAGTACCATCAGCTCTGTGTTGTACCAGCTCTATACAGTACAGTACCATCAGCTCTGTGATATACCAGCTCTATACAGTACAGTACCATCAACTCTGTGTTATACCAGCCAGCTCTATACAGTACAATACCATCAGCTCTGTGTTATACCAGCCAGCTCTATGCAGTACAGTACCATCAGCTCTGTGTTATACCAGCTCTATACAGTACAGTACCATCAACTCTGTGTTATACCATCCAGCTCTATACAGTACAGTACCATCAGCTCTGTGTTATACCAGCTCTATACACTATAGTACCATCAGCTCTGTGTTATACCAGCCAGCTCCATACAGTACAGTACCATCAGCTCTGTGTTATACCATCCAGCTCTATGCAGTACAGTACCATCAGCTCTGTGTTATACCAGCTCTATACAGTACAGTACCATCAACTCTGTGTTATACCATCCAGCTCTATACAGTGCAGTACCATCAGCTCTGTGTTATACCAGCTCTATACACTATAGTACCATCAGCTCTGTGTTATACCAGCCAGCTCCATACAGTACAGTACCATCAGCTCTGTGTTATACCATCCAGCTCTATGCAGTACAGTACCATCAGCTCTGTGTTATACCAGCTCTATACAGTACAGTACCATCAACTCTGTGTTATACCATCCAGCTCTATACAGTACAGTACCATCAGCTCTGTGTTATACCAGCTCTATACACTATAGTACCATCAGCTCTGTGTTATACCAGCCAGCTCCATACAGTACAGTACCATCCGCTCTGTGTTATACCAGCCAGCTCCATACAGTACAGTACCATCAGCTCTGTGTTATACCAGCTCTATACAGTACAGTACCATCAGCTCTGTGTTGTACCAGCCAGCTCTATACAGTACAGTACCATCAACTCTGTGTTATACCAGCCAGCTCTATACAGTACAGTACCATCATCTCTGTGTTATACCAGCCAGCTCTATACAGTACAGTACCATCAGCTCTGTGTTATACCAGCCAGCTCTATATAGTACAGTACCATCAGCTCTGTGTTATACCAGCTCTATACAGTACAGTACCATCAGCTCTGTGTTGTACCAGCTCTATACAGTACAGTACCATCAACTCTGTTATACCAGCTCTACACAGTACAGTACCATCAGCTCTGTGTTATACCAGCCAGCTCTATACAGTAGAGTACCATCAGCTCTGTGTTATACCAGCTCTATACAGTACAGTACCATCAGCTCTGTGTTATAACAGCCAGCTCTATACAGTACAGGACCATCAGCTCTGTGTTATACCATCCAGCTCTATGCAGTACAGTACCATCAGCTCTGTGTTATACCAGCTCTATACAGTACAGTACCCTCAACTCTGTGTTATACCAGCCAGCTCTATACAGTACAGTACCATCAGCTCTGTGTTATACCAGCTCTATATAGTACAGTAACATCAGCTCTGTGTTGTACCAGCCAGCTCTATACAGTACAGTAACATCAGCTCTGTGTTGTACCAGCCAGCTCTATACAGTACCATCAGCTCTGTGTTATACCGGCTGCATACAGTACAGTACCATCAACTCTGTGTTATACCAGCCAGCTCTATACAGTACAGTACCATCAGCTCTGTGTTATACCAGCTCTATACACTATAGTACCATCAGCTCTTTGTTATACCAGCCAGCTCCATACAGTACAGTACCATCAGCTCTGTGTTATACCAGCCAGCTCCATACAGTACAGTACCATCAGCTCTGTGTTATACCAGCTCTATACAGTACAGTACCATCAGCTCTGTGTTGTACCAGCCAGCTCTATACAGTACAGTACCATCAACTCTGTGTTATACCAGCCAGCTCTATACAGTACAGTACCATCAGCTCTGTGTTATACCAGCCAGCTCTATACAGTACAGTACCATCAGCTCTGTGTTATACCAGCTCTATAGAGTACAGTACCATCAACTCTGTGTTATACCAGCCAGCTCTATACAGTACAGTACCATCAGCTCTGTGATATACCAGCCAGCTCTATACAGTACAGTACCATCAGCTCTGTGTTATACCAGCTCTATACAGTACAGTACCATCAGCTCTGTGTTATACCAGCTCTATACAGTACAGTACCATCAACTCTGTTATACCAGCTCTATACAGTACAGTACCATCAGCTCTGTGTTATACCAGCTCTATACAGTACAGTACCATCAGCTCTGTGTTATACCAGCCAGCTCTACACAGTTAGGTAACCATCAGCTCTGTGTTATACCAGCTCTATACAGTACAGTACCATTAGGTCTGTGTTATACCAGCCAGCTCTATACAGTACAGTACCATCAGCTCTGTGTTATACCATCCAGCTCTATGCAGTACAGTACCATCAGCTCTGTGTTATACCAGCTCTATACAGTACAGTACCCTCAAATCTGTGTTATACCAGCCAGCTCTATACAGTACAGTACCATCAGCTCTGTGTTATACCAGCTCTATACAGTACAGTACCATCAGCTCTGTGTTATACCAGCCAGCTCTATACAGTACAGTACCATCAGCTCTGTGTTATACCAGCCAGCTCTCTACAGTACAGTACCATCAGCTCTGTGATATACCAGCTCTATACAGTACAGTACCATCTGCTCTGTGTTATACCAGCTCTATACAATACAGTACCATCAGCTCTGTGTTATACCAGCTCTATACAGTATAGTACCATCAACTCTGTGTTATACCAGCCAGCTCTATACAGTACAATACCATCAGCTCTGTGTTATACCAGCCAGCTCTATACAGTACAGTACCATCAGCTCTGTGTTATACCAGCTCTATACAGTACAGTACCATCAGCTCTGTGTTATACCAGCCAGCTCTATACAGTACAGTACCATCAGCTCTGTGTTATACCAGCTCTATACAATGCAGTACCATCAGCTCTGTGTTATACCAGCCAGCTCTATACAGTACAGTACCATCAGCTCTGTGTTATACCAGCCAGTTCTATACAGTACAGTACCATCAGCTCTGTGTTATACCAGCTCTATATAGTACACTACCATCAGCTATGTGTTATACCAGCTGTATATAGTACCGTAACATCAGCTCTGTGTTGTTCCAGCCAGCTCTATACAGTACAGTAACATCAGCTCTGTGTTGTACCAGCCAGCTCTATACAGAACCATCAGCTCTGTGTTATACCAGCTCTATACAGTACAGTACCATCAGCTCTGTGTTGTACCAGCTCTATACAGTACAGTACCATCAGCTCTGTGATATACCAGCTCTATACAGTACAGTACCATCAACTCTGTGTTATACCAGCCAGCTCTATACAGTACAATACCATCAGCTCTGTGTTATACCAGCCAGCTCTATGCAGTACAGTACCATCAGCTCTGTGTTATACCAGCTCTATACAGTACAGTACCATCAACTCTGTGTTATACCATCCAGCTCTATACAGTACAGTACCATCAGCTCTGTGTTATACCAGCTCTATACACTATAGTACCATCAGCTCTGTGTTATACCAGCCAGCTCCATACAGTACAGTACAATCAGCTCTGTGTTATACCAGCCAGCTCCATACAGTACAGTACCATCAGCTCTGTGTTATACCAGCTCTATACAGTACAGTACCATCAGCTCTGTGTTGTACCAGCCAGCTCTATACAGTACAGTACCATCAACTCTGTGTTATACCAGCCAGCTCTATACAGTACAGTACCATCATCTCTGTGTTATACCAGCCAGCTCTATACAGTACAGTACCATCAGCTCTGTGTTGTACCAGCTCTATACAGTACAGTACCATCAACTCTGTTATACCAGCTCTATACAGTACAGTACCATCAGCTCTGTGTTATAGCAGCCAGCTCTATACAGTAGAGTACCATCAGCTCTGTGTTATACCAGCTCTATACAGTACAGTACCATCAGCTCTGTGTTATACCAGCCAGCTCTATACAGTACAGGACCATCAGCTCTGTGTTATACCATCCAGCTCTATGCAGTACAGTACCATCAGCTCTGTGTTATACCAGCTCTATACAGTACAGTACCCTCAACTCTGTGTTATACCAGCCAGCTCTATACAGTACAGTACCATCAGCTCTGTGTTATACCAGCTCTATATAGTACAGTACCATCAGCTCTGTGTTATACCAGCTCTATATAGTACAGTAACATCAGCTCTGTGTTGTACCAGCCAGCTCTATACAGTACAGTAACATCAGCTCTGTGTTGTACCAGCCAGCTCTATACAGTACCATCAGCTCTGTGTTATACCAGCTCTATACAGTACAGTACCATCAACTCTGTGTTATACCAGCCAGCTCTATACAGTACAGTACCATCAGCTCTGTGTTATACCAGCTCTATACACTATAGTACCATCAGCTCTGTGTTATACCAGCCAGCTCCATACAGTACAGTACCATCAGCTCTGTGTTATACCAGCTCTATACAGTACAGTACCATCAGCTCTGTGTTGTACCAGCCAGCTCTATACAGTACAGTACCATCAACTCTGTGTTATACCAGCCAGCTCTATACAGTACAGTACCATCAGCTCTGTGTTATACCAGCCAGCTCTATACAGTACAGTACCATCAGCTCTGTGTTATACCAGCTCTATAGAGTACAGTACCATCAACTCTGTGTTATACCAGCCAGCTCTATACAGTACAGTACCATCAGCTCTGTGATATACCAGCCAGCTCTATACAGTACAGTACCATCAGCTCTGTGTTATACCAGCTCTATACAGTACAGTACCATCAGCTCTGTGTTATACCAGCTCTATACAGTACAGTACCATCAACTCTGTTATACCAGCTCTATACAGTACAGTACCATCAGCTCTGTGTTATACCAGCTCTATACAGTACAGTACCATCAGCTCTGTGTTATACCAGCCAGCTCTACACAGTTAGGTAACCATCAGCTCTGTGTTATACCAGCTCTATACAGTACAGTACCATTAGGTCTGTGTTATACCAGCCAGCTCTATACAGTACAGTACCATCAGCTCTGTGTTATACCATCCAGCTCTATGCAGTACAGTACCATCAGCTCTGTGTTATACCAGCTCTATACAGTACAGTACCCTCAACTCTGTGTTATACCAGCCAGCTCTATACAGTACAGTACCATCAGCTCTGTGTTATACCAGCTCTATATAGTACAGTACCATCAGCTCTGTGTTATACCAGCTCTATATAGTACAGTAACATCAGCTCTGTGTTGTACCAGCCAGCTCTATACAGTACAGTAACATCAGCTCTGTGTTGTACCAGCCAGCTCTATACAGTACCATCAGCTCGGTGTTATACCAGCTCTATATAGTACAGTAACATCAGCTCTGTGTTGTACCAGCCAGCTCTATATAGTACAGTACCATCAGCTCTGTGTTGTACCAGCCAGCTCTATACAGTACAGTACCATCAGCTCTGTGTTATACCAGCTCTATACAGTACAGTAACATCAGCTCTGTGTTATACCAGCCAGCTCTATACAGTACAGTACCATCAGCTCTGTGTTATACCAGCCAGCTCTATGCAGTACAGTACCATCAGCTCTGTGTTATACCAGCTCTATACAGTACAGTACCATCAGCTCTGTGTTATACCAGCTCTATACAGTACAGTACCATCAACTCTGTGTTATACCAGCTCTATATAGTACAGTACCATCAGCTCTGTGTTATACCAGCTCTATACAGTACAGTACCATCAGCTCTGTGTTATACCAGCTCTATATAGTACAGTACCATCAGCTCTGTGTTATACCAGCTCTATATAGTACAGTAACATCAGCTCTGTGTTGTACCAGCCAGCTCTATACAGTACAGTAACATCAGCTCTGTGTTGTACCAGCCAGCTCTATACAGTACAGTATCATCAGCTCTGTGATATACCAGCTCTATATAGTAGAGTACCATCAGCTCTGTGTTATACCAGCCAGCTCTATACAGTACAGTACCATCAGCTCTGTGTTATACCAGCTCTATACAGTACAGTACCTTCAGCTCTGTGATATACCAGCCAGCTCTTTACAGTACAGTACCATCAGTTCTGTGTTGTACCAGCTCTATACAGTACAGTACCATCAGCTCTGTGTTATACCAGCTCTATACAGTACAGTACCATCAGCTCTGTGTTGTACCAGCTCTATATAGTACAGTACCATCAGCTCTGTGTTGTACCAGCCAGCTCTATACAGTACAGTACCATCAGCTCTGTGTTGTACCAGCTCTATACAGTACAGTATCATAAGCTCTGTGTTGTACCAGCTCTATACAGTACAGTACCATCAGCTCTGTGTTGTACCAGCTCAATACAGTACAGTACCATCAGCTCTGTGATATACCAGCTCTATACAGTACAGTGCCATCAGCTCTGTGTTGTACCAGCACTATACAGTAGAGTACCATCAGCTCTGTGTTGTACCAGCTCTATACAGTACAGTACCATCAGCTCTGTGTTGTACCAGCTCTATACAGTACAGTACCATCAGCTCTTTATTGTACCAGCTCTATACAGTACAGTACCATCAGCTCTGTGTTGTACCAGCCAGCTCTATACTGTACAGTACCATCAGATCTGTGATATACCAGCTCTATACAGTACAGTACCATCAGCTCTGTGTTGTACCAGCCAGCTCTATACAGTACAGTACCATCAGCTCTGTGTTATACCAGCTCCATACAGTACAGTACCATAAGCTCTGTGTTATACCAGCTCTATACGGTACAGTACCATCAGCTCTGTGTTGTACCAGCTCTATACAGTACAGTACCATCAGCTCTGTGTTGTACCAGCTCTATACAGTACAGTACCATCAGCTCTGTGATATACCAGCCAGCTCTATACAGTACAGTACCATCAGCTCTGTGATACACCAGCTCTATACAGTACAGTACCATCAGCTCTGTGATATACCAGCTCTATACAGTACAGTACCATCAGCTCTGTGATATACCAGCTCTATACAGTACAGTACCATCAGCTCTGTGTTATACCAACCAGCTCTATACAGTATAGTACCATCAGCTCTGTGATATACCAGCTCTATATAGTAGAGTACCATCAGCTCTGTGTTATACCAGCCAGCTCTATACAGTACAGTACCATCAGCTCTGCGTTATACAGTACAGTACCAACTTCAGTGTGACGTCAGAGGAGAAGAGGCTACAGTAGTGCCGACTGACCACAGCGAGGCTCTGCATGTCTGGAGTGGACCAGAGTTCAACTCACCATATTTCGTAGGGAAGTTTTCCTCTTCTGTGACCAGCTTCTGCACCAGACTCATGACGAAGTCGACGTACTGAGGGGCAGTGCATTTTGTCTTCTTCCCCCTCTCGTCATACCAGTAGTATATTCTGGACACAAATAGAAAGACAGAGTGGGTTATTTTTCTATGTCACTACTGCCTCATGTATACATTATCATCTAGGCTGTTGTTCCTTCATCTAGTAGGTATTGCTGACAAGTCATCTGATCTTTAACAGGAACAACCTGGTAGGTTCAATCACTGCCTACATCTCATTACTTTGTGTGTTTGTGCGAGCAGTCGCACCACGCTTCGCTCCACAGGTAATATTACACTTCACTACATTACAACGGCTTGATTTGTTTGATCTGAGCAATTCTTCTTAGCTAGCTACATAGCCGTCTTTGTATCAAAGATAATTGTGTAGTTTAGAGTAATTGAGTAATTATCGAGGCTAGCTATCTTCGTCCTCCTAACGTAGTCAACACTGCTAGCTGCTAGCTAGCTAGTCATCACTGCTAGCTAGCCAACTTCTACCGACTAGCAGCACTGCAGAAACTATTCCATTACAACGTAACGACTTGATTAGTGTGGTGTTAGTGTTAGTTAGCCAGCTACATAGTTGTCTTTGCTGTCTCTGTATCTAAGATAATTGTGTAGTTTGAGTTTGAGTATTATCGAGGTGAGCTAGCCAGCCGCGACGCGGCGCCTGACTTAGTCAACACACCTAGTCATCATTAACCCACTGCCAGCTAGCCAACCGTTACCGACTAGCAGCGCTGTAGATACTAATACTTTACAACGGAACGATTTGACTAGTGCAGTGTTACCTAGCTAGCTACTTAGTTGTCTTTGTCATAGCTTGATAATTGTTAGCTAGCCAGCCATCGAGGTTAGCTAGCCAGCTATTTCCGTCCCCCGCGACGCCATTTTTCCTAACCCAGCCAACTATTACCGACGAGCAGCATTGTAGAAACTAAATACATTACAAGGAACGTCTTGATTAGTGTTATGTTAGCTAGCTAGCTACAAAGTTGCTTTGTATCATGACAAGGTGTAGTACTGAAACTATCGAGGTTACCTAGCCAGCTACACGTTCAAAGTCAACAACGCAGCCACTGCTAGCTAGCCTACTCCACCAGCCAGCAGTACTGTATCATTTTAGTCAATAAGATTTTTGCAACGTAAGCTTAACTTCCTGAACATTCGAGACATGTAGTCCACTTGTCATTCCAATCTCCTTTGCATTAGCGTAGCCTCTTCTGTAGCTTGTCTACTATGTGTCTGTCTATCCCTGTTCTCTCTCCTCTGCACAGGCCATACAAACGCTCCACACCGCGTGGCCGCTGCCACTCTAACCTGGTGGTCCCAGCGCGCACGACCCACGTGGAGTTCCAGGTCTCCGGCAGCCTCTGGAACTGCCGGTCTGCGGCCAACAAGGCTGAGTTCATCTCAGCCTATGCTACCCTCCAGTCCCTAGACTTCCTGGCGCTGACGGAAACATGGATTACCACAGATAACACTGCTACTCCTACTGCTCTCTCCTCGTCTGACTACGTGATCTCGCATACCCCTAGAGCATCGAGCCAGCGGGGTGGTGGCACTGGAATCCTCATCTCTCCCAAGTGGACATTCTCTCTTTCTCCCCTGACCCATCTGTCTATCTCCTCATTTGAATTCCATGCTGTCACAGTTACCAGCCCTTTCAAGCTTAACATCCTTATCATTTATCGCCCTCCAGGTTCCCTTGAAGAGTTCATCAATGAGCTTGACGCCTTGATAAGTTCCTTTCCTGAGGATGGCTCACCTCTCACAGTTCTGGGTGACTTTAACCTCCCCACGTCTACCTTCGACTCATTCCTCTCTGCCTCCTTCTTTCCACTCCTCTCCTCTTTCGACCTCACCCTCTCACCTTCCCCCCCTACTCACAAGGCAGGCAATACGCTTGACCTCATCTTTACTAGATGCTGTTCTTCCACTAATCTCATTGCAACTCCCCTCCAAGTCTCCGACCACTACCTTGTATCCTTTTCCCTCTCGCTCTCATCCAACACTTCTCACTCTGCCCCTACTCGGATGGTATTGCGCCGTCCCAACCTTCGCTCTCTCTCTCCCGCTACTCTCTCCTCTTCCATCCTATCATCTCTTCCCTCTGCTCAAACCTTCTCCAACCTATCTCCTGACTCTGCCTCCTCAACCCTCCTCTCCTCCCTCTCTGCATCCTTTGATTTCCTCTGTCCCCTATCCTCCAGGCCGGCTCGGTCCTCCCCTCCTGCTCCGTGGCTCGACGACTCACTGCGAGCTCACAGAACAGGGCTCCGGGCAGCCGAGCGGAAATGGAGGAAAACTCGCCTCCCTGCGGACCTGGCATCCTTTCACTCCCTCCTCTCTACATTTTCCTCTTCTGTCTCTGCTGCTAAAGCCACTTTCTACCACTCTAAACTCCAAGCATCTGCCTCTAACCCTAGGAAGCTCTTTGCTACCTTCTCCTCCCTCCTGAATCCTCCTCCCCCTCCCCCCCCCTCCTCCCTCTCTGCGGATGACTTCGTCAACCATTTTGAAAAGAAGGTTGACGACATCCGATCCTCGTTTGCTAAGTCAAACGACACTGCTGGTCCTGCTCACACTGCCCTACCCTGTGCTTTGACCTCTTTCTCCCCTCTCTCTCCAGATGAAATTTCGCGTCTTGTGACGGCCGGCCGCCCAACAACCTGCCCACTTGACCCTATCCCCTCCTCTCTTCTCCAGACCATTTCCGGAGACCTTCTCCCCTACCTCACCTCGCTCATCAACTCATCCTTGACCGCTGGCTACGTCCCTTCCGTCTTCAAGAGAGCGAGAGTTGCACCCCTTCTGAAAAAACCTACACTCGATCCCTCCGATGTCAACAACTACAGACCAGTATCCCTTCTTTCCTTTCTCTCCAAAACTCTTGAACGTGCCGTCCTTGGCCAGCTCTCTTGCTATCTCTCTCAGAATGACCTTCTTGATCCTAATCAGTCAGGTTTCAAGACTGGGCATTCAACTGAGACTGCTCTTCTCTGTGTCACGGAGGCTCTCCGCACTGCTAAAGCTAACTCTCTCTCCTCTGCTCTCATCCTTCTAGACCTATCTGCTGCCTTTGATACCGTGAACCATCAGATCCTCCTCTCCACTCTCTCCGAGCTGGGCATCTCCGGCGCCGCCCACGCTTGGATTGCGTCCTACCTGACAGGTCGCTCCTACCAGGTGGCGTGGCGAGAATCTGTCTCCGCACCACGTGCTCTCACCACTGGTGTCCCCCAGGGCTCTGTTCTTGGCCCACTCCTATTCTCGCTATACACCAAGTCACTTGGCTCTGTCATATCCTCACATGGTCTCTCATATCATTGCTATGCAGATGACACACAATTAATCTTCTCCTTTCCCCCTTCTGACAACCAGGTGGCGAATCGCATCTCTGCATGTCTGGCAGACATATCAGTGTGGATGACGGATCACCACCTCAAGCTGAACCTCGGCAAGACGGAGCTGCTCTTCCTCCCGGGGAAGGACTGCCCGTTCCATGATCTCGCCATCACAGTTGACAACTCCCTTGTGTCCTCCTCCCAGAGTGCTAAGAGCCTTGGCGTGACCCTGGACAACACCCTGTCGTTCTCCACCAACATCAAGGCGGTGACCCGATCCTGTAGGTTCATGCTCTACAACATTCGCAGAGTACGACCCTGCCTCACACAGGAAGCGGCGCAGGTCCTAATCCAGCCACTTGTCATCTCCCGTCTGGATTATTGCAACTCGCTGTTGGCTGGGCTCCCTGCCTGTGCCATTAAACCCCTACAACTCATCCAGAACGCCGCAGCCCGTCTGGTCTTCAACCTTCCCAAGTTCTCTCACGTCACCCCGCTCCTCCGCTCTCTCCACTGGCTTCCAGTCGAAGCTCGCATCCGCTACAAGACCATGGTGCTTGCCTACGGAGCTGTGAGGGGAACGGCACCTCCGTACCTTCAGGCTCTGATCAGGCCCTACACCCAAACAAGGGCACTCCGTTCATCCACCTCTGGCCTGCTCGCCTCCCTACCTCTGAGGAAGCACAGTTCCCGCTCAGCCCAGTCAAAACTGTTCGCTGCTCTGGCACCCCAATGGTGGAACAAGCTCCCTCACGACGCCAGGACAGCGGAGTCAATCACCACCTTCCGGAGACACCTGAAACCCCACCTCTTCAAGGAATACCTGGGATAGGATAAAGTAATCCTTCTAACCCCCCCCTTAAAAGATTTAGATGCACTATTGTAAAGTGGTTGTTCCACTGGATATTATAAGGTGAATGCACCAATTTGTAAGTCGCTCTGGATAAGAGCGTCTGCTAAATGACTTAAATGTAAATGTTAAATGTTATACCAGCTCTATACAGTACAGTACCATCAGCTCTGTGATATACCAGCTCTATACAATACAGTACCATCAGCTCTGTGTTGTACCAGCTCTATATAGTACACTACCATCAGCTCTGTGTTATACCAGCTGTATATAGTACAGTAACATCAGCTCTGTGTTGTTCCAGCCAGCTCTATACAGTACAGTAACATCAGCTCTGTGTTGTACCAGCCAGCTCTATACAGAACCATCAGCTCTGTGTTATACCAGCTCTATACAGTACAGTACCATCAGCTCTGTGTTGTACCAGCTCTATACAGTACAGTACCATCAGCTCTGTGATATACCAGCTCTATACAGTACAGTACCATCAACTCTGTGTTATACCAGCCAGCTCTATACAGTACAATACCATCAGCTCTGTGTTATACCAGCCAGCTCTATGCAGTACAGTACCATCAGCTCTGTGTTATACCAGCTCTATACAGTACAGTACCATCAACTCTGTGTTATACCATCCAGCTCTATACAGTACAGTACCATCAGCTCTGTGTTATACCAGCTCTATACACTATAGTACCATCAGCTCTGTGTTATACCAGCCAGCTCCATACAGTACAGTACCATCAGCTCTGTGTTATACCATCCAGCTCTATGCAGTACAGTACCATCAGCTCTGTGTTATACCAGCTCTATACAGTACAGTACCATCAACTCTGTGTTATACCATCCAGCTCTATACAGTGCAGTACCATCAGCTCTGTGTTATACCAGCTCTATACACTATAGTACCATCAGCTCTGTGTTATACCAGCCAGCTCCATACAGTACAGTACCATCAGCTCTGTGTTATACCATCCAGCTCTATGCAGTACAGTACCATCAGCTCTGTGTTATACCAGCTCTATACAGTACAGTACCATCAACTCTGTGTTATACCATCCAGCTCTATACAGTACAGTACCATCAGCTCTGTGTTATACCAGCTCTATACACTATAGTACCATCAGCTCTGTGTTATACCAGCCAGCTCCATACAGTACAGTACCATCCGCTCTGTGTTATACCAGCCAGCTCCATACAGTACAGTACCATCAGCTCTGTGTTATACCAGCTCTATACAGTACAGTACCATCAGCTCTGTGTTGTACCAGCCAGCTCTATACAGTACAGTACCATCAACTCTGTGTTATACCAGCCAGCTCTATACAGTACAGTACCATCATCTCTGTGTTATACCAGCCAGCTCTATACAGTACAGTACCATCAGCTCTGTGTTATACCAGCCAGCTCTATATAGTACAGTACCATCAGCTCTGTGTTATACCAGCTCTATACAGTACAGTACCATCAGCTCTGTGTTGTACCAGCTCTATACAGTACAGTACCATCAACTCTGTTATACCAGCTCTACACAGTACAGTACCATCAGCTCTGTGTTATACCAGCCAGCTCTATACAGTAGAGTACCATCAGCTCTGTGTTATACCAGCTCTATACAGTACAGTACCATCAGCTCTGTGTTATAACAGCCAGCTCTATACAGTACAGGACCATCAGCTCTGTGTTATACCATCCAGCTCTATGCAGTACAGTACCATCAGCTCTGTGTTATACCAGCTCTATACAGTACAGTACCCTCAACTCTGTGTTATACCAGCCAGCTCTATACAGTACAGTACCATCAGCTCTGTGTTATACCAGCTCTATATAGTACAGTAACATCAGCTCTGTGTTGTACCAGCCAGCTCTATACAGTACAGTAACATCAGCTCTGTGTTGTACCAGCCAGCTCTATACAGTACCATCAGCTCTGTGTTATACCGGCTGCATACAGTACAGTACCATCAACTCTGTGTTATACCAGCCAGCTCTATACAGTACAGTACCATCAGCTCTGTGTTATACCAGCTCTATACACTATAGTACCATCAGCTCTTTGTTATACCAGCCAGCTCCATACAGTACAGTACCATCAGCTCTGTGTTATACCAGCCAGCTCCATACAGTACAGTACCATCAGCTCTGTGTTATACCAGCTCTATACAGTACAGTACCATCAGCTCTGTGTTGTACCAGCCAGCTCTATACAGTACAGTACCATCAACTCTGTGTTATACCAGCCAGCTCTATACAGTACAGTACCATCAGCTCTGTGTTATACCAGCCAGCTCTATACAGTACAGTACCATCAGCTCTGTGTTATACCAGCTCTATAGAGTACAGTACCATCAACTCTGTGTTATACCAGCCAGCTCTATACAGTACAGTACCATCAGCTCTGTGATATACCAGCCAGCTCTATACAGTACAGTACCATCAGCTCTGTGTTATACCAGCTCTATACAGTACAGTACCATCAGCTCTGTGTTATACCAGCTCTATACAGTACAGTACCATCAACTCTGTTATACCAGCTCTATACAGTACAGTACCATCAGCTCTGTGTTATACCAGCTCTATACAGTACAGTACCATCAGCTCTGTGTTATACCAGCCAGCTCTACACAGTTAGGTAACCATCAGCTCTGTGTTATACCAGCTCTATACAGTACAGTACCATTAGGTCTGTGTTATACCAGCCAGCTCTATACAGTACAGTACAATCAGCTCTGTGTTATACCATCCAGCTCTATGCAGTACAGTACCATCAGCTCTGTGTTATACCAGCTCTATACAGTACAGTACCCTCAACTCTGTGTTATACCAGCCAGCTCTATACAGTACAGTACCATCAGCTCTGTGTTATACCAGCTCTATACAGTACAGTACCATCAGCTCTGTGTTATACCAGCCAGCTCTATACAGTACAGTACCATCAGCTCTGTGTTATACCAGCCAGCTCTCTACAGTACAGTACCATCAGCTCTGTGATATACCAGCTCTATACAGTACAGTACCATCTGCTCTGTGTTATACCAGCTCTATACAATACAGTACCATCAGCTCTGTGTTATACCAGCTCTATACAGTATAGTACCATCAACTCTGTGTTATACCAGCCAGCTCTATACAGTACAATACCATTAGCTCTGTGTTATACCAGCCAGCTCTATACAGTACAGTACCATCAGCTCTGTGTTATACCAGCTCTATACAGTACAGTACCATCAGCTCTGTGTTATACCAGCCAGCTCTATACAGTACAGTACCATCAGCTCTGTGTTATACCAGCTCTATACAATGCAGTACCATCAGCTCTGTGTTATACCAGCCAGCTCTATACAGTACAGTACCATCAGCTCTGTGTTATACCAGCCAGTTCTATACAGTACAGTACCATCAGCTCTGTGTTATACCAGCTCTATATAGTACACTACCATCAGCTATGTGTTATACCAGCTGTATATAGTACCGTAACATCAGCTCTGTGTTGTTCCAGCCAGCTCTATACAGTACAGTAACATCAGCTCTGTGTTGTACCAGCCAGCTCTATACAGAACCATCAGCTCTGTGTTATACCAGCTCTATACAGTACAGTACCATCAGCTCTGTGTTGTACCAGCTCTATACAGTACAGTACCATCAGCTCTGTGATATACCAGCTCTATACAGTACAGTACCATCAACTCTGTTTTATACCAGCCAGCTCTATACAGTACAATACCATCAGCTCTGTGTTATACCAGCCAGCTCTATGCAGTACAGTACCATCAGCTCTGTGTTATACCAGCTCTATACAGTACAGTACCATCAACTCTGTGTTATACCATCCAGCTCTATACAGTACAGTACCATCAGCTCTGTGTTATACCAGCTCTATACACTATAGTACCATCAGCTCTGTGTTATACCAGCCAGCTCCATACAGTACAGTACAATCAGCTCTGTGTTATACCAGCCAGCTCCATACAGTACAGTACCATCAGCTCTGTGTTATACCAGCTCTATACAGTACAGTACCATCAGCTCTGTGTTGTACCAGCCAGCTCTATACAGTACAGTACCATCAACTCTGTGTTATACCAGCCAGCTCTATACAGTACAGTACCATCATCTCTGTGTTATACCAGCCAGCTCTATACAGTACAGTACCATCAGCTCTGTGTTATACCAGCCAGCTCTATATAGTACAGTACCATCAGCTCTGTGTTATACCAGCTCTATACAGTACAGTACCATCAGCTCTGTGTTGTACCAGCTCTATACAGTACAGTACCATCAACTCTGTTATACCAGCTCTATACAGTACAGTACCATCAGCTCTGTGTTATAGCAGCCAGCTCTATACAGTAGAGTACCATCAGCTCTGTGTTATACCAGCTCTATACAGTACAGTACCATCAGCTCTGTGTTATACCAGCCAGCTCTATACAGTACAGGACCATCAGCTCTGTGTTATACCATCCAGCTCTATGCAGTACAGTACCATCAGCTCTGTGTTATACCAGCTCTATACAGTACAGTACCCTCAACTCTGTGTTATACCAGCCAGCTCTATACAGTACAGTACCATCAGCTCTGTGTTATACCAGCTCTATATAGTACAGTACCATCAGCTCTGTGTTATACCAGCTCTATATAGTACAGTAACATCAGCTCTGTGTTGTACCAGCCAGCTCTATACAGTACAGTAACATCAGCTCTGTGTTGTACCAGCCAGCTCTATACAGTACCATCAGCTCTGTGTTATACCAGCTCTATACAGTACAGTACCATCAACTCTGTGTTATACCAGCCAGCTCTATACAGTACAGTACCATCAGCTCTGTGTTATACCAGCTCTATACACTATAGTACCATCAGCTCTGTGTTATACCAGCCAGCTCCATACAGTACAGTACCATCAGCTCTGTGTTATACCAGCTCTATACAGTACAGTACCATCAGCTCTGTGTTGTACCAGCCAGCTCTATACAGTACAGTACCATCAACTCTGTGTTATACCAGCCAGCTCTATACAGTACAGTACCATCAGCTCTGTGTTATACCAGCCAGCTCTATACAGTACAGTACCATCAGCTCTGTGTTATACCAGCTCTATAGAGTACAGTACCATCAACTCTGTGTTATACCAGCCAGCTCTATACAGTACAGTACCATCAGCTCTGTGATATACCAGCCAGCTCTATACAGTACAGTACCATCAGCTCTGTGTTATACCAGCTCTATACAGTACAGTACCATCAGCTCTGTGTTATACCAGCTCTATACAGTACAGTACCATCAACTCTGTTATACCAGCTCTATACAGTACAGTACCATCAGCTCTGTGTTATACCAGCTCTATACAGTACAGTACCATCAGCTCTGTGTTATACCAGCCAGCTCTACACAGTTAGGTAACCATCAGCTCTGTGTTATACCAGCTCTATACAGTACAGTACCATTAGGTCTGTGTTATACCAGCCAGCTCTATACAGTACAGTACCATCAGCTCTGTGTTATACCATCCAGCTCTATGCAGTACAGTACCATCAGCTCTGTGTTATACCAGCTCTATACAGTACAGTACCCTCAACTCTGTGTTATACCAGCCAGCTCTATACAGTACAGTACCATCAGCTCTGTGTTATACCAGCTCTATATAGTACAGTACCATCAGCTCTGTGTTATACCAGCTCTATATAGTACAGTAACATCAGCTCTGTGTTGTACCAGCCAGCTCTATACAGTACAGTAACATCAGCTCTGTGTTGTACCAGCCAGCTCTATACAGTACCATCAGCTCGGTGTTATACCAGCTCTATATAGTACAGTAACATCAGCTCTGTGTTGTACCAGCCAGCTCTATATAGTACAGTACCATCAGCTCTGTGTTGTACCAGCCAGCTCTATACAGTACAGTACCATCAGCTCTGTGTTATACCAGCTCTATACAGTACAGTAACATCAGCTCTGTGTTATACCAGCCAGCTCTATACAGTACAGTACCATCAGCTCTGTGTTATACCAGCCAGCTCTATGCAGTACAGTACCATCAGCTCTGTGTTATACCAGCTCTATACAGTACAGTACCATCAGCTCTGTGTTATACCAGCTCTATACAGTACAGTACCATCAACTCTGTGTTATACCAGCTCTATATAGTACAGTACCATCAGCTCTGTGTTATACCAGCTCTATACAGTACAGTACCATCAGCTCTGTGTTATACCAGCTCTATATAGTACAGTACCATCAGCTCTGTGTTATACCAGCTCTATATAGTACAGTAACATCAGCTCTGTGTTGTACCAGCCAGCTCTATACAGTACAGTAACATCAGCTCTGTGTTGTACCAGCCAGCTCTATACAGTACAGTATCATCAGCTCTGTGATATACCAGCTCTATATAGTAGAGTACCATCAGCTCTGTGTTATACCAGCCAGCTCTATACAGTACAGTACCATCAGCTCTGTGTTATACCAGCTCTATACAGTACAGTACCTTCAGCTCTGTGATATACCAGCCAGCTCTTTACAGTACAGTACCATCAGTTCTGTGTTGTACCAGCTCTATACAGTACAGTACCATCAGCTCTGTGTTATACCAGCTCTATACAGTACAGTACCATCAGCTCTGTGTTGTACCAGCTCTATATAGTACAGTACCATCAGCTCTGTGTTGTACCAGCCAGCTCTATACAGTACAGTACCATCAGCTCTGTGTTGTACCAGCTCTATACAGTACAGTATCATAAGCTCTGTGTTGTACCAGCTCTATACAGTACAGTACCATCAGCTCTGTGTTGTACCAGCTCAATACAGTACAGTACCATCAGCTCTGTGATATACCAGCTCTATACAGTACAGTGCCATCAGCTCTGTGTTGTACCAGCACTATACAGTAGAGTACCATCAGCTCTGTGTTGTACCAGCTCTATACAGTACAGTACCATCAGCTCTGTGTTGTACCAGCTCTATACAGTACAGTACCATCAGCTCTTTATTGTACCAGCTCTATACAGTACAGTACCATCAGCTCTGTGTTGTACCAGCCAGCTCTATACTGTACAGTACCATCAGATCTGTGATATACCAGCTCTATACAGTACAGTACCATCAGCTCTGTGTTGTACCAGCCAGCTCTATACAGTACAGTACCATCAGCTCTGTGTTATACCAGCTCCATACAGTACAGTACCATAAGCTCTGTGTTATACCAGCTCTATACGGTACAGTACCATCAGCTCTGTGTTGTACCAGCTCTATACAGTACAGTACCATCAGCTCTGTGTTGTACCAGCTCTATACAGTACAGTACCATCAGCTCTGTGATATACCAGCCAGCTCTATACAGTACAGTACCATCAGCTCTGTGATACACCAGCTCTATACAGTACAGTACCATCAGCTCTGTGATATACCAGCTCTATACAGTACAGTACCATCAGCTCTGTGATATACCAGCTCTATACAGTACAGTACCATCAGCTCTGTGTTATACCAACCAGCTCTATACAGTATAGTACCATCAGCTCTGTGATATACCAGCTCTATATAGTAGAGTACCATCAGCTCTGTGTTATACCAGCCAGCTCTATACAGTACAGTACCATCAGCTCTGCGTTATACAGTACAGTACCAGCTTCAGTGTGACGTCAGAGGAGAAGAGGCTACAGTAGTGCCGACTGACCACAGCGAGGCTCTGCATGTCTGGAGTGGACCAGAGTTCAACTCACCATATTTCGTAGGGAAGTTTTCCTCTTCTGTGACCAGCTTCTGCACCAGACTCATGACGAAGTCGACGTACTGAGGGGCAGTGCATTTTGTCTTCTTCCCCCTCTCGTCATACCAGTAGTATATTCTGGACACAAATAGAAAGACAGAGTGGGTTATTTTTCTATGTCACTACTGCCTCATGTATACATTATCATCTAGGCTGTTGTTCCTTCATCTAGTAGGTATTGCTGACAAGTCATCTGATCTTTAACAGGAACAACCTGGTAGGTTCAATCACTGCCTACATCTCATTACTTTGTGTGTTTGTGCGAGCAGTCGCACCACGCTTCGCTCCACAGGTAATATTACACTTCACTACATTACAACGGCTTGATTTGTTTGATCTGAGCAATTCTTCTTAGCTAGCTACATAGCCGTCTTTGTATCAAAGATAATTGTGTAGTTTAGAGTAATTGAGTAATTATCGAGGCTAGCTATCTTCGTCCTCCTAACGTAGTCAACACTGCTAGCTGCTAGCTAGCTAGTCATCACTGCTAGCTAGCCAACTTCTACCGACTAGCAGCACTGCAGAAACTATTCCATTACAACGTAACGACTTGATTAGTGTGGTGTTAGTGTTAGTTAGCCAGCTACATAGTTGTCTTTGCTGTCTCTGTATCTAAGATAATTGTGTAGTTTGAGTTTGAGTATTATCGAGGTGAGCTAGCCAGCCGCGACGCGGCGCCTGACTTAGTCAACACACCTAGTCATCATTAACCCACTGCCAGCTAGCCAACCGTTACCGACTAGCAGCGCTGTAGATACTAATACTTTACAACGGAACGATTTGACTAGTGCAGTGTTACCTAGCTAGCTACTTAGTTGTCTTTGTCATAGCTTGATAATTGTTAGCTAGCCAGCCATCGAGGTTAGCTAGCCAGCTATTTCCGTCCCCCGCGACGCCATTTTTCCTAACCCAGCCAACTATTACCGACGAGCAGCATTGTAGAAACTAAATACATTACAAGGAACGTCTTGATTAGTGTTATGTTAGCTAGCTAGCTACAAAGTTGCTTTGTATCATGACAAGGTGTAGTACTGAAACTATCGAGGTTACCTAGCCAGCTACACGTTCAAAGTCAACAACGCAGCCACTGCTAGCTAGCCTACTCCACCAGCCAGCAGTACTGTATCATTTTAGTCAATAAGATTTTTGCAACGTAAGCTTAACTTCCTGAACATTCGAGACATGTAGTCCACTTGTCATTCCAATCTCCTTTGCATTAGCGTAGCCTCTTCTGTAGCTTGTCTACTATGTGTCTGTCTATCCCTGTTCTCTCTCCTCTGCACAGGCCATACAAACGCTCCACACCGCGTGGCCGCTGCCACTCTAACCTGGTGGTCCCAGCGCGCACGACCCACGTGGAGTTCCAGGTCTCCGGCAGCCTCTGGAACTGCCGGTCTGCGGCCAACAAGGCTGAGTTCATCTCAGCCTATGCTACCCTCCAGTCCCTAGACTTCCTGGCGCTGACGGAAACATGGATTACCACAGATAACACTGCTACTCCTACTGCTCTCTCCTCGTCTGACTACGTGATCTCGCATACCCCTAGAGCATCGAGCCAGCGGGGTGGTGGCACTGGAATCCTCATCTCTCCCAAGTGGACATTCTCTCTTTCTCCCCTGACCCATCTGTCTATCTCCTCATTTGAATTCCATGCTGTCACAGTTACCAGCCCTTTCAAGCTTAACATCCTTATCATTTATCGCCCTCCAGGTTCCCTTGAAGAGTTCATCAATGAGCTTGACGCCTTGATAAGTTCCTTTCCTGAGGATGGCTCACCTCTCACAGTTCTGGGTGACTTTAACCTCCCCACGTCTACCTTCGACTCATTCCTCTCTGCCTCCTTCTTTCCACTCCTCTCCTCTTTCGACCTCACCCTCTCACCTTCCCCCCCTACTCACAAGGCAGGCAATACGCTTGACCTCATCTTTACTAGATGCTGTTCTTCCACTAATCTCATTGCAACTCCCCTCCAAGTCTCCGACCACTACCTTGTATCCTTTTCCCTCTCGCTCTCATCCAACACTTCTCACTCTGCCCCTACTCGGATGGTATTGCGCCGTCCCAACCTTCGCTCTCTCTCTCCCGCTACTCTCTCCTCTTCCATCCTATCATCTCTTCCCTCTGCTCAAACCTTCTCCAACCTATCTCCTGACTCTGCCTCCTCAACCCTCCTCTCCTCCCTCTCTGCATCCTTTGATTTCCTCTGTCCCCTATCCTCCAGGCCGGCTCGGTCCTCCCCTCCTGCTCCGTGGCTCGACGACTCACTGCGAGCTCACAGAACAGGGCTCCGGGCAGCCGAGCGGAAATGGAGGAAAACTCGCCTCCCTGCGGACCTGGCATCCTTTCACTCCCTCCTCTCTACATTTTCCTCTTCTGTCTCTGCTGCTAAAGCCACTTTCTACCACTCTAAACTCCAAGCATCTGCCTCTAACCCTAGGAAGCTCTTTGCTACCTTCTCCTCCCTCCTGAATCCTCCTCCCCCTCCCCCCCCCTCCTCCCTCTCTGCGGATGACTTCGTCAACCATTTTGAAAAGAAGGTTGACGACATCCGATCCTCGTTTGCTAAGTCAAACGACACTGCTGGTCCTGCTCACACTGCCCTACCCTGTGCTTTGACCTCTTTCTCCCCTCTCTCTCCAGATGAAATCTCGCGTCTTGTGACGGCCGGCCGCCCAACAACCTGCCCACTTGACCCTATCCCCTCCTCTCTTCTCCAGACCATTTCCGGAGACCTTCTCCCCTACCTCACCTCGCTCATCAACTCATCCTTGACCGCTGGCTACGTCCCTTCCGTCTTCAAGAGAGCGAGAGTTGCACCCCTTCTGAAAAAACCTACACTCGATCCCTCCGATGTCAACAACTACAGACCAGTATCCCTTCTTTCCTTTCTCTCCAAAACTCTTGAACGTGCCGTCCTTGGCCAGCTCTCTTGCTATCTCTCTCAGAATGACCTTCTTGATCCTAATCAGTCAGGTTTCAAGACTGGGCATTCAACTGAGACTGCTCTTCTCTGTGTCACGGAGGCTCTCCGCACTGCTAAAGCTAACTCTCTCTCCTCTGCTCTCATCCTTCTAGACCTATCTGCTGCCTTTGATACCGTGAACCATCAGATCCTCCTCTCCACTCTCTCCGAGCTGGGCATCTCCGGCGCCGCCCACGCTTGGATTGCGTCCTACCTGACAGGTCGCTCCTACCAGGTGGCGTGGCGAGAATCTGTCTCCGCACCACGTGCTCTCACCACTGGTGTCCCCCAGGGCTCTGTTCTTGGCCCACTCCTATTCTCGCTATACACCAAGTCACTTGGCTCTGTCATATCCTCACATGGTCTCTCATATCATTGCTATGCAGATGACACACAATTAATCTTCTCCTTTCCCCCTTCTGACAACCAGGTGGCGAATCGCATCTCTGCATGTCTGGCAGACATATCAGTGTGGATGACGGATCACCACCTCAAGCTGAACCTCGGCAAGACGGAGCTGCTCTTCCTCCCGGGGAAGGACTGCCCGTTCCATGATCTCGCCATCACAGTTGACAACTCCCTTGTGTCCTCCTCCCAGAGTGCTAAGAGCCTTGGCGTGACCCTGGACAACACCCTGTCGTTCTCCACCAACATCAAGGCGGTGACCCGATCCTGTAGGTTCATGCTCTACAACATTCGCAGAGTACGACCCTGCCTCACACAGGAAGCGGCGCAGGTCCTAATCCAGCCACTTGTCATCTCCCGTCTGGATTATTGCAACTCGCTGTTGGCTGGGCTCCCTGCCTGTGCCATTAAACCCCTACAACTCATCCAGAACGCCGCAGCCCGTCTGGTCTTCAACCTTCCCAAGTTCTCTCACGTCACCCCGCTCCTCCGCTCTCTCCACTGGCTTCCAGTCGAAGCTCGCATCCGCTACAAGACCATGGTGCTTGCCTACGGAGCTGTGAGGGGAACGGCACCTCCGTACCTTCAGGCTCTGATCAGGCCCTACACCCAAACAAGGGCACTCCGTTCATCCACCTCTGGCCTGCTCGCCTCCCTACCTCTGAGGAAGCACAGTTCCCGCTCAGCCCAGTCAAAACTGTTCGCTGCTCTGGCACCCCAATGGTGGAACAAGCTCCCTCACGACGCCAGGACAGCGGAGTCAATCACCACCTTCCGGAGACACCTGAAACCCCACCTCTTCAAGGAATACCTGGGATAGGATAAAGTAATCCTTCTAACCCCCCCCTTAAAAGATTTAGATGCACTATTGTAAAGTGGTTGTTCCACTGGATATTATAAGGTGAATGCACCAATTTGTAAGTCGCTCTGGATAAGAGCGTCTGCTAAATGACTTAAATGTAAATGTTAAATGTTATACCAGCTCTATACAGTACAGTACCATCAGCTCTGTGATATACCAGCTCTATACAATACAGTACCATCAGCTCTGTGTTGTACCAGCTCTATACAGTACAGTACCATCAGCTCTGTGATATACCAGCTCTATACAGTACAGTACGATCAGCTCTGTGTTGTACCAGCCAGCTCTATACAGTACAGTACCATCAGCTCTGTGTTATACCAGCTCCATACAGTACAGTACCATCAGCTCTGTGTTGTACCAGCCAGCTCTATACAGTACAGTACCATCAGCTCTGTGTTATACCAGCTCTATACAGTACAGTACCACGAGCACTGTGTTATACCAGCTCTATATAGTACAGTACCATCAGCTCTGTGTTGTACCAGCTCTATACAGTACAGTACCATCAGCTCTGTGTTGTACCAGCTCTATACAGTACAGTACCATCAGCTCTGTGTTGTACCAGCTCTATACAGTACAGTACCATCAGCTCTGTGATATACCAGCCAGCTCTATACAGTACAGTACCATCAGCTCTGTGATATACCATCTCTATACAGTACAGTAACATCAGCTCTGTGATATACCAGCCAGCTCTATACACTACAGTCCCATCAGCTCTGTGATATACCAGCTCTATACAGTACAGTACCATCAGCTCTGTGATATACCAGCTCTATACAGTACACTACCATCAGCTCTGTGTTATACCAGCCAGCTCTATACAGTACAGTACCATCAGCTCTGTGATATACCAGCTCTATATAGTAGAGTACCATCAGCTCTGTGTTATACCAGCCAGCTCTATACAGTACAGTACCATCAGCTCTGTGTTATACCAGCTCTATACAGTTCAGTACCATCAGCTCTGTGATATACCAGCCAGCTCTATACAGTACAGTACCATCAGCTCTGTGTTGTACCAGCTCTATACAGTACAGTACCATCACCTCTGTGTTATACCAGCTCTATACAGTACAGTACCATCAGCTCTGTGTTGTACCAGCTGTATATAGTACAGTACCATCAGCTCTGTGTTATACCAGCCAGCTCTATACAGTACAGTACCATCAGCTCTGTATTGTACCAGCTCTATACAGTACAGTACCATCAGCACTGTGTTATACCAGCTCTATATAGTACAGTACCATCAGCTCTGTGTTGTAACAGCTCTATACAGTACAGTACCATCAGCTCTGTGTTATACCAGCTCTATACAGTATAGTACCATCAGCTCTGTGATATACCAGCCAGCTCTGTACAGTACAGTACCATCAGCTCTGTGTTATACCAGCCAGCTCTATACAGTACAGTACCATCAGCTCTGTGTTATTCCAGCCAGCTCTATACAGTACAGTACCATCAGCTCTGTGTTGTACCAGCCAGCTCTATACAGTACAGTACCATCAGCTCTGTGTTATACCAGCTCTATACAGTATAGTACCATCAGCTCTGTGATATACCAGCCAGCTCTGTACAGTACAGTACCATCAGCTCTGTGTTATACCAGCCAGCTCTATACAGTACAGTACCATCAGCTCTGTGTTATACCAGCTCTATATAGTACAGTACCATCAGCTCTGTGTTATTCCAGCCAGCTCTATACAGTACAGTACCATCAGCTCTGTGTTGTACCAGCCAGCTCTATACAGTACAGTACCATCAGCTCTGTGTTATACCAGCTCTATACAGTACAGTACCATCAGCTCTGTGTTATACCAGCTCTATACAGTACAGTACCATCAACTCTGTGTTATACCAGCTCTATACAGTATAGTACCATCAACTCTGTGATATACCAGCTCTATACAGTACAGTACCATCAGCTCTGTGTTATACCAGTCAGCTCTATACAGTACAGTACCATCAGCTCTGTGTTATACCAGCCAGCTCTCTACAGTACAGTACCATCAGCTCTGTGATATACCAGCTCTATACAGTACAGTACCATCAGCTCTGTGTTATACCAGCTCTATACAGTACAGTACCATCAGATCTGTGTTATACCAGCTCTATACAGTATAGTACCATCAACTCTGTGTTATACCAGCCAGCTCTATACAGTACAATACCATCAGCTCTGTGTTATACCAGCCAGCTCTATACAGTACAGTACCATCAGCTCTGTGTTATACCAGCTCTATACAGTACAGTACCATCAGCTCTGTGTTATACCAGCCAGCTCTATACAGTACAGTACGATCAGCTCTGTATTATACCAGCTCTATACAGTACAGTACCATCAGCTCTGTGTTATACCAGCCAGCTCTATACAGTACAGTACCATCAGCTCTGTGTTATACCAGCCAGTTCTATACAGTACAGTACCACCAGCTCTGTGTTATACCAGCTCTATATAGTACAGTACCATCAACTCTGTGTTATACCAACTATATATAGTACAGTAACATCAGCTCTGTGTTGTACCAGCCAGCTCTATACAGTACAGTAACATCAGCTCTGTGTTGTACCAGCCAGCTCTATACAGAACCATCAGCTCTGTGTTATACCAGCTCTATACAGTACAGTACCATCAGCTCTGTGTTGTACCAGCTCTATACAGTACAGTACCATCAGCTCTGTGATATACCAGCTCTATACAGTACAGTACCATCAGCTCTGTGTTATACCAGTCAGCTATATACAGTACAGTAACATCAGCTCTGTGTTGTACCAGCCAGCTCTATACAGTACAGTACCATCAGCTCTGTGTTATACCAGCTCTATATAGTACAGTACCATCAGCTCTGTGTTATACCAGCTCTATACAGTACAGTACCATCAGCTCTGTGTTATACCAGACAGCTCTATACAGTACAGTACCATCAGCTCTGTATTATACCAGCTCTATACAGTACAGTACCATCAGCTGTGTGTTATACCAGCCAGCTCTATACAGTACAGTACCATCAGCTCTGTGTTATACCAGCTCTATACAGTATCAGTACCATCAGCTCTGTGATATACCAGCCAGCTCTATACAGTACAGTACCATCAGCTCTGTGTTATACCAGCTCTATACAGTACAGTAACATCAGCTCTGTGTTATACCAGCCAGCTCTATACAGTACAGTACAATCAGCTCTGTGTTATACCAGCTCTATATAGTACAGTACCATCAGCTCTGTGTTATAGCAGCCAGCTCTATACAGTACAGTAACCATCAGCTCTGTGTTGTACCAGCCAGCTCTATACAGTACAGTACCATCAGCTCTGTGTTATACCAGCTCTATACAGTACAGTACCATCAGCTCTGTGTTGTAACAGCTCTATACAGTACAGTACCGTCAGCTCTGTGTTATACCAGCCAGCTCTATACAGTACAGTACCATCAGCTCTGTGTTATACCAGCCAGCTCTGTACAGTAGAGTACCATCAGCTCTGTGTTATACCAGCTCTATACAGTATAAGTACCATCAGCTCTGTGATATACCAGCCAGCTCTGTACAGTACAGTACCATCAGCTCTGTGTTATACCAGCCAGCTCTATACAGTACAGTACCATCAGCTCTGTGTTATTCGCTCTGTGTTATACCAGCCAGCTCCATACAGTACAGTACCATCAGCTCTGTGTTACACCAGCCAGCTCCATACAGTACAGTACCATCAGCTCTGTGTTATACCAGCTCTATACAGTACAGTACCATCAGCTCTGTGTTGTACCAGCCAGCTCTGTACAGTACAGTACCATCAGCTCTGTGTTATACCAGCCAGCTCTATACAGTACAGTACCATCAGCTCTGTGTTATACCAGCTCTATAGAGTACAGTACCATCAGCTCTGTGTTATTCCAGCCAGCTCTATACAGTACAGTACCATCAGCTCTGTGTTGTACCAGCCAGCTCTATACAGTAGAGTACCATCAGCTCTGTGTTATACCAGCTCTATACAGTACAGTACCATCAGCTCTGTGTTATACCAGCTCTATACAGTACAGTACCATCAACTCTGTGTTATACCAGCTCTATACCGTACAGTACCATCAGCTCTGTGTTATACCAGCTCTATACAGTACAGTACCATCAGCTCTGTGTTATACCAGCCAGCTCTATACAGTAGAGTACCATCAGCTCTGTGTTATACCAGCCAGCTCTCTACAGTACAGTACCATCAGCTCTGTGTTATACCAGCCAGCTCTATACAGTACAGTACCATCAGCTCTGTGTTATACCAGCCAGCTCTATACAGTACAGTACCATCAGCTCTGTGTTATACCATCCAGCTCTATGCAGTACAGTACCATCAGCTCTGTGTTATACCAGCCAGCTCTATACAGTACAGTACCATCAGCTCTGTGTTATACCAGCCAGCTCTATACAGTACAGTACCATCAGCTCTGTGTTATACCAGCTCTATACAGTACAGTACCATCAGCTCTGTGTTATACCAGCCAGCTCCATACAGTACAGTACGATCAGCTCTGTGTTACACCAGCCTGCTCCATACAGTACAGTACCATCAGCTCTGTGTTATACCAGCCAGCTCTATACAGTACAGTACCATCAGCTCTGTGTTGTACCAGCCAGCTCTATACAGTACAGTACCACCAGCTCTGTGTTATACCAGCCAGCTCTATACAGTACAGTACCATCAGCTCTGTGTTATACCAGCTATATATAGTACAGTAACATCAGCTCTGTGTTGTACCAGCCAGCTCTATACAGTACAGTAACATCAGCTCTGTGTTGTACCAGCCAGCTCTATACAGTAGAGTACCATCAGCTCTGTGTTATACCAGCTCTATACAGTACAGTACCATCAGCTCTGTGTTGTACCAGCTCTATACAGTACAGTACCATCAGCTCTGTGATATACCAGCTCTATACAGTACAGTACCATCAGCTCTGTGTTATACCAGTCAGCTATATACAGTACAGTAACATCAGCTCTGTGTTGTACCAGCCAGCTCTATACAGTACAGTACCATCAGCTCTGTGTTATACCAGCTCTATACAGTACAGTACCATCAGCTCTGTGTTATACCAGCCAGCTCTATACAGTACAGTACCATCAGCTCTGTGTTATACCAGACAGCTCTATGCAGTACAGTACCATCAGCTCTGTGTTATACCAGCTCTATACAGTACAGTACCATCAGCTGTGTGTTATACCAGCCAGCTCTATACAGTACAGTACCATCAGCTCTGTGTTATACCAGCTCTATACAGTACAGTACCATCAGCTCTGTGATATACCAGCTCTATACAGTACAGTACCATCAGCTCTGTGTTGTACCAGCTCTATACAGTACAGTAACATCAGCTCTGTGTTGTACCAGCCAGCTCTATACAGTACAGTACAATCAGCTCTGTGTTGTACCAGCTCTATACAGTACAGTACCATCAGCTCTGTGTTATAGCAGCCAGCTCTATACAGTACAGTAACCATCAGCTCTGTGTTGTACCAGCCAGCTCTATACAGTACAGTACCATCAGCTCTGTGTTATACCAGCCAGCTCTATACAGTACAGTACCATCAGCTCTGTGTTATACCAGCTCTATACAGTACAGTACCGTCAACTCTGTGTTATACCAGCCAGCTCTATACAGTACAGTACCATCAGCTCTGTGTTATACCAGCCAGCTCTATACAGTAGAGTACCATCAGCTCTGTGTTATACCAGCTCTATACAGTACAGTACCATCAGCTCTGTGTTATACCAGCCAGCTCTATACAGTACAGTACCATCAGCTCTGTGTTATACCAGCTCTGTACAGTTCAGTACCATCAGCTCTGTGATATACCAGCCAGCTCTATACAGTACAGTACCATCAGCTCTGTGTTGTACCAGCTCTATACAGTACAGTACCATCACCTCTGTGTTATACCAGCTCTATACAGTACAGTACCATCAGCTCTGTGTTGTACCAGCTCTATATAGTACAGTACCATCAGCTATGTGTTATACCAGCCAGCTCTATACAGTACAGTACCATCAGCTCTGTATTGTACCAGCTCTATACAGTGCAGTACCATCAGCACTGTGTTATACCAGCTCTATATAGTACAGTACCATCAGTTCTGTGTTGTAACAGCTCTATACAGTACAGTACCATCAGCTCTGTGTTATACCAGCTCTATACAGTACAGTACCATCAGCTCTGTGTTATACCAGCTCTATACAGTATAGTACCATCAGCTCTGTGATATACCAGCTCTACACAGTACAGTACCATCAGCTCTGTGTTATACCAGCTCTATACAGTAGAGTACCATCAGCTCTGTATTATACCAGCCAGCTCTGTACAGTACAGTACCATCAGCTCTGTGTTATACCAGCCAGCTCTATACAGTACAGTACCATCAGCTCTGTGTTATACCAGCTCTATATAGTACAGTACCATCAGCTCTGTGTTATTCCAGCCAGCTCTATACAGTACAGTACCATCAGCTCTGTGTTGTACCAGCCAGCTCTATACAGTACAGTAGCATCAGCTCTGTGTTATACCAGCTCTATACAGTACAGTACCATCAGCTCTGTGTTATACCAGCTCTATACAGTACAGTACCATCAACTCTGTGTTATACCAGCCAGCTCTATACAGTACAGTACCATCAGCTCTGTGTTATACCAGCTAGCACTACACAGTACAGTACCATCAGCTCTGTGTTATACCAGCCAGCTCTCTACAGTACAGTACCATAAGCTCTGTGATATACCAGCTCTATACAGTACAGTACCATCAGCTCTGTGTTATACCAGCTCTATACAGTACAGTACCATCAGATCTGTGTTATACCAGCTCTATACAGTATAGTACTATCAACTCTGTGTTATACCAGCCAGATCTATACAGTACAATACCATCAGCTCTGTGTTATACCAGCCAGCTCTATACAGTACAGTACCATCAGCTCTGTGTTATACCAGCTCTATACAGTACAGTACCATCAGCTCTGTGTTATACCAGCCAGCTCTATACAGTACAGTACCATCAGCTCTGTGTTATACCAGCTCTATACAGTACAGTACCATCAGCTCTGTGTTATACCAGCCAGCTCTATACAGTACAGTACCATCAGCTCTGTGTTATACCAGCCAGTTCTATACAGTACAGTACCATCAGCTCTGTGTTGTAACAGCTCTATACAGTACAGTACCATCAGCTCTGTGTTATACCAGCTCTACACAGTACAGTACCATCAGCTCTGTGTTGTACCAGCTCTACACAGTATAGTACCATCAGCTCTGTGATATACCAGCTCTAAACAGTACAGTACCATCAGCTCTGTGTTATACCAGCTCTATACAGTACAGTACCATCAACTCTGTGTTATACCAGCCAGCACAATACAGTACAGTACCATCAGCTCTGTGTTATACCAGCCAGCTCTATACAGTACAGTACCATCAGCTCTGTGTTATACCAGCCAGCTCTCTACATTACAATACCATCAGCTCTGTGATATACCAGCTCTATACAGTACAGTACCATCAGCTCGGTGTTATACCAGCTCTATACAGTACAGTACCATCAGATCTGTGTTATACCAGCTCTATACAGTATAGTACCATCAACTCTGTGTTATACCAGCCAGCTCTATACAGTACAATACCATCAGCTCTGTGTTATACCAGCCAGCTCTATACAGTACAGTACCATCAGCTCTGTGTTATACCAGCTCTATACAGTACAGTACCATCAGCTCTGTGTTATACCAGCCAGCTCTATACAGTACAGTACGATCAGCTCTGTGTTATACCAGCTCTATACAGTACAGTACCATCAGCTCTGTGTTATACCAGCCAGCTCTATACAGTACAGTACCATCAGCTCTGTGTTATACCAGCCAGTTCTATACAGTACAGTACCACCAGCTCTGTGTTATACCAGCTCTATATAGTACAGTACCATCAGCTCTGTGTTATACCAGCTGTATATAGTACAGTAACATCAGCTCTGATTTGTACCAGCCAGCTCTATACAGTACAGTAACATCAGCTCTGTGTTGTACCAGCCAGCTCTATACAGAACCATCAGCTCTGTGTTATACCAGCTCTATACAGTACAGTACCATCAGCTCTGTGTTGTACCAGCTCTATACAGTACAGTAACATCAGCTCTGTGATATACCAGCTCTATACAGTACAGTACCATCAACTCTGTGTTATACCAGCCAGCTCTATACAGTACAGTACCATCAGCTCTGTGTTATACCAGCCAGCTCTATACAGTAGAGTACCATTGCTCTGTGTTATACCAGCTCTATACAGTACAGTACCATCAGCTCTGTGTTATACCAGCCAGCTCTATACAGTACAGTACCATCAGCTCTGTGTTGTACCATCCAGCTCTATACAGTGCAGTACCATCAACTCTGTGTTATACCAGCCAGCTCTATACAGTACAGTACCATCAGCTCTGTATTATACCAGCTCTATACACTATAGTACCATCAGCTCTGTGTTATACCAGCCAGCTCCATACAGTACAGTACCATCAGCTCTGTGTTATACCAGCCAGTTCCATACAGTACAGTACCATCAGCTCTTTGTTATACCAGCTCTATACAGTACAGTACCATCAGCTCTGTGTTGTACCAGCCAGCTCTATACAGTACAGTACCATCAGCTCTGTGTTATACCAGCTCTATACAGTACAGTACCATCAGCTCTGTGTTATACCAGCTCTATACAGTACAGTACCATCAACTCTGTGTTATACCAGCCAGCTCTATACAGTACAGTACCATCAGCTCTGTGTTATACCAGCCAGCTCTATACAGTACAGTACCATCAGCTCTGTGTTATACCAGCTAGCTCTCTACAGTACAGTACCATCAGCTCTGTGATATACCAGCTCTATACAGTACAGTACCATCAGCTCTGTGTTAAACCAGCTCTATACAGTACAGTACCATCAGATCTGTTTTATACCAGCTCTATACAGTATAGTACCATCAACTCTGTGTTATACCAGCCAGCTCTATACAGTACAATACCATCAGCTCTGTGTTATACCAGCCAGCTCTATACAGTACAGTACCATCAGCTCTGTGTAATACCAGCTCTATACAGTACAGTACCATCAGCTCTGTGTTATACCAGCCAGCTCTATACAGTACAGTACCATCAGCTCTGTGTTATACCAGCTCTATACAGTACAGTACCATCAGCTCTGTGTTATACCAGCCAGCTCTATACAGTACAGTACCATCAGCTCTGTGTTATACCAGCCAGTTCTATATAGTACAGTACCATCAGCTCTGTGTTATACCAGCTCTATATAGTACAGTACCATCAGCTCTGTGTTATACCAGCTGTATATAGTACAGTAACATCAGCTCTGTGTTGTACCAGCCAGCTCTATACAGTACAGTAACATCAGCTCTGTGTTGTACCAGCCAGCTCTATACAGAACCATCAGCTCTGTGTTATACCAGCTCTATACAGTACAGTACCATCAGCTCTGTGTTGTACCAGCTCTATACAGTACAGTAGCATCAGCTCTGTGATATACCAGCTCTATACAGTACAGTACCATCAGCTCTGTGTTATACCAGTCAGCTATATACAGTACAGTAACATCAGCTCTGTGTTGTACCAGCCAGCTCTATACAGTACAGTACCATCAGCTCTGTGTTATACCAGCTCTTTATAGTACAGTACCATCAGCTCTGTGTTGTACCATCCAGCTCTATGCAGTACAGTACCATCAGCTCTGTGTTATACCAGCTCTATACAGTACAGTACCATCAACTCTGTGTTATACCAGCCAGCTCTATACAGTACAGTACCATCAGCTCTGTGTTATACCAGCTCTATACACTATAGTACCATCAGCTCTGTGTTATACCAGCCAGCTCCATATAGTACAGTACCATCAGCTCTGTGTTATACCAGCCAGTTCCATACAGTATAGTACCATCAGCTCTGTGTTATACCAGCTCTATACAGTACAGTACCATCAGCTCTGTGTTGTACCAGCCAGCTCTATACAGTACAGTACCATCAGCTCTGTATTATACCAGCTCTATACAGTACAGTACCATCAGCTCTGTGTTATACCAGCTCTATACAGTACAGTACCATCAACTCTGTGTTATACCAGCCAGCTCTATACAGTACAGTACCATCAGCTCTGTGTTATACCAGCCAGCTCTATACAGTACAGTACCATCAGCTCTGTGTTATACCAGCCAGCTCTCTACAGTACAGTACCATCAGCTCTGTGATATACCAGCTCTATACAGTACAGTACCATCAGCTCTGTGTTAAACCAGCTCTATACAGTACAGTACCATCAGATCTGTTTTATACCAGCTCTATACAGTATAGTACCATCAACTCTGTGTTATACCAGCCAGCTCTATACAGTACAATACCATCAGCTCTGTGTTATACCAGCCAGCTCTATACAGTACAGTACCATCAGCTCTGTGTTATACCAGCTCTATACAGTACAGTACCATCAGCTCTGTGTTATACCAGCCAGCTCTATACAGTACAGTACCATCAGCTCTGTGTTATACCAGCTCTGTACAGTACAGTACCATCAGCTCTGTGTTATACCAGCCAGCTCTATACAGTACAATACCATCAGCTCTGTGTTATACCAGCCAGCTCTCTACAGTACAGTACCATCAGCTCTGTGATATACCAGCTCTATACAGTACAGTACCATCAGCTCTGTGTTAAACCAGCTCTATACAGTACAGTACCATCAGATCTGTTTTATACCAGCTCTATACAGTATAGTACCATCAACTCTGTGTTATAGAAGCCAGCTCTATTCAGTACAATACCATCAGCTCTGTGTTATACCAGCCAGCTCTATACAGTACAGTACCATCAGCTCTGTGTTATACCAGCTCTATACAGTACAGTACCATCAGCTCTGTGTTATACCAGCCAGCTCTATACAGTACAGTACCATCAGCTCTGTGTTATACCAGCTCTATACAGTACAGTACCATCAGCTCTGTGTTATACCAGCCAGCTCTATACAGTACAGTACCATCAGCTCTGTGTTATACCAGCTCTATAGATTACAGTACCATCAACTCTGTGTTATAGCAGCCAGCTCTATACAGTACAGTACCATCAGCTCTGTGTTATACCAGCCAGCTCTATACAGTACAGTACCATCAGCTCTGTGTTATACCAGTTCTATACAGTACAGTACCATCAGCTCTGTGTTATACCAGCTCTATACAGTACAGTACCATCAACTCTGTTATACCAGCTCTATACAGTACAGTACCATCAGCTCTGTGTTATACCAGCCAGCTCTATACAGTAGAGTACCATCAGCTCTGTATTATACCAGCTCTATACAATACAGTACCATCAACTCTGTGTTATACCAGCTCTATACAGTACAGTACCATCAGCTCTGTGATATACCAGCTCTATACAGTATAGTACCATCAGCTCTGTGATATACCAGCTCTATACAGTACAGTACCATCAGCTCTGTGTTATACCAGCTCTATACAGTACAGTAACATCAGCTCTGTGTTATACCAGCCAGCTCTATACAGTACAGTACCATCAGCTCTGTGTTATACCAGCTCTATATAGTACAGTACCATCAGCTCTGTGTTATACCAGCCAGCTCTATACAGTACAGTACCATCAGCTCTGTGTTGTACCAGCCAGCTCTATACAGTACAGTACCATCAGCTCTGTGTTATACCAGCACTATACAGTACAGTACCATCAGCTCTGTGTTATACCAGCTCTATACAGTACAGTACCATCAACTCTGTGTTATACAGCCAGCTCTATACAGTACAGTACCATCAGCTCTGTGTTATACCAGCCAGCTCTATACAGTACAGTACCATCAGCTCTGTGTTATACCAGCTCTATACAGTACAGTACCATCAGCTCTGTGTTATACCAGCCAGCTCTATACAGTACAGTACCATCAGCTCTGTGTTATACCAGCTCTATACAGTACAGTACCATCAGCTCTGTGTTATACCAGCCAGCTCTATACAGTACAGTACCATCAGCTCTGTGTTATACCAGCCAGTTCTATATAGTACAGTACCATCAGCTCTGTGTTATACCAGCTCTATATAGTACAGTACCATCAGCTCTGTGTTATACCAGCTGTATATAGTACAGTAACATCAGCTCTGTGTTGTACCAGCCAGCTCTATACAGTACAGTAACATCAGCTCTGTGTTGTACCAGCCAGCTCTATACAGAACCATCAGCTCTGTGTTATACCAGCTCTATACAGTACAGTACCATCAGCTCTGTGTTGTACCAGCTCTATACAGTACAGTACCATCAGCTCTGTGATATACCAGCTCTATACAGTACAGTACCATCAGCTCTGTGTTATACCAGTCAGCTATATACAGTACAGTAACATCAGCTCTGTGTTGTACCAGCCAGCTCTATACAGTACAGTACCATCAGCTCTGTGTTATACCAGCTCTTTATAGTACAGTACCATCAGCTCTGTGTTATACCAGACAGCTCTATACAGTACAGTACCATCAGCTCTGTGTTATACCAGCTCTATACAGTACAGTACCATCAACTCTGTGTTATACCAGCCAGCTCTATACAGTACAGTACCATCAGCTCTGTGTTATACCAGCTCTATACACTATAGTACCATCAGCTCTGTGTTATACCAGCCAGCTCCATATAGTACAGTACCATCAGCTCTGTGTTATACCAGCCAGTTCCATACAGTATAGTACCATCAGCTCTGTGTTATACCAGCTCTATACAGTACAGTACCATCAGCTCTGTGTTGTACCAGCCAGCTCTATACAGTACAGTACCATCAGCTCTGTATTATACCAGCTCTATACAGTACAGTACCATCAGCTCTGTGTTATACCAGCTCTATACAGTACAGTACCATCAACTCTGTGTTATACCAGCCAGCTCTATACAGTACAGTACCATCAGCTCTGTGTTATACCAGCCAGCTCTATACAGTACAGTACCATCAGCTCTGTGTTATACCAGCCAGCTCTCTACAGTACAGTACCATCAGCTCTGTGATATACCAGCTCTATACAGTACAGTACCATCAGCTCTGTGTTAAACCAGCTCTATACAGTACAGTACCATCAGATCTGTTTTATAGCAGCTCTATACAGTATAGTACCATCAACTCTGTGTTATACCAGCCAGCTCTATACAGTACAATACCATCAGCTCTGTGTTATACCAGCCAGCTCTATACAGTACAGTACCATCAGCTCTGTGTTATACCAGCTCTATACAGTACAGTACCATCAGCTCTGTGTTATACCAGCCAGCTCTATACAGTACAGTACCATCAGCTCTGTGTTATACCAGCTCTGTACAGTACAGTACCATCAGCTCTGTGTTATACCAGCCAGCTCTATACAGTACAATACCATCAGCTCTGTGTTATACCAGCCAGCTCTCTACAGTACAGTACCATCAGCTCTGTGATATACCAGCTCTATACAGTACAGTACCATCAGCTCTGTGTTAAACCAGCTCTATACAGTACAGTACCATCAGATCTGTTTTATACCAGCTCTATACAGTATAGTACCATCAACTCTGTGTTATAGAAGCCAGCTCTATTCAGTACAATACCATCAGCTCTGTGTTATACCAGCCAGCTCTATACAGTACAGTACCATCAGCTCTGTGTTATACCAGCTCTATACAGTACAGTACCATCAGCTCTGTGTTATACCAGCCAGCTCTATACAGTACAGTACCATCAGCTCTGTGTTATACCAGCTCTATACAGTACAGTACCATCAGCTCTGTGTTATACCAGCCAGCTCTATACAGTACAGTACCATCAGCTCTGTGTTATACCAGCTCTATAGATTACAGTACCATCAACTCTGTGTTATAGCAGCCAGCTCTATACAGTACAGTACCATCAGCTCTGTGTTATACCAGCCAGCTCTATACAGTACAGTACCATCAGCTCTGTGTTATACCAGTTCTATACAGTACAGTACCATCAGCTCTGTGTTATACCAGCTCTATACAGTACAGTACCATCAACTCTGTTATACCAGCTCTATACAGTAGAGTACCATCAGCTCTGTATTATACCAGCTCTATACAATACAGTACCATCAACTCTGTGTTATACCAGCTCTATACAGTACAGTACCATCAGCTCTGTGTTATACCAGCTCTATACAGTATAGTACCATCAGCTCTGTGATATACCAGCTCTATACAGTACAGTACCATCAGCTCTGTGTTATACCAGCTCTATACAGTACAGTAACATCAGCTCTGTGTTATACCAGCCAGCTCTATACAGTACAGTACCATCAGCTCTGTGTTATACCAGCTCTATATAGTACAGTACCATCAGCTCTGTGTTATACCAGCCAGCTCTATACAGTACAGTACCATCAGCTCTGTGTTGTACCAGCCAGCTCTATACAGTACAGTACCATCAGCTCTGTGTTATACCAGCACTATACAGTACAGTACCATCAGCTCTGTGTTATACCAGCTCTATACAGTACAGTACCATCAACTCTGTGTTATACAGCCAGCTCTATACAGTACAGTACCATCAGCTCTGTGTTATACCAGCCAGCTCTATACAGTACAGTACCATCAGCTCTGTGTTATACCAGCTCTATACAGTACAGTACCATCAGCTCTGTGTTATACCAGCCAGCTCTATACAGTACAGTACCATCAGCTCTGTGTTATACCAGCTCTATACAGTACAGTACCATCAGCTCTGTGTTATACCAGCCAGCTCTATACAGTACAGTACCATCAGCTCTGTGTTATACCAGCCAGTTCTATATAGTACAGTACCATCAGCTCTGTGTTATACCAGCTCTATATAGTACAGTACCATCAGCTCTGTGTTATACCAGCTGTATATAGTACAGTAACATCAGCTCTGTGTTGTACCAGCCAGCTCTATACAGTACAGTAACATCAGCTCTGTGTTGTACCAGCCAGCTCTATACAGAACCATCAGCTCTGTGTTATACCAGCTCTATACAGTACAGTACCATCAGCTCTGTGTTGTACCAGCTCTATACAGTACAGTACCATCAGCTCTGTGATATACCAGCTCTATACAGTACAGTACCATCAGCTCTGTGTTATACCAGTCAGCTATATACAGTACAGTAACATCAGCTCTGTGTTGTACCAGCCAGCTCTATACAGTACAGTACCATCAGCTCTGTGTTATACCAGCTCTTTATAGTACAGTACCATCAGCTCTGTGTTATACCAGACAGCTCTATACAGTACAGTACCATCAGCTCTGTGTTATACCAGCTCTATACAGTACAGTACCATCAGCTCTGTGTTATACCAGCCAGCTCTATACAGTACAGTACCATCAGCTCTGTGTTATACCAGCTCTTTATAGTACAGTACCATCAGCTCTGTGTTATACCAGACAGCTCTATACAGTACAGTACCATCAGCTCTGTGTTATACCAGCTCTATACAGTACAGTACCATCAGCTCTGTGTTATACCAGCCAGCTCTATACAGTACAGTACCATCAGCTCTGTGTTATACCAGCTCTGTACAGTACAGTACCATCAGCTCTGTGTTATACCAGCCAGCTCTATACAGTACAATACCATCAGCTCTGTGTTATACCAGCCAGCTCTCTACAGTACAGTACCATCAGCTCTGTGATATACCAGCTCTATACAGTACAGTACCATCAGCTCTGTGTTAAACCAGCTCTATACAGTACAGTACCATCAGATCTGTTTTATACCAGCTCTATACAGTATAGTACCATCAACTCTGTGTTATAGAAGCCAGCTCTATTCAGTACAATACCATCAGCTCTGTGTTATACCAGCCAGCTCTATACAGTACAGTACCATCAGCTCTGTGTTATACCAGCTCTATACAGTACAGTACCATCAGCTCTGTGTTATACCAGCCAGCTCTATACAGTACAGTACCATCAGCTCTGTGTTATACCAGCTCTATACAGTACAGTACCATCAGCTCTGTGTTATACCAGCCAGCTCTATACAGTACAGTACCATCAGCTCTGTGTTATACCAGCTCTATAGATTACAGTACCATCAAGTCTGTGTTATAGCAGCCAGCTCTATACAGTACAGTACCATCAGCTCTGTGTTATACCAGCCAGCTCTATACAGTACAGTACCATCAGCTCTGTGTTATACCAGTTCTATACAGTACAGTACCATCAGCTCTGTGTTATACCAGCTCTATACAGTACAGTACCATCAACTCTGTTATACCAGCTCTATACAGTACAGTACCATCAGCTCTGTGTTATACCAGCCAGCTCTATACAGTAGAGTACCATCAGCTCTGTATTATACCAGCTCTATACAATACAGTACCATCAACTCTGTGTTATACCAGCTCTATACAGTACAGTACCATCAGCTCTGTGTTATACCAGCTCTATACAGTATAGTACCATCAGCTCTGTGATATACCAGCTCTATACAGTACAGTACCATCAGCTCTGTGTTATACCAGCTCTATACAGTACAGTAACATCAGCTCTGTGTTATACCAGCCAGCTCTATACAGTACAGTACCATCAGCTCTGTGTTATACCAGCTCTATATAGTACAGTACCATCAGCTCTGTGTTATACCAGCCAGCTCTATACAGTACAGTACCATCAGCTCTGTGTTGTACCAGCCAGCTCTATACAGTACAGTACCATCAGCTCTGTGTTATACCAGCACTATACAGTACAGTACCATCAGCTCTGTGTTATACCAGCTCTATACAGTACAGTACCATCAACTCTGTGTTATACAGCCAGCTCTATACAGTACAGTACCATCAGCTCTGTGTTATACCAGCCAGCTCTATACAGTACAGTACCATCAGCTCTGTGTTATACCAGCTCTATACAGTACAGTACCATCAGCTCTGTGTTATACCAGCCAGCTCTATACAGTACAGTACCATCAGCTCTGTGTTATACCAGCTCTATACAGTACAGTACCATCAGCTCTGTGTTATACCAGCCAGCTCTATACAGTACAGTACCATCAGCTCTGTGTTATACCAGCCAGTTCTATATAGTACAGTACCATCAGCTCTGTGTTATACCAGCTCTATATAGTACAGTACCATCCGCTCTGTGTTATACCAGCTGTATATAGTACAGTAACATCAGCTCTGTGTTGTACCAGCCAGCTCTATACAGTACAGTAACATCAGCTCTGTGTTGTACCAGCCAGCTCTATACAGAACCATCAGCTCTGTGTTATACCAGCTCTATACAGTACAGTACCATCAGCTCTGTGTTGTACCAGCTCTATACAGTACAGTACCATCAGCTCTGTGATATACCAGCTCTATACAGTACAGTACCATCAGCTCTGTGTTATACCAGTCAGCTATATACAGTACAGTAACATCAGCTCTGTGTTGTACCAGCCAGCTCTATACAGTACAGTACCATCAGCTCTGTGTTATACCAGCTCTTTATAGTACAGTACCATCAGCTCTGTGTTATACCAGACAGCTCTATACAGTACAGTACCATCAGCTCTGTGTTATACCAGCTCTATACAGTACAGTACCATCAGCTCTGTGTTATACCAGCCAGCTCTATACAGTACAGTACCATCAGCTCTGTGTTATACCAGCTCTTTATAGTACAGTACCATCAGCTCTGTGTTATACCAGACAGCTCTATACAGTACAGTACCATCAGCTCTGTGTTATACCAGCTCTATACAGTACAGTACCATCAGCTCTGTGTTATACCAGCCAGCTCTATACAGTACAGTACCATCAGCTCTGTGTTATACCAGCTCTGTACAGTACAGTACCATCAGCTCTGTGTTATACCAGCCAGCTCTATACAGTACAATACCATCAGCTCTGTGTTATACCAGCCAGCTCTCTACAGTACAGTACCATCAGCTCTGTGATATACCAGCTCTATACAGTACAGTACCATCAGCTCTGTGTTAAACCAGCTCTATACAGTACAGTACCATCAGATCTGTTTTATACCAGCTCTATACAGTATAGTACCATCAACTCTGTGTTATAGAAGCCAGCTCTATTCAGTACAATACCATCAGCTCTGTGTTATACCAGCCAGCTCTATACAGTACAGTACCATCAGCTCTGTGTTATACCAGCTCTATACAGTACAGTACCATCAGCTCTGTGTTATACCAGCCAGCTCTATACAGTACAGTACCATCAGCTCTGTGTTATACCAGCTCTATACAGTACAGTACCATCAGCTCTGTGTTATACCAGCCAGCTCTATACAGTACAGTACCATCAGCTCTGTGTTATACCAGCTCTATAGATTACAGTACCATCAACTCTGTGTTATAGCAGCCAGCTCTATACAGTACAGTACCATCAGCTCTGTGTTATACCAGCCAGCTCTATACAGTACAGTACCATCAGCTCTGTGTTATACCAGTTCTATACAGTACAGTACCATCAGCTCTGTGTTATACCAGCTCTATACAGTACAGTACCATCAACTCTGTTATACCAGCTCTATACAGTACAGTACCATCAGCTCTGTGTTATACCAGCCAGCTCTATACAGTAGAGTACCATCAGCTCTGTATTATACCAGCTCTATACAATACAGTACCATCAACTCTGTGATATACCAGCTCTATACAGTACAGTACCATCAGCTCTGTGTTATACCAGCTCTATACAGTACAGTAACATCAGCTCTGTGTTATACCAGCCAGCTCTATACAGTACAGTACCATCAGCTCTGTGTTATACCAGCTCTATACAGTACAGTACCATCAGCTCTGTGTTATACCAGCCAGCTCTATACAGTACAGTACCATCAGCTCTGTGTTATACCAGCTCTTTATAGTACAGTACCATCAGCTCTGTGTTATACCAGACAGCTCTATACAGTACAGTACCATCAGCTCTGTGTTATACCAGCTCTATACAGTACAGTACCATCAGCTCTGTGTTATACCAGCCAGCTCTATACAGTACAGTACCATCAGCTCTGTGTTATACCAGCTCTGTACAGTACAGTACCATCAGCTCTGTGTTATACCAGCCAGCTCTATACAGTACAATACCATCAGCTCTGTGTTATACCAGCCAGCTCTCTACAGTACAGTACCATCAGCTCTGTGATATACCAGCTCTATACAGTACAGTACCATCAGCTCTGTGTTAAACCAGCTCTATACAGTACAGTACCATCAGATCTGTTTTATACCAGCTCTATACAGTATAGTACCATCAACTCTGTGTTATAGAAGCCAGCTCTATTCAGTACAATACCATCAGCTCTGTGTTATACCAGCCAGCTCTATACAGTACAGTACCATCAGCTCTGTGTTATACCAGCTCTATACAGTACAGTACCATCAGCTCTGTGTTATACCAGCCAGCTCTATACAGTACAGTACCATCAGCTCTGTGTTATACCAGCTCTATACAGTACAGTACCATCAGCTCTGTGTTATACCAGCCAGCTCTATACAGTACAGTACCATCAGCTCTGTGTTATACCAGCTCTATAGATTACAGTACCATCAAGTCTGTGTTATAGCAGCCAGCTCTATACAGTACAGTACCATCAGCTCTGTGTTATACCAGCCAGCTCTATACAGTACAGTACCATCAGCTCTGTGTTATACCAGTTCTATACAGTACAGTACCATCAGCTCTGTGTTATACCAGCTCTATACAGTACAGTACCATCAACTCTGTTATACCAGCTCTATACAGTACAGTACCATCAGCTCTGTGTTATACCAGCCAGCTCTATACAGTAGAGTACCATCAGCTCTGTATTATACCAGCTCTATACAATACAGTACCATCAACTCTGTGTTATACCAGCTCTATACAGTACAGTACCATCAGCTCTGTGTTATACCAGCTCTATACAGTATAGTACCATCAGCTCTGTGATATACCAGCTCTATACAGTACAGTACCATCAGCTCTGTGTTATACCAGCTCTATACAGTACAGTAACATCAGCTCTGTGTTATACCAGCCAGCTCTATACAGTACAGTACCATCAGCTCTGTGTTATACCAGCTCTATATAGTACAGTACCATCAGCTCTGTGTTATACCAGCCAGCTCTATACAGTACAGTACCATCAGCTCTGTGTTGTACCAGCCAGCTCTATACAGTACAGTACCATCAGCTCTGTGTTATACCAGCACTATACAGTACAGTACCATCAGCTCTGTGTTATACCAGCTCTATACAGTACAGTACCATCAACTCTGTGTTATACAGCCAGCTCTATACAGTACAGTACCATCAGCTCTGTGTTATACCAGCCAGCTCTATACAGTACAGTACCATCAGCTCTGTGTTATACCAGCTCTATACAGTACAGTACCATCAGCTCTGTGTTATACCAGCCAGCTCTATACAGTACAGTACCATCAGCTCTGTGTTATACCAGCTCTATACAGTACAGTACCATCAGCTCTGTGTTATACCAGCCAGCTCTATACAGTACAGTACCATCAGCTCTGTGTTATACCAGCCAGTTCTATATAGTACAGTACCATCAGCTCTGTGTTATACCAGCTCTATATAGTACAGTACCATCCGCTCTGTGTTATACCAGCTGTATATAGTACAGTAACATCAGCTCTGTGTTGTACCAGCCAGCTCTATACAGTACAGTAACATCAGCTCTGTGTTGTACCAGCCAGCTCTATACAGAACCATCAGCTCTGTGTTATACCAGCTCTATACAGTACAGTACCATCAGCTCTGTGTTGTACCAGCTCTATACAGTACAGTACCATCAGCTCTGTGATATACCAGCTCTATACAGTACAGTACCATCAGCTCTGTGTTATACCAGTCAGCTATATACAGTACAGTAACATCAGCTCTGTGTTGTACCAGCCAGCTCTATACAGTACAGTACCATCAGCTCTGTGTTATACCAGCTCTTTATAGTACAGTACCATCAGCTCTGTGTTATACCAGACAGCTCTATACAGTACAGTACCATCAGCTCTGTGTTATACCAGCTCTATACAGTACAGTACCATCAGCTCTGTGTTATACCAGCCAGCTCTATACAGTACAGTACCATCAGCTCTGTGTTATACCAGCTCTTTATAGTACAGTACCATCAGCTCTGTGTTATACCAGACAGCTCTATACAGTACAGTACCATCAGCTCTGTGTTATACCAGCTCTATACAGTACAGTACCATCAGCTCTGTGTTATACCAGCCAGCTCTATACAGTACAGTACCATCAGCTCTGTGTTATACCAGCTCTGTACAGTACAGTACCATCAGCTCTGTGTTATACCAGCCAGCTCTATACAGTACAATACCATCAGCTCTGTGTTATACCAGCCAGCTCTCTACAGTACAGTACCATCAGCTCTGTGATATACCAGCTCTATACAGTACAGTACCATCAGCTCTGTGTTAAACCAGCTCTATACAGTACAGTACCATCAGATCTGTTTTATACCAGCTCTATACAGTATAGTACCATCAACTCTGTGTTATAGAAGCCAGCTCTATTCAGTACAATACCATCAGCTCTGTGTTATACCAGCCAGCTCTATACAGTACAGTACCATCAGCTCTGTGTTATACCAGCTCTATACAGTACAGTACCATCAGCTCTGTGTTATACCAGCCAGCTCTATACAGTACAGTACCATCAGCTCTGTGTTATACCAGCTCTATACAGTACAGTACCATCAGCTCTGTGTTATACCAGCCAGCTCTATACAGTACAGTACCATCAGCTCTGTGTTATACCAGCTCTATAGATTACAGTACCATCAACTCTGTGTTATAGCAGCCAGCTCTATACAGTACAGTACCATCAGCTCTGTGTTATACCAGCCAGCTCTATACAGTACAGTACCATCAGCTCTGTGTTATACCAGTTCTATACAGTACAGTACCATCAGCTCTGTGTTATACCAGCTCTATACAGTACAGTACCATCAACTCTGTTATACCAGCTCTATACAGTACAGTACCATCAGCTCTGTGTTATACCAGCCAGCTCTATACAGTAGAGTACCATCAGCTCTGTATTATACCAGCTCTATACAATACAGTACCATCAACTCTGTGATATACCAGCTCTATACAGTACAGTACCATCAGCTCTGTGTTATACCAGCTCTATACAGTACAGTAACATCAGCTCTGTGTTATACCAGCCAGCTCTATACAGTACAGTACCATCAGCTCTGTGTTATACCAGCTCTATATAGTACAGTACCATCAGCTCTGTGTTATACCAGCCAGCTCTATACAGTACAGTACCATCAGCTCTGTGTTGTACCAGCCAGCTCTATACAGTACAGTACCATCAGCTCTGTGTTATACCAGCACTATACAGTACAGTACCATCAGCTCTGTGTTATACCAGCTCTATACAGTACAGTACCATCAACTCTGTGTTATACAGCCAGCTCTATACAGTACAGTACCATCAGCTCTGTGTTATACCAGCCAGCTCTATACAGTACAGTACCATCAGCTCTGTGTTATACCAGCTCTATACAGTACAGTACCATCAGCTCTGTGTTATACCAGCCAGCTCTATACAGTACAGTACCATCAGCTCTGTGTTATACCAGCCAGTTCTATATAGTACAGTACCATCAGCTCTGTGTTATACCAGCTCTATATAGTACAGTACCATCAGCTCTGTGTTATACCAGCTGTATATAGTACAGTAACATCAGCTCTGTGTTGTACCAGCCAGCTCTATACAGTACAGTAACATCAGCTCTGTGTTGTACCAGCCAGCTCTATACAGAACCATCAGCTCTGTGTTATACCAGCTCTATACAGTACAGTACCATCAGCTCTGTGTTGTACCAGCTCTATACAGTACAGTACCATCAGCTCTGTGATATACCAGCTCTATACAGTACAGTACCATCAGCTCTGTGTTATACCAGTCAGCTATATACAGTACAGTAACATCAGCTCTGTGTTGTACCAGCCAGCTCTATACAGTACAGTACCATCAGCTCTGTGTTATACCAGCTCTTTATAGTACAGTACCATCAGCTCTGTGTTATACCAGACAGCTCTATACAGTACAGTACCATCAGCTCTGTGTTATACCAGCTCTATACAGTACAGTACCATCAGCTCTGTGTTATACCAGCCAGCTCTATACAGTACAGTACCATCAGCTCTGTGTTATACCAGCTCTTTATAGTACAGTACCATCAGCTCTGTGTTATACCAGACAGCTCTATACAGTACAGTACCATCAGCTCTGTGTTATACCAGCTCTATACAGTACAGTACCATCAGCTCTGTGTTATACCAGCCAGCTCTATACAGTACAGTACCATCAGCTCTGTGTTATACCAGCTCTGTACAGTACAGTACCATCAGCTCTGTGTTATACCAGCCAGCTCTATACAGTACAATACCATCAGCTCTGTGTTATACCAGCCAGCTCTCTACAGTACAGTACCATCAGCTCTGTGATATACCAGCTCTATACAGTACAGTACCATCAGCTCTGTGTTAAACCAGCTCTATACAGTACAATACCATCAGATCTGTTTTATACCAGCTCTATACAGTATAGTACCATCAACTCTGTGTTATAGAAGCCAGCTCTATTCAGTACAATACCATCAGCTCTGTGTTATACCAGCCAGCTCTATACAGTACAGTACCATCAGCTCTGTGTTATACCAGCTCTATACAGTACAGTACCATCAGCTCTGTGTTATACCAGCCAGCTCTATACAGTACAGTACCATCAGCTCTGTGTTATACCAGCTCTATACAGTACAGTACCATCAGCTCTGTGTTATACCAGCCAGCTCTATACAGTACAGTACCATCAGCTCTGTGTTATACCAGCTCTATAGATTACAGTACCATCAACTCTGTGTTATAGCAGCCAGCTCTATACAGTACAGTACCATCAGCTCTGTGTTATACCAGCCAGCTCTATACAGTACAGTACCATCAGCTCTGTGTTATACCAGTTCTATACAGTACAGTACCATCAGCTCTGTGTTATACCAGCTCTATACAGTACAGTACCATCAACTCTGTTATACCAGCTCTATACAGTACAGTACCATCAGCTCTGTGTTATACCAGCCAGCTCTATACAGTAGAGTACCATCAGCTCTGTATTATACCAGCTCTATACAATACAGTACCATCAACTCTGTGATATACCAGCTCTATACAGTACAGTACCATCAGCTCTGTGTTATACCAGCTCTATACAGTACAGTAACATCAGCTCTGTGTTATACCAGCCAGCTCTATACAGTACAGTACCATCAGCTCTGTGTTATACCAGCTCTATATAGTACAGTACCATCAGCTCTGTGTTATACCAGCCAGCTCTATACAGTACAGTACCATCAGCTCTGTGTTGTACCAGCCAGCTCTATACAGTACAGTACCATCAGCTCTGTGTTATACCAGCACTATACAGTGCAGTACCATCAGCTCTGTGTTATACCAGCTCTATACAGTACAGTACCATCAACTCTGTGTTATACAGCCAGCTCTATACAGTACAGTACCATCAGCTCTGTGTTATACCAGCCAGCTCTATACAGTACAGTACCATCAGCTCTGTGTTATACCAGCTCTATACAGTACAGTACCATCAGCTCTGTGTTATACCAGCCAGCTCTATACAGTACAGTACCATCAGCTCTGTGTTATACCAGCTCTATACAGTACAGTACCATCAGCTCTGTGTTATACCAGCCAGCTCTATACAGTACAGTACCATCAGCTCTGTGTTATACCAGCCAGTTCTATATAGTACAGTACCATCAGCTCTGTGTTATACCAGCTCTATATAGTACAGTACCATCAGCTCTGTGTTATACCAGCTGTATATAGTACAGTAACATCAGCTCTGTGTTGTACCAGCCAGCTCTATACAGTACAGTAACATCAGCTCTGTGTTGTACCAGCCAGCTCTATACAGAACCATCAGCTCTGTGTTATACCAGCTCTATACAGTACAGTACCATCAGCTCTGTGTTGTACCAGCTCTATACAGTACAGTACCATCAGCTCTGTGATATACCAGCTCTATACAGTACAGTACCATCAGCTCTGTGTTATACCAGTCAGCTATATACAGTACAGTAACATCAGCTCTGTGTTGTACCAGCCAGCTCTATACAGTACAGTACCATCAGCTCTGTGTTATACCAGCTCTGTACAGTACAGTACCATCAGCTCTGTGTTATACCAGCCAGCTCTATACAGTACAATACCATCAGCTCTGTGTTATACCAGCCAGCTCTCTACAGTACAGTACCATCAGCTCTGTGATATACCAGCTCTATACAGTACAGTACCATCAGCTCTGTGTTAAACCAGCTCTATACAGTACAGTACCATCAGATCTGTTTTATACCAGCTCTATACAGTATAGTACCATCAACTCTGTGTTATAGAAGCCAGCTCTATTCAGTACAATACCATCAGCTCTGTGTTATACCAGCCAGCTCTATACAGTACAGTACCATCAGCTCTGTGTTATACCAGCTCTATACAGTACAGTACCATCAGCTCTGTGTTATACCAGCCAGCTCTATACAGTACAGTACCATCAGCTCTGTGTTATACCAGCTGTATACAGTACAGTACCATCAGCTCTGTGTTATACCAGCCAGCTCTATACAGTACAGTACCATCAGCTCTGTGTTATACCAGCTCTATAGATTACAGTACCATCAACTCTGTGTTATAGCAGCCAGCTCTATACAGTACAGTACCATCAGCTCTGTGTTATACCAGCCAGCTCTATACAGTACAGTACCATCAGCTCTGTGTTATACCAGTTCTATACAGTACAGTACCATCAGCTCTGTGTTATACCAGCTCTATACAGTACAGTACCATCAACTCTGTTATACCAGCTCTATACAGTACAGTACCATCAGCTCTGTGTTATACCAGCCAGCTCTATACAGTAGAGTACCATCAGCTCTGTATTATACCAGCTCTATACAATACAGTACCATCAACTCTGTGTTATACCAGCTCTATACAGTACAGTACCATCAGCTCTGTGTTATACCAGCTCTATACAGTATAGTACCATCAGCTCTGTGATATACCAGCTCTATACAGTACAGTACCATCAGCTCTGTGTTATACCAGCTCTATACAGTACAGTAACATCAGCTCTGTGTTATACCAGCCAGCTCTATACAGTACAGTACCATCAGCTCTGTGTTATACCAGCTCTATATAGTACAGTACCATCAGCTCTGTGTTATACCAGCCAGCTCTATACAGTACAGTACCATCAGCTCTGTGTTGTACCAGCCAGCTCTATACAGTACAGTACCATCAGCTCTGTGTTATACCAGCACTATACAGTACAGTACCATCAGCTCTGTGTTATACCAGCTCTATACAGTACAGTACCATCAACTCTGTGTTATACAGCCAGCTCTATACAGTACAGTACCATCAGCTCTGTGTTATACCAGCCAGCTCTATACAGTACAGTACCATCAGCTCTGTGTTATACCAGCTCTATACAGTACAGTACCATCAGCTCTGTGTTATACCAGCCAGCTCTATACAGTACAGTACCATCAGCTCTGTGTTATACCAGCTCTATACAGTACAGTACCATCAGCTCTGTGTTATACCAGCCAGCTCTATACAGTACAGTACCATCAGCTCTGTGTTATACCAGCCAGTTCTATATAGTACAGTACCATCAGCTCTGTGTTATACCAGCTCTATATAGTACAGTACCATCAGCTCTGTGTTATACCAGCTGTATATAGTACAGTAACATCAGCTCTGTGTTGTACCAGCCAGCTCTATACAGTACAGTAACATCAGCTCTGTGTTGTACCAGCCAGCTCTATACAGAACCATCAGCTCTGTGTTATACCAGCTCTATACAGTACAGTACCATCAGCTCTGTGTTGTACCAGCTCTATACAGTACAGTACCATCAGCTCTGTGATATACCAGCTCTATACAGTACAGTACCATCAGCTCTGTGTTATACCAGTCAGCTATATACAGTACAGTAACATCAGCTCTGTGTTGTACCAGCCAGCTCTATACAGTACAGTACCATCAGCTCTGTGTTATACCAGCTCTTTATAGTACAGTACCATCAGCTCTGTGTTATACCAGACAGCTCTATACAGTACAGTACCATCAGCTCTGTGTTATACCAGCTCTATACAGTACAGTACCATCAGCTCTGTGTTATACCAGCCAGCTCTATACAGTACAGTACCATCAGCTCTGTGTTATACCAGCTCTTTATAGTACAGTACCATCAGCTCTGTGTTATACCAGACAGCTCTATACAGTACAGTACCATCAGCTCTGTGTTATACCAGCTCTATACAGTACAGTACCATCAGCTCTGTGTTATACCAGCCAGCTCTATACAGTACAGTACCATCAGCTCTGTGTTATACCAGCTCTGTACAGTACAGTACCATCAGCTCTGTGTTATACCAGCCAGCTCTATACAGTACAATACCATCAGCTCTGTGTTATACCAGCCAGCTCTCTACAGTACAGTACCATCAGCTCTGTGATATACCAGCTCTATACAGTACAGTACCATCAGCTCTGTGTTAAACCAGCTCTATACAGTACAGTACCATCAGATCTGTTTTATACCAGCTCTATACAGTATAGTACCATCAACTCTGTGTTATAGAAGCCAGCTCTATTCAGTACAATACCATCAGCTCTGTGTTATACCAGCCAGCTCTATACAGTACAGTACCATCAGCTCTGTGTTATACCAGCTCTATACAGTACAGTACCATCAGCTCTGTGTTATACCAGCCAGCTCTATACAGTACAGTACCATCAGCTCTGTGTTATACCAGCTCTATACAGTACAGTACCATCAGCTCTGTGTTATACCAGCCAGCTCTATACAGTACAGTACCATCAGCTCTGTGTTATACCAGCTCTATAGATTACAGTACCATCAACTCTGTGTTATAGCAGCCAGCTCTATACAGTACAGTACCATCAGCTCTGTGTTATACCAGCCAGCTCTATACAGTACAGTACCATCAGCTCTGTGTTATACCAGTTCTATACAGTACAGTACCATCAGCTCTGTGTTATACCAGCTCTATACAGTACAGTACCATCAACTCTGTTATACCAGCTCTATACAGTACAGTACCATCAGCTCTGTGTTATACCAGCCAGCTCTATACAGTAGAGTACCATCAGCTCTGTATTATACCAGCTCTATACAATACAGTACCATCAACTCTGTGATATACCAGCTCTATACAGTACAGTACCATCAGCTCTGTGTTATACCAGCTCTATACAGTACAGTAACATCAGCTCTGTGTTATACCAGCCAGCTCTATACAGTACAGTACCATCAGCTCTGTGTTATACCAGCTCTATATAGTACAGTACCATCAGCTCTGTGTTATACCAGCCAGCTCTATACAGTACAGTACCATCAGCTCTGTGTTGTACCAGCCAGCTCTATACAGTACAGTACCATCAGCTCTGTGTTATACCAGCACTATACAGTACAGTACCATCAGCTCTGTGTTATACCAGCTCTATACAGTACAGTACCATCAACTCTGTGTTATACAGCCAGCTCTATACAGTACAGTACCATCAGCTCTGTGTTATACCAGCCAGCTCTATACAGTACAGTACCATCAGCTCTGTGTTATACCAGCTCTATACAGTACAGTACCATCAGCTCTGTGTTATACCAGCCAGCTCTATACAGTACAGTACCATCAGCTCTGTGTTATACCAGCTCTATACAGTACAGTACCATCAGCTCTGTGTTATACCAGCCAGCTCTATACAGTACAGTACCATCAGCTCTGTGTTATACCAGCCAGTTCTATATAGTACAGTACCATCAGCTCTGTGTTATACCAGCTCTATATAGTACAGTACCATCAGCTCTGTGTTATACCAGCTGTATATAGTACAGTAACATCAGCTCTGTGTTGTACCAGCCAGCTCTATACAGTACAGTAACATCAGCTCTGTGTTGTACCAGCCAGCTCTATACAGAACCATCAGCTCTGTGTTATACCAGCTCTATACAGTACAGTACCATCAGCTCTGTGTTGTACCAGCTCTATACAGTACAGTACCATCAGCTCTGTGATATACCAGCTCTATACAGTACAGTACCATCAGCTCTGTGTTATACCAGTCAGCTATATACAGTACAGTAACATCAGCTCTGTGTTGTACCAGCCAGCTCTATACAGTACAGTACCATCAGCTCTGTGTTATACCAGCTCTTTATAGTACAGTACCATCAGCTCTGTGTTATACCAGACAGCTCTATACAGTACAGTACCATCAGCTCTGTATTATACCAGCTCTATACAGTACAGTACCATCAACTCTGTGTTATACCAGCTCTATACAGTACAGTACCATCAGCTCTGTGTTATACCAGCTCTATACAGTACAGTAACATCAGCTCTGTGTTATACCAGCCAGCTCTATACAGTACAGTACCATCAGCTCTGTGTTATACCAGCTCTATATAGTACATTACCATCAGCTCTGTGTTATACCAGCCAGCTCTATACAGTACAGTACCATCAGCTCTGTGTTGTACCAGACAGCTCTATACAGTACAGTACCATCAGCTCTGTGTTATACCAGCTCTATACAGTACAGTACCATCAGCTCTGTGTTATACCAGCCAGCTCTATACAGTACAGTACCATCAGCTCTGTGTTATACCAGCTCTATACAGTACAGTACCATCAGCTCTGTGTTATACCAGCCAGCTCTATACAGTACAGTACCATCAGCTCTGTGTTATACCAGCCAGTTCTATATAGTACAGTACCATCAGCTCTGTGTTATACCAGCTCTATATAGTACAGTACCATCAGCTCTGTGTTATACCAGCTGTATATAGTACAGTAACATCAGCTCTGTGTTGTACCAGCCAGCTCTATACAGTACAGTAACATCAGCTCTGTGTTGTACCAGCCAGCTCTATACAGAACCATCAGCTCTGTGTTATACCAGCTCTATACAGTACAGTACCATCAGCTCTGTGTTGTACCAGCTCTATACAGTACAGTAGCATCAGCTCTGTGATATACCAGCTCTATACAGTACAGTACCATCAGCTCTGTGTTATACCAGTCAGCTATATACAGTACAGTAACATCAGCTCTGTGTTGTACCAGCCAGCTCTATACAGTACAGTACCATCAGCTCTGTGTTATACCAGCTCTTTATAGTACAGTACCATCAGCTCTGTGTTGTACCATCCAGCTCTATGCAGTACAGTACCATCAGCTCTGTGTTATACCAGCTCTATACAGTACAGTACCATCAACTCTGTGTTATAACAGCCAGCTCTATACAGTACAGTACCATCAGCTCTGTGTTATACCAGCTCTATACACTATAGTACCATCAGCTCTGTGTTATACCAGCCAGCTCCATATAGTACAGTACCATCAGCTCTGTGTTATACCAGCCAGTTCCATACAGTATAGTACCATCAGCTCTGTGTTATACCAGCTCTATACAGTACAGTACCATCAGCTCTGTGTTGTACCAGCCAGCTCTATACAGTACAGTACCATCAGCTCTGTATTATACCAGCTCTATACAGTACAGTACCATCAGCTCTGTGTTATACCAGCTCTATACAGTACAGTACCATCAACTCTGTGTTATACCAGCCAGCTCTATACAGTACAGTACCATCAGCTCTGTGTTATACCAGCCAGCTCTATACAGTACAGTACCATCAGCTCTGTGTTATACCAGCCAGCTCTCTACAGTACAGTACCATCAGCTCTGTGATATACCAGCTCTATACAGTACAGTACCATCAGCTCTGTGTTAAACCAGCTCTATACAGTACAGTACCATCAGATCTGTTTTATACCAGCTCTATACAGTATAGTACCATCAACTCTGTGTTATACCAGCCAGCTCTATACAGTACAATACCATCAGCTCTGTGTTATACCAGCCAGCTCTATACAGTACAGTACCATCAGCTCTGTGTTATACCAGCTCTATACAGTACAGTACCATCAGCTCTGTGTTATACCAGCCAGCTCTATACAGTACAGTACCATCAGCTCTGTGTTATACCAGCTCTATACAGTACAGTACCATCAGCTCTGTGTTATACCAGCCAGCTCTATACAGTACAATACCATCAGCTCTGTGTTATACCAGCCAGCTCTCTACAGTACAGAACCATCAGCTCTGTGATATACCAGCTCTATACAGTACAGTACCATCAGCTCTGTGTTAAACCAGCTCTATACAGTACAGTACCATCAGATCTGTTTTATACCAGCTCTATACAGTATAGTACCATCAACTCTGTGTTATAGAAGCCAGCTCTATTCAGTACAGTACCATCAGCTCTGTGTTATACCAGCCAGCTCTATACAGTACAGTACCATCAGCTCTGTGTTATACCAGCTCTATACAGTACAGTACCATCAGCTCTGTGTTATACCAGCCAGCTCTATACAGTACAGTACCATCAGCTCTGTGTTATACCAGCTCTATACAGTACAGTACCATCAGCTCTGTGTTATACCAGCCAGCTCTATACAGTACAGTACCATCAGCTCTGTGTTATACCAGCTCTATAGATTACAGTACCATCAACTCTGTGTTATAGCAGCCAGCTCTATACAGTACAGTACCATCAGCTCTGTGTTATACCAGCCAGCTCTATACAGTACAGTACCATCAGCTCTGTGTTATACCAGTTCTATACAGTACAGTACCATCAGCTCTGTGTTATACCAGCTCTATACAGTACAGTACCATCAACTCTGTTATACCAGCTCTATACAGTACAGTACCATCAGCTCTGTGTTATACCAGCCAGCTCTATACAGTAGAGTACCATCAGCTCTGTATTATACCAGCTCTATACAATACAGTACCATCAACTCTGTGTTATACCAGCTCTATACAGTACAGTACCATCAGCTCTGTGTTATACCAGCTCTATACAGTATAGTACCATCAGCTCTGTGATATACCAGCTCTATACAGTACAGTACCATCAGCTCTGTGTTATACCAGCTCTATACAGTACAGTAACATCAGCTCTGTGTTATACCAGCCAGCTCTATACAGTACAGTACCATCAGCTCTGTGTTATACCAGCTCTATATAGTACAGTACCATCAGCTCTGTGTTATACCAGCCAGCTCTATACAGTACAGTACCATCAGCTCTGTGTTGTACCAGCCAGCTCTATACAGTACAGTACCATCAGCTCTGTGTTATACCAGCACTATACAGTACAGTACCATCAGCTCTGTGTTATACCAGCTCTATACAGTACAGTACCATCAACTCTGTGTTATACAGCCAGCTCTATACAGTACAGTACCATCAGCTCTGTGTTATACCAGCCAGCTCTATACAGTACAGTACCATCAGCTCTGTGTTATACCAGCTCTATACAGTACAGTACCATCAGCTCTGTGTTATACCAGCCAGCTCTATACAGTACAGTACCATCAGCTCTGTGTTATACCAGCTCTATACAGTACAGTACCATCAGCTCTGTGTTATACCAGCCAGCTCTATACAGTACAGTACCATCAGCTCTGTGTTATACCAGCCAGTTCTATATAGTACAGTACCATCAGCTCTGTGTTATACCAGCTCTATATAGTACAGTACCATCAGCTCTGTGTTATACCAGCTGTATATAGTACAGTAACATCAGCTCTGTGTTGTACCAGCCAGCTCTATACAGTACAGTAACATCAGCTCTGTGTTGTACCAGCCAGCTCTATACAGAACCATCAGCTCTGTGTTATACCAGCTCTATACAGTACAGTACCATCAGCTCTGTGTTGTACCAGCTCTATACAGTACAGTACCATCAGCTCTGTGATATACCAGCTCTATACAGTACAGTACCATCAGCTCTGTGTTATACCAGTCAGCTATATACAGTACAGTAACATCAGCTCTGTGTTGTACCAGCCAGCTCTATACAGTACAGTACCATCAGCTCTGTGTTATACCAGCTCTTTATAGTACAGTACCATCAGCTCTGTGTTATACCAGACAGCTCTATACAGTACAGTACCATCAGCTCTGTATTATACCAGCTCTATACAGTACAGTACCATCAACTCTGTGTTATACCAGCTCTATACAGTACAGTACCATCAGCTCTGTGTTATACCAGCTCTATACAGTACAGTAACATCAGCTCTGTGTTATACCAGCCAGCTCTATACAGTACAGTACCATCAGCTCTGTGTTATACCAGCTCTATATAGTACATTACCATCAGCTCTGTGTTATACCAGCCAGCTCTATACAGTACAGTACCATCAGCTCTGTGTTGTACCAGACAGCTCTATACAGTACAGTACCATCAGCTCTGTGTTATACCAGCTCTATACAGTACAGTACCATCAGCTCTGTGTTATACCAGCTCTATACAGTACAGTACCATCAACTCTGTGTTATACCAGCCAGCTCTATACAGTACAGTACCATCAGCTCTGTGTTATACCAGCCAGCTCTATACAGTAGAGTACCATCAGCTCTGTGTTATACCAACTCTATACAGTACAGTACCATCAGCTATGTGTTATACCAGCCAGCTCTATACAGTACAGTACCATCAGCTCTGTGTTATACCATCCAGCTCTATGCAGTACAGTACCATCAGCTCTGTGTTATACCAGCTCTATACAGTACAGTACCATCAACTCTGTGTTATACCAGCCAGCTCTATTCAGTACATTACCATCAGCTCTGTGTTATACCAGCTCTATACACTATAGTACCATCAGCTCTGTGTTATACCAGCCAGCTCCATACAGTACAGTACCATCAGCTCTGTGTTATACCAGCCAGCTCCATACAGTACAGTACCATCAGCTCTGTGTTATACCAGCTCTATACAGTACAGTACCATCAGCTCTGTGTTGTACCAGCCAGCTCTATACAGTACAGTACCATCAACTCTGTGTTATACCAGCCAGCTCTATACAGTACAGTACCATCAGCTCTGTGTTATACCAGCCAGCTCTATACAGTACAGTACCATCAGCTCTGTGTTATACCAGCTCTATAGATTACAGTACCATCAACTCTGTGTTATACCAGCCAGCTCTATACAGTACAGTACCATCAGCTCTGTGTTATACCAGCCAGCTCTATACAGTACAGTACCATCAGCTCTAGGTTATACCAGTTCTATACAGTACAGTACCATCAGCTCTGTGTTATACCAGCTCTATACAGTACAGTACCATCAACTCTATTATACCAGCTCTATACAGTACAGTACCATCAGCTCTGTGTTATACCAGCCAGCTCTATACAGTAGAGTACCATCAGCTCTGTATTATACCAGCTCTATACAGTACATTACCATCAACTCTGTGTTATACCAGCTCTATACAGTACAGTACCATCTGCTCTGTGTTATACCAGCTCTATACAGTATAGTACCATCAGCTCTGTGATATACCAGCTCTATACAGTACAGTACCATCAGCTCTGTGTTATACCAGTCAGCTATATACAGTACAGTAACATCAGCTCTGTGTTGTACCAGCCAGCTCTATACAGTACAGTACCATCAGCTCTGTGTTATACCAGCTCTTTATAGTACAGTACCATCAGCTCTGTGTTATACCAGACAGCTCTATACAGTACAGTACCATCAGCTCTGTATTATACCAGCTCTATACAGTACAGTACCATCAACTCTGTGTTATACCAGCTCTATACAGTACAGTACCATCAGCTCTGTGTTATACCAGCTCTATACAGTACAGTAACATCAGCTCTGTGTTATACCAGCCAGCTCTATACAGTACAGTACCATCAGCTCTGTGTTATACCAGCTCTATATAGTACAGTACCATCAGCTCTGTGTTATACCAGCCAGCTCTATACAGTACAGTACCATCAGCTCTGTGTTGTACCAGACAGCTCTATACAGTACAGTACCATCAGCTCTGTGTTATACCAGCTCTATACAGTACAGTACCATCAGCTCTGTGTTATACCAGCTCTATACAGTACAGTACCATCAACTCTGTGTTATACCAGCCAGCTCTATACAGTACAGTACCATCAGCTCTGTGTTATACCAGCCAGCTCTATACAGTAGAGTACCATCAGCTCTGTGTTATACCAACTCTATACAGTACAGTACCATCAGCTATGTGTTATACCAGCCAGCTCTATACAGTACAGTACCATCAGCTCTGTGTTATACCATCCAGCTCTATGCAGTACAGTACCATCAGCTCTGTGTTATACCAGCTCTATACAGTACAGTACCATCAACTCTGTGTTATACCAGCCAGCTCTATTCAGTACATTACCATCAGCTCTGTGTTATACCAGCTCTATACACTATAGTACCATCAGCTCTGTGTTATACCAGCCAGCTCCATACAGTACAGTACCATCAGCTCTGTGTTATACCAGCCAGCTCCATACAGTACAGTACCATCAGCTCTGTGTTATACCAGCTCTATACAGTACAGTACCATCAGCTCTGTGTTGTACCAGCCAGCTCTATACAGTACAGTACCATCAACTCTGTGTTATACCAGCCAGCTCTATACAGTACAGTACCATCAGCTCTGTGTTATACCAGCCAGCTCTATACAGTACAGTACCATCAGCTCTGTGTTATACCAGCTCTATAGATTACAGTACCATCAACTCTGTGTTATACCAGCCAGCTCTATACAGTACAGTACCATCAGCTCTGTGTTATACCAGCCAGCTCTATACAGTACAGTACCATCAGCTCTATGTTATACCAGTTCTATACAGTACAGTACCATCAGCTCTGTGTTATACCAGCTCTATACAGTACAGTACCATCAACTCTATTATACCAGCTCTATACAGTACAGTACCATCAGCTCTGTGTTATACCAGCCAGCTCTATACAGTAGAGTACCATCAGCTCTGTATTATACCAGCTCTATACAGTACAGTACCATCAACTCTGTGTTATACCAGCTCTATACAGTACAGTACCATCTGCTCTGTGTTATACCAGCTCTATACAGTACAGTACCATCAACTCTGTGTTATACCAGCCAGCTCTATACAGTACAGTACCATCAGCTCTGTGTTATACCAGCCAGCTCTATACAGTACAGTACCATCAGCTCTGTGTTATACCAGCCAGCTCTCTACAGTACAGTACCATCAGCTCTGTGATATACCAGCTCTATACAGTACAGTACCATCAGCTCTGTGTTAAACCAGCTCTATACAGTACAGTACCATCAGATCTGTTTTATACCAGCTCTATACAGTATAGTACCATCAACTCTGTGTTATACCAGCCAGCTCTATACAGTACAATACCATCAGCTCTGTGTTATACCAGCCAGCTCTATACAGTACAGTACCATCAGCTCTGTGTTATACCAGCTCTATACAGTACAGTACCATCAGCTCTGTGTTATACCAGCCAGCTCTATACAGTACAGTACCATCAGCTCTGTGTTGTACCAGCCAGCTCTATACAGTACAGTACCATCAGCTCTGTGTTATACCAGCTCTTTATAGTACAGTACCATCAGCTCTGTGTTATACCAGACAGCTCTATACAGTACAGTACCATCAGCTCTGTATTATACCAGCTCTATACAGTACAGTACCATCAACTCTGTGTTATACCAGCTCTATACAGTACAGTACCATCAGCTCTGTGTTATACCAGCTCTATACAGTACAGTAACATCAGCTCTGTGTTATACCAGCCAGCTCTATACAGTACAGTACCATCAGCTCTGTGTTATACCAGCTCTATATAGTACATTACCATCAGCTCTGTGTTATACCAGCCAGCTCTATACAGTACAGTACCATCAGCTCTGTGTTGTACCAGACAGCTCTATACAGTACAGTACCATCAGCTCTGTGTTATACCAGCTCTATACAGTACAGTACCATCAGCTCTGTGTTATACCAGCCAGCTCTATACAGTACAGTACCATCAGCTCTGTGTTATACCAGCTCTATACAGTACAGTACCATCAGCTCTGTGTTATACCAGCCAGCTCTATACAGTACAGTACCATCAGCTCTGTGTTATACCAGCCAGTTCTATATAGTACAGTACCATCAGCTCTGTGTTATACCAGCTCTATATAGTACAGTACCATCAGCTCTGTGTTATACCAGCTGTATATAGTACAGTAACATCAGCTCTGTGTTGTACCAGCCAGCTCTATACAGTACAGTAACATCAGCTCTGTGTTGTACCAGCCAGCTCTATACAGAACCATCAGCTCTGTGTTATACCAGCTCTATACAGTACAGTACCATCAGCTCTGTGTTGTACCAGCTCTATACAGTACAGTAGCATCAGCTCTGTGATATACCAGCTCTATACAGTACAGTACCATCAGCTCTGTGTTATACCAGTCAGCTATATACAGTACAGTAACATCAGCTCTGTGTTGTACCAGCCAGCTCTATACAGTACAGTACCATCAGCTCTGTGTTATACCAGCTCTTTATAGTACAGTACCATCAGCTCTGTGTTGTACCATCCAGCTCTATGCAGTACAGTACCATCAGCTCTGTGTTATACCAGCTCTATACAGTACAGTACCATCAACTCTGTGTTATACCAGCCAGCTCTATACAGTACAGTACCATCAGCTCTGTGTTATACCAGCTCTATACACTATAGTACCATCAGCTCTGTGTTATACCAGCCAGCTCCATATAGTACAGTACCATCAGCTCTGTGTTATACCAGCCAGTTCCATACAGTATAGTACCATCAGCTCTGTGTTATACCAGCTCTATACAGTACAGTACCATCAGCTCTGTGTTGTACCAGCCAGCTCTATACAGTACAGTACCATCAGCTCTGTATTATACCAGCTCTATACAGTACAGTACCATCAGCTCTGTGTTATACCAGCTCTATACAGTACAGTACCATCAACTCTGTGTTATACCAGCCAGCTCTATACAGTACAGTACCATCAGCTCTGTGTTATACCAGCCAGCTCTATACAGTACAGTACCATCAGCTCTGTGTTATACCAGCCAGCTCTCTACAGTACAGTACCATCAGCTCTGTGATATACCAGCTCTATACAGTACAGTACCATCAGCTCTGTGTTAAACCAGCTCTATACAGTACAGTACCATCAGATCTGTTTTATACCAGCTCTATACAGTATAGTACCATCAACTCTGTGTTATACCAGCCAGCTCTATACAGTACAATACCATCAGCTCTGTGTTATACCAGCCAGCTCTATACAGTACAGTACCATCAGCTCTGTGTTATACCAGCTCTATACAGTACAGTACCATCAGCTCTGTGTTATACCAGCCAGCTCTATACAGTACAGTACCATCAGCTCTGTGTTATACCAGCTCTATACAGTACAGTACCATCAGCTCTGTGTTATACCAGCCAGCTCTATACAGTACAATACCATCAGCTCTGTGTTATACCAGCCAGCTCTCTACAGTACAGTACCATCAGCTCTGTGATATACCAGCTCTATACAGTACAGTACCATCAGCTCTGTGTTAAACCAGCTCTATACAGTACAGTACCATCAGATCTGTTTTATACCAGCTCTATACAGTATAGTACCATCAACTCTGTGTTATAGAAGCCAGCTCTATTCAGTACAGTACCATCAGCTCTGTGTTATACCAGCCAGCTCTATACAGTACAGTACCATCAGCTCTGTGTTATACCAGCTCTATACAGTACAGTACCATCAGCTCTGTGTTATACCAGCCAGCTCTATACAGTACAGTACCATCAGCTCTGTGTTATACCAGCTCTATACAGTACAGTACCATCAGCTCTGTGTTATACCAGCCAGCTCTATACAGTACAGTACCATCAGCTCTGTGTTATACCAGCTCTATAGATTACAGTACCATCAACTCTGTGTTATACCAGCCAGCTCTATACAGTACAGTACCATCAGCTCTGTGTTATACCAGCCAGCTCTATACAGTACAGTACCATCAGCTCTGTGTTATACCAGTTCTATACAGTACAGTACCATCAGCTCTGTGTTATACCAGCTCTATACAGTACAGTACCATCAACTCTGTTATACCAGCTCTATACAGTACAGTACCATCAGCTCTGTGTTATACCAGCCAGCTCTATACAGTAGAGTACCATCAGCTCTGTATTATACCAGCTCTATACAATACAGTACCATCAACTCTGTGTTATACCAGCTCTATACAGTACAGTACCATCAGCTCTGTGTTATACCAGCTCTATACAGTATAGTACCATCAGCTCTGTGATATACCAGCTCTATACAGTACAGTACCATCAGCTCTGTGTTATACCAGCTCTATACAGTACAGTAACATCAGCTCTGTGTTATACCAGCCAGCTCTATACAGTACAGTACCATCAGCTCTGTGTTATACCAGCTCTATATAGTACAGTACCATCAGCTCTGTGTTATACCAGCCAGCTCTATACAGTACAGTACCATCAGCTCTGTGTTGTACCAGCCAGCTCTATACAGTACAGTACCATCAGCTCTGTGTTATACCAGCACTATACAGTACAGTACCATCAGCTCTGTGTTATACCAGCTCTATACAGTACAGTACCATCAACTCTGTGTTATACAGCCAGCTCTATACAGTACAGTACCATCAGCTCTGTGTTATACCAGCCAGCTCTATACAGTACAGTACCATCAGCTCTGTGTTATACCAGCTCTATACAGTACAGTACCATCAGCTCTGTGTTATACCAGCCAGCTCTATACAGTACAGTACCATCAGCTCTGTGTTATACCAGCTCTATACAGTACAGTACCATCAGCTCTGTGTTATACCAGCCAGCTCTATACAGTACAGTACCATCAGCTCTGTGTTATACCAGCCAGTTCTATATAGTACAGTACCATCAGCTCTGTGTTATACCAGCTCTATATAGTACAGTACCATCAGCTCTGTGTTATACCAGCTGTATATAGTACAGTAACATCAGCTCTGTGTTGTACCAGCCAGCTCTATACAGTACAGTAACATCAGCTCTGTGTTGTACCAGCCAGCTCTATACAGAACCATCAGCTCTGTGTTATACCAGCTCTATACAGTACAGTACCATCAGCTCTGTGTTGTACCAGCTCTATACAGTACAGTACCATCAGCTCTGTGATATACCAGCTCTATACAGTACAGTACCATCAGCTCTGTGTTATACCAGTCAGCTATATACAGTACAGTAACATCAGCTCTGTGTTGTACCAGCCAGCTCTATACAGTACAGTACCATCAGCTCTGTGTTATACCAGCTCTTTATAGTACAGTACCATCAGCTCTGTGTTATACCAGACAGCTCTATACAGTACAGTACCATCAGCTCTGTATTATACCAGCTCTATACAGTACAGTACCATCAACTCTGTGTTATACCAGCTCTATACAGTACAGTACCATCAGCTCTGTGTTATACCAGCTCTATACAGTACAGTAACATCAGCTCTGTGTTATACCAGCCAGCTCTATACAGTACAGTACCATCAGCTCTGTGTTATACCAGCTCTATATAGTACATTACCATCAGCTCTGTGTTATACCAGCCAGCTCTATACAGTACAGTACCATCAGCTCTGTGTTGTACCAGACAGCTCTATACAGTACAGTACCATCAGCTCTGTGTTATACCAGCTCTATACAGTACAGTACCATCAGCTCTGTGTTATACCAGCTCTATACAGTACAGTACCATCAACTCTGTGTTATACCAGCCAGCTCTATACAGTACAGTACCATCAGCTCTGTGTTATACCAGCCAGCTCTATACAGTAGAGTACCATCAGCTCTGTGTTATACCAACTCTATACAGTACAGTACCATCAGCTATGTGTTATACCAGCCAGCTCTATACAGTACAGTACCATCAGCTCTGTGTTATACCATCCAGCTCTATGCAGTACAGTACCATCAGCTCTGTGTTATACCAGCTCTATACAGTACAGTACCATCAACTCTGTGTTATACCAGCCAGCTCTATTCAGTACATTACCATCAGCTCTGTGTTATACCAGCTCTATACACTATAGTACCATCAGCTCTGTGTTATACCAGCCAGCTCCATACAGTACAGTACCATCAGCTCTGTGTTATACCAGCCAGCTCCATACAGTACAGTACCATCAGCTCTGTGTTATACCAGCTCTATACAGTACAGTACCATCAGCTCTGTGTTGTACCAGCCAGCTCTATACAGTACAGTACCATCAACTCTGTGTTATACCAGCCAGCTCTATACAGTACAGTACCATCAGCTCTGTGTTATACCAGCCAGCTCTATACAGTACAGTACCATCAGCTCTGTGTTATACCAGCTCTATAGATTACAGTACCATCAACTCTGTGTTATACCAGCCAGCTCTATACAGTACAGTACCATCAGCTCTGTGTTATACCAGCCAGCTCTATACAGTACAGTACCATCAGCTCTAGGTTATACCAGTTCTATACAGTACAGTACCATCAGCTCTGTGTTATACCAGCTCTATACAGTACAGTACCATCAACTCTATTATACCAGCTCTATACAGTACAGTACCATCAGCTCTGTGTTATACCAGCCAGCTCTATACAGTAGAGTACCATCAGCTCTGTATTATACCAGCTCTATACAGTACATTACCATCAACTCTGTGTTATACCAGCTCTATACAGTACAGTACCATCTGCTCTGTGTTATACCAGCTCTATACAGTATAGTACCATCAGCTCTGTGATATACCAGCTCTATACAGTACAGTACCATCAGCTCTGTGTTATACCAGTCAGCTATATACAGTACAGTAACATCAGCTCTGTGTTGTACCAGCCAGCTCTATACAGTACAGTACCATCAGCTCTGTGTTATACCAGCTCTTTATAGTACAGTACCATCAGCTCTGTGTTATACCAGACAGCTCTATACAGTACAGTACCATCAGCTCTGTATTATACCAGCTCTATACAGTACAGTACCATCAACTCTGTGTTATACCAGCTCTATACAGTACAGTACCATCAGCTCTGTGTTATACCAGCTCTATACAGTACAGTAACATCAGCTCTGTGTTATACCAGCCAGCTCTATACAGTACAGTACCATCAGCTCTGTGTTATACCAGCTCTATATAGTACAGTACCATCAGCTCTGTGTTATACCAGCCAGCTCTATACAGTACAGTACCATCAGCTCTGTGTTGTACCAGACAGCTCTATACAGTACAGTACCATCAGCTCTGTGTTATACCAGCTCTATACAGTACAGTACCATCAGCTCTGTGTTATACCAGCTCTATACAGTACAGTACCATCAGCTCTGTGTTATACCAGCCAGCTCTATACAGTAGAGTACCATCAGCTCTGTGTTATACCAACTCTATACAGTACAGTACCATCAGCTATGTGTTATACCAGCCAGCTCTATACAGTACAGTACCATCAGCTCTGTGTTATACCATCCAGCTCTATGCAGTACAGTACCATCAGCTCTGTGTTATACCAGCTCTATACAGTACAGTACCATCAACTCTGTGTTATACCAGCCAGCTCTATTCAGTACATTACCATCAGCTCTGTGTTATACCAGCTCTATACACTATAGTACCATCAGCTCTGTGTTATACCAGCCAGCTCCATACAGTACAGTACCATCAGCTCTGTGTTATACCAGCCAGCTCCATACAGTACAGTACCATCAGCTCTGTGTTATACCAGCTCTATACAGTACAGTACCATCAGCTCTGTGTTGTACCAGCCAGCTCTATACAGTACAGTACCATCAACTCTGTGTTATACCAGCCAGCTCTATACAGTACAGTACCATCAGCTCTGTGTTATACCAGCCAGCTCTATACAGTACAGTACCATCAGCTCTGTGTTATACCAGCTCTATAGATTACAGTACCATCAACTCTGTGTTATACCAGCCAGCTCTATACAGTACAGTACCATCAGCTCTGTGTTATACCAGCCAGCTCTATACAGTACAGTACCATCAGCTCTATGTTATACCAGTTCTATACAGTACAGTACCATCAGCTCTGTGTTATACCAGCTCTATACAGTACAGTACCATCAACTCTATTATACCAGCTCTATACAGTACAGTACCATCAGCTCTGTGTTATACCAGCCAGCTCTATACAGTAGAGTACCATCAGCTCTGTATTATACCAGCTCTATACAGTACAGTACCATCAACTCTGTGTTATACCAGCTCTATACAGTACAGTACCATCTGCTCTGTGTTATACCAGCTCTATACAGTACAGTACCATCAACTCTGTGTTATACCAGCCAGCTCTATACAGTACAGTACCATCAGCTCTGTGTTATACCAGCCAGCTCTATACAGTACAGTACCATCAGCTCTGTGTTATACCAGCCAGCTCTCTACAGTACAGTACCATCAGCTCTGTGATATACCAGCTCTATACAGTACAGTACCATCAGCTCTGTGTTAAACCAGCTCTATACAGTACAGTACCATCAGATCTGTTTTATACCAGCTCTATACAGTATAGTACCATCAACTCTGTGTTATACCAGCCAGCTCTATACAGTACAATACCATCAGCTCTGTGTTATACCAGCCAGCTCTATACAGTACAGTACCATCAGCTCTGTGTTATACCAGCTCTATACAGTACAGTACCATCAGCTCTGTGTTATACCAGCCAGCTCTATACAGTACAGTACCATCAGCTCTGTGTTATACCAGCTCTATACAGTACAGTACCATCAGCTCTGTGTTATACCAGCCAGCTCTATACAGTACAGTACCATCAGCTCTGTGTTATACCAGCCAGTTCTATATAGTACAGTACCATCAGCTCTGTGTTATACCAGCTCTATATAGTACAGTACCATCAGCTCTGTGTTATACCAGCTGTATATAGTACAGTAACATCAGCTCTGTGTTGTACCAGCCAGCTCTATACAGTACAGTAACATCAGCTCTGTGTTGTACCAGCCAGCTCTATACAGAACCATCAGCTCTGTGTTATACCAGCTCTATACAGTACAGTACCATCAGCTCTGTGTTGTACCAGCTCTATACAGTACAGTAGCATCAGCTCTGTGATATACCAGCTCTATACAGTACAGTACCATCAGCTCTGTGTTATACCAGTCAGCTATATACAGTACAGTAACATCAGCTCTGTGTTGTACCAGCCAGCTCTATACAGTACAGTACCATCAGCTCTGTGTTATACCAGCTCTTTATAGTACAGTACCATCAGCTCTGTGTTGTACCATCCAGCTCTATGCAGTACAGTACCATCAGCTCTGTGTTATACCAGCTCTATACAGTACAGTACCATCAACTCTGTGTTATACCAGCCAGCTCTATACAGTACAGTACCATCAGCTCTGTGTTATACCAGCTCTATACACTATAGTACCATCAGCTCTGTGTTATACCAGCCAGCTCCATATAGTACAGTACCATCAGCTCTGTGTTATACCAGCCAGTTCCATACAGTATAGTACCATCAGCTCTGTGTTATACCAGCTCTATACAGTACAGTACCATCAGCTCTGTGTTGTACCAGCCATCTCTATACAGTACAGTACCATCAGCTCTGTATTATACCAGCTCTATACAGTACAGTACCATCAGCTCTGTGTTATACCAGCTCTATACAGTACAGTACCATCAACTCTGTGTTATACCAGCCAGCTCTATACAGTACAGTACCATCAGCTCTGTGTTATACCAGCCAGCTCTATACAGTACAGTACCATCAGCTCTGTGTTATACCAGCCAGCTCTCTACAGTACAGTACCATCAGCTCTGTGATATACCAGCTCTATACAGTACAGTACCATCAGCTCTGTGTTAAACCAGCTCTATACAGTACAGTACCATCAGATCTGTTTTATACCAGCTCTATACAGTATAGTACCATCAACTCTGTGTTATACCAGCCAGCTCTATACAGTACAATACCATCAGCTCTGTGTTATACCAGCCAGCTCTATACAGTACAGTACCATCAGCTCTGTGTTATACCAGCTCTATACAGTACAGTACCATCAGCTCTGTGTTATACCAGCCAGCTCTATACAGTACAGTACCATCAGCTCTGTGTTATACCAGCTCTATACAGTACAGTACCATCAGCTCTGTGTTATACCAGCCAGCTCTATACAGTACAATACCATCAGCTCTGTGTTATACCAGCCAGCTCTCTACAGTACAGTACCATCAGCTCTGTGATATACCAGCTCTATACAGTACAGTACCATCAGCTCTGTGTTAAACCAGCTCTATACAGTACAGTACCATCAGATCTGTTTTATACCAGCTCTATACAGTATAGTACCATCAACTCTGTGTTATAGAAGCCAGCTCTATTCAGTACAATACCATCAGCTCTGTGTTATACCAGCCAGCTCTATACAGTACAGTACCATCAGCTCTGTGTTATACCAGCTCTATACAGTACAGTACCATCAGCTCTGTGTTATACCAGCCAGCTCTATACAGTACAGTACCATCAGCTCTGTGTTATACCAGCTCTATACAGTACAGTACCATCAGCTCTGTGTTATACCAGCCAGCTCTATACAGTACAGTACCATCAGCTCTGTGTTATACCAGCTCTATAGATTACAGTACCATCAACTCTGTGTTATACCAGCCAGCTCTATACAGTACAGTACCATCAGCTCTGTGTTATACCAGCCAGCTCTATACAGTACAGTACCATCAGCTCTGTGTTATACCAGTTCTATACAGTACAGTACCATCAGCTCTGTGTTATACCAGCTCTATACAGTACAGTACCATCAACTCTGTTATACCAGCTCTATACAGTACAGTACCATCAGCTCTGTGTTATACCAGCCAGCTCTATACAGTAGAGTACCATCAGCTCTGTATTATACCAGCTCTATACAATACAGTACCATCAACTCTGTGTTATACCAGCTCTATACAGTACAGTACCATCAGCTCTGTGTTATACCAGCTCTATACAGTATAGTACCATCAGCTCTGTGATATACCAGCTCTATACAGTACAGTACCATCAGCTCTGTGTTATACCAGCTCTATACAGTACAGTAACATCAGCTCTGTGTTATACCAGCCAGCTCTATACAGTACAGTACCATCAGCTCTGTGTTATACCAGCTCTATATAGTACAGTACCATCAGCTCTGTGTTATACCAGCCAGCTCTATACAGTACAGTACCATCAGCTCTGTGTTGTACCAGCCAGCTCTATACAGTACAGTACCATCAGCTCTGTGTTATACCAGCACTATACAGTACAGTACCATCAGCTCTGTGTTATACCAGCTCTATACAGTACAGTACCATCAACTCTGTGTTATACAGCCAGCTCTATACAGTACAGTACCATCAGCTCTGTGTTATACCAGCCAGCTCTATACTTTACAGTACCATCAGCTCTGTGTTATACCAGCTCTATACAGTACAGTACCATCAGCTCTGTGTTATACCAGCCAGCTCTATACAGTACAGTACCATCAGCTCTGTGTTATACCAGCTCTATACAGTACAGTACCATCAGCTCTGTGTTATACCAGCCAGCTCTATACAGTACAGTACCATCAGCTCTGTGTTATACCAGCCAGTTCTATATAGTACAGTACCATCAGCTCTGTGTTATACCAGCTCTATATAGTACAGTACCATCAGCTCTGTGTTATACCAGCTGTATATAGTACAGTAACATCAGCTCTGTGTTGTACCAGCCAGCTCTATACAGAACCATCAGCTCTGTGTTATACCAGCTCTATACAGTACAGTACCATCAGCTCTGTGTTGTACCAGCTCTATACAGTACAGTACCATCAGCTCTGTGATATACCAGCTCTATACAGTACAGTACCATCAGCTCTGTGTTATACCAGTCAGCTATATACAGTACAGTAACATCAGCTCTGTGTTGTACCAGCCAGCTCTATACAGTACAGTACCATCAGCTCTGTGTTATACCAGCGCTTTATAGTACAGTACCATCAGCTCTGTGTTATACCAGACAGCTCTATACAGTACAGTACCATCAGCTCTGTATTATACCAGCTCTATACAGTACAGTAGCATCAACTCTGTGTTATACCAGCTCTATACAGTACAGTACCATCAGCTCTGTGTTATACCAGCTCTATACAGTACAGTAACATCAGCTCTGTGTTATACCAGCCAGCTCTATACAGTACAGTACCATCAGCTCTGTGTTATACCAGCTCTATATAGTACAGTACCATCAGCTCTGTGTTGTACCAGACAGCTCTATACAGTACAGTACCATCAGCTCTGTGTTATACCAGCTCTATACAGTACAGTACCATCAGCTCTGTGTTATACCAGCTCTATACAGTACAGTACCATCAACTCTGTGTTATACCAGCCAGCTCTATACAGTACAGTACCATCAGCTCTGTGTTATACCAGCCAGCTCTATACAGTAGAGTACCATCAGCTCTGTGTTATACCAACTCTATACAGTACAGTACCATCAGCTATGTGTTATACCAGCCAGCTCTATACAGTACAGTACCATCAGCTCTGTGTTATACTATCCAGCTCTATGCAGTACAGTACCATCAGCTCTGTGTTATACCAGCTCTATACAGTACAGTACCATCAACTCTGTGTTATACCAGCCAGCTCTTTTCAGTACATTACCATCAGCTCTGTGTTATACCAGCTCTATACACTATAGTACCATCAGCTCTGTGTTATACCAGCCAGCTCCATACAGTACAGTACCATCAGCTCTGTGTTATACCAGCCAGCTCCATACAGTACAGTACCATCAGCTCTGTGTTATACCAGCTCTATACAGTACAGTACCATCAGCTCTGTGTTGTACCAGCCAGCTCTATACAGTACAGTACCATCAACTCTGTGTTATACCAGCCAGCTCTATACAGTACAGTACCATCAGCTCTGTGTTATACCAGCCAGCTCTATACAGTACAGTACCATCAGCTCTGTGTTATACCAGCTCTATAGATTACAGTACCATCAACTCTGTGTTATACCAGCCAGCTCTATACAGTACAGTACCATCAGCTCTGTGTTATACCAGCCAGCTCTATACAGTACAGTACCATCAGCTCTAGGTTATACCAGTTCTATACAGTACAGTACCATCAGCTCTGTGTTATACCAGCTCTATACAGTACAGTACCATCAACTCTATTATACCAGCTCTATACAGTACAGTACCATCAGCTCTGTGTTATACCAGCCAGCTCTATACAGTAGAGTACCATCAGCTCTGTATTATACCAGCTCTATACAGTACAGTACCATCAACTCTGTGTTTTACCAGCTCTATACAGTACAGTACCATCTGCTCTGTGTTATACCAGCTCTATACAGTATAGTACCATCAGCTGTGTGATATACCAGCTCTATACAGTACAGTACCATCAGCTCTGTGTTATACCAGTCAGCTATATACAGTACAGTAACATCAGCTCTGTGTTGTACCAGCCAGCTCTATACAGTACAGTACCATCAGCTCTGTGTTATACCAGCTCTTTATAGTACAGTACCATCAGCTCTGTGTTATACCAGACAGCTCTATACAGTACAGTACCATCAGCTCTGTATTATACCAGCTCTATACAGTACAGTACCATCAACTCTGTGTTATACCAGCTCTATACAGTACAGTACCATCAGCTCTGTGTTATACCAGCTCTATACAGTACAGTAACATCAGCTCTGTGTTATACCAGCCAGCTCTATACAGTACAGTACCATCAGCTCTGTGTTATACCAGCTCTATATAGTACAGTACCATCAGCTCTGTGTTATACCAGCCAGCTCTATACAGTACAGTACCATCAGCTCTGTGTTGTACCAGACAGCTCTATACAGTACAGTACCATCAGCTCTGTGTTATACCAGCTCTATACAGTACAATACCATCAGCTCTGTGTTATACCAGCTCTATACAGTACAGTACCATCAACTCTGTGTTATACCAGCCAGCTCTATACAGTACAGTACCATCAGCTCTGTGTTATACCAGCCAGCTCTATACAGTAGAGTACCATCAGCTCTGTGTTATACCAACTCTATACAGTACAGTACCATCAGCTATGTGTTATACCAGCCAGCTCTATACAGTACAGTACCATCAGCTCTGTGTTATACCATCCAGCTCTATGCAGTACAGTACCATCAGCTCTGTGTTATACCAGCTCTATACAGTACAGTACCATCAACTCTGTGTTATACCAGCCAGCTCTATTCAGTACATTACCATCAGCTCTGTGTTATACCAGCTCTATACACTATAGTACCATCAGCTCTGTGTTATACCAGCCAGCTCCATACAGTACAGTACCATCAGCTCTGTGTTATACCAGCCAGCTCCATACAGTACAGTACCATCAGCTCTGTGTTATACCAGCTCTATACAGTACAGTACCATCAGCTCTGTGTTGTACCAGCCAGCTCTATACAGTACAGTACCATCAACTCTGTGTTATACCAGCCAGCTCTATACAGTACAGTACCATCAGCTCTGTGTTATACCAGCCAGCTCTATACAGTACAGTACCATCAGCTCTGTGTTATACCAGCTCTATAGATTACAGTACCATCAACTCTGTGTTATACCAGCCAGCTCTATACAGTACAGTACCATCAGCTCTGTGTTATACCAGCCAGCTCTATACAGTACAGTACCATCAGCTCTATGTTATACCAGTTCTATACAGTACAGTACCATCAGCTCTGTGTTATACCAGCTCTATACAGTACAGTACCATCAACTCTATTATACCAGCTCTATACAGTACAGTACCATCAGCTCTGTGTTATACCAGCCAGCTCTATACAGTAGAGTACCATCAGCTCTGTATTATACCAGCTCTATACAGTACAGTACCATCAACTCTGTGTTATACCAGCTCTATACAGTACAGTACCATCTGCTCTGTGTTATACCAGCTCTATACAGTATAGTACCATCAGCTCTGTGATATACCAGCTCTATACAGTACAGTACCATCAGCTCTGTGTTATACCAGCTCTATATAGTACAGTACCATCATCTCTGTGTTATACCAGCCAGCTCTATACAGTACAGTACCATCAGCTCTGTGTTGTACCAGCCAGCTCTATACAGTACAGTACCATCAGCTCTGTGTTATACCAGCACTATACAGTACAGTACCATCAGCTCTGTGTTATACCAGCTCTATACAGTACAGTACCATCAACTCTGTGTTATACAGCCAGCTCTATACAGTACAGTACCATCAGCTCTGTGTTATACCAGCCAGCTCTATACAGTAGAGTACCATCAGCTCTGTGTTATATCAGCTCTATACAGTACAGTACCATCAGCTCTGTGTTATACCAGCTCTTTATAGTACAGTACCATCAGCTCTGTGTTATACCAGACAGCTCTATACAGTACAGTACCATCAGCTCTGTATTATACCAGCTCTATACAGTACAGTACCATCAACTCTGTGTTATACCAGCTCTACACAGTACAGTACCATCAGCTCTGTGTTATACCAGCTCTATACAGTATAGTACCATCAGCTCTGTGATATACCAGCTCTATACAGTACAGTACCATCAGCTCTGTGTTATACCAGCTCTATACAGTACAGTAACATCAGCTCTGTGTTATACCAGCCAGCTCTATACAGTACAGTACCATCAGCTCTGTGTTATACCAGCTCTATATAGTACAGTACCATCAGCTCTGTGTTATACCAGCCAGCTCTACACAGTACAGTACCATCAGCTCTGTGTTGTACCAGACAGCTCTATACAGTACAGTACCATCAGCTCTGTGTTATACCAGCTCTATACAGTACAGTACCATCAGCTCTGTGTTATACCAGCTCTATACAGTACAGTACCATCAACTCTGTGTTATACCAGCCAGCTCTATACAGTACAGTACCATCAGCTCTGTGTTATACCAGCCAGCTCTATACAGTAGAGTACCATCAGCTCTGTGTTATACCAGCTCTATACAGTACAGTACCATCAGCTATGTGTTATACCAGCCAGCTCTATACAGTACAGTACCATCAGCTCTGTGTTATACCATCCAGCTCTATGCAGTACAGTACAATCAGCTCTGTGTTATACCAGCTCTATACAGTACAGTACCATCAACTCTGTGTTATACCAGCCAGCTCTATTCAGTACAGTACCATCAGCTCTGTGTTATACCAGCTCTATACACTATAGTACCATCAGCTCTGTGTTATACCAGCCAGCTCCATACAGTACAGTACCATCAGCTCTGTGTTATACCAGCCAGCTCCATACAGTACAGTACCATCAGCTCTGTGTTATACCAGCTCTATACAGTACAGTACCATCAGCTCTGTGTTGTACCAGCCAGCTCTATACAGTACAGTACCATCAACTCTGTGTTATACCAGCCAGCTCTATAAAGTACAGTACCATCAGCTCTGTGTTATACCAGCCAGCTCTATACAGTACAGTACCATCAGCTCTGTGTTATACCAGCTCTATAGATTACAGTACCATCAACTCTGTGTTATACCAGCCAGCTCTATACAGAACAGTACCATCAGCTCTGTGTTATACCAGCCAGCTCTATACAGTACAGTACCATCAGCTCTGTGTTATACCAGCTCTATACAGTACAGTACCATCAGCTCTGTGTTATACCAGCTCTATACAGTACAGTACCATCAACTCTGTTATACCAGCTCTATACAGTACAGTACCATCAGTTCTGTGTTATACCAGCCAGCTCTATACAGTAGAGTACCATCAGCTCTGTATTATACCAGCTCTATACAGTACAGTACCATCAACTCTGTGTTATACCAGCTCTATAAAATACAGTACCATCAGCTCTGTGTTATACCAGCTCTATACAGTATAGTACCATCAGCTCTGTGATATACCAGCTCTATACAGTACAGTACCATCAGCTCTGTGTTATACCAGCTCTATACAGTACAGTAACATCAGCTCTGTGTTATACCAGCCAGCTCTATACAGTACAGTACCATCAGCTCTGTGTTATACCAGCTCTATATAGTACAGTACCATCAGCTCTGTGTTATACCAGCCAGCTCTATACAGTACAGTACCATCAGCTCTGTGTTGTACCAGCCAGCTCTATACAGTACAGTACCATCAGCTCTGTGTTATACCAGCACTATACAGTACAGTACCATCAGCTCTGTGTTATACCAGCTCTATACAGTACAGTACCATCAACTCTGTGTTATACCAGCCAGCTCTATACAGTACAGTACCATCAGCTCTGTGTTATACCAGCCAGCTCTATACAGTAGAGTAACATCAGCTCTGTGTTATACCAGCTCTATACAGTACAGTACCATCAGCTATGTGTTATACCAGCCAGCTCTATACAGTACAATACCATCAGCTCTGTGTTATACCATCCAGCTCTATGCAGTACAGTACCATCAGCTCTGTGTTATACCAGCTCTATACAGTACACTACCATCAACTCTGTGTTATACAAGCCAGCTCTATTCAGTACAGTACCATCAGCTCTGTGTTATACCAGCTCTATACACTATAGTACCATCAGCTCTGTGTTATACCAGCCAGCTCCATACAGTACAGTACCATCAGCTCTGTGTTATACCAGCCAGCTCCATACAGTACAGTACCATCAGCTCTGTGTTATACCAGCTCTATACAGTACAGTACCATCAGCTCTGTGTTGTACCAGCCAGCTCTATACAGTACAGTACCATCAACTCTGTGTTATACCAGCCAGCTCTATACAGTACAGTACCATCAGCTCTGTGTTATACCAGCCAGCTCTATACAGTACAGTACCATCAGCTCTGTGTTATACCAGCCAGCTCTATACAGTACAGTACCATCAGCTCTGTGTTATACCAGCTCTATAGATTACAGTACCATCAACTCCGTGTTATACCAGCCAGCTCTATACAGTACAGTACCATCAGCTCTGTGTTATACCAGCCAGCTCTATACAGTACAGTACCATCAGCTCTAGGTTATACCAGTTCTATACAGTACAGTACCATCAGCTCTGTGTTATACCAGCTCTATACAGTACAGTACCATCAACTCTATTATACCAGCTCTATACAGTACAGTACCATCAGCTCTGTGTTATACCAGCCAGCTCTATACAGTAGAGTACCATCAGCTCTGTATTATACCAGCTCTATACAGTACAGTACCATCAACTCTGTGTTTTACCAGCTCTATACAGTACAGTACCATCTGCTCTGTGTTATACCAGCTCTATACAGTATAGTACCATCAGCTGTGTGATATACCAGCTCTATACAGTACAGTACCATCAGCTCTGTGTTATACCAGTCAGCTATATACAGTACAGTAACATCAGCTCTGTGTTGTACCAGCCAGCTCTATACAGTACAGTACCATCAGCTCTGTGTTATACCAGCTCTTTATAGTACAGTACCATCAGCTCTGTGTTATACCAGACAGCTCTATACAGTACAGTACCATCAGCTCTGTATTATACCAGCTCTATACAGTACAGTACCATCAACTCTGTGTTATACCAGCTCTATACAGTACAGTACCATCAGCTCTGTGTTATACCAGCTCTATACAGTACAGTAACATCAGCTCTGTGTTATACCAGCCAGCTCTATACAGTACAGTACCATCAGCTCTGTGTTATACCAGCTCTATATAGTACAGTACCATCAGCTCTGTGTTATACCAGCCAGCTCTATACAGTACAGTACCATCAGCTCTGTGTTGTACCAGACAGCTCTATACAGTACAGTACCATCAGCTCTGTGTTATACCAGCTCTATACAGTACAATACCATCAGCTCTGTGTTATACCAGCTCTATACAGTACAGTACCATCAACTCTGTGTTATACCAGCCAGCTCTATACAGTACAGTACCATCAGCTCTGTGTTATACCAGCCAGCTCTATACAGTAGAGTACCATCAGCTCTGTGTTATACCAACTCTATACAGTACAGTACCATCAGCTATGTGTTATACCAGCCAGCTCTATACAGTACAGTACCATCAGCTCTGTGTTATACCATCCAGCTCTATGCAGTACAGTACCATCAGCTCTGTGTTATACCAGCTCTATACAGTACAGTACCATCAACTCTGTGTTATACCAGCCAGCTCTATTCAGTACATTACCATCAGCTCTGTGTTATACCAGCTCTATACACTATAGTACCATCAGCTCTGTGTTATACCAGCCAGCTCCATACAGTACAGTACCATCAGCTCTGTGTTATACCAGCCAGCTCCATACAGTACAGTACCATCAGCTCTGTGTTATACCAGCTCTATACAGTACAGTACCATCAGCTCTGTGTTATACCAGCTCTATACAGTACAGTACCATCAACTCTGTGTTATACAGCCAGCTCTATACAGTACAGTACCATCAGCTCTGTGTTATACCAGCCAGCTCTATACAGTAGAGTACCATCAGCTCTGTGTTATATCAGCTCTATACAGTACAGTACCATCAGCTCTGTGTTATACCAGCTCTATACAGTACAGTACCATCAGCTCTGTGTTATACCAGCTCTATACAGTACAGTACCATCAACTCTGTGTTATACAGCCAGCTCTATACAGTACAGTACCATCAGCTCTGTGTTATACCAGCCAGCTCTATACAGTAGAGTACCATCAGCTCTGTGTTATATCAGCTCTATACAGTAGAGTACCATCAGCTCTGTGTTATACCAGCTCTTTATAGTACAGTACCATCAGCTCTGTGTTATACCAGACAGCTCTATACAGTACAGTACCATCAGCTCTGTATTATACCAGCTCTATACAGTACAGTACCATCAACTCTGTGTTATACCAGCTCTACACAGTACAGTACCATCAGCTCTGTGTTATACCAGCTCTATACAGTATAGTACCATCAGCTCTGTGATATACCAGCTCTATACAGTACAGTACCATCAGCTCTGTGTTATACCAGCTCTATACAGTACAGTAACATCAGCTCTGTGTTATACCAGCCAGCTCTATACAGTACAGTACCATCAGCTCTGTGTTATACCAGCTCTATATAGTACAGTACCATCAGCTCTGTGTTATACCAGCCAGCTCTACACAGTACAGTACCATCAGCTCTGTGTTGTACCAGACAGCTCTATACAGTACAGTACCATCAGCTCTGTGTTATACCAGCTCTATACAGTACAGTACCATCAGCTCTGTGTTATACCAGCTCTATACAGTACAGTACCATCAACTCTGTGTTATACCAGCCAGCTCTATACAGTACAGTACCATCAGCTCTGTGTTATACCAGCCAGCTCTATACAGTAGAGTACCATCAGCTCTGTGTTATACCAGCTCTATACAGTACAGTACCATCAGCTATGTGTTATACCAGCCAGCTCTATACAGTACAGTACCATCAGCTCTGTGTTATACCATCCAGCTCTATGCAGTACAGTACAATCAGCTCTGTGTTATACCAGCTCTATACAGTACAGTACCATCAACTCTGTGTTATACCAGCCAGCTCTATTCAGTACAGTACCATCAGCTCTGTGTTATACCAGCTCTATACACTATAGTACCATCAGCTCTGTGTTATACCAGCCAGCTCCATACAGTACAGTACCATCAGCTCTGTGTTATACCAGCCAGCTCCATACAGTACAGTACCATCAGCTCTGTGTTATACCAGCTCTATACAGTACAGTACCATCAGCTCTGTGTTGTACCAGCCAGCTCTATACAGTACAGTACCATCAACTCTGTGTTATACCAGCCAGCTCTATAAAGTACAGTACCATCAGCTCTGTGTTATACCAGCCAGCTCTATACAGTACAGTACCATCAGCTCTGTGTTATACCAGCTCTATAGATTACAGTACCATCAACTCTGTGTTATACCAGCCAGCTCTATACAGAACAGTACCATCAGCTCTGTGTTATACCAGCCAGCTCTATACAGTACAGTACCATCAGCTCTGTGTTATACCAGCTCTATACAGTACAGTACCATCAGCTCTGTGTTATACCAGCTCTATACAGTACAGTACCATCAACTCTGTTATACCAGCTCTATACAGTACAGTACCATCAGTTCTGTGTTATACCAGCCAGCTCTATACAGTAGAGTACCATCAGCTCTGTATTATACCAGCTCTATACAGTACAGTACCATCAACTCTGTGTTATACCAGCTCTATAAAATACAGTACCATCAGCTCTGTGTTATACCAGCTCTATACAGTATAGTACCATCAGCTCTGTGATATACCAGCTCTATACAGTACAGTACCATCAGCTCTGTGTTATACCAGCTCTATACAGTACAGTAACATCAGCTCTGTGTTATACCAGCCAGCTCTATACAGTACAGTACCATCAGCTCTGTGTTATACCAGCTCTATACAGTACAGTAACATCAGCTCTGTGTTATACCAGCCAGCTCTATACAGTACAGTACCATCAGCTCTGTGTTGTACCAGCCAGCTCTATACAGTACAGTACCATCAGCTCTGTGTTATACCAGCACTATACAGTACAGTACCATCAGCTCTGTGTTATACCAGCTCTATACAGTACAGTACCATCAACTCTGTGTTATACCAGCCAGCTCTATACAGTACAGTACCATCAGCTCTGTGTTATACCAGCCAGCTCTATACAGTAGAGTACCATCAGCTCTGTGTTATACCAGCTCTATACAGTACAGTACCATCAGCTATGTGTTATACCAGCCAGCTCTATACAGTACAATACCATCAGCTCTGTGTTATACCATCCAGCTCTATGCAGTACAGTACCATCAGCTCTGTGTTATACCAGCTCTATACAGTACACTACCATCAACTCTGTGTTATACAAGCCAGCTCTATTCAGTACAGTACCATCAGCTCTGTGTTATACCAGCTCTATACACTATAGTACCATCAGCTCTGTGTTATACCAGCCAGCTCCATACAGTACAGTACCATCAGCTCTGTGTTATACCAGCCAGCTCCATACAGTACAGTACCATCAGCTCTGTGTTATACCAGCTCTATACAGTACAGTACCATCAGCTCTGTGTTGTACCAGCCAGCTCTATACAGTACAGTACCATCAACTCTGTGTTATACCAGCCAGCTCTATACAGTACAGTACCATCAACTCTGTGTTATACCAGCCAGCTCTATACAGTACAGTACCATCAGCTCTGTGTTATACCAGCTCTATAGAGTACAGTACCATCAACTCTGTGTTATACCAGCCAGCTCTATATAGTACAGTAGCATCAGCTCTGTGTTATACCAGCCAGCTCTATACAGTACAGTACCATCAGCTCTGTGTTATACCAGCTCTATACAGTACAGTACCATCAGCTCTGTGTTATACCAGCTCTATAAAGTACAGTACCATCAGATCTGTGTTATACCAGCCAGCTCTATACAGTACAGTACCATCAGCTCTGTGTTATACCATCCAGCTCTATGCAGTACAGTACCATCAGCTCTGTGTTATACCAGCTCTATACAGTACAGTACCCTCAACTCTGTGTTATACCAGCCAGCTCTATACAGTACAGTACCATCAGCTCTGTGTTATACCAGCTCTATATAGTACAGTACCGTCAGCTCTGTGTTATACCAGCTCTATATAGTACAGTAACATCAGCTCTGTGTTGTACCAGCCAGCTCTATACAGTACAGTAACATCAGCTCTGTGTTGTACCAGCCTGCTCTATACAGTACCATCAGCTCTGTGTTATACCAGCCAGCTCCATACAGTACAGTACCATCAGCTCTGTGTTATACCAGCTCTATACAGTACAGTACCATCAGCTCTGTGTTGTACCAGCCAGCTCTATACAGTACCATCAACTCTGTGTTATACCAGCCAGCTCTATACAGTACAGTACCATCAGCTCTGTGTTATACCAGCCAGCTCTATACAGTACAGTACCATCAGCTCTGTGTTATACCAGCTCTATAGAGTACAGTACCATCAACTCTGTGTTATACCAGCCAGCTCTATACAGTACAGTACCATCAGCTCTGTGTTATACCAGCTCTATACAGTACAGTACCATCAACTCTGTTATACCAGCTCTATACAGTACAGTACCATCAGCTCTGTGTTATACCAGCTCTATACAGTACAGTACCATCAGCTCTGTGTTATACCAGCCAGCTCTACACAGTTAGGTAACCATCAGCTCTGTGTTATACCAGCACTATACAGTACAGTACCATCAGCTCTGTGTTATACCAGCCAGCTCTATACAGTACAGTACCATCAGCTCTGTGTTATACCAGCTCTATACAGTACAGTACCATCAGCTCTGTGTTATACCAGCTCTATACAGTACAGTACCATCAACTCTGTGTTATACCAGCCAGCTCTATACAGTACAGTACCATCAGCTCTGTGTTATACCAGCTCTATAGAGTACAGTACCATCAACTCTGTGTTATACCAGCCAGCTCTATATAGTACAGTACCATCAGCTCTGTGTTATACCAGCCAGCTCTATACAGTACAGTACCATCAGCTCTGTGTTATACCAGCTCTATACAGTACAGTACCATCAGCTCTGTGTTATACCAGCTCTATACAGTACAGTACCATCAGATCTGTGTTATACCAGCCAGCTCTATACAGTACAGTACCATCAGCTCTGTGTTATACCATCCAGCTCTATGCAGTACAGTACCATCAGCTCTGTGTTATACCAGCTCTATACAGTACAGTACCCTCAACTCTGTGTTATACCAGCCAGCTCTATACAGTACAGTACCATCAGCTCTGTGTTATACCAGCTCTATATAGTACAGTACCGTCAGCTCTGTGTTATACCAGCTCTATATAGTACAGTAACATCAGCTCTGTGTTGTACCAGCCAGCTCTATACAGTACAGTAACATCAGCTCTGTGTTGTACCAGCCTGCTCTATACAGTACCATCAGCTCTGTGTTATACCAGCCAGCTCCATACAGTACAGTACCATCAGCTCTGTGTTATACCAGCTCTATACAGTACAGTACCATCAGCTCTGTGTTGTACCAGCCAGCTCTATACAGTACCAGCAACTCTGTGTTATACCAGCCAGCTCTATACAGTACAGTACCATCAGCTCTGTGTTATACCAGCCAGCTCTATACAGTACAGTACCATCAGCTCTGTGTTATACCAGCTCTATAGAGTACAGTACCATCAACTCTGTGTTATACCAGCCAGCTCTATACAGTACAGTACCATCAGCTCTGTGTTATACCAGCTCTATACAGTACAGTACCATCAACTCTGTGTATACCAGCTCTATACAGTACAGTACCATCAGCTCTGTGTTATACCAGCTCTATACAGTACAGTACCATCAGCTCTGTGTTATACCAGCCAGCTCTACACAGTTCAGGTAACCATCAGCTCTGTGTTATACCAGCACTATACAGTACAGTACCATCAGCTCTGTGTTATACCAGCCAGCTCTATACAGTACAGTACCATCAGCTCTGTGTTATACCAGCTCTATACAGTACAGTACCATCAGCTCTGTGTTATACCAGCTCTATACAGTACAGTACCATCAACTCTGTGTTATACCAGCTCTATACAGTACAGTACCATCAGCTCTGTGTTATACCAGCCAGCTCTATACAGTAGAGTACCATCAGCTCTGTGTTATACCAGCTCTATACAGTAGAGTACCATCAGCTCTCTGTTATACCAGCTCTATACAGTACAGTACCATCAGCTCTGTGTTATACCAGCCAGCTGTATACAGTACAGTACCATCAGCTCTGTGTTATACCAGCCAGCTCCATACAGTACAGTACCATCAGCTCTGTGTTATACCAGCTCTATACAGTACAGTACCATCAGCTCTGTGTTGTACCAGCCAGCTCTATACAGTACAGTACCATCAGCTCTGTGTTATACCAGCCAGCTCTATACAGTACAGTACCATCAGCTCTGTGTTATACCAGCCAGCTCTATACAGTACAGTACCATCAGCTCTGTGTTATACCAGCTCTATAGATTACAGTACCATCAACTCTGTGTTATACCAGCCAGCTCTATACAGTACAGTACCATCAGCTCTGTGTTATACCAGCCAGCTCTATACAGTACAGTACCATCAGCTCTGTGTTATACCAGCTCTATACAGTACAGTACCATCAGCTCTGTGTTATACCTGCTCTATACAGTACAGTACCATCAACTCTGTGTTATACCAGCTCTATACAGTACAGTACCATCAGCTCTGTGTTATACCAGCCAGCTCTATACAGTAGAGTACCATCAGCTCTGTATTATACCAGCTCTATACAGTACAGTACCATCAACTCTGTGTTATACCAGCTCTATACAGTACAGTACCATCAGCTCTGTGTTATACCAGCTCTATACAGTACAGTACCATCAGCTCTGTGTTATACCAGCTCTATACAGTACAGTACCATCAGCTCTGTGTTATACCAGCTCTATACAGTACAGTACCATCAGCTCTGTGTTATACCTGCCAGCTCTATACAGTACAGTACCATCAGCTCTGTGTTATACCAGCTCTATACAGTACAGTACCATCAACTCTGTGTTATACCAGCCAGCTCTATACAGTACAGTACCATCAGCTCTGTGTTATACCATCCAGCTCTATGCAGTACAGTACCATCTGCTCTGTGTTATACCAGCTCTATACAGTACAGTACCCTCAACTCTGTGTTATACCAGCCAGCTCTATACAGTACAGTACCATCAGCTCTGTGTTATACCAGCTCTATATAGTACAGTACCATCAGCTCTGTGTTATACCAGCTCTATATAGTACAGTAACATCAGCTCTGTGTTGTACCAGCCAGCTCTATACAGTACAGTAACATCAGCTCTGTGTTGTACCAGCCAGCTCTATACAGTACCATCAGCTCTGTGTTATACCAGCCAGCTCCATACAGTACAGTACCATCAGCTCAGTGTTATACCAGCTCTATACAGTACAGTACCATCAGCTCTGTGTTGTACCAGCCAGCTCTATACAGTACCATCAACTCTGTGTTATACCAGCCAGCTCTATACAGTACAGTACCATCAGCTCTGTGTTATACCAGCCAGCTCTATACAGTACAGTACCATCAGCTCTGTGTTATACCAGCTCTATAGAGTACAGTACCATCAACTCTGTGTTATACCAGCCAGCTCTATACAGTACAGTACCATCAGCTCTGTGTTATACCAGCCAGCTCTATACAGTACAGTACCATCAGCTCTGTGTTATACCAGCTCTATACAGTACAGTACCATCAGCTCTGTGTTATACCAGCTCTATACAGTACAGTACCATCAACTCTGTTATACCAGCTCTATACAGTACAGTACCATCAGCTCTGTGTTATACCAGCTCTATACAGTACAGTACCATCAGCTCTGTGTTATACCAGCCAGCTCTACACAGTTAGGTAACCATCAGCTCTGTGTTATACCAGCACTATACAGTAAAGTACCATCAGCTCTGTGTTATACCATCCAGCTCTATACAGTACAGTACCATCAGCTCTGTGTTATACCAGCTCTATACAGTACAGTACCATCAGCTCCGTTGTTTACCAGCTCTATACAGTACAGTACCATCAACTCTGTGTTATACCAGCCAGCTCTATACAGTACAGTACCATCAGCTCTGTGTTATACCAGCCAGCTCTATACAGTAGAGTACCATCAGCTCTGTGTTATACCAGCTCTATACAGTAGAGTACCATCAGCTCTGTGTTATACCAGCTCTATACAGTACAGTACCATCAGCTATGTGTTATACCAGCCAGCTCTATACAGTACAGTACCATCAGCTCTGTGTTATACTATCCAGCTCTATGCAGTACAGTACCATCAGCTCTGTGTTATACCAGCTCTATACAGTACAGTACCATCAACTCTGTGTTATACCAGCCAGCTCTATTCAGTACAGTACCATCAGCTCTGTGTTATACCAGCTCTATACACTATAGTACCATCAGCTCTGTGTTATACCAGCCAGCTCCATACAGTACAGTACCATCAGCTCTGTGTTATACCAGCCAGCTCCATACAGTACAGTAACATCAGCTCTGTGTTATACCAGCTCTATACAGTACAGTACCATCAGCTCTGTGTTGTACCAGCCAGCTCTATACAGTACAGTACCATCAACTCTGTGTTATACCAGCCAGCTCTATACAGTACAGTACCATCAGCTCTGTGTTATACCAGCCAGCTCTATACAGTACAGTACCATCAGCTCTGTGTTATACCAGCTCTATAGAGTACAGTACCATCAACTCTGTGTTATACCAGCCAGCTCTATACAGTACAGTACCATCAGCTCTGTGTTATACCAGCCAGCTCTATACAGTACAGTACCATCAGCTCTGTGTTATACCAGCTCTATACAGTACAGTACCATCAGCTCTGTGTTATACCAGCTCTATACAGTACAGTACCATCAGATCTGTGTTATACCAGCCAGCTCTATACAGTACAGTACCATCAGCTCTGTGTTATACCATCCAGCTCTATGCAGTACAGTACCATCAGCTCTGTGTTATACCAGCTCTATACAGTACAGTACCCTCAACTCTGTGTTATACCAGCCAGCTCTATACAGTACAGTACCATCAGCTCTGTGTTATACCAGCTCTATATAGTACAGTAACATCAGCTCTGTGTTGTACCAGCCAGCTCTATACAGTACAGTAACATCAGCTCTGTGTTGTACCAGCCAGCTCTATACAGTACCATCAGCTCTGTGTTATACCAGCCAGCTCCATACAGTACAGTACCATCAGCTCTGTGTTATACCAGCTCTATACAGTACAGTACCATCAGCTCTGTGTTGTACCAGCCAGCTCTATACAGTACCATCAACTCCGTGTTATACCAGCCAGCTCTATACAGTGACAGTACCATCAGCTCTGTGTTATACCAGCCAGCTCTATACAGTACAGTACCATCAGCTCTGTGTTATACCAGCTCTATAGAGTACAGTACCATCAACTCTGTGTTATACCAGCCAGCTCTATACAGTACAGTACCATCAGCTCTGTGTTATACCAGCCATCTCTATACAGTACAGTACCATCAGCTCTGTGTTATACCAGCTCTATACAGTACAGTACCATCAGCTCTGTGTTATACCAGCTCTATACAGTACAGTACCATCAACTCTGTTATACCAGCTCTATACAGTACAGTACCATCAGCTCTGTGTTATACCAGCTCTATACAGTACAGTACCATCAGCTCTGTGTTATACCAGCCAGCTCTACACAGTTAGGTAACCATCAACTCTGTGTTATACCAGCACTATACAGTACAGTACCATCAGCTCTGTGTTATACCAGCCAGCTCTATACAGTACAGTACCATCAGCTCTGTGTTATACCAGCTCTATACAGTACAGTACCATCAGCTCTGTGTTATACCAGCTCTATACAGTACAGTACCATCAGATCTGTGTTATACCAGCCAGCTCTATACAGTACAGTACCATCAGCTCTGTGTTATACCATCCAGCTCTATGCAGTACAGTACCATCAGCTCTGTGTTATACCAGCTCTATACAGTACAGTACCCTCAACTCTGTGTTATACCAGCCAGCTCTATACAGTACAGTACCATCAGCTCTGTGTTATACCAGCTCTATATAGTACAGTAACATCAGCTCTGTGTTGTACCAGCCAGCTCTATACAGTACAGTAACATCAGCTCTGTGTTGTACCAGCCAGCTCTATACAGTACCATCAGCTCTGTGTTATACCAGCCAGCTCCATACAGTACAGTACCATCAGCTCTGTGTTATACCAGCTCTATACAGTACAGTACCATCAGCTCTGTGTTGTACCAGCCAGCTCTATACAGTACCATCAACTCTGTGTTATACCAGCCAGCTCTATACAGTACAGTACCATCAGCTCTGTGTTATACCAGCCAGCTCTATACAGTACAGTACCATCAGCTCTGTGTTATACCAGCTCTATAGAGTACAGTACCATCAACTCTGTGTTATACCAGCCAGCTCTATACAGTACAGTACCATCAGCTCTGTGTTATACCAGCCATCTCTATACAGTACAGTACCATCAGCTCTGTGTTATACCAGCTCTATACAGTACAGTACCATCAGCTCTGTGTTATACCAGCTCTATACAGTACAGTACCATCAACTCTGTTATACCAGCTCTATACAGTACAGTACCATCAGCTCTGTGTTATACCAGCTCTATACAGTACAGTACCATCAGCTCTGTGTTATACCAGCCAGCTCTACACAGTTAGGTAACCATCAACTCTGTGTTATACCAGCACTATACAGTACAGTACCATCAGCTCTGTGTTATACGAGCCAGCTCTATACAGTACAGTACAATCAGCTCTGTGTTATACCATCCAGCTCTATGCAGTACAGTACCATCAGCTCTGTGTTATACCAGCTCTATACAGTACAGTACCCTCAACTCTGTGTTATACCAGCCAGCTCCATACAGTACAGTACCATCAGCTCTGTGTTATACCAGCTCTATATAGTACAGTACCATCAGCTCTGTGTTATACCAGCTCTATATAGTACAGTACCATCAGCTCTGTGTTATACCAGCTCTATAGAGTACAGTACCATCAGCTCTGTGTTATACCAGCTCTATACAGTACAGTACCATCAGCTCTGTGTTGTACCAGCCAGCTCTATACAGTACCATCAACTCTGTGTTATACCAGCCAGCTCTATACAGTACAGTACCATCAGCTCTGTGTTATACCAGCCAGCTCTATACAGTACAGTACCATCAGCTCTGTGTTATACCAGCTCTATAGAGTACAGTACCATCAACTCTGTGTTATACCAGCCAGCTCTATACAGTACAGTACCATCAGCTCTGTGTTATACCAGCCAGCTCTATACAGTACAGTACCATCAGCTCTGTGTTATACCAGCTCTATACAGTACAGTACCATCAGCTCTGTGTTATACCAGCTCTATACAGTACAGTACCATCAACTCTGTTATACCAGCTCTATACAGTACAGTACCATCAGCTCTGTGTTATACCAGCTCTATACAGTAAAGTACCATCAGCTCTGTGTTATACCAGCCAGCTCTACACAGTTAGGTAACCATCAACTCTGTGTTATACCAGCACTATACAGTACAGTACCATCAGCTCTGTGTTATACCAGCCAGCTCTATACAGTACAGTACCATCAGCTCTGTGTTATACCATCCAGCTCTATGCAGTACAGTACCATCAGCTCTGTGTTATACCAGCTCTATACAGTACAGTACCCTCAACTCTGTGTTATACCAGCCAGCTCTATACAGTACAGTACCATCAGCTCTGTGTTATACCAGCTCTATATAGTACAGTACCATCAGCTCTGTGTTATACCAGCTCTATAGAGTACAGTACCATCAACTCTGTGTTATACCAGCCAGCTCTATACAGTACAGTACCATCAGCTCTGTGTTATACCAGCCAGCTCTATACAGTACAGTACCATCAGCTCTGTGTTATACCAGCTCTATACAGTACAGTACCATCAGCTCTGTGTTATACCAGCTCTATACAGTACAGTACCATCAGATCTGTGTTATACCAGCCAGCTCTATACAGTACAGTACCATCAGCTCTGTGTTATACCATCCAGCTCTATGCAGTACAGTACCATCAGCTCTGTGTTATACCAGCTCTATACAGTACAGTACCCTCAACTCTGTGTTATACCAGCCAGCTCTATACAGTACAGTACCATCAGCTCTGTGTTATACCAGCTCTATATAGTACAGTAACATCAGCTCTGTGTTGTACCAGCCAGCTCTATACAGTACAGTAACATCAGCTCTGTGTTGTACCAGCCAGCTCTATACAGTACCATCAGCTCTGTGTTATACCAGCCAGCTCCATACAGTACAGTACCATCAGCTCTGTGTTATACCAGCTCTATACAGTACAGTACCATCAGCTCTGTGTTGTACCAGCCAGCTCTATACAGTACCATCAACTCTGTGTTATACCAGCCAGCTCTATACAGTACAGTACCATCAGCTCTGTGTTATACCAGCCAGCTCTATACAGTACAGTACCATCAGCTCTGTGTTATACCAGCTCTATAGAGTACAGTACCATCAACTCTGTGTTATACCAGCCAGCTCTATACAGTACAGTACCATCAGCTCTGTGTTATACCAGCCAGCTCTATACAGTACAGTACCATCAGCTCTGTGTTATACCAGCCAGCTCCATACAGTACAGTACCATCACCTCTGTGTTATACCAGCTCTATACAGTACAGTACCATCAGCTCTGTGTTGTACCAGCCAGCTCTATACAGTACCATCAACTCTGTGTTATACCAGCCAGCTCTATACAGTACAGTACCATCAGCTCTGTGTTATACCAGCCAGCTCTATACAGTACAGTACCATCAGCTCTGTGTTATACCAGCTCTATAGAGTACAGTACCATCAACTCTGTGTTATACCAGCCAGCTCTATACAGTACAGTACCATCAGCTCTGTGTTATACCAGCCATCTCTATACAGTACAGTACCATCAGCTCTGTGTTATACCAGCTCTATACAGTACAGTACCATCAGCTCTGTGTTATACCAGCTCTATACAGTACAGTACCATCAACTCTGTTATACCAGCTCTATACAGTACAGTACCATCAGCTCTGTGTTATACCAGCTCTATACAGTACAGTACCATCAGCTCTGTGTTATACCAGCCAGCTCTACACAGTTAGGTAACCATCAACTCTGTGTTATACCAGCACTATACAGTACAGTACCATCAGCTCTGTGTTATACCAGCCAGCTCTATACAGTACAGTACAATCAGCTCTGTGTTATACCATCCAGCTCTATGCAGTACAGTACCATCAGCTCTGTGTTATACCAGCTCTATACAGTACAGTACCCTCAACTCTGTGTTATACCAGCCAGCTCTATACAGTACAGTACCATCAGCTCTGTGTTATACCAGCTCTTTATAGTACAGTACCATCAGCTCTGTGTTATACCAGCTCTATATAGTACAGTACCATCAGCTCTGTGTTATACCAGCTCTATAGAGTACAGTACCATCAGCTCTGTGTTATACCAGCTCTATACAGTACAGTACCATCAGCTCTGTGTTGTACCAGCCAGCTCTATACAGTACCATCAACTCTGTGTTATACCAGCCAGCTCTATACAGTACAGTACCATCAGCTCTGTGTTATACCAGCCAGCTCTATACAGTACAGTACCATCAGCTCTGTGTTATACCAGCTCTATAGAGTACAGTACCATCAACTCTGTGTTATACCAGCCAGCTCTATACAGTACAGTACCATCAGCTCTGTGTTATACCAGCCAGCTCTATACAGTACAGTACCATCAGCTCTGTGTTATACCAGCTCTATACAGTACAGTACCATCAGCTCTGTGTTATACCAGCTCTATACAGTACAGTACCATCAACTCTGTTATACCAGCTCTATACAGTACAGTACCATCAGCTCTGTGTTATACCAGCTCTATACAGTACAGTACCATCAGCTCTGTGTTATACCAGCCAGCTCTACACAGTTAGGTAACCATCAACTCTGTGTTATACCAGCACTATACAGTACAGTACCATCAGCTCTGTGTTATACCAGCCAGCTCTATACAGTACAGTACAATCAGCTCTGTGTTATACCATCCAGCTCTATGCAGTACAGTACCATCAGCTCTGTGTTATACCAGCTCTATACAGTACAGTACCCTCAACTCTGTGTTATACCAGCCAGCTCTATACAGTACAGTACCATCAGCTCTGTGTTATACCAGCTCTATATAGTACAGTACCATCAGCTCTGTGTTATACCAGCTCTATAGAGTACAGTACCATCAACTCTGTGTTATACCAGCCAGCTCTATACAGTACAGTACCATCAGCTCTGTGTTATACCAGCCAGCTCTATACAGTACAGTACCATCAGCTCTGTGTTATACCAGCTCTATACAGTACAGTACCATCAGCTCTGTGTTATACCAGCTCTATACAGTACAGTACCATCAGATCTGTGTTATACCAGCCAGCTCTATACAGTACAGTACCATCAGCTCTGTGTTATACCATCCAGCTCTATGCAGTACAGTACCATCAGCTCTGTGTTATACCAGCTCTATACAGTACAGTACCCTCAACTCTGTGTTATACCAGCCAGCTCTATACAGTACAGTACCATCAGCTCTGTGTTATACCAGCTCTATATAGTACAGTAACATCAGCTCTGTGTTGTACCAGCCAGCTCTATACAGTACAGTAACATCAGCTCTGTGTTGTACCAGCCAGCTCTATACAGTACCATCAGCTCTGTGTTATACCAGCCAGCTCCATACAGTACAGTACCATCAGCTCTGTGTTATACCAGCTCTATACAGTACAGTACCATCAGCTCTGTGTTGTACCAGCCAGCTCTATACAGTACCATCAACTCTGTGTTATACCAGCCAGCTCTATACAGTACAGTACCATCAGCTCTGTGTTATACCAGCCAGCTCTATACAGTACAGTACCATCAGCTCTGTGTTATACCAGCTCTATAGAGTACAGTACCATCAACTCTGTGTTATACCAGCCAGCTCTATACAGTACAGTACCATCAGCTCTGTGTTATACCAGCCAGCTCTATACAGTACAGTACCATCAGCTCTGTGTTATACCAGCTCTATACAGTACAGTACCATCAGCTCTGTGTTATACCAGCTCTATACAGTACAGTACCATCAACTCTGTTATACCAGCTCTATACAGTACAGTACCATCAGCTCTGTGTTATACCAGCTCTATACAGTACAGTACCATCAGCTCTGTGTTATACCAGCCAGCTCTACACAGTTAGGTAACCATCAACTCTGTGTTATACCAGCACTATACAGTACAGTACCATCAGCTCTGTGTTATACCAGCCAGCTCTATACAGTACAGTACAATCAGCTCTGTGTTATACCATCCAGCTCTATGCAGTACAGTACCATCAGCTCTGTGTTATACCAGCTCTATACAGTACAGTACCCTCAACTCTGTGTTATACCAGCCAGCTCTATACAGTACAGTACCATCAGCTCTGTGTTATACCAGCTCTATATAGTACAGTACCATCAGCTCTGTGTTATACCAGCTCTATAGAGTACAGTACCATCAACTCTGTGTTATACCAGCCAGCTCTATACAGTACAGTACCATCAGCTCTGTGTTATACCAGCCAGCTCTATACAGTACAGTACCATCAGCTCTGTGTTATACCAGCTCTATACAGTACAGTACCATCAGCTCTGTGTTATACCAGCTCTATACAGTACAGTACCATCAGATCTGTGTTATACCAGCCAGCTCTATACAGTACAGTACCATCAGCTCTGTGTTATACCATCCAGCTCTATGCAGTACAGTACCATCAGCTCTGTGTTATACCAGCTCTATACAGTACAGTACCCTCAACTCTGTGTTATACCAGCCAGCTCTATACAGTACAGTACCATCAGCTCTGTGTTATACCAGCTCTATATAGTACAGTAACATCAGCTCTGTGTTGTACCAGCCAGCTCTATACAGTACAGTAACATCAGCTCTGTGTTGTACCAGCCAGCTCTATACAGTACCATCAGCTCTGTGTTATAGCAGCCAGCTCCATACAGTACAGTACCATCAGCTCTGTGTTATACCAGCTCTATACAGTACAGTACCATCAGCTCTGTGTTGTACCAGCCAGCTCTATACAGTACCATCAACTCTGTGTTATACCAGCCAGCTCTATACAGTACAGTACCATCAGCTCTGTGTTATACCAGCCAGCTCTATACAGTACAGTACCATCAGCTCTGTGTTATACCAGCTCTATAGAGTACAGTACCATCAACTCTGTGTTATACCAGCCAGCTCTATACAGTACAGTACCATCAGCTCTGTGTTATACCAGCCAGCTCTATACAGTACAGTAGCATCAGCTCTGTGTTATACCAGCTCTATACAGTACAGTACCATCAGCTCTGTGTTATACCAGCTCTATACAGTACAGTACCATCAACTCTGTTATACCAGCTCTATACAGTACAGTACCATCAGCTCTGTGTTATACCAGCTCTATACAGTACAGTACCATCAGCTCTGTGTTATACCAGCCAGCTCTACACAGTTAGGTAACCATCAACTATGTGTTATACCAGCACTATACAGTACAGTACCATCAGCTCTGTGTTATACCAGCCAGCTCTATACAGTACAGTACAATCAGCTCTGTGTTATACCATCCAGCTCTATGCAGTACAGTACCATCAGCTCTGTGTTATACCAGCTCTATACAGTACAGTACCCTCAACTCTGTGTTATACCAGCCAGCTCTATACAGTACAGTACCATCAGCTCTGTGTTATACCAGCTCTATATAGTACAGTACCATCAGCTCTGTGTTATACCAGCTCTATATAGTACAGTAACATCAGCTCTGTGTTGTACCAGCCAGCTCTATACAGTACAGTAACATCAGCTCTGTGTAGTACCAGCCAGCTCTATACAGTACCATCAGCTCGGTGTTATACCAGCTCTATATAGTACAGTAACATCAGCACTGTGTTGTACCAGCCAGCTCCATACAGTACAGTACCATCAGCTCTGTGTTGTACCAGCCAGCTCTATACAGTACAGTACCATCAGCTCTGTGTTATACCAGCTCTATACAGTACAGTACCATCAGCTCTGTGTTATACCAGCCAGCTCTATACAGTACAGTACCATCAGCTCTGTGTTATACCAGCCAGCTCTATGCAGTACAGTACCATCAGCTCTGTGTTATACCAGCTCTATACAGTACAGTACCATCAGCTCTGTGTTATACCAGCTCTATACAGTACAGTACCATCAACTCTGTGTTATACCAGCTCTATATAGTACAGTACCATCAGCTCTGTGTTATACCAGCTCTATACAGTACAGTACCATCAGCTCTGTGTTATACCAGCTCTATATAGTACAGTACCATCAGCTCTGTGTTATACCAGCTCTATATAGTACAGTAACATCAGCTCTGTGTTGTACCAGCCAGCTCTATACAGTACAGTAACATCAGCTCTGTGTAGTACCAGCCAGCTCTATACAGTACCATCAGCTCGGTGTTATACCAGCTCTATATAGTACAGTAACATCAGCACTGTGTTGTACCAGCCAGCTCCATACAGTACAGTACCATCAGCTCTGTGTTGTACCAGCCAGCTCTATACAGTACAGTACCATCAGCTCTGTGTTATACCAGCTCTATACAGTACAGTACCATCAGCTCTGTGTTATACCAGCCAGCTCTATACAGTACAGTACCATCAGCTCTGTGTTATACCAGCCAGCTCTATGCAGTACAGTACCATCAGCTCTGTGTTATACCAGCTCTATACAGTACAGTACCATCAGCTCTGTGTTATACCAGCTCTATACAGTACAGTACCATCAGATCTGTGTTATACCAGCCAGCTCTATACAGTACAGTACCATCAGCTCTGTGTTATACCATCCAGCTCTATGCAGTACAGTACCATCAGCTCTGTGTTATACCAGCTCTATACAGTACAGTACCCTCAACTCTGTGTTATACCAGCCAGCTCTATACAGTACAGTACCATCAGCTCTGTGTTATACCAGCTCTATATAGTACAGTAACATCAGCTCTGTGTTGTACCAGCCAGCTCTATACAGTACAGTAACATCAGCTCTGTGTTGTACCAGCCAGCTCTATACAGTACCATCAGCTCTGTGTTATAGCAGCCAGCTCCATACAGTACAGTACCATCAGCTCTGTGTTATACCAGCTCTATACAGTACAGTACCATCAGCTCTGTGTTGTACCAGCCAGCTCTATACAGTACCATCAACTCTGTGTTATACCAGCCAGCTCTATACAGTACAGTACCATCAGCTCTGTGTTATACCAGCCAGCTCTATACAGTACAGTACCATCAGCTCTGTGTTATACCAGCTCTATAGAGTACAGTACCATCAACTCTGTGTTATACCAGCCAGCTCTATACAGTACAGTACCATCAGCTCTGTGTTATACCAGCCAGCTCTATACAGTACAGTAGCATCAGCTCTGTGTTATACCAGCTCTATACAGTACAGTACCATCAGCTCTGTGTTATACCAGCTCTATACAGTACAGTACCATCAACTCTGTTATACCAGCTCTATACAGTACAGTACCATCAGCTCTGTGTTATACCAGCTCTATACAGTACAGTACCATCAGCTCTGTGTTATACCAGCCAGCTCTACACAGTTAGGTAACCATCAACTATGTGTTATACCAGCACTATACAGTACAGTACCATCAGCTCTGTGTTATACCAGCCAGCTCTATACAGTACAGTACAATCAGCTCTGTGTTATACCATCCAGCTCTATGCAGTACAGTACCATCAGCTCTGTGTTATACCAGCTCTATACAGTACAGTACCCTCAACTCTGTGTTATACCAGCCAGCTCTATACAGTACAGTACCATCAGCTCTGTGTTATACCAGCTCTATATAGTACAGTACCATCAGCTCTGTGTTATACCAGCTCTATATAGTACAGTAACATCAGCTCTGTGTTGTACCAGCCAGCTCTATACAGTACAGTAACATCAGCTCTGTGTAGTACCAGCCAGCTCTATACAGTACCATCAGCTCGGTGTTATACCAGCTCTATATAGTACAGTAACATCAGCACTGTGTTGTACCAGCCAGCTCCATACAGTACAGTACCATCAGCTCTGTGTTGTACCAGCCAGCTCTATACAGTACAGTACCATCAGCTCTGTGTTATACCAGCTCTATACAGTACAGTACCATCAGCTCTGTGTTATACCAGCCAGCTCTATACAGTACAGTACCATCAGCTCTGTGTTATACCAGCCAGCTCTATGCAGTACAGTACCATCAGCTCTGTGTTATACCAGCTCTATACAGTACAGTACCATCAGCTCTGTGTTATACCAGCTCTATACAGTACAGTACCATCAACTCTGTGTTATACCAGCTCTATATAGTACAGTACCATCAGCTCTGTGTTATACCAGCTCTATACAGTACAGTACCATCAGCTCTGTGTTATACCAGCTCTATATAGTACAGTACCATCAGCTCTGTGTTATACCAGCTCTATATAGTACAGTAACATCAGCTCTGTGTTGTACCAGCCAGCTCTATACAGTACAGTAACATCAGCTCTGTGTAGTACCAGCCAGCTCTATACAGTACCATCAGCTCGGTGTTATACCAGCTCTATATAGTACAGTAACATCAGCACTGTGTTGTACCAGCCAGCTCCATACAGTACAGTACCATCAGCTCTGTGTTGTACCAGCCAGCTCTATACAGTACAGTACCATCAGCTCTGTGTTATACCAGCTCTATACAGTACAGTACCATCAGCTCTGTGTTATACCAGCCAGCTCTATACAGTACAGTACCATCAGCTCTGTGTTATACCAGCCAGCTCTATGCAGTACAGTACCATCAGCTCTGTGTTATACCAGCTCTATACAGTACAGTACCATCAGCTCTGTGTTATACCAGCTCTATACAGTACAGTACCATCAACTCTGTGTTATACCAGCTCTATACAGTACAGTACCATCAGCTCTGTGTTATACCAGCTCTATACAGTACAGTACCATCAGCTCTGTGTTATACCAGCTCTATACAGTACAGTACCATCAGCTCTGTGTTATACCAGCTCTATACAGTACAGTACCATCAGCTCTGTGTTATACCAGCCAGCTCTATACAGTACAGTAACATCAGCTCTGTGTAGTACCAGCCAGCTCTAGTACAGTACCATCAGCTCTGTGTTATACCAGCTCTATATAGTACAGTAACATCAGCTCTGTGTTGTACCAGCCAGCTCTATACAGTACAGTAACATCAGCTCTGTGTTGTACCAGCCAGCTCTATACAGTACAGTACCATCAGCTCTGTGTTATACCAGCTCTATATAGTACAGTACCATCAGCTCTGTGTTATACCAGCCAGCTCTATACAGTACAGTACCATCAGCTCTGTGTTATACCAGCCAGCTCTATACAGTACAGTACCATCAGCTCTGTGTTATACCAGCTCTATACAGTACAGTACCATCAGCTCTGTGTTATACCAGCCAGCTCTATACAGTACAGTACCATCAGCTCTGTGTTATACCAGCCAGCTCTATACAGTACAGTACCATCAGCTCTGTGTTATACCAGCTCTATACAGTACAGTACCATCAGCTCTGTGTTATACCAGCTCTATACAGTACAGTACCATCAACTCTGTGTTATACCAGCTCTATATAGTACAGTACCATCAGCTCTGTCTTGTACCAGCCAGCTCTATACAGTACAGTAACATCAGCTCTGTGTTGTACCAGCCAGCTCTATACAGTACCATCAGCTCTGTGTTATACCAGCTCTATATAGTACAGTAACATCAGCTCTGTGTTGTACCAGCCAGCTCTATACAGTACAGTACCATCAGCTCTGTGTTATACCAGCTCTATACAGTACAGTACCCTCAACTCTGTGTTATACCAGCCAGCTCTATACAGTACAGTACCATCAGCTCTGTGTTATACCAGCTCTATATAGTACAGTACCATCAGCTCTGTGTTATACCAGCTCTATATAGTACAGTAACATCAGCTCTGTGTTGTACCAGCCAGCTCTATACAGTACAGTAACATCAGCTCTGTGTAGTACCAGCCAGCTCTATACAGTACCATCAGCTCGGTGTTATACCAGCTCTATATAGTACAGTAACATCAGCTCTGTGTTGTACCAGCCAGCTCCATACAGTACAGTACCATCAGCTCTGTGTTGTACCAGCCAGCTCTATACAGTACAGTACCATCAGCTCTGTGTTATACCAGCTCTATACAGTACAGTACCATCAGCTCTGTGTTATACCAGCCAGCTCTATACAGTACAGTACCATCAGCTCTGTGTTATACCAGCCAGCTCTATGCAGTACAGTACCATCAGCTCTGTGTTATACCAGCTCTATACAGTACAGTACCATCAGCTCTGTGTTATACCAGCTCTATACATTACAGTACCATCAACTCTGTGTTATACCAGCTCTATATAGTACAGTACCATCAGCTCTGTGTTATACCAGCCAGCTCTATACAGTACAGTACCATCAGCTCTGTGTTATACCAGCTCTATATAGTACAGTACCATCAGCTCTGTGTTATACCAGCTCTATATAGTACAGTAACATCAGCTCTGTGTTGTACCAGCCAGCTCTATACAGTACAGTAACATCAGTTCTGTGTAGTACCAGCCAGCTCTATACAGTACCATCAGCTCGGTGTTATACCAGCTCTATATAGTACAGTAACATCAGCTCTGTGTTGTACCAGCCAGCTCCATACAGTACAGTACCATCAGCTCTGTGTTGTACCAGCCAGCTCTATACAGTACAGTACCATCAGCTCTGTGTTATACCAGCTCTATACAGTACAGTACCATCAGCTCTGTGTTATACCAGCCAGCTCTATACAGTACAGTACCATCAGCTCTGTGTTATACCAGCCAGCTCTATGCAGTATAGTACCATCAGCTCTGTGTTATACCAGCTCTATACAGTACAGTACCATCAGCTCTGTGTTATACCAGCTCTATACAGTACAGTACCATCAACTCTGTGTTATACCAGCTCTATATAGTACAGTACCATCAGCTCTGTGTTATACCAGCTCTATACAGTACAGTACCATCAGCTCTGTGTTATACCAGCTCTATATAGTACAGTACCATCAGCTCTGTGTTATACCAGCTCTATACAGTACAGTACCATCAGCTCTGTGTTATACCAGCTCTATATAGTACAGTACCATCAGCTCTGTGTTATACCAGCTCTATATAGTACAGTAACATCAGCTCTGTCTTGTACCAGCCAGCTCTATACAGTACAGTAACATCAGCTCTGTGTTGTACCAGCCAGCTCTATACAGTACCATCAGCTCTGTGTTATACCAGCTCTATATAGTACAGTAACATCAGCTCTGTGTTGTACCAGCCAGCTCTATACAGTACAGTACCATCAGCTCTGTGTTATACCAGCTCTATACAGTACAGTACCCTCAACTCTGTGTTATACCAGCCAGCTCTATACAGTACAGTACCATCAGCTCTGTGTTATACCAGCTCTATATAGTACAGTACCATCAGCTCTGTGTTATACCAGCTCTATATAGTACAGTAACATCAGCTCTGTGTTGTACCAGCCAGCTCTATACAGTACAGTAACATCAGCTCTGTGTAGTACCAGCCAGCTCTATACAGTACCATCAGCTCGGTGTTATACCAGCTCTATATAGTACAGTAACATCAGCTCTGTGTTGTACCAGCCAGCTCCATACAGTACAGTACCATCAGCTCTGTGTTGTACCAGCCAGCTCTATACAGTACAGTACCATCAGCTCTGTGTTATACCAGATCTATACAGTACAGTACCATCAGCTCTGTGTTATACCAGCCAGCTCTATACAGTACAGTACCATCAGCTCTGTGTTATACCAGCCAGCTCTATGCAGTACAGTACCATCAGCTCTGTGTTATACCAGCTCTATACAGTACAGTACCATCAGCTCTGTGTTATACCAGCTCTATACAGTACAGTACCATCAACTCTGTGTTATACCAGCTCTATATAGTACAGTACCATCAGCTCTGTGTTATACCAGCCAGCTCTATACAGTACAGTACCATCAGCTCTGTGTTATACCAGCTCTATATAGTACAGTACCATCAGCTCTGTGTTATACCAGCTCTATATAGTACAGTAACATCAGCTCTGTGTTGTACCAGCCAGCTCTATACAGTACAGTAACATCAGCTCTGTGTAGTACCAGCCAGCTCTATACAGTACCATCAGCTCGGTGTTATACCAACTCTATATAGTACAGTAACATCAGCTCTGTGTTGTACCAGCCAGCTCCATACAGTACAGTACCATCAGCTCTGTGTTGTACCAGCCAGCTCTATACAGTACAGTACCATCAGCTCTGTGTTATACCAGCTCTATACAGTACAGTACCATCAGCTCTGTGTTATACCAGCCAGCTCTATACAGTACAGTACCATCAGCTCTGTGTTATATCAGCCAGCTCTATGCAGTACAGTACCATCAGCTCTGTGTTATACCAGCCAGCTCTATGCAGTACAGTACCATCAGCTCTGTGTTATACCAGCTCTATACAGTACAGTACCATCAACTCTGTGTTATACCAGCTCTATATAGTACAGTACCATCAGCTCTGTGTTATACCAGCTCTATACAGTACAGTACCATCAGCTCTGTGTTATACCAGCTCTATATAGTACAGTACCATCAGCTCTGTGTTATACCAGCTCTATATAGTACAGTAACATCAGCTCTGTCTTGTACCAGCCAGCTCTATACAGTACAGTAACATCAGGTCTGTGTTGTACCAGCCAGCTCTATACAGTACCATCAGCTCTGTGTTATACCAGCTCTATATAGTACAGTAACATCAGCTCTGTGTTGTACCAGCCAGCTCTATACAGTACAGTACCATCAGCTCTGTGTTATACCAGCTCTATACAGTACAGTACCATCAGCTGTGATATATACTGTGTTATGTTATGCATTCTCCCTACGGACATTCCCCAGTGTTGTTCTGAACCCTTTTATAGAGACAGCTATTTACATTAAAACACTGACAAGTAGGGATGGTGGGGGATGAGGGGGAGGAGTGGGGGGGGGGGTGGCGGAGAGAAAGATGATAAGACAACTGACTAAACAGCAGATCAAAGACAGACAGGAGAAACAGTTACTCTGTTAGGACCTGATCTTCTCCTAGCAGGTGTCTTCTCTGTCTTCTCTCAGCATCTGTCTACTCTGTCTTCTCCCAGCAGCTGTCTACTCTGTCTTCTCCCAGCAGCTGTCTTCTCTGTCTTCTCCCAGCAGCTGTCTTCTCTGTCTTCTCCCAGCAGCTGTCTTCTCTGTCTTCTCCCAGCAGCTGTCTTCTCTGTCTTCTCCCAGCAGCTGTCTTCTCTGTCTTCTCCCAGCAGCTGTCTTCTCTGTCTTCTCCCAGCAGCTGTCTACTCTGTCTTCTCCCAGCAGCTGTCTGCTCTGTCTTCTCCCAGTAGCTGTCTTCTCTGTCTTCTCCCAGCAGGTGTCTTCTCAGTCTTCTCCCAGCAGCTGTCTACTCTGTCTTCTCTCAGCAGCTATCTACTCTGTCTTCTCCCAGCAGCTGTCTGCTCTGTCTTCTCCCAGTAGCTGTCTTCTCTGTCTTCTCCCAGCAGGTGTCTTCTCAGTCTTCTCCCAGCAGCTGTCTACTCTGTCTTCTCTCAGCAGCATCAGTACAGCAGAAACATTGCACCCTATTCCCTATGTAGTGAATGACATGGCACCCTGTTCCCTACGTAGTGAACCGCATAGCACCCTATTCCCTATGTAGTGAACAACATGGCACCCTATTCCCTATGTAGTGAAACACATGGCACCCTATTTCCTATGTAGTGAATGACGTGGCACCCTATTCCCTATGTAGTGAATGGTGTGGCACCCTATTCCCTATGTAGTGTATGACGTGGCACCCTATTCCCTATGTAGTGAATGACGTGGCACCCTATTCCCTATGTAGTGAATGACGTGGCACCCTATTCCCTATGTAGTGAATGACGTGGCACCCTATTCCCTATGTAGTGAATGATGTGGCACCCTATTCCCTATGTAGTGTATGACGTGGCACCCTATTCCCTATGTAGTGAATGACGTGGCACCCTATTCCCTATGTAGTGAATGACGTGGCACCCTATTTCCTATGTAGTGAATGACGTGGCACCCTATTCCCTATGTAGTGAATGATGTGGCACCCTATTCCCTATGTAGTGTATGACGTGGCACCCTATTCCCTATGTAGTGAATGACGTGGCACCCTATTCCCTATGTAGTGTATGACGTGGCACCCTATTCCCTATGTAGTGAATGACGTGGCACCCTATTCCCTATGTAGTGAATGACGTGGCACCCTATTTCCTATGTAGTGAATGACGTGGCACCCTATTCCCTATGTAGTGAATGATGTGGCACCCTATTCCCTATGTAGTGTATGACGTGGCACCCTATTCCCTATGTAGTGAATGACGTGGCACCCTATTCCCTATGTAGTGAATGACATGGCACCCTGTTCCCTACGTAGTGAACCGCATAGCACCCTATTCCCTATGTAGTGAACAACATGGCACCCTATTCCCTATGTAGTGAAACACATGGCACCCTATTTCCTATGTAGTGAATGACGTGGCACCCTATTCCCTATGTAGTGAATGATGTGGCACCCTATTCCCTATGTAGTGTATGACGTGGCACCCTATTCCCTATGTAGTGAATGACGTGGCACCCTATTCCCTATGTAGTGAATGACGTGGCACCCTATTCCCTATGTAGTGAATGACGTGGCACCCTATTCCCTATGTAGTGAATGATGTGGCACCCTATTCCCTATGTAGTGTATGACGTGGCACCCTATTCCCTATGTAGTGAATGACGTGGCACCCTATTCCCTATGTAGTGAATGACGTGGCACCCTATTTCCTATGTAGTGAATGACGTGGCACCCTATTCCCTATGTAGTGAATGATGTGGCACCCTATTCCCTATGTAGTGTATGACGTGGCACCCTATTCCCTATGTAGTGAATGACGTGGCACCCTATTCCCTATGTAGTGAATGACGTGGCACCCTATTCCCTATGTAGTGAATGACGTGGCACCCTATTCCCTATGTAGTGAATGATGTGGCACCCTATTCCCTATGTAGTGTATGACGTGGCACCCTATTCCCTATGTAGTGAATGACGTGGCACCCTATTCCCTATGTAGTGAATGACATGGCACCCTGTTCCCTACGTAGTGAACCGCATAGCACCCTATTCCCTATGTAGTGAACAACATGGCACCCTATTCCCTATGTAGTGAAACACATGGCACCCTATTTCCTATGTAGTGAATGACGTGGCACCCTATTCCCTATGTAGTGAATGATGTGGCACCCTATTCCCTATGTAGTGTATGACGTGGCACCCTATTCCCTATGTAGTGAATGACGTGGCACCCTATTCCCTATGTAGTGAATGACGTGGCACCCTATTCCCTATGTAGTGAATGACGTGGCACCCTATTCCCTATGTAGTGTACTAATTTTTATCGTGGCCGTGTTTCATTAATATACCGAACCAGACGAAGACGAAGAGGAAGAGGAAGACCACCACAATATGCTCAAACATGTTTTATAAACATTATTTCCTGTGACTCTTTTTTTCACACAAAAATACTATTTTCCAGTCGAGAAGCGAAGCACAAAAATATATTATTTACCTCAGCATGTATTTGACATCCTTGTTCTTCGCAGAAAGTGTTTGTCTTACGATCAGAAGGGGGGGAAAAAAATACAATTTCCCCCAAATTCCTATCTCCCAACACCACTCCTCAGTGAAATACCAATGAAGCCGTTTTCATGAAGAGATGAGTTTAGAAGGAGCGGCGCATTTATTCAGATGATGTTGAAAGTGCAGCGCTATCTCAAATAGATTGAACTGTGACTGAACATGCAAACAGTTCTGTCTCTTTCGGAAGGTCTCCCCCTTTAATGAAAACTAAAACTTAGCATTTTCATAAAAATAACAAAAATTAGTTCAGGAGACGAATCAAAATAGAATCTACAGCTTGAGAGCGTAAATTATTCAAATACCTTTCTAAAATCTGCAGTATCAATATACTGTTTCCCTTTCAGACTCCTACTGTTTCCCTTTCAGACTCCTACTGTTTCCCTTTCAGACTCCTACTGTTTCCCTTTCAGACTCCTACTGTTTCCCTCTCAGACTCCTACTGTTTCCCTCTCAGACTCCTACTGTTTCCCTCTCAGACTCCTACTGTTTCCCTTTCAGACTCCTACTGTTTCCCTCTCAGACTCCTACTGTTTCCCTCTCAGACTCCTACTGTTTCCCTCTCAGACTCCTACTGTTTCCCTTTCAGACTCCTACTGTTTCCCTCTCAGACTCCTACTGTTTCCCTCTCAGACTCCTACTGTTTCCCTCTCAGACTCCTACTGTTTCCCTTTCAGACTCCTACTGTTTCCCTCTCAGACTCCTACTGTTTCCCTTTCAGACTCCCACTCCTACTGACTCCTCTCAGACTTCTACTGTTTCCCTTTCAGACTCCTACTGTTTCCCTCTCAGACTCCTACTGTTTCCCTTTCAGACTCCTACTGTTTCCCTCTCAGACTCCTACTGTTTCCCTTTCAGACTCCTACTGTTTCCCTCTCAGACTCCTACTGTTTCCCTTTCAGACTCCCACTGTTTCCCTTTCAGACTCCTACTGTTTCCCTTTCAGACTCCTACGGTTTCCCTTTCAGACTCCTATTGTTTCCCTCTCAGACTCCTACTGTTTCCCTCTCAGACTCCTACTGTTTCCCTTTCAGACTCCCACTCCTACTGTTTCCCTTTCAGACTCCTACTGTTTCCCTCTCAGACTTCTACTGTTTCCGTTTCAGACTCCCACTCCTACTGTTTCCCTTTCAGACTCCTACTGTTTCCCTTTCAGACTCCCACTCCTACTGTTTCCCTTTCAGACTCCTACTGTTTCCCTTTCAGACTCCCACTCCTACTGTTTCCCTTTCAGACTCCTACTGTTTCCCTTTCAGACTCCTACTCCTACTGTTTCCCTTTCAGACTCCTACTGTTTCCCTTTCAGACTCCCACTCCTACTGTTTCCCTTTCAGACTCCTACTGTTTCCCTTTCAGACTCCTACTCCTACTGTTTCCCTTTCAGACTCCTACTGTTTCCCTTTCAGACTCCCACTCCTACTGTTTCCCTTTCAGACTCCTACTGTTTCCCTTTCAGACTCCTACTGTTTCCCTTTCAGACTCCCACTCCTACTGTTTCCCTTTCAGACTCCTACTGTTTCCCTTTCAGACTCCCACTCCTACTGTTTCCCTTTCAGACTCCTACTGTTTCCCTTTCAGACTACCACTCATACTGACTGCTACTGTTTCCCTTTCAGACTCCTACTGTTTCCCTTTCAGACTACCACTCATACTGACTGCTACTGTTTCCCTTTCAGACTCCTACTGTTTCCCTTTCAGTCTCCTAACTATAACTAAACTAACTATAACTAAACTAACTATAACAAAAACATCCGGTTTCCTTTCAGACTCCTAACTACAACTAAGCTAACTATAACTAAACTAACTATAACTAAAACATACTGTTTCGTTTCAGACTCTTAACTATAACTAAAACATACTGTTTCCATTCAGAGTCCTAGCTATAACTAAACTAACTATAACTAAACTAACTATAACTAAACAAACTATAACTAAAACATACTGTTTCCTTTCAGACTCCTAACTATAACTAAACTAAATATAACTAAACTAACTATAACTAAACTAACTATAACTAAAACATACTGTTTCCTTTCAGAGTCCTAACTATAACTAAACTAAATATAACTAAACATATTGTTTCCTTTCAGACTCCTAACTATAACTAAAACATACTGTTTCCTTTCAGAGTCCTAACTATAACTAAACTAAATATAACTAAACATATTGTTTCCTTTCAGACTCCTAACTATAACTAAAACATACTGTTTCCATTCAGAGTCCTAACTATAACTAAACTAAATATAACTAAACTAACTATAACTAAACTAACTATAACTAAACTAACTCTAACTAAAACATACTGTTTCCTTTCAGAGTCCTAACTATAACTAAACTAACTATAACTAAAACATACTGTTTCCTTTCAGAGTCCTAACAATAACTAAACTAACTAGAACTAAACTAACTAGAACTAAACTAACTACAACTAAAACATACTGTTTCCATCAAAGTGAACATCTCCAGTTTGAGAGTGTTATTTAAATAACGACGAACAGGAGTGAAACTGCATATATTTATGTCTCTTTCACAACGTCTCCTTCTCTATTAAAACTAAAAGTCTCATGAAAATAAAATATACAGTTTGAGCTTACTTTTTTATTCAGATAACTTAAGCATGAGAGTGAATCTGCATATATTTCTGTCCTTTTCTGTCCCTTTTTGTAGGTGTCAACCACCTCCCCCCCATGCAGCTCCCTGCCAGCTGTCTGGCTGTGGGAGGCTGTGTGTCTCTCTCCTCTAGTCAGATATTCCACGGTTGATACAGGGACTAATGAGGTGTGAAGGTGACAAACCCAAAAGCATCAGGTACAAGCCCCTCTGCCTCCCACACCTGTCAGAAACAGAGATAATATGGCTGTTTAAGAACAGAACAGAACAGAACAGAGATGATATGGCTGTTTAAGAACAGAACAGAACAGAACAGAGATGATATGGCTGTTTAAGAACAGAACAGAACAGAACAGAGATGATATGGCTGTTTAAGAACAGAACAGAACAGAGATGATATGGTTGTTAAAGAACAGAACAGAGATGATATGGCTGTTTAAGAACAGAACAGAACAGAACAGAACAGAGATGATATGGCTGTTTAAGAACAGAACAGAACAGAGATGATATGGCTGTTTAAGAACAGAACAGGACAGAGGTGATATGGCTGTTAAAGAACAGAACAGAGGTGATATGGCTGTTTAAGAACAGAACAGAACAGAGGTGATATGGTTGTTAAAGAACAGAACAGAGATGATATGGCTGTTAAAGAACAGAACAGAACAGAGATGATATGGTTGTTAAAGAACAGAACAGAGGTGATATGGCTGTTTAAGAACAGAATAGAACAGAGGTGATATGGTTGTTAAAGAACAGAACAGAGATGATATGGCTGTTTAAGAACAGAACAGAGGTGATATGGCTGTTTAAGAACAGAACAGAGGTGATATGGCTGTTTAAGAACAGAACAGAACAGAGGTTATATGGCTGTTTAAGAACAGAACAGAGACTATATGGCTGTTAAAGAACAGAACAGAGATGATATGGCTGTTTAAGAACAGAACAGAGATGATATGGCTGTTTAAGACAGCAGAACAGAACAGAACAGAGATGATATGGCTGTTTAAGAACAGAACAGAGGGTGATATGGCTGTTTAAGAACAGAACAGAGGTGATATGGCTGTTAAAGAACAGAACAGAACAGAGGTGACATGGCTGTTAAAGAACAGAACAGAGATTATATAGCTGTTTAAGAACAGAACAGAGGTGATATGGCTGTTAAAGAACAGAACAGAACAGAGGTGATATGGCTGTTAAAGAACAGAACAGAGGTGATATGGCTGTTAAAGAACAGAACAGAACAGAGATGATATGGCTGTTTAAGAACAGAACAGAGATGATATGGCTGTTTAAGAACAGAACAGAACAGAGATGATATGGCTGTTTAAGAACAGAACAGAGGTGATATGGCAGGTTAAGA